>NW_028270176.1:7256789-7960122 GCF_037043375.1 Chiloscyllium plagiosum
CTCTCACACACTCACACACTCCCACTCCCTCTCACACACACATTACCGCTCTCACTCACACACACACTCCCACTCTCACACACACTCCCACACACTCCCACTCTCACACACACTCCCACTCTCACACACACACTCCCACTCCCACTCTCTCATACACACAAACTCCCACTCCCTCACTCTCACTCCCACACAGACACACTCCCACTCTCTCACACACACACTCCCACTCCCTCACACACCCCCACTCTCTCACACACACACACACTCCCTTGCACACTCCCACTCCCTCTCACACACACACTCCCACTCTCTCTCACACACACACACACTCCCACTCCCTCTCACACACACACTACCACTCTCACTCACACACACACTCCCACTCTCACACACACTCCCACACACTCCCACTCTCACACACACTCCCACTCTCTCTCACACACTCCCACTCCCACTCTCTCATACACACAAACTCCCACTCCCTCACTCTCACTCCCACACAGACACACTCCCACTCTCTCGCACACACACTCCCACTCTCTCGCACACACACTCCCACTCCCTCGCACACACACTCCCACTCCCTCGCACACACACTCCCACTCCCTCACACACACACTCCCACTCCCTCACACACACACACTCTCACACACACACACTCTCACACACACACACTCTCACACACACTCCCACTCTCTCACACACACACTCACTCTCACTCTCTCACACACACACTCACTCAGTCCCACTCTCTCACACACACTCCCACTCTCTCAAAAACTCCCACTCTCTCTCACACTCTCACTCTCTCTCACACTCTCTCTCACACTCCCACTCCCACTCTCTCACTCACTCCCACTCTCCCACACACACACAGTCTCATACACACACACGCACACTCCCACTCTCTCACACACACACTTACTCCCACTCTCTCACACACACAGTCACTCCCACTCTTTCACACACACATTCACTCCCACTCTCTCACACACATACACTCAGTCCCACTCTCTCACACACACACTCCCACTCCCTCACACACTCCCACTCTCTCTCACTCACACACTCTCTCACACTCACACACTCTCTCACACGCACACACTCCCACTCCCACTCTCTCACACACACTCCCACTTCCACATCTCACACTCCCACTTCCACATCTCACACACACACACACTCCCACTCTCTCACACACACACTCCCACTCTCTCACACACACACACACACTCCCACTCTCTCACACACACACACACTCCCACTCTCTCACACACACACACTCACTCCCACTCTCTCACACACACACACTCACTCCCACTCTCTCACACACACACACTCACTCCCACTCTCTCACACACTCCCACTCTCCCACACACTCCCACTCCCTCACACACACAGTCCCACTCCCTCACACACACAGTCCCACTCTCTAACACACACACACTCCCAATCCCACTCTCTCACACACACAAACACTCCCACTCTCTCTCACACACACACTCCCACTCTCTCACACACACTCACTCCCACTCCCTTCTCTCTCCATCCCACTCCCTCACACACACTCCCACTCTCTCTCACACACACACTCCCACTCACTCACACACATACACACTCCCACTGTCTCACACACACACACTCACTCCCACTCTCTCATACATACACACTCACTCCCACTCTCTCACACACACACACTCACTCCCACTCTCTCACACACTCCCACTCTCCCACACACTCCCACTCCCTCACACACACAGTCCCACTCCCTCACACACACAGTCCCACTCTCTCACACACACAGTCCCACTCTCTAACACACAAACACTCCCAATCCCACTCTCTCACACACACAAACTCCCAATCCCACTCTCTCACACACACAAACTCCCAATCCCACTCTCTCACACACACACACTCCCACTCTCACTCACACACACCCACTCTCACTCACACACACACTCCCACTCTCACTCACACGCACACTCCCACTCTCTCACACACACTCACTCCCACTCCCTTCTCTCTCAATCACACTCCCTCACACACACTCCCACTCTCTCACACACACACACACTCCCACTCTCTCACACACACACACTCCCACTCTCTCACACACATACACACTCCCACTCTCTCACACACACTCCCACTCCCTCACACACACTCACTCCCAATCCCACTCTCTCACACACACACACTCCCACTCTCACTCACACACACACACACACACACACACACCCATTCTCACTCACACACACACTCCCACTCTCTCACACACACACACTCCCACTCTCACTCACACACACACTCCCACTCTCACTCACACACACACTCCCACTCTCTCACACACACTCACTCCCACTCCCTTCTCTCTCAATCCCACTCCCTCACACACACTCCCACTCTCTCACACACACACACTCCCACTCTCTCACACACATACACACTCCCACTCTCTCACACACACTCCCACTCCCTCACACACACTCCCACTCCCTCACACACACTCCCACTCTCTCTCACGCACTCACTCCCACTCCCTTCTCTCTCAATCCCACTCCCTCACACACACTCCCACTCTCTCTCACACACACTCCCACTCTCACACACACACACACACACTCACACTCTCTCACACAGACACACTCCCACTCTCTCACACACACTCACTCCCACTCTCTCTCACACACACTCCCACTCTCACTCACACACACACTCCCACTCTCGCACACACACTCACTCCCACTCCCTTCTCTCTCAATCCCACTCCCTCACACACACTCCCACTCTCTCTCACACACACACACACTCTCTCACACGCACACTCCCACTTTCTCACACACATACTCCCACTCTCTCACACACATACTCCCACTCTCTCACACACACACTCTCACACTCACACACACACTCCCACTCCCTCACACACCCCCACTCTCTCACACACACACACACTCCCTTGCACACTCCCACTCCCTCTCACACACACACTCCCACTCTCTCTCACACACACACTCCCACTCTCTCTCACACACACACACACTCCCACTCCCTCTCACACACACACTACCACTCTCACTCACACACACACTCCCACTCTCACTCTCACACACACTCCCACACACTCCCACTCTCACACACACTCCCACTCTCTCTCACACACTCCCACTCCCACTCTCTCATACACACAAACTCCCACTCCCTCACTCTCACTCCCACACAGACACACTCCCACTCTCTCGCACACACACTCCCACTCTCTCGTACACACACTCCCACTCCCTCGCACACACACTCCCACTCCCTCGCACACACACTCCCACTCCCTCGCACACACACTCCCACTCCCTCACATACACACACTCTCACACACACTCCCACTCTCTCACACACACACACTCACTCTCACTCTCTCACACACACACTCACTCAGTCCCACTCTCTCACACACACACTCCCACTCCCTCAAAAACTCCCACTCTCTCTCACACTCTCACTCTCTCTCACACTCTCTCTCACACTCCCACTCCCACTCTCTCACTCACTCCCACTCTCCCACACACACACAGTCTCACACACACACACGCACACTCCCACTCTCTCACACACACACACTCCCACTCTCTCACACACACACTTACTCCCACTCTCTCACACACACAGTCACTCCCACTCTTTCACACACACACTCACTCCCACTCTCTCACACACATACACTCAGTCCCACTCTCTCACACACACACTCCCACTCCCTCTCACACTCACACACTCTCTCACACTCACACACTCTCTCACACTCACACACTCTCTCACACGCACACACTCCCACTCCCACTCTCTCACACACACTCCCACTTCCACATCTCACACACACTCCCACTCTCTCACACACACACACTCCGACTCTCTCACACACACACACTCCCACTCTCTCACACACACACACTCCCACTCTCTCACACACACACACTCCCACTCTCACACACACACACACTCCCACTCTCACACACACACACACTCCCACTCTCTCACACACACACTTACTCCCACTCTCTCACACACACAGTCACTCCCACTCTTTCACACACACACTCACTCCCACTCTCTCACACACATACACTCAGTCCCACTCTCTCACACACACACTCCCACTCCCTCACACACTCCCACTCTCTCTCACACTCACACATTCTCTCACACTCACACACTCTCTCACACGCACACTCCCACTCCCACTCTCTCACACACACTCCCACTTCCACATCTCACACACACTCCCACTCTCTCACACACACACACACTCCCACTCTCTCACACACACACACTCCCACTCTCACACACACACACACTCCCACTCTCACACACACACACACTCACTCCCACTCTCTCACACACACACTCCCACTCTCTCACACACACACACTCACTCCCACTCTCTCACACACACACACTCACTCCCACTCTCTCACACACTCCCACTCTCCCACACACTCCCACTCCCTCACACACACAGTCCCACTCCCTCACACACACAGTCCCACTCTCTAACACACACATACTCCCAATCCCACTCTCTCACACACACAAACACTCCCACTCTCTCTCACACACACACTCCCACTCTCTCACACACACTCACTCCCACTCCCTTCTCTCTCAATCCCACTCCCTCACACACACTCCCACTCTCTCTCACACACACACACTCCCACTCACTCACACACATACACCCTCCCACTGTCTCACACACACACACTCACTCCCACTCTCTCATACATACACACTCACTCCCACTCTCTCACACACACACACTCACTCCCACTCTCTCACACACTCCCACTCTCCCACACACTCCCACTCCCTCACACACACAGTCCCACTCCCTCACACACACAGTCCCACTCTCTAACACACAAACACTCCCAATCCCACTCTCTCACGCACACACACTCCCAATCCCACTCTCTCACACACACACACACTCCCACTCTCACTCACACACACACACACACACTCCCACTCTCACTCACACACACACTCCCACTCTCTCACACACACACACTCCCACTCTCACTCACACACACACTCCCACTCTCTCACACACACTCACTCCCACTCCCTTCTCTCTCAATCCCACTCCCTCACACACACTCCCACTCTCTCACACACACACACACTCCCACTCTCACACACACACACTCCCACTCTCTCACACACATACACACTCCCACTCTCTCACACACACTCCCACTCCCTCACACACACTCCCACTCTCTCACACACACACACTCCCAATCCCACTCTCTCACACACACACACTCCCACTCTCACTCACACACACACACACACACACTCCCACTCTCACTCACACACACACTCTCACTCACACACACACACACTCCCACTCTCACTCACACCCTCTCAAACACACAGACACAATTCCTCTCCCTCTCACACGCACTCCCACTCCCACTCTCTTACACACATACTTCCACTCCCACTCTCTCACACACATACTCCCACTCTCTCACACACACACACTCCCACTCTCTCTCACACACACACACTCCCACTCTCTCTCACACACACTTAATACCACTCTCTCACACACACACTCACTCCCACTCTCTCACACACACACTCACTCTCACTCTCTCACACACACTCAGTCCCACTCTCTCACACACACACTCCCACTCCCTCACACACTCCCACTCTCTCTCACACTCCCACTCTCTCTCACACTCCCACTCTCTCACACGCACACACTCCCACTCCCACACACACACTCCCATTCGCTCACACACTCCCACTTCCACACTCTCACACATACTCCCACTCCCTCACACACATACACACTCCCACTCTCTCACACACACACTCACTCCCACTCTCTCACACACACACTCACTCCCACTCTCTCTCACACACACTCACTCCCACTCTCTCACACACACACTCACTCCCACTCTCTCACACACACAGTCACTCCCACTCTCTCACACACACACACTCACTCCCACTCTCTCACACACAGTCCCACTCTCTAACACACACACACACTCCCAATCCCACTCTCTCACACACACACACTCCCACTCTCTCACACATACACTCCCACTCTCTCACACATACACTCCCACTCTCTCGCACACACTCACTCCCACTCCCTTCTCTCTCAATTCCACTCCCTCACACACACTCCCACTCTCTCACACACACTCACTCCCACTCTCTCCCACACACTCCCACTCCCTCTCACACACACACATACACTCCCTCGCACACTCCCACTCCCTCTCACACACACACTCCCACTCTCTCTCACACACACACACTCCCACTCTCTCACACACTCACACACTCCCACTCCCTCTCACACACACACTCCCACTCTCACTCACACACACACTCCCACTCTCACTCACACACACACTCCCACTCTCACTCACACTCCCACTCTCTCACACACACTTCCACTCCCACTCTCTCATACACACAAACTCCCACTCCCTCACTCTCACTCCCACACAGACACACTCCCACTCTCTCACACACACACTCCCACTCCCTCGCACACACACTCCCACTCCCTCGCACACACACTCCCACTCCCTCACACACACACTCCCACTCTCCCACACACACACATTGTCTCACACACACACACTCCCACTCCCTCACACACACACTCCCACTCCCTCTCACACACACTCCCACTCCCTCTCACACACACACTCTCTCACACACACACACACTCTCATTCTCTCACACACACACTCACTCAGTCCCACTCTCTCACACACACACTCCCACTCCCTCAAAAACTCCCACTCTCTCTCACACTCTCACTCTCTCTCACACTCTCACTCTCTCTCACACTTCCACTCCCACTCTCTCACTCCCACTCCCTCACACACTCCCACTCTGCCACACACACACAGTCTCACACACACACCCACACTCCCACTCTCTCACACAAACACACTCCCACTCTCTCACACACACACTTACTCCCACTCTCTCACACACACTTACTCCCACTCTCTCACACACACAGTCACTCCCACTCTCTCACACACACAGTCACTCCCACTATCTCACACACACACTCCCACTCCCACACACACTCCCACTCCCTCACACACTCCCACTCTCTCTCACACTCACACACTCTCTCACACTCCCACTCCCACTCTCTCTCACACTCCCACTCACACACTCTCTCACACTCACACACTCTCTCACACTCACACACTCTCACACGCACACACTCCCACTCCCACTCTCACACATACTCCCACTCGCTCACACACTCCCACTTCCACACTCTCACACATACTCCCACTCCCTCACACACATACACACTCCCACACTCTCACACACACACACACACTCCCACTCTCTCACACACACACACTCACTCCCACTCTCTCCCACACACTCCAACTCCCACTCTCCCACACACACTCCCCCACTCTCACACGCACATTCTCCCCCACTCCCTTGCACGCACACACTTCCCCACTCCCTCGCAAGCACACACTCCCCCACTCCCTCACACGCCCAGACTACCCCACTCCCTCACACGCACACACTCCCCCACTCCCTCACACGCACATACTCCCCCACTCTCACACACACAAACTCCCACTCTCTCACACTCACACACTCCCACTCTCACACACACTCACACACACATACTCCCACACCCACACTCCCACACCCACACTCCCACTCTCTCACACATACACTCCCACTCTCTCACACACCCACATCCATCCCACAAACACAAACACCCACTCCCACACACACCCACACGCACACTCTCTCTCACTCACACACACATTCCCCAACTCACACACACACTCCCACTCCCTCACACACCCACACACACTCCCACTCCCTCACACACCCACAAACACTCCCACTACCTCACACACCCACACACACACACTCCCACTCACACACACTCCCACTCTCACACACACACTCCCATCTCACACACACACTCACCCACTCTCACACACTCCCACTCTCACACACACACACTCCCACTCTCTCACACACACACACACACCCACTCTCTCACACACACACACACACTCTCTCACACACACACACACACTCTCTCACACGCACACTCCCACTTTCTCACACACATACTCCCACTCTCTCACACACATACTCCCACTCTCTCACACACACACTCTCACACTCACACACACACTCCCACTCCCTCACACACCCCCACTCTCTCACACACACACACACTCCCTTGCACACTCCCACTCCCTCTCACACACACACTCCCACTCTCTCTCACACACACACACACACTCCCACTCTCTCACACACTCACACACTCCCACTCCCTCTCACACACACACTACCACTCTCACTCACACACACACTCCCACTCTCACTCTCACACACACTCCCACTCTCACACACACTCCCACACACTCCCACTCTCACACACACTCCCACTCTCTCTCACACACTCCCACTCCCACTCTCTCATACACACAAACTCCCACTCCCTCACTCTCACTCCCACACAGACACACTCCCACTCTCTCGCACACACACTCCCACTCTCTCGCACACACACTCCCACTCTCTCGCACACACACTCCCACTCCCTCGCACACACACTCCCACTCCCTCGCACACACACTCCCACTCCCTCACACACACACACTCTCACACACACACACTCACTCTCACACACACACACTCACTCTCACTCTCTCACACACACACTCACTCAGTCCCACTCTCTCACACACACACTCCCACTCCCTCAAAAACTCTCACTCTCTCTCACACTCTCTCTCACACTCCCACTCCCACTCTCTCACTCACTCCCACTCTCCCACACACACAAAGTCTCACACACACACACGCACACTCCCACTCTCTCACACACACACACTCCCACTCTCTCACACACACACTTACTCCCACTCTCTCACACACACAGTCACTCCCATTCTTTCACACACACACTCACTCCCACTCTCTCACACACATACACTCAGTCCCACTCTCTCACACACACACTCCCACTCCCTCACACACTCCCACTCTCTCTCACACTCACACACTCTCTCACACTCACACACTCTCTCACACGCACACACTCCCACTCCCACTCTCTCACACACACTCCCACTTCCACATCTCACACACACTCCCACTCTCTCACACACACACACTCCCACTCTCTCACACACACACACACTCCCACTCTCTCACACACACACTCACTCCCACTCTCTCACACACACACACTCACTCCCACTCTCTCACACACACACACTCACTCCCACTCTCTCACACACACACACTCACTCCCACACACTCCCACTCCCTCACACACACAGTCCCACTCTCTAACACACACACACTCCCAATCCCACTCTCTCACACACACACACACTCCCACTCTCTCACACACACACACTCCCACTCTCTCACACACACTCACTCCCACTCCCTTCTCTCTCAATCCCACTCCCTCACACACACTCCCACTCTCTCTCACACACACACACTCCCACTCACTCACACACATACACACTCCCACTGTCTCACACACACACACTCACTCCCACTCTCTCATACATACACACTCACTCCCACTCTCTCACACACACACACTCACTCCCACTCTCTCATACATACACACTCACTCCCACTCTCTCACACACACACACTCACTCCCACTCTCTCACACACACAGTCCCACTCTCTAACACACAAACACTCCCAATCCCACTCTCTCACACACACAAACTCCCAATCCCACTCTCTCACACACACACACTCCCACTCTCACACACACACACTCCCACTCTCACTCACACACTCCCACTCTCTCACACACACACACTCCCACTCTCACTCACACACACACTCCCACTCTCTCACACACACACATTCCCACTCTCACTCATACACACACTCCCACTCTCTCACACACACTCACACTCTCTCACACACACTCACACTCTCTCACACACACTCACTCCCACTCCCTTCTCTCTCAATCCCACTCCCTCACACACACTCCCACTCTCTCACACACACACACACACACACTCCCACTCTCTCACACACACACACCCCCACTCTCTCACACACATAAACACTCCCACTCTCTCACACACACTCCCACTCCCTCACACACACTCCCACTCTCTCACACACACACACTCCCAATCCCACTCTCTCACACACACACACTCCCACTCTCACTCACACACACACACTCCCACTCTCACTCACACACACACTCCCACTCTCTCACACACACACACTCCCACTCACACACACAATCCCACTCACACACACACTCCCACTCTCTCACACACACTCACTCCCACTCCCTTCTCTCTCAATCCCACTCCCTCACACACACTCCCACTTCCACATCTCACAGACACTCCCACTCTCTCACACACACTCCCACTCTCTCACACACACACACTCCCACTCTCTCTCACACACACACACTCCCACTCTCTCACACACACACACTCACTCCCACTCTCTCACACACACACACTCACTCCCACTCTCTCACACACACACACTCACTCCCACTCTCTCACACACTCCCACTCTCCCACACACTCCCACTCCCTCACACACACAGTCCCACTCCCTCACACACACAGTCCCACTCTCTAACACACACACACTCCCAATCCCACTCTCTCACACACACACACACTCCCACTCTCTCACACACACACACTCCCACTCTCTCACACACACTCACTCCCACTCCCTTCTCTCTCAATCCCACTCCCTCACACACACTCCCACTCTCTCTCACACACACACACTCCCACTCACTCACACACATACACACTCCCACTGTCTCACACACACACACTCACTCCCACTCTCTCATACATACACACTCACTCCCACTCTCTCACACACACACACTCACTCCCACTCTCTCACACACTCCCACTCTCCCACACACTCCCACTCCCTCACACACACAGTCCCACTCCCTCACACACACAGTCCCACTCTCTAACACACAAACACTCCCAATCCCACTCTCTCACACACACAAACTCCCAATCCCACTCTCTCACACACACACACTCCCGCTCTCACTCACACACACACTCCCACTCTCTCACACACACACACTCCCACTCTCACTCACACACACACTCCCACTCTCACTCACACACACACTCCCACTCTCTCACACACACACACTCCCACTCTCTCACACACACTCACTCCCACTCCCTTCTCTCTCAATCCCACTCCCTCACACACACTCCCACTCTCTCACACACACTCCCACTCTCTCACACACACACACTCCCACTCTCTCACACACATACACACTCCCACTCTCTCACACACACTCCCACTCCCTCACACACACACACTCCCAATCCCACTCTCTCACACACACACACTCCCACTCTCACTCACACACACACACTCCCACTCTCACTCACACACACACTCCCACTCTCTCACACACACACACTCCCACTCACACACACACTCCCACTCTCTCACACACACTCACTCCCACTCCCTTCTCTCTCAATCCCACTCCCTCACACTCACTCCCACTCTCTCACACACACACACTCCCACTCTCTCACACACATACACACTCCCACTCTCTCACACACACTCCCACTCCCTCACACACACTCACTCCCACTCCCTTCTCTCTCAATCCCACTCCCTCACACACACTCCCACTCTCTCTCACACACACTCCCACTCTCACACACACACACACACTCACACTCTCTCACACTCCCTCTCTCTTACACACACTCCCACTCTCACTCACACACACTCACTCCCACTCCCTTCTCTCTCAATCCCACTCCCTTACACACACTCCCACTCTCTCACACACACACACATACTCCCACTCTCTCACACACACACACACTCCCACTCTCTCACACACACACACACTCCCACTCTCTCACACACACACACTCCCACTCTCTCACACACACTCACTCCCTTCTCTCTCAATCCCACTCCCTCACACACAATCCCACTCCCTCACACACACTCCCACTCTCACACAGACACACTCCCACTCTCTTCTCTCTCAATCCCACTCTCTCACACACACTCCCACTTCCACATCTCACAGACACTCCCACTCTCTCACACACACTCCCACTCTCTCACACACACACACTCCCACTCTCTCACACACACACACACTCCCACTCTCTCACACACACACACTCACTCCCACTCTCTCACACACACACACTCACTCCCACTCTCTCACACACTCCCACTCTCCCACACACTCCCACTCCCTCACACACACAGTCCCACTCCCTCACACACACAGTCCCACTCTCTAACACACACACACTCCCAATCCCACTCTCTCACACACACACACACTCCCACTCTCTCACACACACACACTCCCACTCTCTCACACACACTCACTCCCACTCCCTTCTCTCTCAATCCCACTCCCTCACACACACTCCCACTCTCTCTCACACACACACTCCCACTCACTCACACACATACACACTCCCACTGTCTCACACACACACACTCACTCCCACTCTCTCATACATACACACTCACTCCCACTCTCTCACACACACACACTCACTCCCACTCTCTCACACACACACACTCACTCCCACTCTCTCACACACTCCCACTCTCCCACACACTCCCACTCCCTCACACACACAGTCCCACTCCCTCACACACACAGTCCCACTCTCTAACACACAAACACTCCCAATCCCACTCTCTCACACACACAAACTCCCAATCCCACTCTCTCTCACACACACACTCCCACTCTCACTCACACACACACTCCCACTCTCTCACACACACACACTCCCACTCTCACTCACACACACACTCCCACTCTCTCACACACACACACTCCCACTCTCGCTCACACACACACTCCCACTCTCTCACACACACTCACTCCCACTCCCTTCTCTCTCAATCCCACTCCCTCACACACACTCCCACTCTCTCACACACACTCCCACTCTCTCACACACACACACTCCCACTCTCTCACACACATACACACTCCCACTCTCTCACACACACTCCCACTCCCTCACACACACACACTCCCAATCCCACTCTCTCACACACACACACTCCCACTCTCACTCACACACACACACTCCCACTCTCACTCACACACACACTCCCACTCTCTCACACACACACACCCACTCTCTCACACACACTCACTCCCACTCCCTTCTCTCTCAATCCCACTCCCTCACACACACTCCCACTCCCTCACACACACTCCCACTCTCTCTCACGCACTCACTCCCACTCCCTTCTCTCTCAATCCCACTCCCTCACACACACTCCCACTCTCTCTCACACACACTCCCACTCTCACACACACACACACACACTCACACTCTCTCACACAGACACACTCCCACTCTCTCACACACACTCACTCCCACTCTCTCTCACACACTCACTCCCACTCTCACTCACACACACACTCCCACTCTCGCACACACACTCACTCCCACTCCCTTCTCTCTCAATCCCACTCCCTCACACACACTCCCACTCTCTCTCACACACACACACACTCTCTCACACGCACACTCCCACTTTCTCACACACATACTCCCACTCTCTCACACACATACTCCCACTCTCTCACACACACTCTCACACTCACACACACACTCCCACTCCCTCACACACCCCCACTCTCTCACACACACACACACTCCCTTGCACACTCCCACTCCCTCTCACACACACACTCCCACTCTCTCTCACACACACACTCCCACTCTCTCTCACACACACACACTCCCACTCCCTCTCACACACACACTACCACTCTCACTCACACACACACTCCCACTCTCACTCTCACACACACTCCCACACACTCCCACTCTCACACACACTCCCACTCTCTCTCACACACTCCCACTCCCACTCTCTCATACACACAAACTCCCACTCCCTCACTCTCACTCCCACACAGACACACTCCCACTCTCTCGCACACACACTCCCACTCTCTCGTACACACACTCCCACTCCCTCGCACACACACTCCCACTCCCTCGCACACACACTCCCACTCCCTCGCACACACACTCCCACTCCCTCACATACACACACTCTCACACACACTCCCACTCTCTCACACACACACACTCACTCTCACTCTCTCACACACACACTCACTCAGTCCCACTCTCTCACACACACACTCCCACTCCCTCAAAAACTCCCACTCTCTCTCACACTCTCACTCTCTCTCACACTCTCTCTCACACTCCCACTCCCACTCTCTCACTCACTCCCACTCTCCCACACACACACAGTCTCACACACACATACGCACACTCCCACTCTCTCACACACACACACTCCCACTCTCTCACACACACACTTACTCCCACTCTCTCACACACACAGTCACTCCCACTCTTTCACACACACACTCACTCCCACTCTCTCACACACATACACTCAGTCCCACTCTCTCACACACACACTCCCACTCCCTCACACACTCCCACTCTCTCTCACACTCACACACTCTCTCACACTCACACACTTTCTCACAAGCACACTCCCACTCCCACTCTCTCACACACACTCCCACTTCCACATCTCACACACACTCCCACTCTCTCACACACACACACTCCGACTCTCTCACACACACACACTCCCACTCTCTCACACACACACACTCCCACTCTCTCACACACACACACTCCCACTCTCACACACACACACACTCCCACTCTCACACACACACACACTCCCACTCTCTCACACACACACTTACTCCCACTCTCTCACACACACAGTCACTCCCACTCTTTCACACACACACTCACTCCCACTCTCTCACACACATACACTCAGTCCCACTCTCTCACACACACACTCCCACTCCCTCACACACTCCCACTCTCTCTCACACTCACACATTCTCTCACACTCACACACTCTCTCACACGCACACTCCCACTCTCTCACACACACTCCCACTTCCACATCTCACACACACTCCCACTCTCTCACACACACACACACTCCCACTCTCTCACACACACACACTCCCACTCTCACACACACACACACTCCCACTCTCACACACACACACACTCACTCCCACTCTCTCACACACACACTCCCACTCTCTCACACACACACACTCACTCCCACTCTCTCACACACACACACTCACTCCCACTCTCTCACACACTCCCACTCTCCCACACAGTCCCACTCCCTCACACACACAGTCCCACTCCCTCACACACACAGTCCCACTCTCTAACACACACATACTCCCAATCCCACTCTCTCACACACACACACACACTCCCACTCTCTCTCACACACACACTCCCACTCTCTCACACACACTCACTCCCACTCCCTTCTCTCTCAATCCCACTCCCTCACACACACTCCCACTCTCTCTCACACACACACACTCCCACTCACTCACACACATACACCCTCCCACTGTCTCACACACACACACTCACTCCCACTCTCTCATACATACACACTCACTCCCACTCTCTCACACACACACACTCACTCCCACTCTCTCACACACTCCCACTCTCCCACACACTCCCACTCCCTCACACACACAGTCCCACTCCCTCACACACACAGTCCCACTCTCTAACACACAAACACTCCCAATCCCACTCTCTCACGCACACACACTCCCAATCCCACTCTCTCACACACACACACACTCCCACTCTCACTCACACACACACACACACACTCCCACTCTCACTCACACACACACTCCCACTCTCTCACACACACACACTCCCACTCTCACTCACACACACACTCCCACTCTCTCACACACACTCACTCCCACTCCCTTCTCTCTCAATCCCACTCCCTCACACACACTCCCACTCTCTCACACACACACACACTCCCACTCTCACACACACACACTCCCACTCTCTCACACACATACACACTCCCACTCTCTCACACACACACACTCCCAATCCCACTCTCTCACACACACACACTCCCACTCTCACTCACACACACACACACACACACTCCCACTCTCACTCACACACACACACACACACACTCCCACTCTCACTCACACACACACTCTCACTCACACACACACACTCCCACTCTCACTCACACACACACTCCCACCCTCTCAAACACACAGACACAATTCCTCTCCCTCTCACACGCACTCCCACTCCCACTCTCTTACACACATACTTCCACTCCCACTCTCTCACACACATACTCCCACTCTCTCACACACACACACTCCCACTCTCTCTCACACACACACACTCCCACTCTCTCTCACACACACACACTCCCACTCTCTCTCACACACACTTAATACCACTCTCTCACACACACACTCACTCCCACTCTCTCACACACACACTCACTCTCACTCTCTCACACACACTCAGTCCCACTCTCTCACACACACACTCCCACTCCCTCACACACTCCCACTCTCTCTCACACTCACACACTTTCTCACACTCCCACTCTCTCACACGCACACACTCCCACTCCCACACACACACTCCCATTCGCTCACACACTCCCACTTCCACACTCTCACACATACTCCCACTCCCTCACACACATACACACTCCCACTCTCTCACACACACACTCACTCCCACTCTCTCACACACACACTCACTCCCACTCTCTCTCACACACACTCACTCCCACTCTCTCACACACACACTCACTCCCACTCTCTCACACACACAGTCACTCCCACTCTCTCACACACACACACTCACTCCCACTCTCTCACACACAGTCCCACTCTCTAACACACACACACACTCCCAATCCCACTCTCTCACACACACACACTCCCACTCTCTCACACATACACTCCCACTCTCTCACACATACACTCCCACTCTCTCACACACACTCACTCCCACTCCCTTCTCTCTCAATTCCACTCCCTCACACACACTCCCACTCTCTCACACACACTCACTCCCACTCTCTCCCACACACTCCCACTCCCTCTCACACACACACATACACTCCCTCGCACACTCCCACTCCCTCTCACACACACACTCCCACTCTCTCTCACACACACACACTCCCACTCTCTCACACACTCACACACTCCCACTCCCTCTCACACACACACTCCCACTCTCACTCACACACACACTCCCACTCTCACTCACACACACACTCCCACTCTCACTCACACTCCCACTCTCTCACACACACTTCCACTCCCACTCTCTCATACACACAAACTCCCACTCCCTCACTCTCACTCCCACACAGACACACTCCCACTCTCTCACACACACACTCCCACTCCTTCGCACACACACTCCCACTCCCTCGCACACACACTCCCACTCCCTCACACACACACTCCCACTCTCCCACACACACACATTGTCTCACACACACACACTCCCACTCCCTCACACACACACTCCCACTCCCTCTCACACACACTCCCACTCCCTCTCACACACACACTCTCTCACACACACACTCTCTCACACACACACACACTCTCATTCTCTCACACACACACTCACTCAGTCCCACTCTCTCACACACACACTCCCACTCCCTCAAAAACTCCCACTCTCTCTCACACTCTCACTCTCTCTCACACTCTCACTCTCTCTCACACTTCCACTCCCACTCTCTCACTCCCACTCCCTCACACACTCCCACTCTGCCACACACACACAGTCTCACACACACACCCACACTCCCACTCTCTCACACAAACACACTCCCACTCTCTCACACACACACTTACTCCCACTCTCTCACACACACTTACTCCCACTCTCTCACACACACAGTCACTCCCACTATCTCACACACACACTCCCACTCCCACACACACTCCCACTCCCTCACACACTCCCACTCTCTCTCACACTCACACACTCTCTCACACTCCCACTCCCACTCTCTCTCACACTCCCACTCACACACTCTCTCACACTCACACACTCTCTCACACTCACACACTCTCTCACACTCACACACTCTCACACGCACACACTCCCACTCCCACTCTCACACATACTCCCACTCGCTCACACACTCCCACTTCCACACTCTCACACATACTCCCACTCCCTCACACACATACACACTCCCACACTCTCACACACACACACACACTCCCACTCTCTCACACACACACACTCACTCCCACTCTCTCCCACACACTCCAACTCCCACTCTCCCACACACACTCCCCCACTCTCACACGCACATTCTCCCCCACTCCCTTGCACGCACACACTTCCCCACTCCCTCGCAAGCACACACTCCCCCACTCCCTCACACGCCCAGACTACCCCACTCCCTCACACGCACACACTCCCCCACTCCCTCACACGCACATACTCCCCCACTCTCACACACACAAACTCCCACTCTCTCACACTCACACACTCCCACTCTCACACACACTCACACACACATACTCCCACACCCACACTCCCACACCCACACTCCCACTCTCTCACACATACACTCCCACTCTCTCACACACCCACATCCATCCCACAAACACAAACACCCACTCCCACACACACCCACACGCACACTCTCTCTCACTCACACACACATTCCCCAACTCACACACACACTCCCACTCCCTCACACACCCACACACACTCCCACTCCCTCACACACCCACACACACTCCCACTACCTCACACACCCACACACACACACTCCCACTCACACACACTCCCACTCTCACACACACACTCCCATCTCACACACACACTCACCCACTCTCACACACTCCCACTCTCACACACACACACTCCCACTCTCTCACACACACACACACACCCACTCTCTCTCACACACACACACACTCTCTCACACACACACACACACTCTCTCACACGCACACTCCCACTTTCTCACACACATACTCCCACTCTCTCACACACATACTCCCACTCTCTCACACACACACTCTCACACTCACACACACACTCCCACTCCCTCACACACCCCCACTCTCTCACACACACACACACTCCCTTGCACACTCCCACTCCCTCTCACACACACACTCCCACTCTCTCTCACACACACACACACACTCCCACTCTCTCACACACTCACACACTCCCACTCCCTCTCACACACACACTACCACTCTCACTCACACACACACTCCCACTCTCACTCTCACACACACTCCCACTCTCACACACACTCCCACACACTCCCACTCTCACACACACTCCCACTCTCTCTCACACACTCCCACTCCCACTCTCTCATACACACAAACTCCCACTCCCTCACTCTCACTCCCACACAGACACACTCCCACTCTCTCGCACACACACACTCCCACTCTCTCGCACACACACTCCCACTCTCTCGCACACACACTCCCACTCCCTCGCACACACACTCCCACTCCCTCGCACACACACTCCCACTCCCTCGCACACACACTCCCACTCCCTCACACACACACACTCTCACACACACACACTCTCACACACACACACTCACTCTCACACACACACACTCACTCTCACTCTCTCACACACACACTCACTCAGTCCCACTCTCTCACACACACACTCCCACTCCCTCAAAAACTCTCACTCTCTCTCACACTCTCTCTCACACTCCCACTCCCACTCTCTCACTCACTCCCACTCTCCCACACACAAAGTCTCACACACACACACGCACACTCCCACTCTCTCACACACACACACTCCCACTCTCTCACACACACACTTACTCCCACTCTCTCACACACACAGTCACTCCCACTCTTTCACACACACACTCACTCCCACTCTCTCACACACATACACTCAGTCCCACTCTCTCACACACACACTCCCACTCCCTCACACACTCCCACTCTCTCTCACACTCACACACTCTCTCACACTCACACACTCTCTCACATGCACACACTCCCACTCCCACTCTCTCACACACACTCCCACTTCCACATCTCACACACACTCCCACTCTCTCACACACACACACTCCCACTCTCTCACACACACACACACACTCCCACTCTCTCACACACACACTCACTCCCACTCTCTCACACACACACACTCACTCCCACTCTCTCACACACACACACTCACTCCCACTCTCTCACACACTCCCACTCTCCCACACACTCCCACTCCCTCACACACACAGTCCCACTCCCTCACACACACAGTCCCACTCTCTAACACACACACACTCCCAATCCCACTCTCTCACACACACACACACTCCCACTCTCTCACACACACACACTCCCACTCTCTCACACACACTCACTCCCACTCCCTTCTCTCTCAATCCCACTCCCTCACACACACTCCCACTCTCTCTCACACACACACACTCCCACTCACTCACACACATACACACTCCCACTGTCTCACACACACACACTCACTCCCACTCTCTCATACATACACACTCACTCCCACTCTCTCACACACACACACTCACTCCCACTCTCTCATACATACACACTCACTCCCACTCTCTCACACACACACACTCACTCCCACTCTCTCACACACACAGTCCCACTCTCTAACACACAAACACTCCCAATCCCACTCTCTCACACACACAAACTCCCAATCCCACTCTCTCACACACACACACTCCCACTCTCACTCACACACAAACACTCCCACTCTCACACACACACACTCCCACTCTCACTCACACACACACTCCCACTCTCTCACACACACACACTCCCACTCTCACTCACACACACACTCCCACTCTCTCACACACACACACTCCCACTCTCACTCATACACACACTCCCACTCTCTCACACACACTCACACTCTCTCACACACACTCACTCCCACTCCCTTCTCTCTCAATCCCACTCCCTCACACACACTCCCACTCTCTCACACACACACACACACACACACACACTCCCACTCTCTCACACACACACACCCCCACTCTCTCACACACATAAACACTCCCACTCTCTCACACACACTCCCACTCCCTCACACACACTCCCACTCTCTCACACACACACACTCCCAATCCCACTCTCTCACACACACACACTCCCACTCTCACTCACACACACACACTCCCACTCTCACTCACACACACACTCCCACTCTCTCACACACACACACTCCCACTCACACACACACTCCCACTCACACACACACTCCCACTCTCTCACACACACTCACTCCCACTCCCTTCTCTCTCAATCCCACTCTCTCACACACACTCCCACTTCCACATCTCACAGACACTCCCACTCTCTCACACACACTCCCACTCTCTCACACACACACACTCCCACTCTCTCTCACACACACACACTCCCACTCTCTCACACACACACACTCACTCCCACTCTCTCACACACACACACTCACTCCCACTCTCTCACACACACACACTCACTCCCACTCTCTCACACACTCCCACTCTCCCACACACTCCCACTCCCTCACACACACAGTCCCACTCCCTCACACACACAGTCCCACTCTCTAACACACACACACTCCCAATCCCACTCTCTCACACACACACACACTCCCACTCTCTCACACACACACTCTCACACACACTCCCACTCACACACACACTCCCACTCTCTCACACACACTCACTCCCACTCCCTTCTCTCTCAATCCCACTCCCTCACACTCACTCCCACTCTCTCACACACACACACTCCCACTCTCTCACACACATACACACTCCCACTCCCTTCTCTCTCAATCCCACTCCCTCACACACACTCCCACTCTCTCTCACACACACACACTCCCACTCACTCACACACATACACACTCCCACTGTCTCACACACACACACTCACTCCCACTCCCTTCTCTCTCAATCCCACTCCCTCACACTCACTCCCACTCTCTCACACACACACACTCCCACTCTCTCACACACACTCACTCCCACTCCCTTCTCTCTCAATCCCACTCCCTCACACACACTCCCACTCTCTCTCACACACACACACTCCCACTCACTCACACACATACACACTCCCACTGTCTCACACACACACACTCACTCCCACTCTCTCATACATACACACTCACTCCCACTCTCTCACACACACACACTCACTCCCACTCTCTCACACACTCCCACTCTCCCACACACTCCCACTCCCTCACACACACAGTCCCACTCCCTCACACACACAGTCCCACTCTCTAGCACACAAACACTCCCAATCCCACTCTCTCACACACACAAACTCCCAATCCCACTCTCTCACACACACACACTCCCGCTCTCACTCACACACACACTCCCACTCTCTCACACACACACACTCCCACTCTCACTCACACACACACTCCCACTCTCACTCACACACACACTCCCACTCTCTCACACACACACACTCCCACTCTCGCTCACACACACACTCCCACTCTCTCACACACACTCACTCCCACTCCCTTCTCTCTCAATCCCACTCCCTCACACACACTCCCACTCTCTCACACACACTCCCACTCTCTCACACACACACACTCCCACTCTCTCACACACATACACACTCCCACTCTCTCACACACACTCCCACTCCCTCACACACACACACTCCCAATCCCACTCTCTCACACACACACACTCCCACTCTCACTCACACACACACACTCCCACTCTCACTCACACACACACTCCCACTCTCTCACACACACACACTCCCACTCACACACACACTCCCACTCTCTCACACACACTCACTCCCACTCCCTTCTCTCTCAATCCCACTCCCTCACACTCACTCCCACTCTCTCACACACACACACTCCCACTCTCTCACACACATACACACTCCCACTCTCTCACACACACTCCCACTCCCTCACACACACTCACTCCCACTCCCTTCTCTCTCAATCCCACTCCCTCACACACACTCCCACTCTCTCTCACACACACTCCCACTCTCACACACACACACTCACACTCTCTCACACTCCCTCTCTCTTACACACACTCCCACTCTCACTCACACACACTCACTCCCACTCCCTTCTCTCTCAATCCCACTCCCTCACACACACTCCCACTCTCTCACACACACACACATACTCCCACTCTCTCACACACACACACACTCCCACTCTCTCACACACACACACACTCCCACTCTCTCACACACACACACTCCCACTCTCTCACACACACTCACTCCCTTCTCTCTCAATCCCACTCCCTCACACACAATCCCACTCCCTCACACACACTCCCACTCTCACACAGACACACTCCCACTCTCTTCTCTCTGAATCCCACTGTCTCACACACACTCCCACTTCCACATCTCACAGACACTCCCACTCTCTCACACACACTCCCACTCTCTCACACACACACACTCCCACTCTCTCACACACACACACACTCCCACTCTCTCACACACACACACTCACTCCCACTCTCTCACACACACACACTCACTCCCACTCTCTCACACACTCCCACTCTCCCACACACTCCCACTCCCTCACACACACAGTCCCACTCCCTCACACACACAGTCCCACTCTCTAACACACACACACTCCCAATCCCACTCTCTCACACACACACACACTCCCACTCTCTCACACACACACACTCCCACTCTCTCACACACACTCACTCCCACTCCCTTCTCTCTCAATCCCACTCCCTCACACACACTCCCACTCTCTCTCACACACACACTCCCACTCACTCACACACATACACACTCCCACTGTCTCACACACACACACTCACTCCCACTCTCTCATACATACACACTCACTCCCACTCTCTCACACACACACACTCACTCCCACTCTCTCACACACTCCCACTCTCCCACACACTCCCACTCCCTCACACACACAGTCCCACTCCCTCACACACACAGTCCCACTCTCTAACACACAAACACTCCCAATCCCACTCTCTCACACACACAAACTCCCAATCCCACTCTCTCACACACACACACTCCCACTCTCACTCACACACACACTCCCACTCTCTCACACACACACACTCCCACTCTCACTCACACACACACTCCCACTCTCTCACACACACACACTCCCACTCTCGCTCACACACACACTCCCACTCTCTCACACACACTCACTCCCACTCCCTTCTCTCTCAATCCCACTCCCTCACACACACTCCCACTCTCTCACACACACTCCCACTCTCTCACACACACACACTCCCACTCTCTCACACACATACACACTCCCACTCTCTCACACACACTCCCACTCCCTCACACACACACACTCCCAATCCCACTCTCTCACACACACACACTCCCACTCTCACTCACACACACACACTCCCACTCTCACTCACACACACACTCCCACTCTCTCACACACACACACCCACTCTCTCACACACACTCACTCCCACTCCCTTCTCTCTCAATCCCACTCCCTCACACACACTCCCACTCTCTCACACACACACACTCCCACTCTCTCACACACATACACACTCCCACTCTCTCACACACATACACACTCCCACTCTCTCACACACACTCCCACTCCCTCACACACACTCACTCCCACTCCCTTCTCTCTCAATCCCACTCCCTCACACACACTCCCACTCTCTCTCACACACACTCCCACTCTCACACACACACTCACACTCTCTCACACTCCCTCTCTCTTACACACACTCCCACTCTCACTCACACACACTCACTCCCACTCCCTTCTCTCTCAATCCCACTCCCTCACACACACTCCCACTCTCTCACACACACACACATACTCCCACTCTCTCACACACACACACTCCCACTCTCTCACACACACACACTCCCACTCTCTCACACACACTCACTCCCTTCTCTCTCAATCCCACTCCCTTACACACACTCCCACTCCCTCACACACACTCCCACTCTCACACAGACACACTCCCACTCTCTCACACAGACACACTCCCACTCTCACACACACACACTCACTCCCACTCTCACACACACACACACTCTCTCCCCGCCCCTGTCAGTTGTGACCAGGACTGACACAAGCGGCCCCTGCCTGACCATGGGGAGGGGAGGTTGCTGTAATCTCACTGGGACTCGTCACCCACAGCGGCCTTGGGTCTGATTCCCCTCCTCCGGCCGGGGCTCACAGTGGAATACGCTCTCGGTCAACAAACCAGGCCGACTGGGCTGAGTGGCGAGTTTAAAGGCAGCCGCTGGCACGTCCGCTCCTGGTGCCCGGGGGCAGACGGTACCATGTACCTCCCCCCAGCGACTCGGAACTGCCCCTCGGGGACAACAGGGTGATCCAGGCCTGGAGCCAAGCACGGGGCTCATCTGGCTCTCCGTTTGGCCCTAAACGGGCCGGGAGTCGGTGTTAATGCTGGGAGAAGGGGGGGGGGGTACTAAATGCAGAATCCCCTGGGAATGTCCGCTACTCACCCACAGTTTGGGGAGCGGCTGAGAAGAGGAGCAGGAAAGTCAGCAACAGCAAAGTCACCTTCATCTTCATCCCGAGATCTCAGAGCAGGACGCTCCCGGGGGCGGAGATTGACTGGGAATGTCGGAGGGGGGATGGGAATGTCAGGGAGGTGAGGAAATGTGGGAATATCAGGGAATAAGGGGTATGTGGGGGGATGGGAATGTCAGGGCATGAGGGGAATGTCAGGGAGGAGAAGAAATGTGGGGGAGAGTGGGAATATCAGGGAACTAGGGGTATGCAGAGGGGAGGGAATGTCAGGGAAGGGGGAATGTCAGAAGGGGGTGTAGTCGAGGGTTGGAATGTGAGATTAGGAATGTTGAGCGTGGGAATGTCTGGGTGCAGGAATGTTATGGAGGGTGGGGATGTCAGGGAGGGTGGGGATATGATGGAGGTTGGGAATGTTGGGGGTAGGACTGTCAGGGAGGAGTGGGAATATCACGGAAACTGGGAATGTCAAGGGGTAGCAATGTCAGGGAGGGGCAAATGTCAGGTAGAATGGGTAAGTCAGATGGTCCTTCTGTTTGCAGTTCCTGCAGAGGTCAAATTACAGTGCAATGCCATATGCCCTAACCTCCCACTGGTTCTGCACAATCCAGGCTGTCCCATGTAACCTGTAACAAGAGCTGTAACCTGTCTGGGGACGTAGACCACCTGCCCAAGATGACAGAGGAGTGGGGAGAGGCACACGCATTCAGATGGCCAGAAGTAGCAACAGAAATCCCAAAGGACAGGAAGGTGCTACCCTCTACAAGAAAAATTGAAACTAGGGACACCAGGAGGGACAGGCTGGAGAGGAGGAAAAGTTAGTCAGTGTGAAGGACATTAAACAACCCAACTCCGCCTGAGCAGATGGAGTCAATGGAGGAAGAGAAATTAAAGGAGGTGGAGGAATGGATACTGGTGAGGAACGACCAGAAAGGAAAACACACAGGGTTCCCACAGGCCCACAGCAAAACAGAAAGGCAGCTACATGATGGACATATCTACAGCACCGTTGATGATGAAGACATATGGAGGGATGGCCAGCAACAAAAGAGAGGCACAGCAGAAGGAGAGGAGTACCTCCCATCCTCAATATACTGGATGTTGTAAGATGAACCATGTGATACTCATCACACCTCTGCCCTGGGCAACCGGGAGCAGTGACACCCTGAATAAACAGCAAAACATGACAGTTCCACTGACCGACTCAGAATGGACCTTCCTGGCTTTGTCCTTGCGCTGACGGCATTGGCAGTGACTCTAGGTAAGAACAGGCCAGCTACCTCAGTGCTGAGAATATCTAGCACTGTGTCCACACCATGGTGATGCAGGGACTCTCGTAGCGACAAGACTGCAGGTGAACAGACATTGGGTCTGCAGGTAATTCTATCCACTCAAAATGAGCTTTAAAATTGCTACTATCGATGTGCAGTGTTTCCATGGTGGCTTCCCTGGCCAGTGTCAAGGCAGACCGACTGTTCTTGCAGGAGTGTGGGAGACCCCACAGGGAATGTGCCCAAGGGCCAGTGGGATACGATTGCTGTTTCTCCAGCCTGAGTATTCTGCTGCAAGGAGAAAAATAACCATCTCTCTCGTCTACAAGCAAAAGGGGAGAGGGAGGGAATTAAACATTGGTGGCTAATCTCATTGCTGAATGCAGACCACAAAGTCCTGTTTAAGATTATCACCAACTGGGTCAGGTCTGCTCTGGAATCGGTGATCCACCCCGACCAAACCTGTGGTGTACCGGAGGCAGGACGATCCCTGAGAGCCTCACCTCTGTGTAGGACAGGGGGGTAGGTACCTGTCTCATCAGTCTGGAGCAGGAGAAGGACTTTGACACCTACATGTGGGATGTGCTCTCCAAAATGGGAACTGGGGAGGGAATCTGCAATTGGATCCAACTACTCTACACCAACATTATTAGTGCAGTCTCTGTCAATGGATGGGAATCAAAGCTTCCCGACCAGATCTGGAGTCAGGCAGGGCTGCTCACTCTCTCATGCTTTGTTTGAGTGTTGTGTAGAGCCATTTGCTGAGTCATCAGGAAGGATGCGAGCCTGAGAGGGGTGACTATTCCTATGCGTTAAGGCCTCCCTGTACATGGTTGCCATTTTCTGTTCCAACCTGCTATCAGTCCACAGATTCATGAGCACCTGTGACCAGTTTGAATGGGCCTCAGGATCCAATGAAAATAGAGGCAAGAGCAATGCCATGTTCTTTGGGAACTGGGCTGATCAATCCTTTATCCCCTTCACTGTGAGGACAGATTACCTGAATGTGCTGGGTATTTAGATCAGAGGAGCTGGGATGTGCACCAAGCCTTGGGAGGAGATTGTCACTAAAGTGAAGTAGAAACTAGGCAGATGGGAGCACCGGTTGCTCTCCATTGCGGATAAAAACATGGTCATCAGGTGTAAGATACTCTCAGTTGTTGTTGTATGTGCTACTGGTCTGACCTATTCCCTGAACCTGCGGCACCGCGGTCACCCGGGCTATCTTCCACTTCAGTTGAAGGTCGAAAACGGACCGGGACCGAAGGGACGTCATGTACAAAGATTTGGACAAAGAGGGAAAAAACACACCCAACGCTACCCTCACCCTGATGACCACTTTTGTGTGTGGCTGCACCAAGCTGTGCATGGATCCCCGGTATGCAGACACTAAGTGTCATTACATGCTGGGGTTCTACCTGTCCCCAATGTTGCGAAGGGTGTGCCTGGCCTCACTGCCGCGGAATGCTCCGATTAATGGGACCGTTACGTATTACCTGGGTGGCTCAGTGGTTAGCAATGCTGACTCACAGTGCCAGGGACCTGGGTTTGATCCCACCTTGGGTGACTGTCTGCGTGGAGTTTGCACATTCTCCCCGTGTCTGCGTGGGTTTCCTCCGGGTGCTCCGCTTTCCTCCCACAGTCCAAAGATGTGCAGGCCAGGTGAATTGGCCGTGCTAAATTGCCTATAGTTTTCAGGGATGTGTAAGCTAGGAAATTTCCTTCTTCAACCAGCCCGTTCAAACAATTCCTGGACAGTTAAAGTATCATCTTCGATACAGAGGAAAGCTCCCTTAATACAATCATAATCATAACTTTAAAAGTCAGGAGCACAATGTTCTAACTTAGTAAATGCCCAAGCATTTGTGCAAAGGAATTGTTATGAAGGTGTAGTGGTAGACTGTACCTTTGAGAGATGTGAAAAGCTAGCAAGGACTGACAAAGCACAGAGAGCCCTGAACAAAGTAAGAATATAACGCTTGGGAAACAAATAGCTGTAACTATTGCCATGAAACAGAAAAAAATTCAAATTTGGCCAATCTGCTTAAATTATGGTCCGAGTTACCAAAATCCATTCAAATTTGAAGTTAGTTGTTTGATAATATTAAAACCAATGAAACGATACTATATTTTGGGGTATAAAACTGGACATTTTGAACAGATGGAAGGAGAACTGCCAAGCCACCAACAAGTACAGCCTGCCAGCAGCCTCTGAAAGGTACCTGTGTACAAGAAATTTGTGCAGCAGAATATCAAAGCCGACTTGGAGAAAAATCTAAAGAGGAAAATCTACAAAGGAGAAATGACAAAGCTGACTGTTTTGAAGCATGATGGTTTTTTTGTAAATTTTAATCAGAATGTTTTTATTCGACCAGTATTGTAGAGTGGGAAGTAAAAGATAGGTTTAAGAGGAAGGAATAGTTGTTGGTGTTAATATTCTGTGGTGGACTTAAAGAATAAAATTGTTAATTTTTACTTTAAATAGTGTCATCTGGGACGGTTGTTTGCCTGTCAACTTTTAACAGATTACGGTGTGAGGTGAACTTTTTCTGCGTGGCTGGTTTAAATTTAAATTTCACATATCATAACACAATAACAAGCTGACCATTTTTTGTTACTGGTGTTGGCCGAGGAATGCTTTGAAAATTCATTTGCCCTTCTTTGAAGGAGCTGTGTGATATTTTGACTTCTTCCTGAGGGAGTACATGACATGAAGGGCAAAGCGAGGACTGCAGATGCTGGAAATCAGAGACAGGAATGTTGTGCTGGAAAAGCACAACAGGACAGACAACATCCCAGGAGCAGGGGGAATCAACGTTTCGGGCATAAGCCATTCATTAGAAAACTGTTCATTAGTACACTATACCCCGAAAAGAACAGCCCTTCTTCAGTTTTGCATTTCAGCATCGGCCAGATCTGCGTCCTCAAATAGCTGAATTAAGACTTGAGTAGTCTCCTGAATTAGTCTCCTGTTAAATGAAGGTATTGATGGATATGGGCCAAATAAAAAATGTGGGATGAGGCTACAGTTTCAGCCATGATCCCATTCAATGATGGAACCGGTTCATGGGGGTGAATGGCTAAGTTATGTTCCAAAATAAATATTCCGCTACACCTTCCATATCAAACACTCTTTGGACACTTACAATAAGGGGTTAGATACATGGTGTAGGTGCATATACTGTATACTCACCAAGCACTCCCAGGCCACGGACAGTACATGGTTGATGCAGAATAAATCTCCCTCTACACTAGCCCCTTCAACATTCTCTGGACAGTTAAAGCATGGGCTTCGATACGGAGTCTAGCTCCCTTAATGAGATCATAATTATAACGTGTAAAGTCAGGTGCACACTGTTCTAACAGAGAAAACGCAAAAGCCACTTTGTGCAAAGCAATAACGCAATAATCCTTTTTGTTACTGGGTTGGCCAAGGGCTGCTTTGAAAGTTTATTTGCCTTTCTTTGAAGGAGCCGTGTAATTTTTTTTTGTCGTCTTCCTGAGAGCGTATGCGACATGGAGAAGAAATTGAGGACTGTGGATGCTGGAGATCAAAGTCGACAGTGTGTAGCTGGAAAAGCATAACAGATCAGGCAGCATCCGAGGAGCAGGAGAATTGAAGTTTTGGGCATAAGCCCTTCATCAAGAAACTGTTCTGTTAGAAGTACACTACATCCCTAACAGAGCATCCCTCCTTCAGTATTGCATTGCAGCAAAAAACCAGATCTGAGACCTCAAATAGGTGAATTAAGACTTGAATAGTCTCCTGAAACAGTCTCCTTTTGAATGAAGGTATTGATGAATATGGGCCAAATAAAGGAATGTGGGGTTAGGGTACAGTTCAGCCATCAGTCACTGATTTTAAAACTTACCTTGAGACCTGGGCCCCTCTATTTTGGCTTCAGCAGCAGGAAGAATGGGAGCGTCGACCCGGGGGCCGACTGGAAGGTGATTTATTTGCAGTAGCAGAGGGAGAGGCGACACCGAGTACTAGGGGCTGCCTTGAGTATATTCAAATTCAGTTAGTGATCACGGACATCAGGGTGTGATTGCTAGTGAGTCAGTGAAAACTGGCATGGAGTATAACGACCGATAGCAAAAGATTCTATCAATATGTAAAGCGAAAAAGAGTGGCTAAAGTAAATGTTGGTCCTTTAGAGGATGCAAACAGACATTTAGTTAAGGGATATGATGAAATGACCAAGGCATTGACAGGTATTTTGTATCTGCCTTCACAGTGGAAGATACTCATAACAGGCAAAGAGATGAAGGTAGGTCAGGACCTGTAAACATGAGTGCTATTCTGGCTGGCAATCAGTGACTAGTGGTATGCCTCAGGGATTGGTGTAGGGACTGCAATTATTTACAATTTATATTAATGATTTGGAGTTGGGGATCACGTGTAGGGTGTCAAAGTTTGCCGATGACGCATCTGCGTGGCACAGCAAAGTGTGCAGAGGACTGTGAAACCTTGCAGAGGAACATAGATACATTGAGTGATTGGGCAAAGGTCTGGCAGATGGAATACAATGTAAATAAATGTGAAGTCATGCGTTTTTGTAAGAGTAAAAGTAAAAAGGATTATTATTTGAATGGTAAAAAGTCGCAGAATGCTGTTTTGCAGAGGGGCCTGGGTGTCCTTGTGCATGAATCACAGAGGGTTGGTCTGCAGGTACAAGTCAAATGGAATTTTGTCCTTCATTGCTAAATTTGTTCATGAAGCCTGTGATGGTGGTGCCGTACTCGTGTATATTTTTTGCTGAGTATTTGAATATGGTCCAATCCACCAATTCCAAGCAATCCTGGAGGTGGTCTTTCACAGCCTAGGACCAACATCGCACTTCCTTTTCTGGAGGATTCTCCTCTTTCAGCTTCTGCTTATAAGCTAGGAGGAGGAACACAGTGTTGTGATTTGTTCTTCCAAAGTGTGGGTGGGGGATGGAGTGGCTGGCACCTTTGAGGGTTGTCTAGCAGTGGTCCAGGATGTTTGGTCATCTGGTAGGGCACGAGATGTGTTGGTGGTACCTTGGCAGCATTCAAAGAATCAGGGCAGTGTCCACTGCTTTACTGATTTATGTAAACGACTTGGATGTGTACAGAGGTGGTATAGTTACTAAGTTTGCAGATGACACCAAAATTTGAGATGCAGTAAACAGCAAAGAAAGTTGCCTCAGATACAATAGGATTTTGATCAGAAATTGAATTTAATTTAGATAAATATGAGGTGCTACATTTTGGAAAGGCAAATCAGGGCAGAAATTATACACTTCATATACAGTTATACACTTGTATACAGTTCGTCCTGGGAACTGACAAAGTGGTCTTGGCGTGCAGGTTCACAGCTACTTAAAAGTGGAGTTGCAGGTAAATACAACAGTGAAGAAGGCATTTGGTATGCTTTCTTTTATTGGTCAGACCATTGAGTGTACAAGTTCAAAGGTCATATTGCGGCTCTACAGGACACTTTTTCTGGTCTTCTTCCTACAATAAGGATTATGTGAAAACTTGAAAAGTTTCAGAAAAGATTTACAGGAGTGTTGCCAAGGTTGGAGGGTTTGAGCTGTAGGGAGAGGCTGAATAGGCTAGGGCTGTTTGCCCTAGAGCATTGGAGGCTGAGGGGTGACCTTATAGAGGTTTATAAAATCGTAAGAGGCGTGGATAGTGTAAATAGGCAAGAGGGGCAGCGTAGTCTGGAACTAGAGGGCATTGGTTTAGTTTGAGGGGGAAATATTTAAAAGGGACCAAAGGGGCAACTTTTTCACACAAAGTGTGGTGAGTGTATGGAATGAGCTGCCAGAGGAAGTGATGCAGGCTGGTACAATTACAATAGTTCAAAGACATCTGGATAGGATGGGTTCAGAGGGATATGGGCCAAATCCTGGCAAGTGGCCCTAGGTTAATTTAGGATATCTGGTCAATGTGGATGAGTTGGACAGAAGGGTCTGTTTCCATGCTGTATATTTCAATGAATCTATGACTCTCTTGAGGTAGGTCTGGTTGAAGTTGCTGGTCACAATGAATAGGTCCTCGGGGAATTTTGTCTCCAGAGTGTTTGTAGTGGTGCAAATAATGCCGAGAACACCTTTCACATCCAGATGGGGTGGTATGTAGAATGCTTTCAGGATGGCAAAGGGGAACTCTAAAACATAGTAGCAGGGATGACATGTGACCACAAGGTATTCTAGGTCCACGGGAGCAATGGCTTGTCAGAATCATTATATCTGAGCACCAGGCGGTGTTGACTAGGAAACATACTCTATCACCCTTTGCCTTGCCCGAGGATGCTGTGCGGTGTATTGAGAACCTGTCAGCTTGTAGAGCACAGTTGGGAATGGCAGGGGTGAGCTAAGTCTCTGTTTTGAGCACACAACAGCTTCTGACTTCTCTCTGGTAGGTAAGTCTGGATCTGAGATAGAGTCATAGAGATATCCATTTTATTTTTCATAGTCTGGATATTTCCTCGGAGTATGCTGATTGGGGGGGTCTTGAAACGTGGTTGTTTCAACCTCATCTTCAGGCCAACACATTTTCCCTCTTTCCTTGTAGATTTCCCACATCTGGATGTACCCAGGATTCAATCGTGCAAGTCTGCTACTTCAGAAGACAAGTGAGTTGGGTCTGGTCAGGCTAAGCATTCCCCGGAGCAGGAGCTGATGTGGTTGAAGTTTGGGCCTGGACTGGTCTGGTCTCCTCAGGAGCTGGTCGCAGTGGTGGAATTTCTGTTGTTTGACAGTCCCAGGTGCTGATGGAGGTTAGTGAGTCAGCCTTAGTCAGGCCTGGCGTCCACAAACTGTAATAGCTGGGGTATCAGAGGTTGTCCCTGGGACAGACGGGCATCTTCAAGCCTGTGCTGCTCCCGGTCTTAGGTCACTTGGAATCAAGGAGCTGTCAGGGCCGATTCCGTTCCAGGTCGTGGTCAGCTCGCTGCGGTTCTTAGGTTGCGTCGGTGTCCTCGTCAGTCGTGCGGAAAGCCAGTTGAGCTATACTGGGCCTGCAAGTCCACCATTGCCAATACTCAGGCCTGGATGACAGTGGGACCATCAAACATGTAAGTAGATTTAAAAGAACATTACTGGTAATTTTTGCACATTTAGAATTTACGTTTAAAAACGTAGAATGGTTATAAGAAATGTCAGAGTTAGATCTGTTGTAAGGAGCACACAACGAGTCACACGGTTTCTGCGTCATCTTGGATCTACTTCTCCTGGATGTCAATTTCACTGTGACAGGGAGCTTCATCCTCCCTCATAAATTATTTTAGAAAAGAAACCAAAAGTATCAGAGGTATAATTTGATTTCACGAGATCAAAGGAATTTGGTCATCTATAGATCATTTATTTAAAACCAAGTGCTCCACAAAATATTCTTACCCTTGTAACCTAATTGAATTCAATACTGTTTAACCTTTTTGCTTCCTGCCACTCCAGCTGTGCGAGCTGGTGAAAGCCTGCTCATTACTTTACTGCCTTCCCAAGTAGACTTTGGCAACAATATACTTCCAGCATGGTGCCTAGTGTGCCCTGGCCTGTGTGACTGTGCTGTTCCAACAGGTGCAATTTCCTCAGCCTGAACTGATAGAGAACAATGGAAAATTTGTGCAACAGGCCAACTCTTAGGATATTCCTTCCTGTTGGTGTACATGCCTCCTGCCTTCACTTTTGAGGTAATGGGGCACATGGCAATTGGGTCCTATTGCTGAGCTACTGATTGAAACCATGCTAAAACAAGTGATGCAGTGAAGGTGCAGTTGATGGTTACTGACTGTTCTGGGTGTTCTGGTCCACCATGGTGGATGTCTTGAATTCTATGGAGCTGAAAATGTGTTGCTGGAAAAGCGCAGCAGGTCAGGCAGCATCCAGGGAACAGGAGAATCGACGTTTCGGGCATAAGCCCTTCTTCAGGAATTTGAAGAAGGGCTTATGCCCGAAACGTCGATTCTCCTGTTCCCTGGATGCTGCCTGACCTGCTGTGCTTTTCCCGCAACACATTTTCAGCTCTGATCTCCAGCATCTGCAGACCTCACTTTCTCCTCAATGAATTCCATGGAGGCAGGTTAGTGGAAAGAGCAGAATAAACATTGGAGGCAGGCTTAAATAAACAGCTTACAACAACAAGCTCTCCTGGAAAGCTAAGAAAGCTAATAGCATGCTGGCCTTCATAACAAGAAGAATTGAGTATAGAAGCTGTACAGGGCCCTGGTGAGACTGCACCTGGGATATTGTGTGCAGTTCTGGTCTCCAAATTTGAGGAAAGACATTCTGGCTATTGAGGGAGTGCAGTGTAGGTTCACGAGATCAATTCCCAGAATGGCGGGACTATCTTACGTTGAAAGATTGGAACGACTGGGTTTAGAAGGCTGAGAGGGGATCTGATTGAGACGTATAAGATTATTAAAGGATTGGACACTCTGGAGGCAGGAAGTATGTTTCCGCTGATGGGTGAGTCCCGAACCAGAGGACACAGTTTAAAAATAAGGGGTAGGCCATTTAGTTGAGGAGAAACCTCTTTACCCAGAAAGTGGTGGGTGTGTGGAATGCTCTGCCCCAGAGGGCAGTGGAAGCCAAGTCTCTGGAAACTTTCAAAAAAGAGTTGGATAGAGCTCTTAAGGATAGTGGAACCAATGGGGTTATAGGGATAAGGCAGGAACAGGATATTGATTGAGGATGATCAGCCATGATCATAATGAATGGTGGGTGCTGGCTCGAAGGGCAGAATGGCCTACTCCTGCACCTATTGACTATTGTCGATTGTCTATTGGTTTCTATTTGCTAATGGGGACATTCATCTCTCACACAACTACAGGGATTACTCCAGCAGAGTTGCTGATGGGTGAAACAGTATTGGGAATGCCAGTGCCAGACGCTAAACTCCTTTAAGTGAGGGAGATGGCCAACCTTGGACCTAGTTATTTATAGTCTACATTAATGACATGGATACAAGTTCTCGGTGTCAGGGGCCTTAAGGTTAGTGTGAGGTCAATGTTAAATGTAGTCAATCTGTGTTGATGTCACCACTCTTTCTTGCTGTTCTCTATTTATAAAGTCAATGCCAGTACTGTATGAATATAAAATGGCCACTATGAACAAATCTAGACAGGCAGGAGGCTGGAAGACTACAGCAAGCCAGGCAGCATCAGGACGTGGAGAAGTTGATGTTTCATGTTTAATCCTTCTTCAGGATTGGTGGTGTATGTAGGGGAACTGCCAATAAAGGGGTTGGCAGAAGCAGGGTGGTGAAGTGGGGATAGGTGAAAATGTGTTGCTGGAAAAGCGCAGCAAGTCAGACAGCATCCAAGGAGCAGGAGAATTGACATTTTGAGCATGAGCCCTTCTTCGATTCTCCTGTTCCCTAGATGCTGCCTGACCTGCTGCGCTTTTCCAGCAACACATTTTCAACTCTGATCTCCAGCATCTGCAGACCTCACTTTCTCCTTGGGGATAGGTGAAGACAGGTAGAGGGTACGACCTGGTTCATTAAGGGCAAGAATGAATCCAGTAGGTGGCTGGGAGGAGAGGAAGGGAGGGATGGGGCTGGGAAGGAAGTCGGGAGGTGGAAAGGAACTTATTCGAAATTGGAGAATTCAATGTTGGGTCTACACAGGCGGAAGATGAGGTGTTTTTCCTCCAATTTGATTTGGTTTGTTGTGACAATGGAGGAGGCCAAGGATGCTCATGTCAGAAAGGGAGTGGGAAGGGGAATTAAAATGATCAGTGACTGGGAGGTCTGGTTAGTCCCTGCAGGCCTGGTTCAGATGCTAAGTGAACCGCTCCCTTAGTTTACGCTTGATCTCCCTGATGTAGAGAAGACCACTTCAGAAGCACCCGATGCATTAAACCAGGTTGGAAGCGAGGCAGGTGAACCTCTGTCTCACCTGGAAGGACTGTTTGAACCCTGGACGAAGGTGAGGGGGGTGGCGTATTGGCAGATTTTGCATCAACATCGACCACTCTGCCTTCATCTATCTCTTTGGTCACATTCTCACAAAACTCTATCAAGTTGTGAGGCATGACTTCCCAGGTACACAGCTATGCTGAATATCCCTAATCAGTCCTTGCCTCTGCAAATGGACGTAAATCCGATCTCTCAAAATCCCCTCCAACAGATTACCCAAGACTGATATCAGACTCAGGCTTCAATAGTTGCCAGGCTTCTGTTTACAACCTTTCTAGCGCAACATTAGCCAACCTCCAAATCTCCGGCACCTCACTGTGCCTGTAGATAGTACAGATATGTCTGCTACAGGCCACGGAAACTTTACCCTCGTATCCCACAATGTCTTAGGATACACTTGGTCAGGCCCCTGAGATTTATTCACCTTTGTTTTTTTAAGACCTCCAACACCTCATTTTCAATAAAGTGGACTGCTTTCAAGACATCTGAATTTATCTCCCTGAGTTCCTTCGACTTCATACGAAATACTGATATGAAATATTCATTTAGTAGCTCTTCCATCTACTGTACTTCCGTACATAGATGATTTATTGATCTTTAAGGGGCTCTAATCTCTCCTTAATTGCTCTTTTGCTCCTAAAGTACATGTCAAATCTCTTTGAATTATCCTTATCTGCCAAGGCTATATCATACAGAGTCATACAGTCATACAGCACAGAAACAGACCCTGTGGACCAACCAGTCCATGCTGAACATAAACCCAATCTAAACTAGCCCCACCCTGCCTATTCCTGACCCAGATACCTCCAAACCTTTCCGATTCATGTATCTATCCACATGTCTTTTAAATTTTGTAATTGTATCTACATCCAATACTTTCTGAGGAAGTTCATTCCACATGTGAACCACTGACTGTGTGAAAATAATTGTCTAATGTCTTTTTTAAATCTCTCACCTCTCATCTTAAAAATCGGCCTCCAGTCTTAGAATTCCACATTTTAGGGAAACGGCAACTGCCATCAGTTCTGTCTATACTCTCATTGTTTTATAAACTTCATCAAATTGGCTCTAAACCTCCTACACTCCAGTTTGCCGCCTAATTTCCATCTTAAGAATGTCCATACATGCCTTATATTCTCGAATAGATCCACTTGATCCCAGTTGTCTATACCTAACATATTAGATTAGATTAAATTATCTACAGTGTGAAAACAGGCCATTCGGCCCAACAAGTCCAAACCAACCCGCCAAAGAGTAACTCACCCAGACCTAATTCCGTCTGACAAACGCACCTCACACTATGGGCAATATAACATGGCCAATTCACCGAACCTGCACATCTTTGGACTGTGGGAGGAAACTAGAGCCTCTGGAAGAAACCCACGCAGACACGGGGAGAATGTGCAAACTCCACACAGGCAGTTGCATGAGCGGGATGCTTCCCTTTCTTCTAGATCAGAGCCTCAAAGTTTTTATTCATCCAATTATCCCTACTCCTACTGTACCTACCCTTCATTCTAACAGGAACATACTGCTTCTGAACTCTCATTATCTCACTTTTGAAAGCTTCCCATTTTCCAGCTGTCCCTTTACCTGTGAAGGGTAGCCAGAGACTTTTCCCCAGGGCAGGATGGACTGGTACGAGAAGTCATAGTTTGAAGATATTATGAGGAAGGAGACGTCAGAGGTAGATTCTTTACGCAGAGAGTTGTGAGTACATGGAATGTGTTGCCAGTTGTGGTGGTAGAAGCAGAGTCATTGGGAACATTTAAGTGACAGCTGGACATGCACGTGGAGAGCAGTGAGTTGAGAGGTGCGTAGGTTAAGTTACTATATTTTGCATTAGGATTAAATCTCGGCACAACTTCGTGGGCCAAGGAACCTGTTCTGTGCTGTATTTTTATAACATAGAACAGCACAGCACAAAACAGGCCCTTCAGCCCACGATGTTGTGCCGACCACTGATCCTCATGTATGCACCCTCAAATTTCTGTGACCATATGCATGTCCAGCAGTCTCTTAAATGTCCCCAATGACCTTGCTTCCACAACTGCTGCTGGAAACGCATTCCATTCTCTCACAACTCTCTGTGTAAAGAACCCGCCTCTGACATCCCCTCTATACTTTCCTCCAACCAGCTTAAAACTGTGACCTCTCATGTTCGTCATTTCTACCCTGGGAAATAGTCTCTGGCAATCGACTCTGTCTATGCCTCTCATTATCTTGTATACCTCAATTAGGTCCCCTCTCCTCCTCCTTTTCTCCAATGAAAAATGTCCGAGCTCAGTCAACCTCTCCTCATACGATAAGACCTGCGGTCCAGGCAGCATTCTGGTAAACCTCCTCTGAAACCTCTCCAAAGCATCCACATCTTTCCTATAATAGAGCGACCAGAGCTGGACGCAGTATCTCACGACTCTTAAACTCAATACCCCTGTTAATGAAAGCCAAAACACCATATGCTTTCTTAACAACCCTGTCCACTTGGATGGCCATTTTAAGGGATCTATGTTAAGGCACACCAAGATCCCTCTGTTCCTCCACACTGCCAAGAATCCTATCCTTATTCCTGTACTCAGCCTTCAAATTCGACTTCCAAAATGCATCACCTTGCATTTATCCAGGTTGAACTCCATCTGCCACCTCTCAGCCCATCTCTGCATCCTGTCAATGTCGCGCTGCAGCCTACAACAGCCCTCCATACTGTCAACGACACCTCCAACCTTTGTGTCATCTGCAAACTTGCTGACCCCTCCTTCAATCCCCTCATCCAAGTCATTAATAAAAATTACAAACAGTAGAGGCCCAAGAACAGAGCCCTGTGGAGCACCACTCACCACAGACTTCCAGGCAGAATATTTTCCTTCTACTACCACTCGCTGTCTTCTGTTGGCGAGCCAATTCTGTATCCAGACAGCTATGTTCCCCTGTATCCCATTCCTCCTGACCTTCTGAATGAGCCTACCATGGGGAACTTTATCAAATGCCTTGCTGAAGTCCATATATACCACATCCACAGCTCGACTCTCATCAACTTTTCTAGTCACATCCTCAAAGAGCTCGATAAGGTTTGTGAGGCATGACCTGCCCCTCACAAAGCCGTGTTGACTGCATTTAATCAAGCCATGCTCTTCCAGATGGTCATAAATCCTATCCCTCAGAATCCTTTCTAACACCTTGCAGACGACAGACATGAGACTTACTGGTCTGTAATTGCCGGGGATTTCCCTATTTCCTTTCTTGAAGAGAGGAATTACATTTGCCTCTCTCCAGTCCTCAGGTATGACTCCAGTGGAGAGCGAGGATGCAAAGATCTTTGCAAGTGGCGAAGCAATTGCATTTCTCGTTTCCCAAAGCAGCTGAGGACAAATCTGGTCCGGGCCTGGCGACTTGTCAATCTTAATGTTTGACAAAATTTTCAGCACATCAGCTATCTCTATCCATTCCAGCATGCACACCTGCTCTTCAAAGGTTTCATTCACTACAAAGTTCATTTCTTTTGTTAAGACAGAAGCAAAAAAACTCATTTAGGGCTTCCCCTACCTCCTCAGACTCCACTCACAAATTCCCTATGCTATCCCTGATCGGCCCTACTCTTTCTTTGACCATTCTCTTATTCCTCACATAAGTGTAAAATGCCTCTGTGTTCTTCCTAATCTGTTCTGCCAAGCCTTTCTCGTGCCCCCTCCTGGCTCTCCTCAGACCATTTTTGAGCTCTTTCCTCGCCTGCCTGTAATCCTCTAGAGCTGGGTTTAACCCTAGCTTCCTCCACCTTATGTAAGCTACCTTCTTCTTTTTGATGAGAAGCTCCACCGCTCTCGTCATCCAAGGTTCCTTTATCTTACCACTTCTTGCCTGTCTCAGAGAGACATATTTATTCATCACTTTCAACAGTCTTTAAACAGTCTCCACATGTCTATAGTGCCTTTACCATGGAACAATTGCTCCCAATCCATGCTTCCTAACTCGTGTCTAATCGCATCATAGTTTCCTCTTCCCAATTAAATATCCTCCCATTTTGTATGTTCTATGTTCTAACACTCTACTCCAATCAACTTTTTGAAAGTTCTTGTCTCATATTGTCAAAATTGGCCTTCCTTCAATTTAGAATTTTAGTTTTTACAGAAAGCCTATTCTTTTCAATAACCATCTTAAAACTAATACTATTATGATCACTGATCCCAAAATGCTCCCCACTACTGGGGGGCCTATATTCCAATCCTATCAAGGTGATCATCCCCTTTTTATTTCTGATTTCCGCCCTGAGCATTGAAAGCTATTGAGCTCCTTGCCTTGCCTTCATCTTCCCTGCCACACAGAAAATAGTGACAGGTGCAAAATGACCATTAATTAACCTTAGTCAGCCGAAGGGGAGGCAGGCTGGCTGACATCTTCCTCACTCACCTTTATATGGGTGACATGTTTCACCCTTATTATTTTCTGAGTCATCTCATGCCTCAAATATGTCAATGCGAGGCTGTAAAGCCCAGCCAGGTTCTGAATGATACAAATGACCATGTTTTAATTATGAAGTAGGAAAGGAGAAATTGGGTAGAATTGGGCAGACTCTTGCCTCAAGGCCAAGACTAGGTTTTTATACACCATAAATTCTTCAGAGCATGTGAAATAACTCCATGAACCCAGTATCCCGTCACCAATGGACTGTTTATTTACACATGCATAGCACATGGACTCTGACTAGCTTGTTCAAACTAGTGCCAAGAGTGAGGAGAATCCTTGGGACTTCTGTTCATTCGAACATAGAACGTAAAACATCACAATGCAAGGCAAAAGTGAGCACTGCAGATGCTGGAAACCAGAATTTAGATAAGAGTGGTGCTGGAAAAGCACAACAGGTCAGGCAGTATCCGAGGAGCAGGAAAATTGACGTTTTGGGCAAAAGCCCTTTATCAGGAATAGAGGCAGGAAGCCTCCAGGGTGGAGAGATAAATGTGGGGGGTGGGGCTGTGGAGAATGTGCCAAAGAGTACAATAGGTGAATGAAGTGGGGTTGGAGGTAATAGGTCAGAGATGAGGGTGATGGAAGGTAACAAGGAGTACAATAGGTGAATGGGTGTGGAGATGGAGGTGATAGGTCTGAGGGGAGGGTAAAGCAGATAGGTGGGAAGGGGGATTTGCAGGTAGGACAGGTCACGAGGACAGTGCTGAGCTGGAAGGTTGGAACTGGAGTAAGGTGGGGGAGGGGAAATGAGGAAACTGGTGAAGTCCACATTGATGCCCTGGGGTTGAAGTGTTCGAGGCGGAAGATGAGGCATTCTTCCTCCAGGCGTAGGCTGGTGAGGGAGTGGCGGTGGAGGAGGCCCAGGACCTGCATGTCCTCAGCAGAATGGGAGGGGGAGTTGAAATGTTGGGCCACAGGGCAGTGTGGTTGATTGGTGTGAGTGTCCCAGAGATGTTCCCTAAAGCGCTCTGCTAGGAGGCTTCCAGTCTCCCCAGCGTAGAGAAGACCGCATTGGGAGCAATGGATACAATAAATGACATTGGTTGATGTGCAGGTAAAACTTTGATGGATGGGGAAGGCTCCTTTGGGGCCTTGGATGGAGGTGAGGGAGGAGGTGTGGGCGCAGGTTTTGCAATTCCTGCGGTGGCAGGGGAAGGTGCCTGGACGGGTGGGTGAGTGTTGGGGGGCGTGGACCTGACCAGGTAGTCATGGAGGGAATGGTCTTTGCGGAAGGTGGAAAGGGGTGGGGAGGGAAATATATCCCTGGTGGTGGGATCCGTTTGGAGGTGGCAGAAATGTCAGCAGATGATGTGGTTTATGCGAAGGTTGGTAGGGTGGAAGGTGACACCAGGGGGATTCTGTCCTTGTTACGGTTTGAGGGATGGGGTTTGAGGGCAGAGGTGCAGGCACTGGATGAGATGCGTTGGAGGGCATCTTTAACCATGTGCGAAAGGAAATTGTGATCTCTTAAGAAGGAGGCCATCTGATGTGTTCTGTGATGGAATTGGTCCTCGGGGAGCAGATACAGCAGAGGCAGAGGAATTGGGAATATGGGATGGCATCTTTGCAGGAGGTAGGGTGGGAAGAGGTGTAATCCAGGTAGCTGTGAGAATCGGTGGGTTTGTAAAAAATGTCAGTGTCAAGTCACTCCTCATTAATGGAGATGGAGAGGTCCAGGAAGGGGAGGGAGGAGTCAGAGATGATCCAGGTAAATTTAAGGTCAGGGTGGAATGTGTTGGTGAAGTTGATGAATTTCTCAACCTCCTCGTGGGAGCACGAGGTGGCACCAATGCAGTCATCAATGTAGCGGAGGAAGAGGTGGGGAGTGGTGCCAGTGTAACTACGGAAGATGGACTGTTCTACGAAGCCAACAAAGAGACAGGCATAGCTGGGGCCCATACGGGTGCCCATGGCTACCCCTTTGGTCTGGAGAAAGTGGGAGGATTCAAAGGAGAAATTGTTAAGGGTAAGGACCAGTTTAACAAATGAATGAGAGTGTAAGTGGAAGGGTACTGTTGGGGACGTCAGGAGAGGAAGAAATGGAGGACTTGGAGGCCCTGGTCATGGCGGATGGAGGTGTAGAGGGATTGGATATCCAAGGTGAAGGTGGGGAAAAGGAAGTCTTGGAGGAGGTGGAGGGCGTGTGTGGTTGTGTCGAATGTATGTAGGGAATTCCTGGACTAGGGGGGAGCACGGGCAGCACGGTGGCACAGTGGTTAGCACTGCTGCCTCGCAGCGCCAGAGACCCGGGTTCAATTCCCGCCTCAGGTGACTGACTGTGTGGAGTTTGCACGTTCTCCCCGTGTCTGCGTGGGTTTCCTCCGGGTGCTCCGGTTTCCTCCCACAATCCAAAGATGTGCAATTCAGGTGAATTGGCCTTGCTAAATTGCCCGTAGTGTTAGGTAAGGGGTAAATGTAGGGGAATGGGTGGGTTGCGCTTCGGCGGGTCGGTGTGGACACTGCAGAAAATACGGAGATATGGCATTGAGGGTGAGTTGGAGGTTTGGATTAGGAATTGGCTGGATGGAAGAAGACAGAGGGTAGTAGTTGATGGCAAAGTTTCTTCATGGAGTGCCGTCACTAGCGGTGTTCCGCAAGGATCTGTTTTGGGACCATTGCTGTTTGTCATTTTTATAAATGACCTGGAAGAGGGGTTAGAAGGTTGGGTGAGCAAGTTTGCGGATGATACGAAAGTCGGAGGAGTTGTTGACAGTGAGGAAGCATGTGGCAGGTTACAGCAGGATATAGAGAAGCTGCAGAGCTGGGCAGAAAGGTGGCAGATGGAATTCAATGTAGCTAAGTGCGAGGTGATTCACTTTGGGAAGAATAACAAAAAGATGGGGTACTGGGCTAATGGTCGGATACTTGGTAGTGTGGATGAGCAGAGGGATCTTGGTGTCCATGTACACAGATCTCTGAAAGTTGCCACCCAGGTAAATAGTGCGGTGAGGAAGGCATATGGCGTACTGGCTTTTATTGGTAGAGGAATTGAGTTCCGGAGTCCTGAGGTCATGATGCAGTTGTATAAGACTCTGGTACGGCCGCATCTGGAATATTGTGTGCAGTTTTGGTCGCCATACTATAGGAAGGATGTGGAGGCATTGGAACGGGTGCAGAGGAGGTTTACCAGGATGTTGCCTGGTATGGAAGGAAAATCGTATGAGGAAAGACTGAGGCACTTGGGGCTGTTTTCACTAGAGAAAAGAAGGTTTAGGGGTGACTTGATTGAGGTGTACAAGATGATTAGGGGGTTAGATAGGGTCGACAGTATGAACCTTTTCCCGCGTATTGAGTCGGGTATTACAAGGGGGCATAGCTTTAAATTAAGGGGGGGTAGATATAGGACTGATGTTAGGGGTAGGTTCTTCACTCAGCGAGTCGTTAGTTCATGGAATGCCCTGCCAGTAACAGTGGTGGACTCTCCATCTTTATGGGCATTTAAGAGGGCATTGGATAGGTATATGGAGGATAGTGGGTTAGTGTAGTTTAGGTGGGCTTGGATCGGCGCAACATCGAGGGCCCAAGGGCCTGTACTGCGCTGTATTCTTCTATGTTCTATGTTCTATGACAGTATTGAGGGACTGCGTCACAATGCAGTACAGGCCCTTTGGCCCTTGATGTTGTGCCAATCTATGAAACCAGTCTGAACCCCATCTAACCTACACTATTCCATTTTCATCCATGTGTCTATCAAACGATCATTTAAATGCCCTTAAACTTGACGAGTCTACTCCTGTTGCAAGCAGGGAATTCCATGCCCCTACTACTCTCTGAGTAAAGAAACTCCCTCTGACATCTGTCCTTTATCTAACACCCCTCAATTTAAAGCTATGTCCCCTCGTGCTAGCCATCACCATCCAAGGAAAAAGGCTGTCACTGCCCACCCTGTCTAACCCTCTGATTATCTTGTATGTAACAATTAAGTCATCTCTCAATCTTCTTCTCGCCAATGAAAACAGCTTGTTTATATCTGTCCATCAGAACTCCCTGATTGAGCCAGATTAACAGCCCCAAACAGGGAATGTTTGAACGAGCTCCTCTTGGCTAACTTTGTTCCAATCACTACATCCTTCCCCCTCGCCAATGCAGGGATATCACCCTGTTCTTTCACTTGTAGCTTGTCCTGGGATGTTTTCACGTTAAATCTGGTTCCTCCAACTCTGACTGGAATATGGTTGGCATGACCACAGCCACTTTCGCCTGCAGTGTCTCAGGAAAAATTCCTCTTCTTTGGGCAGTAACAGTTTCAAGGCTGTGACATTAGCTGTATCCATCTCGGACCCTGAGGTTTCTTTGATGTTCGACAGAGAGGCCAAATGCATGGCTTCTCACAGCTTCCCAGCTGTTCTGAGGAGCCAGCTATGTTTGCTCCTGCCCTGTTTGCAAGGTAGTAGCTTTCAAGTGATCTACAGATTTGTTCAGGACTGACTCAGCTACCTGAACTTTGTCACAAGATCTTGCGTCGACCTTGCCTTACACCCATGCAGGATCATGTGTTCATAAGTTCATAAAGTAAATGAGCAGAACTAGACCATTTGGCCCATCAACTCTGCTCCACCATTTGATTGTGGCCGATATGCTCCTCACCCCCATTTTCCTGCCCTCTCGACATTACCCTTCAATCCATTACCGATTGAAAGTCTGTCTAGCTCCTCCTTTAATTTACTCACTGTCCCAGCATCCACCACATTTTGTGAATTCCAGATTCAGAACTCTTTGGGAAAAGTAGTTTCTCCTCAAATTTGTTTTAAATTTGCTACTCCTTATCCAAAGATTATGACTTCTCATCCTAAAATGTGCCACAAGAGGAAATATCTGCTGCATGTTTATTTAATCAATAACTTTTATCATCTTTATGGGTGGCACGGTGGCACAGTGGTTAGCACTGCTGCCTCACAGCGCCAGAGACCTGGGTTCAATTCCCGACTCAGGCGACTGACTGTGTGGAGTTTGCATGTTCTCCCCGTGTCTGCGTGGGTTTCCTCCGGGTGCTCCGGTTTCTTCCCACAGTCACAAAGATGTGCAGGTCAGGTGAATTGGCCATGTTAAATTGCCTGTAGTGTTAGGTGAAGGGGTAAATGTAGGGGAATGGGTGGGTTGCGCTTTGGCTGGTCGGTGTGGACCTTGTTGGGCTGAAGGGCCTGTTTCCACACTGTAAGTAATCTTTATTACCTCAATTTGATCTCCCTTCATTCTTCTAAATTCCAGAGTATAGGCTTGAGTTACTGCTTACAGCCAAGACTGTGTTGATCTGGTACCAGATGGAAATCCATACTGCTTAATTTCTCTTCATACAACAAATCTCTTATGTCTGTTATCAAACTAGTGAGCCTCCTCTGAACTGCCTTAAAAACCATTCCATCTTTCCTCAAATAAGAGGACCAAACTGTGCACAACACCCCATGTGTGGGCTCACCAATGCCTTGTACAGTTACAAAATACTTCCTTACCTTTATATTCTAATCCTTTAGCTGTATTATCCAACATTCCATTTGTTTTCTTTATAATCTGCTTTGTATGCATGCTAGTTTTCTGTGCTGAAAATGTGTTGCTGGAAAAGCGCAGCAGGTCAGGCAGCATCCAAGGAACAGGAGAATTGACGTTTCGGGCATAAGCCCTTCTTCAGGAAAGAAGGGCTTATGCCCGAAACTTCGATTCTCCTGCTCCTTGGATGCTGCCTGATCTGCTGCGCTTTTCCAGCAACACATTTTCAGCTCTGATCTCCAGCATCTGCAGTCCTCACTTTCTCCTGCTAGTTTTCTGTGACACATGAATGAAGGCATCCTGATCCCTTTGTACCAGATCACTCTGAAGACTCTTATATTTCAATAATAAATTCACCTTCCCATGTATTTGAACCAAATGCATGACTTCACACTTCTCCATGTTAAACTCATCTGCCGCATTTTGGCCCATTCTCCCAGCTTATCAATATCCATTTGTAAGGTTCTTATTTCCTCATTGCAATTTACTGTCCTGTCTATTTTTGTGTCAACCACAAATTTGCCTATAGAGCCTTCTATGTCTGTATCCAAGTCATTAAAGTAGATTGTAAATAGATGAGGCTAAGTTTGTCTTTGATTTTGGCACCAAACATGGTCCCCTGAAGTAAACTATTTCTCTTGCTTAGAGGAGCGAGTAAATTTAAGGAGGAGTTAGACAGATTTTTCATTGGTAATAGGTTGAAGGATTATGGGGAGAGGGCAGGAAAATGGGGATGAAGAGGATATCAGCAACAATGGAATAGCAGAGCAGACTCGATGGGCCAAATGGACTAATTCTGTTCCTATACCATATGAACTTATGAACTCATGATCCTGCATCGATGTAAGGCAAAGTCAATGCAAGTTGAGGTCCTGGGATAAAGTTCAGGTAGCTGAGGCAGTCCTAAACAAACATATGGACCATATGAAAACAGCTACCTTGCAAACAGGACAGGAGCAAAACATAGCTGGCTCCTCAGAACAGCTGGAAAGCCATGGGTTCATCCTCTCCATCTAGCATCAAAGAAACCTGAGTCCAAGATGGATCTAGCCAATGTCACAGCCTTGAAACTGTTACTGCCCAAAGAAGAGGAGGAATTTTGTCTGAGACACTCCAGGCACAAGAGTCGGGCTGTGGTCACAATAGTCAGAGTTGGAGGCACCAGAATTTGGGTAAAAATGTTCCTGGTGAAGTCTCAAGCCTATATCCCTGGATTTGGGAGGGGGAGGATGGGTTTACATATAGAACAACAGATAACTGGGCATGAGGTTCAGATTGGAATCTAATCGAGGGCTTCGGCATGGTTTTTCTACAGAATAACCGATGCCTGGTATTGAGTTGCAGACTGGAATCTAATCAAAGGGTTTGGGATGGCTTATATATAGACCAACAGTTACCGGGGAGTGAGTTACAGATTGCCAGCTAATCAAGGGGTTCAGTGTGTTTCTCAGACTGAACAGTACCGATACCTGTGAGTGAGTTACAGACTGGAGGTTCTGGGAGGAAGGTCCATTGAGAGCTTTCTTGACTCATTACGACGAAGGTTCCTAAGTGGTCAAATACTGCTCACTTAAGGGACTTAGTTAATTCACCAACTCATCAATGACCTACATCCCTGATGGGTGAGAAAGACGGCTAGCTTCCCAACAATGTTAAAGGAGTAACATCATCACATCTTGCTGTGCTTCATTTTGTATCTTGTGATGCTGTTTAAGCTTTGCCACAGGCAGCGGGAGTCTATCTGATGTCACAAGGCTAGGCCTTTTTTTTTCTGAAAGCTGTTCCTTGGCTCAAGGAGACTTTGTCCTTTATTATTTTCAGAGGGGCAGTGAACTGGGCTGGACTCTGATCTGTCTGATTCGGTACAGAGATGAAAAGGATTTTGAGCTGGGAGCAAAAACACCGTGCCGTGATCTGAGTTTCCAAAGTGTGGGTGGGGGTGTGGAACGGCCGTCACCTTTGATGGTTGTCTAGCAGTAGTCCAGGATGTTTGGTCATCTGGTGGGGCAGGGGATGTGTTGGTGGTACCTTGGCAGCATTCAAAGGATTGGGGCAGGGTTCACTAGTTTTTGCATTCATATAAATATAGATGTGAATGTAGGAGGTATAGTTCGTAAATTTGCAAATTACATCAAAATTTGAGATGCAACAGACAGAAAAGAAATTTACCTCAGAGTAACTGGATTTTGATCAGTTGGGCCAATGGGCTGAGAAGTGGCAGATGGAATTTAGATAAATGTGAGGTGCTGGATTTTGGGAAGACAAAACAGGGCAGAAATTATGCAGTTAATGGCAAGGCTGAGAAGACCAACAAAGGTGACGTTGGAGTGCAGGTTCATAGTTTTTTGAAAGTGGAGTCACAGTTAAATAGGACAGTGAAGAAGGTGTTTGGTTTGCTTTCTTTTATTGGTCAGCTGATTGAGTATAGGAGTTGTGAGGTCATGTTGTAGCTGTACTGGACACTTTTGGAGTATTGTGTGAAATTCTCGTCTTCCTCTTATAAGAAGGATGTTGTGAAACCCGAAAGGTTTAGAAAAGATTATAAGGATGTTGAAGGGTTTGAGTTGTAGGGACGGGCTGAATAGAATCATAGAAACCCTACAGTGTGGAAACAAGCCCTTCAGCCCAACAAGTCCACAACAACACTCTGAAGATTAACCCAGCCAGACCCATTCCCTCTACCCTATATTTACCTCTGACTAATACGCCTCATCTTCTGCCTTGGGACCTTCCAATCGCATGGCATAAATGTGGATTTCAAATGTGTAAAATACAAGCTGGGTCCCCCATTACGTTATAAAGCTGCCAGATATGCTGAAGAGTAATATGATGGATTTCCTTTGTATCTCCATTTCTGGATCCTTGCCATTCTCTCCAATGAGGTGACCCCGGAGTGCCCTGCGGACTTTACTTGCTGCTAAAATACGTCTGACAGTCAGAAGATTGAGGAGCAACAGCAAGACGAATGGTGCAAAAGCAACTAAAATCAGATAAAAAGACAAATCCAGCCCATGCAGTCAAAATAGTAAAGTTCGTTTTTGTAATGTAATACCAGGGAATACTCAATAGTGTGGTGTTGGAGAAGCACAGCAGGTCAGGCAGCATCGGAGGAGCAGGAGATAAACCCTTCTTAAAGAATTTGCCCGAAACGTCGATTCTCCTGCTCCTCAGTTGCTGCCTGACCTACTGTGCTTTTCCAGCACCGCACTCTCAACTCTGATCTCCAGCATCTGCAGCCCTCACTTTCTCTAATACCAGGGAATATTATCAATTATGAACAAACGTTCATGCCAGGTGACAGACATTAAACAACCCAAAACAGTCACTGCCCCTATTACAACAGCTGCCATTTTCTTTCACTTCCAATTCATTGCAATATATGGCCACAAGTCGATCAAAAGTGAAAGCAACTATGAGTCAAACGGAAATCTCTGTTGATGCGAAAACAAAGATCTAAATAAAAATACACACAGGAGTAATGAACAGGAATTAACTTTGGAAATACATCTGACCAATCCCATAACGACGTGCTGCCATTACAACCAAGTCTCAAGAAATACATTTGGAGAGGCCACAATATCCTCGGGACAGAATAATAATCACCAAGATGATAGCTTGAAGAGAGAAAACAGAAAGAAAATTTAAAAATTGTTTCAGGCAACACCTCAGCCAGGTGAATTGGCCATACTAAATTGCCCGTAGTGTTAGGTAAGGTGTAAATGTAGGGGTATGGGTGGGTTTTGCTTCGGCGGGTCGGTGTGGACTTGTTGGGCCGAAGGGCCCAACAGTGTTTCCACACTGTAATCTAATCTAATCTAATAGTTTCTGAGGATCTGGAATGCCATTTCTATTCATTCGGGGACAGTGAACATTTAAAATGGATTTTTCTTCATAGAATACACTGTCAGGTATTGATATTTATGATAATTCTCATCAGCAACATGGAAATCAAAGTTATTTGAGCAAAATTTTCATGTGATTCACTGAAATATCTTACTTTCAGGGATTGCTGAGAACACTAGAAGATTTGTTACAATTAATATTTCCATAAATCATTGCATTAATGGAAATAATTGAAAGATTTGGGCAGTATTTCTCTACAGGAAGGATCACACAATGATCAGAAGTTCTTCCTTTTGAATTCCATTCACAGCATCAGAAGGTAGGACTGTACAATAAATGATCATAAGGGCATCCCTGTGATATTTGACTTTCCGATGAATGAAACAGTGTATAATTCCAAAAGACACATTTGAAAGTGAGGTCACTAAAGACTTAAGAATGTTGAATTTCAAGGCCAGTGAACAAATGTTATCCGCAGTGAGATGGAGATGAAGGTTTTGAAAAGACAGCAGAAATTCCATTCACTGATCAATGTGTGACGTTACTCGAGGTTGTGGTAGTAACATTTCAGAACAGAAGGTCCTTATAAATACATTGATATACCAGTTCAACTGGGCAATGTTCCTCATGGAGTACATTATGGTATCTCACTCCAACACAAAGATGATGAATTATCTCAATGTTTGGCAGTGAGGCCACGATTTGTGAATCAAACTTTGAAACAGCTCAGCTTCACAGGATGAAGCTCTTTCAGAACGTGATGATTTGATGCATTTTCTTAGCCAATACCTCATCTCAGTGCAATAAATGGAGGGAATATTCCAGGAAGTTTGCCAAAGTTTGAGACAAAAGATTTCTCATGCATTCATTTCATGATCGCAATACAATAATAAAGTTGTTGTCACTTTAATATACCACAAGGTAGACCGGAAGATATGGCCATGCAAAATCATATGGAATAACAGAAGTACGACCGTAAAGTAACACAAATAACTCTGATGCACAGCGGTAATATATGAGATAGCAGGTCACTTCAGACTCCAAACACTGCAAGAATTTGATGGTAAACATGTTCTATCCACATCATTACTGAATACACATATCCCAACTTTTGTGTTCAGAAGTGATTTCTGTTTGTCCGGAAACAACAGCTCCTGAAAACGCTCTGTGCTAAGACCTCCCAATGAGCCCTCATTTTTACGCTGAGCAAATCTCAGCGAACTGGGACAGTTCTCCCCCTGATTACTGCTATCAAATACCGTCATTTGAAAAAAAAACACATTATATCATTACGATTGAATTCTTCCAAAATGATATCTTGGACAACTGAAAAAGATCTTAAAGTGCATTGTCTTAGACAGAAAATAGTGTGATGGGCTTCCTTTTCTTACAGTTTATTTCCAACTTGTTCACTCATGCTGAAATTTTCACTGACTTATACAAATTTCTGTGCAAACCACCCTGAATCCAATGCCATAGGCAGACTAGTTTTGTGCTGTTCATGGAACTTTGCAGTTACAATCCACATTATTAAAGAGTGTAGCTAAAGCTCAATATTGGATGAGAGGCAGAAATTATTCTGGTTGTTTTTACAGGAAAGAATGTCAACTAATATTGAGGGACATGAGTATTCTATTCACACTTTAAGCCTGCTCTGCCAATCAATGTGATCGCAGTTAATCTTTTGCCTAAACTCAACCTTTCTGCAATGCAGCTCTCTCTCATCCCTGAGTACACAGTTACCACACACATACACAAAGCCAAATTAAATCAGCCTCCTTACCCTAACATTCACAACACAGTAAAATGAAAACTTTCATTCACCTTAAAATTTAAGCCCTAGGGTTGTTTATCAGAATTTTGAATATCCAGTCCCAAACTTTGTGAATAGTTGATATGAGACACCAGATATGTTGCTGAAATGGAAGACTTAAACCAAACAACTTTTGCTCTTAGACCCCATGCTCACACAGAAGACAAGCACGGTTAAGGGTTTTGGTTTTAGAAAAAGAGAAAAGAGAAAAGAGATTATCTCTTAAACAAGTAACAAATTGCTGGAGAAACCCAGCAGGTCTGGCAGCAACAAAGTTAATGTTTCGAGTCTGGTGTCTCTTCATCAGAATGGGATTGTCAATTGACTGGTCTTCAGAAGGCATTCGATCAATGCCACCTTTTCCAGCTCTCTCAGATGAAAATGTAATAATATTTACAATATTGTGTCTTTTCTCTGAAGTTCCAAGAGCGATTATTGGATGTACAATTTTAACACGACTTGCCAGCTCTGATACTCAATACCCTGTCCAATGAAGGCAAGCATACTATATGCCTTCTTGTAGGAGAAAGTGAGGACTGCAGATGCTGGAGATCAGAGCTGAAAATGTGTTGCTGGAAAAGCGCAGCAGGTCAGGCATCATCCAAGGAGCAGGAGAATTGACGTTTCGGGCATGAGTCCTGAAGAAGGGCTCATGCCCGAAACGTCGATTCTCCTGCTCCTTGGATGCTGCCTGACCTGCTGGGCTTTTTCAGCAACATATTTTCAGCTATATGCCTTCTTGATCACTCTGTCCACCTGTGCAGCAACCTTCAGGGTACAATGGACCTGCACTCCCAGATCTCTCTGCCCATCAACTTTTCCCAAGGCTCTTCCGTTCATTGTATAATTCGCTCTAGAATTCGTTGTACCTAAAAGCATCACCTCACATTTGTCTGGATTGAAAACTATCTGCCACTTTTCTGCCCAATTCTTCAGTCTATCTATATCCTCCTGTATTCTCTGACAGTCCCTTATGCTTTCTGCTACTCCACCAATCTTCGTGTCATCTGCAAACGTGCTGATCATACCAACAGTGCCTTCTTCCAGGTCATTTATCTATATTACAAACAACAGTGGCCCCAGCCCTGACCACTGTGGGACACCACTGGTCACCTTTCTCCATTTCGAGAAACTCCCTTCAATTACCACTCTCTGTCTCCTGCTGCTCAACCAGCTCTTTATCCACCGAGCTAGAACACCCTGCACACCATGTGACGTCACCTTCTCCGTTAGTCTACCATGGGGAACCTTATCAAACGCCTTACTAAAGTCCGTGTATATGACATCAACAGCCCTTCTTTCATCTATCAGCTTGGTCACTTCCTCAAAGAACTCTATTAAATTGGTAAGGCATAATCTGCCCCACACAAAGCCATGTTGCCTATCACTGATAAGCCCATTCTTTTCAAAATAGAAATAGATCCTATCCCTCAGTACCCTCTCCAGCAACTTTCCCACCACCGACGTCAGGCTCACTGGTCTGTAGCTACCAGGTCTTGTCCAGAAAGAATGAGATCTTTCTGGACAAGACCTTCAGTGAGGTTATTACACCAATCATGTGAGAAGAGAGCAGACAATGAGGAAGGCGGAGAGGAGACAGGTGCAAGAGACCCGGGAGAAAGTACCTGTCAGGAACAAGTTGAAGCTTTTGGAAACAGAGACTGATTACACTGCCAGTTCGCAAGGCGGCCAAGTCTGTCAATCAAATGTTGGCGTAGAGGCAGAGCGGAAGAGTCGGACATCGCACAGAGCCGTGGTAATAGGGGACTCCATCGTGAGAGGAACTGACTGGGGTTTTTGTGGCAGCAGACGGGATTTAAGGGTGGTGTGTTGCCTTCCTGGTGCTAGAGTGAAAGACATCATGGACAGAGTGCAGGAATGCCCTGCCAGTAGCAGTGGTGGACTCTCCTTCATTATGGGTGTTTAAGCGGGCATTGGATAGCCATATAAAGGATAGTGGGCTAGTGTAGGTTAGGTGGGCTTGGATCGGCGCAACATCGAGGGCCGAAGGGCCTGTACTGCGCTGTATTCTTCTATGTTCTATGTTATATGTTCTAAATCTTCAAGGATGAGGGTGAAGAGCCAGAGGTGGTGGTACATGTCAGCACAAATGATGTCCGGAAGAAGAAGAGGAACATACTACAGCAAGACTTCGGAGAACTAGGAAGAAGGCTGAAAAGCAGGACGTTCATGGTGGTTTGCTTCCAGTTCCTCGGGCTCGTGTGGCCAGAAACAGGGAGATAACGTGTGGATTTGAACGTGTGGTTGGGGAACTGGTGCAGGAAGCAAGGTTTTAAGTTCTTGGATCACTGGGGTATATTTTGTGGTAAGCATAAATTCTACAAGAGAGACGGTTTGCACCTTAATAGGTTAGGGACCAGCATTCTGGCAGGCAGGTTTTCTTCTGCAACACTGCTACATTTAAACTAAGTAGTGGGGTGGGGGGAACAAACTGGATGTTTAAAAAGGAAATTGAAGGGAAAGTTAGAACAAGAGAAGTCAAGAAAGACAACTGTACCAATGAGGCAGAAAACTCGGAAAGGGATCATGCTGTAAGGTTGAGTGAAATAGGGGTTGATGGGAAGGGTGAGAGCAATAACAATTAAAAAATACTATACATGAATGCACGAAGCATTAGACATAAGATGGATGAGTTTGAGGCTCTTTTGGAAATTGGCAGATACGATATTGTGGGGATAACTGAGACGTAGCTTCAAGTGGACATGGCCTGGGAAATGAATATTCAAGGCTACACGTGCTATCGTAAGGACAGACTGACGGGCAGAGGGGGTGGGGTGGCCTTGTTGGTAAGGGAGGATATTCAGTCCCTTGCGCGGGGGGGACCTAGAGTCAGGGGATGTAGAGTCAGTGTGGATAGAGCTGCGAAATACTAAGGGTAAAAAGACCCTCTTGGGAGTCATCTACAGGCCCCCAAACAGTAGTCTGGATGTCGGATGTAAGTTGAATCAGGAGCTGAAATTGGCCTGTCGCAAAGATGTTACTACAGTTGTTATGGGGGATTTTGTTGAAACTTTATTGCTGGAACAGCACAGCAGGTCAGGCAGCATCCAGGGAACAGGAGATTCGACGTTTCGGGCACAGGCCCTTCTTCAGGAATTCCTGAAGAAGGGCCTGTGCCCGAAACATCGAATCTCCTGTTCCCTGGATGCTGCCTGACCTGCTGTGCTGTTCCAGCAATAAAGTTTCAACTTTGATCTCCAGCATCTGCAGACCTCACTTTCTCCTTATGGGGGATTTTAACATGCAGGTAGACTGGGAGAATCAGGATAGTATTGGGCCTCAAGAAAGAGACTTTGTGGAGTGCCTCAGAGATGGATTCTTAGAGCAGCTGGTGCTGGAGCCGACCAGGGAGAGGCATTTCTGGATCTGGTATTGTGTAACGAACCAGAATTGGTCAGAGACCTGGAAGTGAAGGAGCCATTGGGAAGTTGTGACCATGATACATTAAGCTTCAATCTGCAATTTGAGAGGGAGAGGGTACAGTCGGAAGTGACAGTACTTCTGTTGAATAAAGGGAATTATGGAGCTATGAGGGAGGAGCTGGCCAAAGTTCAATGGTGCAATACCTTAGCAGGGATGACCGTGGAGGAACAATGGCGGATATTTCTGTGTATAATGCAGAAGTTGCAGGATCAGTTCATTCCTAAAAGGAAGAAGGATCCCAGGAGGAGGCATGGGCGGCCATTGCTGACGAGGGAAGTAAAGAAACATATAAAGTTAAAAGAGAAAAAATATAACATAGCAAAGATAAGTGGGAAAACTGAGGACTGGGAAGCTTTTAAAGAGCAACAGAGGATTACTAAGAAGGAATTACGCAGGGGAAAAATGAAGTACGAAGGTAAACTGGCCAATAATATAAAGGAGGATAGTAAAAGCTTTTTTAGGTATGTGCAAGGCAAAAAAAATGGTTAGGACAAAAATTGGGCCCTTGAAGACAGAAATAGTGGAATATATTACTGGGAACAAAGAAATGGCAGAGGAATTAAATGGGTACTTCAGATCTGTGTTCACTGGGGAAGACACAAGCAATCTCCCTGAGGTAACAGTGGCTGAAGGACCTGAACTTAAGGGAATTTATATTTGCCAGGATTTGGTGTTGGAGAGACTGTTAGGTCTGAAGGTTGATAAGTCCCCGGGGCCTGATGGTCTACATCCCAGGGTACTGAAGGAGGTGGCTCGGGAAATCGTGGATGCGTTGGTGATTATTTTCCAGAGTTCGATAGATTCGTGGTCGGTTCCTGAGGATTGGAGGGTGGCTAATGTTATACCACTTTTTAAGAAAGGTGGGAGAGAGAAAGCAGGAAATTATAGACCAGTTAGTCTGACCTCAGTGGTGGGAAAGATGCTGGAGTCTATTATAAAGGATGAAATTACTGCACATCTGGATAGTAGTAACAGGATAGGACAGAGTCAGCATGGATTTATGAAGGGGAAATCATGCTTGACTAATCTTCTTGAATTTTTTGAGGATGTAACTCTGAAGTTGGACGAGGGAGATCCAGTAGATGTAGTGTACCTGGACTTTCAGAAAGCTTTTGATAAAGTCCCACACAGGAGGTTAGTGAGTAAAATTAGGGTGCATGGTATTGGGGGCAAAGTACTAGGTTGGATTTAAAATTGGTTGGCTAATAGGAAACAAAGGATAGTGATAAACGGCTCAATTTCGGAATGGCAGTGGGGTACCGCAGGGATCCGTGCTGGGACCGCAGCTTTTTACAATATATGTGAATGATATAGAAGATGGTATCAGCAATAACATTAGCAACTTTGCTGATGATACAAAGCTGGGTGGCAGGGTGAAATGTGATGAGGATGTTAGGAGATTACAGGGTGACCTGGACAAGTTAGGTGAGTGGGCAGATGCATGGCAGATACAGTTTAATGTGGATAAATGTATGGTTATCCACTTTGGTGGCAAGAACAGGAAGGCAGATTACTACCTCAATGGAATCAATTTAGGTAAAGGGGCAGTACAGAGAGATCTGGGTGTTCTTGTACACCAGTCAATGAAGGCAAGCATGCAGGTACAGCAGGTAGTGAAGAAGGCTAATAGCATGTTGGCCTTCATAACAAGAGGAATTGAGTATAGAAGCAAAGAGGTGCTTCTGCAGCTGTACAGGGCCCTGGTGAGACCACACCTGGAGTACTGTGTGCAGTTCTGGTCTCCAAATTTGAGGAAAGACATTCTGGCTATTGAGGGAGTGCAGCGTAGGTTCACGAGGTCAATTCCTGAAATGGCGGGATTACCTTACACTGAAAGACTGATCGACTGGGCTTGTATATCCTTGAGTTTAGAAGACTGAAAGGGGATCTGATTGAGACGGTATAAGATTATGAAAGGATTGGGCACTCTGGCAGCAGGAAACATGTTTCCCCTGATGGGTGAGTGCCGAACCAGAGGACACAGCTTAAAAATATGGGGTAGACCATTTAGGACAGAGATGAGGAGAAACTTCTTCACCCAGAGAGTGGTGGCTGTGTGGAATGCTCTGCCCCAGAGGGCAGTGAATGCCCAGTCTCTGGATTCATTTAAGAAAGAGTTGGATAGAGCTCTCAAGGATAGTGGAATCAAGGGTTATGGGGATAAGGCAGGAACAGGATACTGATTAGGAATGATCAGCCATGATCATATTAAATGTCGGTGCAGGCTCGAAGGGCTGAATGGCCTACTCCTGCACCTATTGTCTATTGTCTACCTGGAATATCCCTACTTCCCTTCTTGTACAGGGGGACAACATGAGCAAACTTCCAATCCTCTGGCACCTCACCTGTATTTAAGGATGCCACAAAGCCATCTGTCAGGGCCCTAGCTATTTCCTCTCTCGCCTCCCCCAGCAACCTGGAATAGATCCCATCCGGTCCTGGTGATTTGTCCACCTTAATAACCTCTAACCTACCCAACACATCTTCCCTACGTATGTCAACGTGATCCAGACTAATCAAACTTCTATCTCTAATCTCAACATTCATCATGTTCTTCTCCTCAGTGAACACTGATGCAAAGTAATCATTCAGAATCTCACCCATTCTCTCAGGTTCGACACACAGCCTTCCTTCATTATCCTTTAGTGGACCAATCCTTTCTCTCGTTACCCATTTGCTTCTTATGTAAGAATAAAATGCTTTGGGATTCTCCTTAATTCTGCTCGCTAGAGTTATTTCATGATCCCTTTTAACCTGCCTGATTCCTCGTTTAAGAGTTGTCCTACTCTTCCGATATTCTTCCAGAGCCTGTTCTTTTCTTAGTTGCCTAGACCTTATGTATGCTTGTAACCAAGCCTCTCCTGATCTTATACACTCCCATAAGATCTCCCCTCAGTCTCCTACACTCTAAAGAAAGTGTCCTTGCTTGTCCTACCTCTCCCTATAACTCAGACCACTGAGTCCTGGCAACGTCCTTGTAAATTTCTTCAGCACTCTTTCCAGTTTAATAACATCCTTCCTGTAGCAAGGTGACCAAAACTGAACACAATACTCCAAGTACAATTTTGTCAATGTCCTGTACAACTGCAACATACCTTCCCAACTTTGATACTCAATGCCCTGACTGATGAAGGCCATTGTGTCAAAAGCCTTCCTCACTGTCCTTTCAACCTGTGACTCCACTTTCAGAGAACTGTGAGCCTGAACTCCAAGGTCTCTCTGTTCCACTACACTTCTTATGGCTCTACTATTCAGCATGAAACTCCTACCTTGATGTGACTTTCCAAAAGGCAAGACCTCCTACTGATCTATATTAAACTCCATTTGCCATTTCTCGGCCCACTTCCTGAGCTGAGCAAGGTCCTGCTGCAATTTTTGATAACCGTCCTCACTGTGCATGGTGCCCCTATTTTCGTGTCATCAGCAAACGTACTAATCATGCCTTGTACATTCTCGTCCAAATCATTAATATAAACGACAAACAGCAGAGAATGATTCCCATTATTATAAAAGAGGACCAGACGGGTTTTATCAAGGCCCGCAGCTCCTCCAATAATATCAGGCTGGTGGTGAATATAGTGCAAATATATCAGCAGGGAACCATTCCGGGTTTGGTGACCTCACTTGCTCAGAAGAGAAGTGCTCGTCAGTCCATTGTGTCTATTAGGGAAACAACTGGCAATGTCACTCCTGAACTGAGGAAGATCAATGCCAGATTCCGGGAGATCTGTGCAGAGTTATACCACTTGGAGGGCTGTGGGAATGGGGAAGCGAGAATGAAATCCCTTTTTGAAAATTTGGACCTCCGTGGTATAAATGCAGACCAGGCCTTCCTTTTAAATGCACCTCTGACAGTACAGGAGGAGGAGGAGCTGGGAAGGCTGCTCCAAGGTGGTGAGGCACCTGGCCCAGATGGATTCCCGAGTCAATTTTGCAAGGAGTTGATGCACGTGTTAGCTGGACTACTGCTGGAGATATAGTCATTCATATAGCCAGGACTGTCTTCCGCCCTCTCTTAGGGAGGCTAATCTCTCCTTATCTTAAAGAAAGGGAAAGACCCCCATTGTAACCCGGGCTCCACTGTTAATCCAGGCTCCATTGTAAACCGGGCCCCACTGTAAACTGGGCTCCATTGTAAACAGGGGCCCATTGTAAACCAGGCCTCATTGTAAACCGGGTCACATTGTATACCGGGCTCCAATATACACAGAGCCTCACTGTAAACTGGGCTCCATTGTATACAGGGCCATACTGTAAATTAGGCCCCACTGTAAACCATGTCACATTGTAAATTGGGCCCCACTGTAAACCGGGCTCCATTGTCATCCAAAAACCATTGTAAACCGGGCTGCATTGTAAACCAGATTCCACTATAAACCGGGCCGCACTGTAAACCGGGGACCCACTGTAAACCGGGCTCCATTGTAAACCAGGCCCCACTGTAATTCGGGTGCCATTGTAATCTGTGCTCCACTGTAAACCGGGCTTCATTGATAAATCGGGACTCACTGTCAAAAGGGCCCAATTGTAAACCAGGCTCCTTTGTTAACCGGCCTCCAGTATAAACCGGGCTCCATTGTAAGCCAGGTTCCATTGTAATCTGGGCTCCACTGTAAACTGGGCTCCATTGTAAACCGGGGACCCACTGTAAACCGGCCTCCACTGTAAACCAGGCTCCATTGTAAATCGGGCCCCACTGTAATTCGGGCTCCATTGTAAACCAGGCCCCACTGTAAACTGGGCCATATTATAACCCAAGCTCCATTGCAAACCTGGCTGAATTGTAAACCAAGCCCCATTGTAAACTGGGAACCATTGGAAACCAGGCCACATTGTAAACTGGATCACATTGTAAACCCAGCTCGACTAAACAATGGAGTCACTGTAAACCTGACTCCATTATAACCTGGGCCCCATTGTAAACTGTGTTCCATTGTAAACTGTGTTCCATTGTATACCAGGCTCCATGGTAAACCTTCCCCATTGTAAGCCCAGTTCCATTGTTAACTGGCCATAAAAGTAACGGGGCATCATTGTAATCTCAGGCGCATGGTTTCCTGGCCTCCATTGTAAACTGGGCCCCATTGTAAACCAGGCCCCATTGTAAACCAGGCCCCATTGTAAACCAGGCCGCATTGTAAAACGGACACCATTGTAAACTGGGCACCATTGTAAACCGGGCACCATTGTAAACCGGGCCCCATTGTAAACCGGGCCCCATTGTAAACCAGGCCCCATTGTAAAACGGACACCATTGTAAACTGGGCACCATTGTAAACCGGGCACCATTGTAAACCGGGCCCCATTGTAAACCAGGCCCCATTGTAAACCGGGCCCCATTGTAAACCGGGCCCCATTGTAAACCAGGCCCCATTGTAAACCGGGCCCCATTGTAAACCAGGCCCCATTGTAAACCGGGCCCCATTGTAAACCAGGCCCCATTGTAAACTGGGCACCATTGTAAACCGGGCCCCATTGTAAACCGGGCCCCATTGTAAACCGGGCCCCATTGTAAACCAGGCCCCATTGTAAAACGGACACCATTGTAAACTGGGCACCATTGTAAACCAGGCCCCATTGTAAACCGGGCCCCATTGTAAACCGGGCCCCATTGTAAACCGGGCCCCATTGTAAACCAGGCCCCATTGTAAACCGGGCCCCATTGTAAAACGGACACCATTGTAAACCGGGCCCCATTGTAAACCGGGCCCCATTGTAAAACGGACACTATTGTAAACCGGGCCCCATTGTAAAACGGACACCATTGTAAACCGGGCCCCATTGTAAACCGGGCCCCATTGTAAACCAGGCCCCATTGTAAACCGGGCCCCATTGTAAAACGGACACCATTGTAAACCGGGCCCCATTGTAAACCAGGCCCCATTGTAAACCGGGCCCCATTGTAAAACGGACACCATTGTAAACCGGGCCCCATTGTAAACCAGGCCCCATTGTAAACCAGGCCCCATTGTAAAACGGACACCATTGTAAACCGGGCCCCATTGTAAACCGGGCCCCATTGTAAACCAGGCCCCATTGTAAACCGGGCCCCATTGTAAAACGGACACCATTGTAAACCGGGCCCCATTGTAAACCAGGCCCCATTGTAAACCGGGCCCCATTGTAAAACGGACACCATTGTAAACTGGGCCCCATTGTAAACCGGGCCCCATTGTAAACCAGGCCCCATTGTAAACCAGGCCCCATTGTAAACCAGGCCCCATTGTAAACCGGGCCCCATTGTACACCGGGCCCCATTGTAAACCAGGCCCCATTGTAAACCGGGCCCCATTGTAAACCGGGCCCCATTGTAAACCAGGCCCCATTGTAAACCGGGCCCCATTGTAAACCAGGCACCATTGTAAACCAGGCCCCATTGTAAACCAGGCCCCATTGTAAACCGGGCCCCATTGTAAACCAGGCCCCATTGTAAACCGGGCCCCATTGTAAACCAGGCACCATTGTAAACCAGGCCCCATTGTAAACCAGGCCCCATTGTAAACCGGGCCCCATTGTAAACCAGGCCCCATTGTAAACCGGGCCCCATTGTAAACCAGGCCCAATTGTAGCCCAAGTCTCATTGTGAACCGGGCCCCACTATAAGCTGCTCTGCATTGTAAACAGGGCCCGATTGTAAATTGGATTCCAATGTAAACCTGGCTCCCTTGTAAACCGGGCCCTTCTGTAAACTGAGCTCCATTGTAAACAGGGCCCCATTGTAAACTGGGTTCCAATGTAAATTGAGCTCTATTGTAAACAGGGCCCCATTATAAACCGGGCTCTAATGTAAACCAGGTCCCATTGTAAACAGGGCCCTTCTGTAAACTGAGCTCCATTGTAAACAGGGCCCGATTGTAAATTGGGTTCCAATGTAAACCAGGCCACACTGTAAACCGGGCTCCACAGTAAATTCAGCTCTATTGTAAACAAAGCCCCATTGTAAACTGGGCTCTAATGTAAACCAGGTCCCATTGTAAACAGGGCCACTTTGTAAATGGTCCCCATTTTTATCCAGGCTCCACTGTAAACTGGGCTCCATTGCAAACAGGGCCCCATTGTAAAACAGGCCTCATTGTAAACCAGGTCACTTTGGAGAGCGGGCTCCATTACACACAGTGTCCCACTGTAAACTGGGCACCATTGTATATAGGGCCACATTGTTAACTAGGCCCTACTGTAAACTGTGTCATACTGTAAACTGGGCATCACTGTAAACCGGGCTCTATTGTACACCGGGCCTCATTGTCACCCAGGACTCATTGTTGACTGGGACCCATTGTAAACCGGGCCCCACTGTAAACCAGGCCCCATTGTAAACCAGGCCCCATTGTAAACCAGGCCCCATTATAAAGTAAAAGCCTCCGAGAAAAACAAATGGAAATGGAGGCGGGGTCCCTGACAACATACCTCCAGAAAGTCCGTTGGGCAGGATGTTGTGGAATTGGAAAAATAATACTTGTACAAGGGTAAAAAGGTTGCAAAAAGATGATTAAATATTGTTGCTTTGTATGGACTAAGGAATCCATTCTTCGTCCCGCCGTCTTCTGGCCAAAGTACGGGTCGGACGAAGACTGTGTTTGTAAATATTTGAATTTATATTTCAACAGAAAACAGCCTTTCAGTCAGGAGGGATCAGATTACGTTTCGTGTTGGAAGGACGAGTAGCTTCGTAACTAAATCATGGCCAGACATCCAAATAAAATTCAGCAAATAGGTGGGCGGAGTGAGAAATCACTTGAGGAATTATTAAGAGAGGCACAGAAAGTGTTTGTAAAGAGAGAGGATGAGAAGCAAAAAAACAGAAGGCGAAAATGATGGTAACCACGATTGACGAAGTAGTCAAGAAAAGAATTGAACCGGTGACTAGCAACTGGAGTGGAGGGTGGCAGCACGTAGACCATAGAGGAAGGGGTAAAGGATGAGGAGGACCTTCCGTAGGGTCCTGGTGACAGGGACAAGGACAGAGGTGGGGACCCCAACAAGCAGGGTGTTACATCCAGAAAAAGATTCAAAAGATAGAGGGGTGGAGCAAGAAGACGCTAGAGTTGTTGTTGCGGGAAGCTCAGAAAGTGTCTGTGTGTGTGAGAGAGAGAGAGAGAGAAAAAAGAGTTGGACAGCTAATACAAAGTTTAACCCTTTGTGATTCAGTTTGAATGCACATTTGTTTGTTGGTGATTGAATGTTCCCTGGAGTTTGAGTTCCGGGACTGTTTTGAATCTGATTTCTATTATGGAAATTTAACATGATTTCTTTTAAGGTTAAGGATTTTACAGTGATTATAAAATGTTAACTCCCATTCTTTTTACAGGTCATGACTGCCTTACTATCAGTTTCTAACTAATCTCTTTTATCCTGACATAAAAGCAATTTCAAATCAGCTTAATGCGGAGGAAAACAACATGATCACCTTTTTTTGTGTTTTCAGACTCATTTGTTTTCACTTAATTTTAAGCCGTAGCTTTAGTCAGAAAGTTCTCTCCCTCAATGAGAGTTGAAGTTTCAGTTCAACATTAGATTGTAATAAATCAATCCTATGGTTAATATCTGTGACCCTGGATTGGGCCACTGTTCATGCATTAGAAGTTTTTTTTTAACTTGAATAGACAAATCCTTTTAAGACAGCTCTGGTTATTTCACGACCGAGAGCATTGAAATTGAGCAATGACTGGTCAGGACTACTTAAGAAAACTAATTTTGGATTTAAATTAAGGGGCTAAAATCAGGTAATAATAGTGGATTTCAAAGTTGGGAACTGTATGCATTTTACATTTTAAATATTAAATACTGAATAAATGAATTTATAATATATAAATATATATTTACAAGTAAGATGTATAGATAGAAACAGGCTTTAAAGTTAGACAAGCATAAATTGATAAATTGGTATTTGAAGCGAAAGGGAGCAAGAAATATTGCAATACTTCTTAAAAAAAAATCAAGGTCTAAGCAAAACATTGGGTGATGAAGAATGGCCATGAGGTGGCCCTAAAGCTGTTCAATTGGTCACATCGGCTCAGCAATTAACCTGGCCACGTAACATGGGAGCAGGAACGAGAGAGTTAATTGGACTAGGGCAACAGTTTTGTGATGAGAGGCACGAAGAATCAGCTTTGCGCTCATGGCAAGATACTGCCACCAAATTGGGGGTTGAATTAACCGCAAATGGTGCTATGGAATCTGTTGAGGTTTTTAAAATTGAACGTGCTCGAGCAAAACAATTACAGAAACAGAATGAGAAGTCACAAGTGACTGGTAAACAAACAGAACTGCGCAATTACAGTTTCTAAAATGTTTTAGTCACTTGTTGCATTTCCACCCTGAATTACTTTATTTATATAATATATAATTAATAATTAATATTTATAATAATTCAATAGTATCAGCCTGACTCAATATTAATTGGCAGGATTGCTTCACACTCTCTCAGTGACTCGTCATATTGATTCATAGCTAATTTAAAACATGACTGCATTAAGTCATTGTTAATTAAAGAATGGAAAGCTACATTACTGGCCAGAGTGTGTGCAGGCAGTGGCAGCAACAGGCTTATTGGTAGAGGAGAGTCGGAAACTTACTTTTGGGGGAGCCTTAATAGTCATCACCCCACATCAGGTATGGACCATATTAAATCAGAAAGCAGGGCGGTGGCTTACAGACTCTAGAATTCTAAAATATGAAGCAATTCTAATAGAGAGGGATGACCTTATATTGATCATAGACATTTGTCTTAATCCAGCTACTTTTCTCTGGAAAGGGGAGGATGAAGCTCCCTCAGACCCAGAACATGACTGCCTTGACATTATAGAATATCAGACTAAAGTAAGAATGGACCTTAGAGATATCCCTTTACATGCAGGGGCCAGGCTGTTCATTGATGGGTCCCCCAGAGTGATTGAAGGTAAAAGACACAACGGATATGCAGTAGTGGATGGAATAGAGGGGAGTGTTGTTTTTTTTTCTGAACAACTCCAGGGTGTTGGTCGACACCGCGTGCTCCTTCTCCAAGGACACCCGGGCTCTACACTCCTGGTTATATATATATATTTTTTTTTTCTCCTTTATTAGCACCCATGGTGTGTGTGTGTGCATGTCTGAGACACAGTGAAGGACACAAAGTGCACGAATCTTTATTCAATTTCCACCACCAGGAAGATAGGAAAACACCCGGGTGGCCAGTGACAAACACTGCCCTTCACATCAAAGGGCAGTGCTGTGTGATCAAAACAGTGAAGGGGAGGGTAGGGGCTAAATCAAAATAGAGTTGGAGGGAGAAATGATGCACTCCACTCCCTGCGGCGCCCACCTCTCCCTGAACAACTCCAGGGTGTTGGTGGACACCGCGTGCTCCTTCTCCAAGGACACCCGGGCTCTAACGTAACCGCGGAAGAGGGGCAGGCAGTCGGCCCTAACGACCCCCTCCACGGCCCGCTTCCTGGACCTGTTAATGGCCAGTTTGGCCAGGCCCAGGAGCAGACCCACGAGGAGGTCTTCACACCTGTCTTCCTTCCTCCGTACCGGGTGCCCAAAGATCAGGAGCGTGGGACTGAAGTGCAGCCAAAAACAGAGGAGAAGGTTTTTAAGGAAATCAAAAAGGGAGTGCAAACGCCCACACCCCATATATACATGGTCCATGGATTCCACAGCGCCACAGAACAAGCAGTTGGGCTGGGAGTCCGTGAACCACCGCAATCTGCGGTTGCAGGGGACTGCTGCGTGCAGCACCCTCCACCCCAGATCCCCGCGAGAAAGGGGGAGGACTCCCGCGTAGAGAGCCCTCCACTGGGGATCCCCACCGCCCGGTGGCAAATGGGCACGCCAAGGCGTGTCCAGACGGTGGATGAGGGAGAAGAGGTGGACGGTGTGCAGCAGCTGTCTATACAGGGCTTTCGTTTTCACCTCCTTAAACGAAACAAAATTAAAATTTCGGAGGCGGCTCAGGTTGTGGGGCACAGGCTCCCGCGGGAAGTATGGGAGCTTGGGGCCAATGTGAAATTCCGTCCGGGCTGGGGTGAGCGCGGACGGGATCCCACCGCACACCTGAGCGTCCTCCAACTGGTGCACTATGTCGGGTCCGAGCACCGCCGTTTTAAGGCGTCGGATGGCGGTGGCCACGTACCGGACGTCTACCGCTGCCCTGCTGGCTATGTCCTGCGGCAGCGTCCAGCCCAGGCCCCCGGCACCCAGCACGTCCCCGACCCTGGTCACAGGGGAGTGTTGTTGAGGCGAGTTGACTACCCAATGATTGGTCGACACTGACTTGTGAACTTTATGCACGAGGAATGGCCATTAAGGCCTTGGAAGGCAAAGAAGGAACTGCATCCCCAGATTCGAAGTCTGCCTTCGGGGTGGCACACACATTTGGGAAGATATGGCAGGAGTGGGGACTGATAAACAGTAGGGGTAAAGAACTAGCTCATGAGGAATTGGTAAAGCAAGTATTGGAATCCCTTTAGTTGCCAAAGGAAATAACAATAGTCCACATAAATGGACATCAGCAGGGAAATGATCCCGAAGCAAAGGGAAATAGATTGGCGGATGAAGTCGCTAAGGAGGAGCTCTGAACCCCCAGCCCGCTACAATATAGATTTTGGTACCGATGGTGCAGGAACCTGGGGGCAGATCGATATTTAGCGCTAAGGAAGAGAGAGAGTTAGAAGAACTCGGAGGATTACAGACAGTAGAGGGGCGCTGGATGCTACCCGATGGCCGGGAGATGCTAAATAAGATGATGATGCGAGAAATTATGACACCAGGGGAGTCACTGGGGAGTGCAAGCTATGTGTGATTTGGTCTTAAGGAAGTATGGATGCAAAGTAAGTATACGATAGCTCAACAGATATGTGAGGGATGTATAAGATGCAAGAAAATCAGCAAGAAGGAAACAAGTCCCAGGAGGGAGAGAACCTGGGCTCCGACCATTTCAGAGCATTCAGGTAGATTATCCCGAATTACCCCGAGTGGGGAGACTGAGGTATATGCTGGTAATGGTTGATCACCGATCTGGATGGGTGGAGGCGTACCCTTTAGCCACTGCCACCGCAAGTGGAGTGTCCAAGATAATACTTGAACACATAATCCCCAGATACGGGATAGTGGAATGCATAGATTCGGATCATTTTACTTCCAGGGTAGTCCAGGGAGTAATGAAGGGTTAGGGATCTCCTGGGAGTTCCACACCCCTTGGCACCCACCTTCATCAGGAAAGGTTGAGAGAATGAACCAGACACTCAAGAAGCAGTTATCTAAATTAGTAGTAGAAACCAGACTCCCTTGGACTAAGTGTTTACCTATAGCCCTTTTGCGAGTGCGAATGGCCCCAAGGAAAGATATGGAGCTGTCCCCTTATGGGATATTGTTTGGCCTGCTCTATCTGGGAATGAAAGGGGAACTGCCAACCCTGGAGACTAAAGATCTGTTCTTAAAGAAGTATATCCTGGGCTTGTCCTCCACTTTGTCTTTTCTTAGGAGACAAGGATTACAGGCACAGACTCCGCCTCTTGAATTCGCCATTCATCCCATCCAGCCAGGAGATTGGGTCCTAATTAAGTCATGGACAGAAACTAAATTGCAACCGGATTGGGAGGGACCGTACCAGGCTCTTCTGACACTGAAACGGTGATACACACGTAGAACATAGAACATAGAAGAATACAACGCAGTACAGGCCCTTCGACCCTCGATGTTGCGCCGATCCAAGCCCACCTAACCTACACTAGCCCACTATCCTCCATATGCCTATCCAATGCCCGCTTAAATGCCCTTAAAGAGGGAGAGTCCACCACTGCTACTGGCAGGGCATTCCATGAACTCATGACTCGCTGAGTAAAGAACCTACCCCTAACATCTGTCCTGTACCTACAACCCCTTAATTTAAAGCTATGCCCCCTTGTAATAGCTGACTCCATACGTGGAAACAGGTTCTCTTGGTCAACCCTATCTAAACCCCTAATCATCTTGTACACCTCTATCAAGTCACCCCAAACCTTCTTTTCTCCAATGAAAACAACCCCAAGTGCCTCAGCCTTTCCTCATACGATCTTTCTACCATACCAGGCAACATCCTGGTAAACCGCCTCTGCACCCGTTCCAGTGCCTCCACATCCTTCCTATAGTATGGCGACCAAAACTGCACACAATACTCCAGATGCGGCCACACCAGAGTCTTATACAACTGCAACATGACCTCAGGACTCCGGAACTCAATTCCTCTACCAATAAAAGCCAGTACGCCATATGCCTTCTTCACCGCACTATTTACCTGGGTGGCAACTTTCAACAATCTGTGTACATGGACACCAAGATCCCTCTGCTCATCCACACTACCAAGTATCCGACCATTAGCCCAGTACCCCATCTTTTTATTACTCTTACCAAAGTGAATCACCTCACACTTAGCTACATTGAACTCCATTTGCCACCTTTCTGCCCAGTTCTGCAGCTTATCTATATCCCGCTTTAACCTGCCACATCCTTCCTCACTGTCAACAACTCCTCCGACTTTCGTATCATCTGCAAACTTGCTCACCCAACCTTCTAACCCCTCCTCCAGGTCATTTATAAAAATGACAAACATCAATGGTCCCAAAACAGATCCTTGCGGAACACCGCTAGTGACGGCACTCCAAGATGAACCTTTACCATCAACTACTACCCTCTGTCTTCTTCCAGACAGCCAATTCCTAATCCAAACCTCCAACTCACCCTCAATGCCATACCTCGTATTTTCTGAAGTAGCCTACCATGGGGAACCTTATCAAACGCCTTACTAAAATCCATGTACACCACATCTACCGCTTTCCCCTCGTCCACCTCCTTAGTCACCTTCTCAAAGAATTCAATAAGGTTTGTGAGGCATGACCTGCCCTTCACAAAACCATGCTGACCAACCTTGATCACATTATTCCTATCCAGATGTTCATAAATCCTATCCCTTCCAATTCTCTCTAAGACTTTGCCCACAACAGAAGTGAGACTCACCGGCCTATAGTTACTAGGGTTATCCCAACTCCCCTTCTTGAACAAGGGAACCACATTTGCTAGCCTCCAGTCTTCTGGCACTATTCCTGTAGACAACAAGGACATAAAAATCAAGGCCAATGGCTCTGCAATCTCCTCCCTTGCTTCCCAGAGAATCCTAGGATAAATGCCATCAGGCCCAGGGGACTTATCTATTTTCACCCTTTCCAGAATTTCCAACACCTCTTCCCTACATACCTCAAAGCCATCCATTCTACTTAATTGTGACTCAGTATTCACATCGGCAACAATGTCCTGTTCCTGAGTGAATACTGATGAAAAGTATTCATTCAGTGTCTCCCCAATCTCTTCAGCCTCCACACGCAACTTCCCACTACTATCCTTGACTGGACCTATTCCTACCCTACTCATTCTTTTATTCCTGACATACCTATAGAAAGCCTTAGGGTTTTCCCTCATCCTACCAACTAAGGACTTTTCATGTCCCCTCTTTGCCTCTCTTAGCTCTCTCTTCAGGTCCTTCCTGGCTACCTCATAACTCTCAATCGCCCCAATTGAACCTTCACGCCTCATCTTTACATAGGCCGCCCTCTTCCATTTAACAAGGGATTCCAATTCCTTATTAAAGCACGCCTCCCTCACACGACCCTTTCCTCCCTGCCTGACAGGTACATACTTGTCAAGGACACTCAATAGTTGCTCCCTGAACAAGCTCCACATATCAATTACGCCCTTGCCTTGAAGCCTACTTTTCCAAGCCACGCATCCTAAGTCATGCCTCACCGCATCATAATTTCCCTGCCCCCAGCTATAACTCTTGCCCTGTAGTGCACACTTATTCCTCTCCATCACTAGAGTAAAAGTCACCGAATTGTGGTCACTGTCCCATAAGTGCTCACCTACCTCTAATTCTAGCACCTGGCCTGGTTCGTTACCCAGAACCAAATCCAGTACGGCCTCACCTCTTGTTGGCCTGTCTACATATTGTGTCAGGAAACCCTCCTGCACACATTGGACAAACACCGACCCATCTAACGAACTAGAGCTATAGCTTTCCCAATCAATATCAGGAAAGTTAAAGACCCCCATAACAACCACCCTATTACTTTCACTCTTCTCCTGAATCATCCTCGCAATCCTTTCTTCTATGTCGCTAGGACTATTAGGAGGCCTGTAAAAAACTCCTAACAGGGTGACCTCACCTTTCCTATTCCTAACCTCAGCCCAAACTACCTCAGATGGCGAGTCTTCATCCATCGTCCTTTCCACCGCTGTAATACGATCTTTGACAAGCAATGCCACACCTCCCCCTCTTTTACCCCCACCTCTGACCCTACTAAAACATTTAAACCCTGGGACCTGCAACAGCCAATCCTGTCCCTGTTCTACCCATGTCTCCGTAATAGCCACAACATCGAAATCCCAGATACCAACCCACGCTGCAAGTTCACCTACCTTATTTCGTATACTTCTTCCATTGAAGTATACACACTTCAAGCCACTTTCCTGTTTACAGGCCCCCTCCTTTGAAATTGATGCCATGTTCCTAACCTCCCTACACTCCAGGTCCTGCACCCTAAAGCTACAGTCTAGGTTCCCATGTCCCTGCAGAGTTAGTTTAAACCCCCCCCCAAGAGCACTAGCAAACCTCCCACCAAGGATACTGGTGCCCCTCAGGTTCAGGTGTAGACCATCCTATTTATAGAGGTCCCACCTTCCCCAGAAAGAACCCCAGTTATCCAAATACCGGAATCCCTCCCTCCTGCACAATCCCTGTAGCCACGCATTTAGCTGTTCTCTCTTCCTATTCCTCGACTCTCTATCACGTGGCATGGGTAACAAACCAGAGACAACAACTCTGTTCGTTCTAACTCTGAGCTTCCAACCTAGCTCCCTGAAAGCCTGCCTAACATCCTCAGCCCTCCTCCTACCTATGTCATTGGTGCCAATGTGGACCACGACTTCGGGCTGCTCCCCCTCCCACTTAAGGACCCGGAAAACACGATCAGAGATATCACGTACCCTTGCACCTGGGAGGCAACAGTGGAGAAGGGCTGGTCTCACTACACCAGGATTAAAGGACCGGTAGAATCCCCGATTGAGAAAGAAGTCTGGACGGCCGAATCGATGGGAGAACCACTGAAACTCAGACTCAAAAAACTTTAAGTAACTGATTTTTATGCGGACGCGGGATAGTTCCTTTTTGATGTCTATATATTGTATTGCATGTTAAATCTCTCGGTCCTTCAACACTATTGTAGGATGCTGGGGACGCTTAGGGTTACCATATTAGCCTTCTAAGTATTAGGATTTTGTCAAACAATGCTGTCATCTCCATATTTGTTACTAACGGTCCCTGAGTCTGAACATCCCCAAGTAAGAGGTCGATGCTTGCAGCCGAGTAAAATGCGCAGATGGAAAGTATCAGAGGAAGAATATTTCCTCCAAAATCCTTCTTAAGACCCGACTGGACACAGGGTATGGTTCGCAAAAACCGCCCCCTGGCATCACTATCCATAAAGCCCCCTTTCGCACAGCACTAGACTGTCCTGACAGAAAGTGCCACCCGATATATCTCACCATTAGGAATACCTCCTCTGAAGACTCCGTTCCCCGTAAAAACGGGTCTCGCCTCCTTAGTAACGATTTACAGATAGTAATGGCTGCCACTGGGAAGTGTTTTTCGGGCTGCTGTTTCCGAATAGTCGTAGGAAACGGAAAACGAGCCAAACAACCTGATAGGAAGATTCATCAACCTTTTACCCCTCCCAACGACCCAAAGGTGGCAAAAATTATAGAAGTGAAGGACTTGAAGCAGACCAGTGAAATAGAAACTGGATACGGGGACACAAATGCCTGGGTTGAATGGGTAAAGTACACTGTTAAAACTCTGAATAAAACCAATTACTATGCATGTGCCTCCGGTAGGCCGGTTGGTCACATAGTCCCCTTTCCGCTCGGGTGGAACCGAAACAGGAAGGGTATGGAATGTATGATAGCCCTGTATCAGGATAAGACTGCATGGAATGATAGGAATTTTTACATCCCTATCTCTAATGTTCCCTCCCTTGCAGAAGACAGGTTTGAAAGATCCCACCCCCACCCCCCACCCCCACCCTGTGTTTGACCACGGTCGGGAATTACACATCGGGAATTAAGCTGACAGGATACAAATCAGTCTAGAGACTTGGGGGAGCTGAGGTTATGTACAGAAACTCAGAATGACACCAAAACAGACAAAGGAGGGAACTACTCAGCACTCCGGGGTCACCGGGTGGATCTCTGCTGGGACTGTGGAGGAAGAATATTGCGACCTACCCTACCTCCTGACTGGAGAGGGATATGTGCAATTGTGCAATTTGCAATCCCATTCACCTTGGCATTTGAGAAGGAGAAGGTGGTAGTAACAGAGAATGAGAGGAGTAAAAGGTCGTTATTAGATACTTCCTTTGATGATAGGATTTACCTCGACTCTGTAGGAGTTCCTAGAGGGGTCCCCGATGAGTTCAAGGCCCGCAACCAGAATGCAGCAGGTTTGGAATTGGCTCTATTTTGGTGGGGAACAGTCAACAAGAATGTGGATTGGATAAATTATATTTTTTTTACAACCAGCAAAGATTCATCGATTACACTAGAGATGCAGTCAAGGGTATTTCCAAGCAACTTGATGCAACAGCAGAATGGCCTGGGAAAACAGACTGGCCTTAGATATGATCCTAGCTGAAAAAGGGGGTGTATGTGTGATGTTAGGAGGGAACTGTTGTACCTTTATTCCAAATAACACAGCACCTGATGGGTCAATCTCTCGGGCCTTGTGAGGATTGACCACCTTGGTGGAAGAATTGGCTGAGAATTCAGGAGTGGACACATCACTAACGAGATGGCTGGAATCATGGTTTGGGAAATGGAAAGGCGTGGTAGTGTCCATCCTCACCTCCCTGATTGTGGTAGCAGGTGTACTGGCAGCAATTGGCTGTTGTATCATACCTTGTGTACGGGGGTTAACCCAGCGGCTAATTGAGACGGCCTTGGCAAAACAAATGCCTCTTAAAGGTAATCAGGCAGAGGGACTCAACCTCTTGAACAATGAGGGGATGGGTGACCTTAAGGAATTAGCCACTATACATGAAGTCTCAGGGATGATGCTAGCGAACTGGAAGGCAACGTATGAGACAAATGCAGAAGACAACAATTAGTAGCCAAGAACAAAAGGGGGGAATTGTAAGGTATAGGGTTAAAATTGTGCAGAATAAGGGAACAGGGGTTGCTTCTGTAAAAGCTAACATTATAAAATTAGGCTGCGCATGCCAAGACTAAACAGTGACAAGCGAAAACAGGTCGAATTATCTCTGTCTAATAGGGCAGAGCAACCATGTAGCAGGATGTACCAGTAACAGGAGAATAGTGTGTCAGTCGCAGGAGGGATGTGGCCAACGGATGGAATTTAGTTTGGCAGGATGATCGCACGAAGACAGCAAACTATGCCAGGATAGTCACATATAAGGAATGAGATAAATAAGAGTAAGGGGCGACAGGCTGAGAGTAATGGGAGAAGTAAACAGAGGTGGAGAGAAGCAAGGCAAAGGCGGAGTGAAGCTAGAGCTTGTGATAGGCTACACGCTACAGCAAAAGTAACCAATGGGGTGAAAGGGGAGGACCGAGAGATGCAGCTGAACAGCAGAAATCAGAATGTAACTCTCAGATCGGGGTGTTTATTCGTGAGGCACCCGTTCTTGCAAGTACATATCAATAAAATTCGCTGCTTCAGAATTTGACTCGGACTGACATTTATTAATATGTGAGTTTTGTTTCTTACAGAAGAAAGTGAGGTCTGCAGATGCTGGAGATCGAGCTGAAAATGTGTTGCTGGAAAAGCGCAGCAGGTCAGGCAGCATCCAGGGAACAGGAGAATCGACATTTCGGGCATAAGCCCTTCTTCAGGAATGAGGAAAGTTTGTCCAGCAGGCTAAGATAAAAGGTAGGGAGGAGGGACTTGGGGGAGGGGCGTCGGAAATGTGATAGGTGGAAAGAGGTGAGGGTGATAGGTCAGACTGGGGTGGGGGCGGAGAGGTCAGGAAGAAGATTGCAGGTTAGGAAGGCGGTGCTGAATTCGATGGATTTGACTGAGACAAGGTGGGGGGAGGGGAAATGAGGAAACTGGTGAAATCCGAGTTCATCCTTTGTGGTTGGAGGGTTTCTAGGCGGAAGATGAGGCGCTCTTCCTCCAACCGTCGTGTTGTTGTGATCTGGCGATGGAGGAGTCCAAAGACCTGCATATCCTTGGTGGAGTGGGAGGGGGAGTTGAAGTGTTGAGCCACAGGCTGGTTGGGTTGGTTGGTCCGGGTGTCCCAGAGGTGTTCTCTGAAACGCTCCGCAAGTAGGCGGCCTGTCTCCCCAATATAGAGGAGGCCACATCGGGTGCAGAGGATGCAATAGATGATGTGTGTGGAGGTGCAGGTGAATCTGTGGCGGATATGGAAGTTTCCTTTGGGGCCTTGGAGAGAAGTGAGGGGGAAGGTGTGGGCGCAAGTCTTGCACCTCCTGCGGTTGCAAGGGAAGGTGCCGGGAGTGGAGGTTGGGTTGGTGGGGGGTGTGGATCTGACGAGGGAGTCGCGGAGGGAGTGGTCTCTACGGAATGCTGATAGGGGAGGGGAGGGAAATATATCCTTGGTGGTGGGGTCCGTTTGGAGGTAGTGGAAATGACGGCGGATGATGCGCTGTACATGGAGATTGGTGGGATGGTAGGTGAGGACCAGTGGGGTTCTGTCCTGGTGGCGGTTGGAGGGGCGGGGCTCAAGGGCGGAGGAGCGGGAAGTGGAAGAGATGCGGTGGAGGGCATCGTCGACCACATCGGGGGGGAAATTGCGGTCCTTGAAGAAGGAGGCCATCTGGGTTGTACGGCTTTGGAACTGGTCCTCCTGGGAGCAGATGTGGCGGAGTTGAAGGAATTGGGAGAATGGGATGGCAGTTTTTACAGGGGGCAGGGTGGGAGGAGGTGTAGTCCAGGTAGCTGTGGGAGTCGGTCGGTTTGTAATTTCTCATTCCTGAAGAAGGGCTTATGCCCGAAACGTCGATTCTCCTGTTCTCTGGATGCTGCCTGACCTGCTGCGCTTTTCCAGCAACACATTTTCAGTTTTGTTTCTCACATTATGTTGTTTCAATATCTCCTTCCCAGGATGGTTAAGGAACACGTTGCTTTTAATTCCTCTATGCCAGTTAACCCTTGTCCCTTTCACCTCAGGAATCAGTTTATTCCTGAAAGAGTTACTGCTGATACTTTCAATGCATGAAAAGCTATTAAAGGTCTAAAGTATATGCAAACACAAGAGAGAGTCAAGTGGGGCTTTAGGGAATAGGAAACACCAAGTGAGAAACAGAAGGGAAAGCTGGAGAAAATCAGGCTGAGGTGTGCTGAAAGGACCTGGTGAGCACTGCTGCTGTAGAAACACTGACAGAGCAAGTCAGCAATATCTGTCCCAGTTGCTTCCAACTCGAATTCCGAGAGCTCAATGTCACTGACCAAGTTTTAAAAGATTCTGGTGTAAAAAAAATGAAATACAAGGAATGTGGAAATATTTGATTTTCTAGAAAAAAAGTCACATCACCAGAGTAAAGATGGGTTCTGAACAGAAAGAAACTTGTAGGTAGCTGTCCAACGAGACTAAAAGGTATGGGAATAAGTTCCCGTAATAACTTGACAAGTAATGATGGCATTTTCCTCTGTGAACACAAGGGGGGGAGCCTTAGTACATATGGATCACCCAACAAATCTTTCAGCTGGCATCTGTGCGTATACTGTACCCTCCTTTTTTGGAAAGGAAGTAACCATTTTCCATCTCTCTGCATTGAATGTTATTGACCAGACTTACAAGGCCACCTGTGCGGTTCCACTCCTTTCCCACAGTGAATTATAATGAGGGCAGCAGAACACACAACATGGTTTAGGACAGAGCTACAGGACCATTGACGAGCTGGAGATGTGAAATTAAATACATTGTTACCAGATTCCCTTATGGCTGAAGAGATTATTATTTACTGATCTGAAGAACTGACATAAACGGACAAATAAACAATTTTATCAACTGCTGTCTGAACTTGGTCTGGATCACAGCATAAATAAAAGTGTTTGTGCAGCAGCTCAGGAGCTGCAACATGGAACCCAATATGTCAACAAATCTGTGCAGATAAATCATCACATTTCCAAAATACAGCATTCTGTACCATATGGAATACACCATAAATACTGACCATAAAAGGATAAAGTTTGCAGAGAGTGCAAACATTAAAATAATAGATTTCCTTCGACTGGCCAACTCTGGATCTTTGGGCCATTCCCCACTGCCCTGAACCCGGAGTCGTCTCCGTGCTCTGCTGCTCCTGAGAATGTGTCTGACAGTGAAAATATTTAGCAGCAGGATCAGAATGAATGGGACCCCAGGGATCACAAGATGGTGAAGGAACTGAATCATTATCCAGAAATGTGATTCCTGATTGTTGTCCCTGAAATGACAAAATGAACTAACACTCGCGAACGCATATCGATCTATGAACATAAAGTACCAGTGAATGTTCTTTATACAACTGAGGGCAGTCACTGTTCCCAGCACCACAGCTGCAGTTCTCTCAGTGCAATATCTACTTTTCAACTTCTGACAGCAAATTGCCACAAATCGATCAAAAGTAAAAGTCACAGTGAACCAGACAGAACAATCAGTGGCTGCATAACTCAGGACGGCATGAATATTACACACACGAATGGAGTACCGTAGCTGATAAAATTCTTCATGAAAAGTCCGTGGAATATGCTGCAGTATCACGTCCAGGATAATCACCAGAAGGTCTGCCACTGCCATGGCCACCAAGTATCGAGAAACACATTTGGAGAGGCCACATCTTCCCCGGGTTAGGATAACAACAGCTATCATGTTAACTGTGCAAGGGAAACAAACAGAGACATTAGAATGTGAGCAAAGCCACCGTGTTATTGGGACCTGTACAGAGATTTGCAAATGTGCTATTGTATAAAACTGATTGTATCAGTTACAGTGTATCACATTGTTAATATAGGGACAAGGCTTGCCATTCTTTTGACACTGGACTTCAATAAAATAAATAAGAATTATGAAATGCAATGCATGAACTTGCACAGGTGTCAGTCTCCATTCAATAGTTGCTTTGCTGAGATCAGCAGAGTCATCCAAATGATGCAGTGCCAGGCAGCAAAGCAAGACAGATGGGCTCAGACAGAGCAGCAGGGATGCAGTAACAAAGCTGGCATTCATTGAAAGGAAAATCTGGAATGTGTGCTGAGCATCAAGAGAGGCAGCATATCGAGACTGGAAAGGAGATCCATGGGGGCACCAGAATAAGGACAAGAATTAGAGAAGAGCAAGTAGGTTAGTTGTACATGAAAGATACTGAGCAGGTGCATATTCCACACCTTATTTCAGAGCAGAGGGAGAGAATCGTGTCATTCTGAACAGCTCCAAACGCAGCAGGGAAAGGGACAGACACAAACATATATTTTAGGAACTTTATACAAAGTCACTGAATGTGAAGTGAGAGACGGACAGGATGATCAACAGAGAGAGTGAGAGTGAACACAGAGTGAAACATCAATATGAACATCAGTGGAGAGACAGCACAGAGAATGAGTGACCAAGAGTAACATCAGCAGAAAGATTAAGGGCGATGTGAGTCAAGTGAAATGTCAGTGTGGAAAGTGAATGCACAGTGAGACCAACTGAATGTCAGTAGAGAAAGGGAGGGCACAGTGAGAGGCCAACAAGAACGTCAGCAAAGGGATTACGTGTAGAACGAGAGACAACAAGTCACATCAGCACATGGGATCGACAGTGAAATGGGGGCTTCACAGGAACATCAGCAGAGACGGAGAGACAGAAAGGGAAGGAAACAGAAACAGTGTGAGGAGTCAGTGGGAGATTTGGAGGATCATCATTCGGGATCAGATGTGCAAAATGAGAATCAGGAGATAAATCAGCAGAACAAGTTCGCAGAGCGAAAGATTAAGGGAAACATCAGCAGGAAAAGGGAGTGCAAAATGGGAGACTCGATAAATCAGTAATGAGAATGAGCTGATGATGAGGGACAAAAAACACTTCCACATAGAAAATGGGGCCAGATTGAGAACAAGCAGAAAATCAGCAGCGTTAGTGTAGAGTGAGAAACCAAGAGGAATATCAACAGAGGGTTTGAGTGTCGGAGAAGAAATAATAGCGACCATACGTGTAAAGGGAGAGACCAAGAAGGAACATGAGCAGAGCCAGTCAGTGTTGACTCAGAGACAGAGAAGAACATCAGCAGAGAGAGTAAGGAACAGTTAGTGACCAAAGATTACATTCACCGAGAGAGGGAGTCAGTAGTGAGGGACAAATGGGAAAATGATCACGGTGTGAATGATGGCTGAGTGATCGAGAGGAAAATCAGGAGGGGCACGGAATGTATAGTGAGAGAAACGGAAGAATCACAGTGAGAGTGAGTGGAGGCTGATAGGTCAAAGGGCATCATGAGCAAAGACAGTGACTGCAAAGGACCAGATGAAGAGGAACATTAGCAGAGAGATTGAGGGACTAGTGAGTGATGTTCAGTAACATTATCGTCCAGAATGTGAGCAGTGGGAAAGCAAGAGGGACAAGAGCAGCAAGACAGATAGTGGAGTGAAAGAACAGGAGGAATCTCAGTGGGAAGAGTGAATGTGGAGTGAGACACCAAGAGAAAGAGGAGCAGAGAAATGGAACTTAGTTGGTGAGGCAGCGTGGAATTTCATCAGAGAGGTTGAGGGTAGACTGGAAGACAAGGATGAAACATCAGCCAAGTGATTGAGTACATTCTGAGGGACAAGAGCAACATGAGCAGAGAGTGTCAGTGCAGAGTTAGAGACCCAGGAAACCAAGTATCAAGAGTTAATGAGGAATGAGAGAGAAAGAGGAAGATTAATAGAGAGGTGGAGTGAACAGAGGGAGAAAGAGTTTGCTTGCACATTAGGTCTGACCAAGAGGAACATCAGCACAGAGACTGAAGTGTTGAATGTAACAAAGAGATTCTGCTGAGCAGAGCCATGGAATCCCAATGACCGATTGAAAACCAATAAAAGACAAGTTGTGTATGAAGAATGGTGCTAAATTTGACAGAATTTGAAAAGACCAGCAACTCAAGACGAGACATCCATGAGGTACCGAAGCAGAACTGAACTGCAGTGCAATCTACGACATCAGGATCCAGCAGATTCCCAGTTAACCATTCCCATTAAACCAGGAGATTTCCCAGACTCAATGGAGAGTGTAGGAGAGCATGCCAGGAACAGCACCAGGCTTGAGGTGTCACCCTGTCAAGCTACCAAACAGGACTACTTGCTTCATAAACAGCGCAAGCAGCAAGTGATGGACAGAGTTCAGGGATGCCACAACGATGGGACCAGATTTAAGCTTTACTAAGCAGTCCTGCTGTGTCCAGTTGTGAAATGTTGTAAAAAACTCATTGGAGGAAGAGGCTACACAAGTATCCTTATCCTCAATGATGGAAGAGCACAACACATCAGGGAAAAAGACAAGACTGAAGCATTTGCAGCAACCTTCAGCCAGATTGGCAGCGGGTAATACATCTCAGCCTCCTCCAGTAGTCACTAACATCACAGGTACCAGTCTTCAGCCAATTTGATTCACTCCACGTCATATCGAGAAACTGTGGGAGTCACTGGATAGTGTAAAGGCTGTGGGCTCTGACAATGTTCAGAGTCAGACAGTCACACAGACATACAGCATGGAAATGGGCACTCCGGTCCAACTAGCCCATGCTGACCAGTTATCCGAAATTAATCCAGTAACTTCAATCCGACTGAAAACCTGTGTTCCAGAACATGCTCCTCCCCGAGTCAGTCTGTTCCAGTGGAGCTATCACACTGGGATCAAAAATTGCCAAGGTATACAAAAGGCAGGATAAATCCAACCCAGCCAAATAGTGCCCCACCAGTCTCCTCTGCATCATCAAAGTGATGGAAGCTTCTATCAAACAGCACCCGCTCAGCAATAAGCTGCTCAGTGACGCCCAGTTTGGGCCCCTCCAGGGCCATTAGGTCTGGAACTCATCAGAACCTTGGTTAAAACATGGACAAAGAATTCCAGAGGCAGGGAGAGAGGAACAGCTCATAACATCAAGGCCGCATCTGAACGAGCGTGGCATTAAAGGGACCTTGGCTAAACTGGAACCAATGGGTATCATGGGGCACATTCTCCGCTGGTTGGAGTCATGGTCGAGAGTGTGATGCTGGAAAAGCACAGCAGGTCAGGCAGCATCCGAGGAGCAGGAGAATCAATGTTTCAGGCACAAGCCTCTCATCAGGCTAATGCCCGAAACATCAATTCTCCTGCTTCTCGGATGCTGCCTGACCTACTGTGCTTTTCCAGCACCACACTCTCGAATCTGATCTCCAGCATCTGCAGTCCTCCCTTTCTCCTGGTTGGAGTCATACCTCACCCTCCAGGAGAGGAAGGCAGGTGGTGCACCAGTCTCCTGTGGCTATTCCCCTCTCTAACAGGTTTACTGTTTTGGATACTGTTGGGAGGGATAGCCTTTCGGGGGGAGGATAACAGCAGCAGCCAGGCCTGGGGCACTACAACTGGCTCTGCTGTAAACCAGGGGCGGGCAGAGTCCAAGTGAGTGATAGTTGGAGGGGACCTGCTAGTTCGGGGCACAGACAGGCATTTCTCTGACTGTGCTGGAGACTCCAGGATGGTGTGTTCCCTCCCTGGTGACAGGGTCTCTAAGCGGCTGCATGACATCCTTAAAGGGGAGAGTCAGCAGCCAGAGTCATTGTGCACACAGGTAGGAAGAGGGATGAGGTCCTGAGGAGGGAGTACATGGAGTTAGGAAAGAGGCTGAAAAGCAGGACCTTGAGGGTAGTAATCCTTGAGTTAGTCCCAGTGCTACATTCTAGTGAGGCCAGGAATACAAGATAGGATAGAGGAATGTGTGGCTAAGGAGCTGTTGCAGGGGGCAGGGTTTCAGGTTCTTTGATCATTAGGACCTCTTCTGTGGCAGGGCTGACCTGTACAAGAAGGATAGGTTGTACCTAAACTGGAGGGGAAACAATATCCTCGCAGGGAGGTTCGCTAGTGCTACTCAGGAGGGTTTCAACTCGAGTGGCAGGGGGCTAGGAACCAGAACAGCAGGTCAGGAAATGGAAGGATTGGGGAGAAGGGAGATGCTAGGACCAGGAAATCAGAAAGGAAGGGCAGGCAGAGACAGGTAAGTGAAGACAATGGGACTGATGGGCTGAAGTGTGTTTATTTCAACACAAGGATCATCATAGGGAAGGCAGATGAGCTTCGAGCCTGGATCAGTATATGGGACTATGGTATAGGGGAGAAAGTGAGGACTGCAGATGCTGGAGATCAGAGCTGAAAATGTTATGATATAGGGGCTAATACTGGAGTTGGTTGAGGGAGGGGCAGGACTGTGTGCTCAGCATTCTAGGGTTTTGTTGTTCTGGACGAGATAGAGAGGGAGGTAGAAGACACGGAGGAATGACATTACTGATCAGGGAGAATGTTGTTACTCAGCACTCAGAGAGGACACAGTGGAGGCTCATCCACTGAGGCAGGATGGGTAAAGCTCAGATATCACTCTGATGGGGTTATACTGTAAATCCTTGAACTGCCACTGAGACATTGAGGAACAAATACATAGGCAGATTATGGAAAGATGCAATAAAAACTGAGTTGTCAGAGTGAGTGACTTTCACTTCCCCAATATTGACTGGTACATCCTTAGAGCAAAAAGCGTAGATGGGACAGAATTTGTTAAGTGCATCCAAAAGGGTTTGTTGAAACAGTATGTGTATAGTCCAACGAGAGGAGGGTCCGTACTGGATTTCGTATTGTAAAAGTAGCCTGGTCAGGTGACTGACCTTTCAGTAAGAGAGCATTTTGGAAACAGTGATCAGAACTCCTGCTGCTTGACATTCAATGATGTTCCAGTAGCTGAATCAACATTGTGGGCTCACCACATAAACACAGTGGCTCCAAGAGCAGGGCAGATGCTTGGAATACTGCAGTGAGTAATTCCCTTCCTGACTCCCCAAAGCCTGTCCAACATCTACGAGGAACTAATCTGGAGTGTGATGGAATACTCCCCACTTGCCTGGATGGGTGCAGCTCCAACAACCCTCAAGAAGCTTGACACCATCCAGGAGAAAGGGGCCCACTTGTTTGCTCCTCATCCACAGGTATCACTGTCTCTGGGTCACATTCCGGGAATTCCCTCCCTCATTGCATTGTGGGTTAATCTACTGCATGTGACCTGCAGTGGTTCGATAAGGCAGCTCAGCACCATCTTTTTGAGGAGAACTCAGGACGTCAATAAATGCCGTCCTGTCAGCAATGTCCATGTCCCACGGATGGATAAAAAACTGAGACTTGGCAGGACATTGTAACAAGGATTGCACTGAGAGGCAGGAGGGCAGACAGATAAGATCAATCTCAGAGCAGGCCCAGAAATAGATTGTGAGCTGAAGATTACAAAGAGCTGTGCAAACCCGGTCAGAAACTAATATGAAATTTGAGTCCTGGGGGAAATAGTCAGCAAGTCTATAGAATCAGACCAGGAGATGTCTGACCGACACTAACATCTCAACCAGAGTGTGACCGGGAAAGCAATAACTTTCTGTTTATAAAAATCGTAATTGTTGGAGAAACTGGGCAGGTTTGGCAGCATTTGTGGAGAAAAAGTGAAGGTAATGTTTTGAATCCAGTGATCCGCCATCAGAACTGGTATTAGACAGGAAAAGATAGATTATATGCTGAAGAGAAGGGTGGGGTAAGGGAAATGGAAAGCATTCAGCAACTAAGTGGAGGGTATCCCAAAGAGAGAGCGAGAGAATTGGGGAAAGGGATTGATGATTGTCAGCTGAGGAAAGTAAAGCTGATAACATTGACCATACGTGGGTGACTATGCTGAAAGTAGAGCGAGAGCGAGGGGAACTGGGAGAATGGAGTTGAGTCCTTACATGAAGCAGGGTGAGAGGATGTATCGTCCTGATCACTGTGGGAGTGGTGAGTCTGTGGTGGATATGGGCAACCAGCCTACCATCAGTAACGGAAAGAGAGATGTTGAGGAAAGTAGGGGAGAGTCCAAGATGGAGCAGATGAAAGAGAGACAGGGGGGAGTTGACAGTTTTTGACTCTCAAATGAGAGAGGGTAGCAGCGTTGATGATGACATCAATGTCCTGGTGAAAGAGCTGTGGGGAGGGTCTGGAGTAGTATGGAACAAGGAATGTTTCACGTACCCCACAAAGAGACAGGAATAACTAGGGCCCATGCAGGTACCCAGGGCCACAGCTTGGAACTGACTAAAATGAGAGGTGATAAAGGGGAATTTGTTCAAGGCAGAGGAGGGTGGTGGTGGATGGAAATAGTTCAGGTCTCCTTTTTCGGGAAAAGCAGATATCCCTCAGACCATCCTGATCCAGGATGGGCATGTTGAGGGATTGCATGGCCATGGTAAAGAGGGGGAGAATGATGCCACAAACTGGGAGTTTTGTAACTGACAGAAGGCATCAGGGGAATCAAACATGTCAGTGGGATGTGAACTGGACAAGGAGAGAGAGAAAATGGATTCAAGTTTGGAAAATAAGTTAAATGGGACAGGAACAGGCTGAACCAATGTTTGTGGATCTGGGGGAAGAAGGTAGAAGCGGACGGGATGGGTTTTGGTGGACTGTGAGGTTGGAGGATGTGCAGTGTGTGGGGGAGATCTCCAGATTAGATGAGATTAGTGAGTGTCATGGACACAATAGCCTGATGTTAGATGGTGGGGCCATGTTCTGGGAGAGATGTTAGAGGTATCGGAGAGCTGACACACTGCTCCCACAGTGTACAGGTGAGTCTGTCAGACAACAACAGCCCCACCCTTGGGGTAGGCTTGATTACAGAGTCAGGAATGGGCCTGAGAGCACAGAGAGCAGTCAGTTCAGAGGGAGAGGGGTTTGAATGGGTCAGGGCAGGGTGCACAGAGATTAAGGTGATCAACACAACAGAGAAAATACTCAAAAAAATTCTGGTTTGAGTGATACCCAAAGGCCAGATGGAGGGGGCTAAGTGGAGTGGGAGTATTGGTGGCGAGTGAAGGGTTGGAAGAAGAATCTGATTTAAACATTTGGACACAGAGGCAAAGAATATGAAGGAAGAATAGTTTAACATCATGTCATGGTCAAAGGTCACACCATGGAGAGGGAGAGGGTGAGGGTGGGAGAGAGGAATAAAACTAAGACATTTTCTCAGTCCAAAATGTTCTGCATCAGAGAGAGATGTTTGACTGTTCAATGATCTGTGTTTATGGGTGTTCGTGGTTCGCACTGAGAGAAACAGATCATTCCCACTGTCAGAGGAATAAAGAGTGGTCATACTGCAGTCACAACTTTGACAGTCTGTCTCAGAGTAAACTAAAGCAAAGAACAGATTAGAGATAGGCAGTGAGTGTGAGGGAAGGTACAAATATATTAAATGAAATAGCAGCAATGGAGGAAAGTGGCAGGATGGACACGGAAATAAAAGTGAGGTGGACCAGGTAAAAGTGAGGATAAAGGCAGAAAGCAGAAAGTAATGAATCATGATTAAAATATCTAATACTTGGATTTCTCTAAAAAAACTGAAGCAATGACAAGGAAGTGGACAAATTAACTGCATTTACACAGTGAACACTCAGGTACAGAGAATTGCAAAGGACAGGCACATCAACAAGGATGGCACCATAAATGGTAAGATCTGTCAATTTGTTCAACATGGTTTACAGAATTCATCGTGAGGCACAGACTTACCAGGGACACCAAAAATGCCAAGTATGGGATAGTAACCATACACAAAAATCCGAAGTGCGGCCTCGATTCGATAGATTAACTTTATCCAATCCTCATCACTGCAAAGGAAGTAAAGCCAACCAGAGATACCCCTTCCCATCACTAGATTATTCCAATCCTTTTCCCTCTGATTGTCACTAACTGCAGTGATATTCCACTCTAATGTTCTCCGATGCCAATACCATCGCTCCATATCTACAGTTGTGCTGATCTCTGATTGCTGCAGAGCTATTGCTCCTGCTGTCAGTCTGTGATAAGCAATTGAAGGGAATCCCTTAATAAGCCACTGATGGATCAGCTCCCAGCTCCCCCAGGGACACAGTTAATTGCAGTGAGTCAGACATGAATTCCAGTCAATGAACAAACAGTTGGAGTTAACCCCTTTGAATCAAATCGGTTTTGTCCCACAATAGATAAGAACATTGATCTGGTCCATATTGGGTTTTATTGTAAATAACATGGAGGAAATAATTCAAGAAGTGTGCAGGGTATTTTTTTATATAAAGTTGTCATTGCATAGGATTTAATGGTAGCACATTTTAAATAAAAGAAAGCAAGATTTAAATTTACAGACGATGCCACCTGACATCAGTGATGACATCACTTGGAAGAACATAATTCAGGAGCAACAATTCTCACTGTTTTTTAAACTAAGTAAATAAAGAATGAATAAATAAATGAAAATAAGTAAACATGTCACCGAGCCAAACAAGTATCAATCACACAGATAATAAATATTAAGTATCATGGAGAAGTCAGTGGAAAGCCACGTCATATTTGAAAGATCTGATTGTTTGATGACAAATCTGCTGAGGGGGATTTTGGGTAACACGTGTTGTCATTTACATACACCTCTGCAGGAAGCCAGCATTTGCCTCTTCTCCCTCTTAAACCCTTTCAATACATCTCCCCATCCAGGTCCCTTTTAAGTGTGGTGGTTGCACCCGGCTTTACCAGTTTTGGCACACCATTGGTCAGAGGCCTCCAGTCTGAAAAACAATCCTCAACTCTTTCAGACAGAAGGAGTACACAGAAAAAAAACAAAACCACTCCCCACCCCAGCACTCCCCCCCCATACTGTCCACAACAGACACCCTTGGGGCAGGGACAGCACTGTGTGAAACACAGAGCAAAGCCCACTCTGCTCTTTCAAAACAACAATTTCTTACTCTGTGGAAACAATAAACAAACCGAAAATGGCTCTCCCATGACTCCATCCCCAACAACCTCTTTTGGGCAGGGACCATAAGGGGTCAAAACAAAAGCAAAATCAAAGAAACACATAATTTATAATGACACGGTGGTGAACCCTTCCGCTAATTAAACCAAACCCCCAGAAAAGCTCACTTCGCCTCGTAATCTGTGAGAGTATGAATGACAGAGAACACCCAACTTCCACTATTTCAAAAAAAAGTCAATTTATTCTCGAACTCTAAAAGTGAATATGAAACAACAATTGCTTACAACTCTGACCCTTCATTCTCTTACAGGCTTGTTATCTTCCTCCAACACGATAAAAAATACTGTTCTAATAAATGCCCCTGTCAAAATTACATCAACTTAATTTGCAAAGCCCTACAGCGGCTGTTGTCTCTGGTGCCTGCCTTCTTCTGGCTGTAGATCTCCCTGGGTCATCTTCGGTCTTTTACTGAAAAGATGTTCCATATGAAACGGTGCCTTTGAAAGAGAGTGGTTTGCTGGAAGTTAGTCGGGTGATAACAGTTGGTTGCTCTCTCTGGCTAAATCTCAAAATGCACATTCTTTCTACCCCCAAAAATCAGATTGTCTCATTGGTTCAATGCTGTCAAAACATTAAACCCAAATTCCATTGGGTTTTAGTATTTTGAGGCATAATTTAAATTGTTTGATTAAATTTGAACTATTGTGAAAGTATCGCAACCAGTGCTCAGGTATTTGTTTCACAGCCAATGTTCAACATTCTCAATGATCCAGTACACACTGAGACTGCTGGTCAGCCACATGACAGGGGTTTGTAAGCTCTCAGTGCAAACCAGCTTTCACTCTCTCTTCATGGTCCAGTACACATAATGACATAAGAACCTAAGAACTAGGAGCAGGAGTAGGCTGCCCGGCCCTTCGAGCCTGCTCAGCCATTCAACACAATCATGGCTAATCCTTTCATGGACTCAGCTCCCCTTCCCCACATTTTCACCATGTTCCTTAATTCCTTTCATTTTTCAAAAAAAAGTATCGACCTGAGCTTTAAAAGTGATTACTGAAGTAGCGTTGACTACTTCCCTGGGCAAGGATTAACAACCCTCTGGGTGAAGAAGAACATTCTCAGTTCATTCTAAACCTGCTTCCTCTAATCTTGAGGCCATGCCCTCTTGTCCAAGTCTCACCCACCAGTGGAAACATCCTCTCTATTTCTATGTTATTGATGCCCTTCATTATATTACATATTTCTATAAGATCCCCACTCAGTCTTCTGAATTCCAATGAATATCATCCCAATCCACTCAGCCTCTCCGCATAAGCCAAAGCCCTCAACTCTAGAATCGACCTGGTGAACCTCCTCTGTACCCCGTCCAGTGCCAGTACATCCTTTCTTAAGTAAGGAGACCAAATCTGCACACAGTACTCCAGGTGGGGCCTCACCAGCACCTTGTACAGCTATAGCATTATCTCTCTGCTTTTAAATTCAATCCCTTCAGCAATGAAGGACAAAATTCCATTTGCTTTCCTAATTACTTGTTGGACCTGCAGACCAACCTTCTGCAATTCATGCACAAGGACACCCAGGTCCCTCTGCAAATCAGCATGCTGCAGCTTTTTACTATTCAAGTAATAATCCTTTTTACTATTACCCCGACCAAAACACATGATTTCACATTTATTTGTATTGTATTCCATCTGCCAGACCTTTGCCCACCCACTCAATGTATCTATATCCCCCTGCAAAGTTTCACAATCCTCTGCACACTTTGCTTTGCCATTCATCTTAGTGTCATTGGTAAATTTTGACACCGTACATGTGGTCCCCAAGTCCAAATCATCTGTAAAAATTGTAAATAATGTGGTCTCAACACCAATCCCTCAGGCACACCACTAGGCACTGATCGCCAGCCAGAATAACACTCATTTATCCCGACTCGTTGCTTCCTGTCAGTCAACCAATCCTCTATCAACACTAATACTCTATCCCTAACATCCTTATCTTATGCAGCAGCCTCATGTGCGGCACCGTGTCAAAAGCCTTTTGGAAATCTCGGTACACCACATCCAAATGGTCCCCATTATCCACCTTGTTTGAAATATCTTCATGGAATTCCAAAGGATTTGTGAAGCATGACCTGCCCTTCATGTACCCACGCTGCATCTGTTTGATGAGACAATTTCTTTTGAGATTCCCTGCTATTTTGTTCCTTGATAATAGACTGAAGCATCTTCCCGACTACAGAGATTAAACCCACTGGTCTTCCCCATCTTTTGTCTAATTCCCTTTTTAAACATTGGCATCACATTTTGCTATTTTCCAATCTGCTGGGGCTGCCCCAGAGACAAGCGAATTTTGGAAAACTTTCCACCAGTCCACCTGCTATTTCTCCCGCCATCTCTTTCAATGCCCTGGGATGCACTCCATCAGGGCCAGGAGACTTATCTATCCATCGCTCCATTAGCGTACCCAACACGAGCTCTGCCATAATAATAATTGTTTCCAGGTCCTCACCTATCTTCATCTCTTCATCACTTACTGGCCTGTTATTAGTGTCCTCCACTGTGAAGTCCCAGGCAAAGTACCTATTCAGTGCCTCAGCCATTTCATTACATCCCATAACTAACTGCCCCTTCTCATCCTCTAAAGGACCAACATTTACTTTAGCCACTCTTCATCATTTTTATATTTGTAGAAAGTTTTGCTGCCTTTATATTCTGTGCTAGTTGTTTCTCATACTCTCTCTGACTTTCCTTTTTAGCTGTATTTGTGGCTTTAAAATTTCAACAATCTTCTAGGTTTCTGCTGTTTTTGGTCACTTTGTATGCCTTCTCTTTCACTTTGATAGCCTGCCTTATTTCCTTGGACACCCATGCCAGATTGCCCCTCCTCTTACCGCCCTTCCTTCTCACTGGAATATACTTCTGTTGAGCACCTTGAAAGCTTTCTTTGAAGGTCCTTCACTGTTCGTCACCTTTCGCACCATGAAGTCTCTGTTCCCAGTCTACTGTAACCAGGTATTCTGGCATCGTCCCCCTTATTCAAGCACAGGGCCCTGGTATTGGACTTTATCTTCACACTACCCAGTTGTACTTTAAATTCAACCAAACTGTGATCACTCCTTCCAAGAGGATCACTGACTATCAGGTCATTAATTATTCCTGCTCCCTCGTTAGTTCCATTACATGCTGTTCAACAAAACGACCATGGATACACTCAACGCACTCCTCCTCAAGGCTACCCTGACCGAGCTGGTTCGACCAATCGACATGCAGATTAAAATCCCCATCATAATAGCCATATCATTTTTGCTCCTGCCCCAATGTGATGTTAATATGTGCTGGCCTATAGACTACACCAATCAGTGACTTTTCCTTCTTGTAATTCTTCATTTCCACCCAAAAGGATTCAATCACATGCTCCACAGAACCTATATCATGGCTCAGCACTACCCTGATGTCATCCTGGAATATCAGACCTCCCTTGCATTCCTGTCTGTCCTTCCAAATAGCCTGGGACCCCTGGATATTTAATTCCCAGTCATGACCATTCTGCAGCCATGTCTCCGAGATGGCGACCAAATCATATTCGTTGACAATGGTTTGTGCCATTGAGTCATCAACCTTGTTACGAATGCTACAGTCATTCGGGTAAAGTGCCTAATGCTCACTTTCTTACCCTCATGCTTCACAACATCGCTAATATCTCCTGAGTAATTCTTCATTCTTGCTTCTTTCTGAGTCTACCATGAACTTAAACCCTCCTGTGTACATGCTAACCTGCTGCTTACCGTTTCATTTATCACCACACTTCCTGGAGCTTTCCATTTCCCATCGCCCCAACTCACAAGTTTAAAGTCTTAGTGAATGTGTTAGCAGGGCATGTTCTTCTCACACAACAGGGGACAGACTGATTTCTCAGGGTTTGGTTTATTTATTTATACACCTAAGTAAATTTATATAAATTTTAATACATAAATGATATATATGTTAATAAATGTATTTATTTAGTTCAATGTCAAAGTAACATCAGGTACCTTTACCTGCCAGTGAAAACACTTCACCTCTGATACTTTGTTCTCCGAAGGATTGGAATCACCATTTATTTGGGTTGATGGTTTAATGACTCTCCCTGGGATCAGGGATTGCTTAACAAAAGAATTAAGTCATCTGTTTATGGTTTGTTCTCCTTCCATTTTTCTGTCGTCATACTTACTGGGAGCAAAGTGGTCAGGTGTCTCTGACTGAGCTGTCCTGCTGTTTTATCATCGTACCTGGGAGATACATCCACCAAAGCTGGTTTTGTGCAGAAAACAGAGTGAACTTGGGAACATACAACATGAGCTCGGGTCTCCATCCTCCTTCCTGCCCATTGCCCAGGCACAGCCATGTACACAGGGGATGGCACTTGCCGTGTGTATCCCCCTTAAACTTTCCACCTCTCACCTTGAAAGCATGACCTCTCGTTATTGAATCCTTCACTCTGGGAAAAAGCTTGTCTCTATCCAGCCTGTCTATACCCTTCATGATTTTGTAAACCTCAATCAGGCCCCCCCTCAATCTCCTTTTTTTCTAATGAAAACAACCCAAACCTACTCAACCTTTCTTCATAGCTATCACCTTCCTTACCAGGCAACATCCTCGTAAACCTTCTCTGTACCCTCTCCAAAGCATCCACATCCTTTTGGTATTGCGGTGATCTGGACTGTACACATTATTCGAAATGCGGCCGAACCAATGTCTTGTACAATTTTAACATGACTTGCCAGCTCTGATACTCAATACCACTTCCAACGAAGGCAAGCATACTATATGCTTTCTTGACCACTCTATCCACCTGTGCAGCAACCTTCAGGGTAAAATGGATCTGCACTCCCAGATCTCTCTGCCCTTCAACCTTTCCCAAGGCTCTTCCATTCATTGCATAATTCGCTCCAGAATTAGTCTTGCCTAAATGCATCATCTCACACTTGTCTAGATTGAAATCCATCTGCCACTTTTCCGCCCAATTCTCCAGTCTGTCTATATCCTCCTGTATTCTCCGACAGTCCCTTATGCTTTCTGCTACTCCACCAATCTTTGTGTCATCTGCAAACTTACTGATCATACCAACAGTGCCCTCTTCCAGCCCATTTATCTATATTACAAACAACAGTGGCCCCAGCCCTGACCACTGTGGGACACCACTGGTCACCTTTCTCCATTTCGAGAAACTCCCTTCAACTACTACTCTCTGTCTCCTGTTGCTCAACCAGTTCTTTATCCAACTCGCTAGAACACCCTGCACGCCATGTGACTTCACCTTCTCCATTAGTCTACGATGGAGAACCTTATCAAACACCTTACTAAAGCCCATGTATATGACATCAACAGCCCTTCCTTTATCTATCAACTTGGTCACTTCCTCGAAGAACTCTATTAATTTGGTAAGGCACGATCTCCCCCACGCAAAACCATGTTGCCTATCACTGATAAGCCCATTCTTTTCTAAATATAAATCGATCTTATCCCTCAGTATCCCTCAGTACCCAGACTGAAGCTCCGACAACCTATGGCCCTGATTTTCCACAATTGCAGCAAGAGCGGATTTGAGCTCTTGGACTCGATGGTTCCCTCCCTCTCTTTCCTGACAGTCATTGCTTTAATGGGGAATGTTGCTTTGGCTGGAACTTCAATCCTCCCCTGACTATCTGTTATGCCTTACAGGAGTCATCTTCCACTCTGTCCACTGTTCAGCAGCATGACTGGGTACACCTCGGGCTAACGGAAGGATGGAGTTGATTTAAGAGTGGAACAACAGGGGAGCTCAGTAGTCATTGCTGCTGCCCTCAGAGCGCAGGGACTCGGGTTCGATTCCAGCCTCGGGTGACTGACTGTGTGGAATTTGCATGTTCTCCCCGTGTCTGTGTGGGTTTCCTGTAGCTGCTCCAGTTTCCCTCCCACAGTCCAGTGATGTGCAGGTTTGGTGGGTTATCCATGGGAAAATACAGGGATAGGTTAGGGTGTGTGTCTGGGTGGGGGAGCTTCAGAGGGATAGTCTGCAATCAATGAGCCAATGGCCTGTGTCCACGCTGTAAGGATTCTATGTTTTAAATTTCTCATCACGCTCTCTGCCAAAATATTGTTGGCACCTTGGGACTGAGTAAGCTGAGAATTATTCTAAAACCATCTTGCAAGTACTCTCAAGACATCAACAAACTATTGTTGAATTTAACTGATTCCTGCAACTGGATCCAACTCTGGATGCTGAGTGATGAAAGGGTGGATGTGAATGTTTTGACGTGTGTAAGATCTTTGTGAACAAGGGTGGTGGGTTCAGCTGCCTTTTGTCCAGTAGGGCATGCTGCTCTGTGTAGGCCTGTCATATCCATCGTATCCAATTGTAGTGACCACTTCGGAAATCTCTTCACTTCCTGCTCATTCACAAGGATCATCTCCCAATTTAATAAATCCTAATTCTCCACATAAAACCTCTGTGTACTTGGTGTAAGACATAGAACATAGCAGAGAATATGGAACATCACAGCGCAGTACAAGCCCTTTGGCCCTCCATATTGTGCCAACCTGTGGAACCAATCTGAAGCCTCTCTATCCTACACTATTCCATTTTCATTGATGTGTTTTATCCAATGTGTATTTAAATGCCCTTAAAGTTGGTGAGTCTACTCCTGTTGCAGGCAGGGTGTTCCACGCCCCTATAACTCTCTGAGTAAAGAAACTACCTCTGACATCTGTCCCATATCGATCACCCCTCAATTTAAAGCTTTGTCCCCTCGTGCTAGCCAACACCATCTGAGGAAAAAGGCGCTCATTGCCCACATTATCTAACCCTCTGATTATCTTATATTTCTCAATTCAGTCACCTCTCAAACTTCTTCTCTATAATGAAAACAGTCTTGAGTCCCTCAGTATTTCCTCATAAGGCCTTCCCTCCATACCAGACAACATCCTGGTCAATCTCCTCTGCACCCTTTCCAAAGCTTCCACATACTTCTTATAACGTGGTGATCAGAACTGTATGCAATACTCCAAATGTGGCCGCACCAGAGTTTTGTACAGCTGCAGCATGACTTCATGTCTCTGAAACCCAACCCCTCCACCAATAAAGGTTAACATACTGTATGCCATCTTAACAACCCTATCAACCTGGGTGGCAACTTTCAGGAATCCATGTACATGGACACCGAGGTCTCTGTGCTCATCCACACTACCAAGAATCTTACCATTATTCTTTATTCCTATTGCTCCTTCCAAAGTGAATCACCTCACACTTTTCTGCATTAAACTCCATTTACCACCTGTCAGCCAAGCTCTGCAACTTATCTATGTCTCTCTGTAACCTACAACATCCTTCATCACTGTCCAGAACTGTGCCAACCTTAGTGTCATCCACAAATTTACGAACCCATCTTTCTATGCATCTCGTTCACTTCTGAAAGTGACAAACAGCAGTGGCCACAAAACAGATCCTTGCAGTACACCACTAGTAACTGAACTCCAGGATGAACATTTCCCATCAACCACCACCCTCTGTCTTCTTTCAGGGAGCCAATTTAGAACATAGAACATAGAACATAGAACAATACAGCACAGAACAGGCCCTTCGGCCCACGATGTTGTGCCGAACTTCTAACCTAAATTAAGTACCCATCCATGTACCTATCCAAATGCCGCTTAAAGGTCGCCAATGATTCCGACTCTACCACTCCCACGGGCAGCGCATTCCATGCCCCCACCACTCTCTGGGTAAAGAACCCACCCCTGACATCTCCCCTATACCTTCCACCCTTCACCTTAAATTTATGTCCCCTTGTAACACTCTGTTGTACCCGGGGAAAAAGTTTCTGACTGTCTACTCTATCTATTCCTCTGATCATCTTATAAACCTCTATCAAGTCACCCCTCATCCTTCGCCGTTCCAACGAGAAAAGGCCGAGAACTCTCAACCTATCCTCGTACGACTTCCTCTCCATTCCAGACAACATCCTGGTAAATCTTCTCTGCACCCTCTCCAAAGCTTCCACATCTTTCCTAAAGTGAGGCGACCAGAACTGCACACAGTACTCCAACTGTGGCCTAACCAAAGTCCTGTACAGCTGCAACATCACTTCACGACTCTTGAATTCAATCCCTCTGCTAATGAACGATAATGCTCCATAGGCCTTCTTACAAACTCTATCCACCTGAGTGGCAACCTTCAAAGATCTATGTACATAGACCCCAAGATCCCTCTGTTCCTCCACCTGACTAAGAACCCTACCATTAACCCTGTATTCCGCATTCTTATTTGTTCTTCCAAAATGGACAACCTCACACTTGGCAGGGTTGAACTCCATCTGCCACTCCTCAGCCCAGCTCTGCATCATATCTAAGTCCCTCTGCAGCCGACAACAGCCCTCCTCACTGTCCACAACTCCACCTATCTTCGTATCATCTGCAAATTTACTGACCCACCCTTCGACTCCCTCATCTAAGTCATTAATAAAAATTACAAACAGCAGAGGACCCAGAACTGATCCCTGCGGAACTCCACTTGTAACTGGGCTCCAGGCTGAATATTTACCATCTACCACCACTCTCTGCCTTCGACCGGTTAGCCAGTTTTCTATCCAATTGGCCAAATTTGCCTCTATCCCATGCCTCCTGACTTTCCGCATAAGCCTACCTTATCAAATGCCTTACTAAAATCCATGTACACTACATCCACTGCTCTACCCTCATCCACATGCTTGGTCACCTCCTCGAAGAATTCAATAAGACTTGTAAGGCAAGACCTACACCTCACAAATCCATGCTGGCTGTCCCTAATCAAGCAGTGTCTTTCCAGATAGGTATAGGTATCTGGATCCACACCACTAAATCACCCTCAATCCCATGACTCTGCATTTTGTGCAATAGCCTGCCGTGGGGAACCTTATCAAATGCTTTACTGTCACCCATATCTACACATCAACCACCTTACACTCATCCTACTGCTTGGACACCATCTCAAAGAACTCAATAAGTTCCACGACCCACCCTTCCGAAAACCGTGTTTCCTATACCTATTCAAGTTATTCATTTCTAGATGATTTTAAATCCTATCTCTTATGACCTTTTCCAACACTTTACCCACAACAGAAATAAGGCTCACTGGTTTAAAATAGGTGTGCCATCGAGAGCATCCTGGCTGGATGTATCACTACCTGGTATGGCAACTGTAGCAGTCAAGATCGGAGACGGTTACAGAGAGTGGTAAACTCGGCCGGGACAATCACAAAGGCCAACCTCTCATCCAAAGAATCCATCTACCAGGTCCTCTGTCGACTAAAGGCTGCCAGCGTTCTCAAAGATCCGTCCCAACCTGGCAATGTTTTTCTACAAACTCTACCATCAGGGAGAAGGTACAGAAGCCTGATACACGCAATAGCCGGTTTCAAAACAGTTTCTACCCTCCTTTAGAATCGTTTTTAGAATACTGAAAGGTCTCACAGACTCTTAACATTCACTTGTACCTGTGCCTTTTTTGTTTTTGCTGCTGTTTCCCTATTATTTCCTTATCTAAGCTACTTAACTCTGTGATCTGCCTGGATTGTTCACTAGAACAAAGCTTATCACTGTGCCTTGGTGATGTGACAATAAATTCAATTTAATTCAGTTCAATTTAATTCAATTCAATTCAATTTAATCCAGTTCCGTTCTACTCTCCTTCTTGAACAAGGAGACAACATTTGCTATCCTCCAGTCTTCTGGTACTAATTCTCTTGACAATGATAACATGAAGATCAAAGCCAAAGGCTCAGCAATCTCCTTCCTGTCTTCCCATAGAATCCTTGGATAAATCCCATCCAGCCCAGTGGACTTATCTACTTTGACACTTTCCAGAATTGCTAACACCTCCTCCTTGTGAAGCTAAATCAAATCTAGTCCTGTAGCCTGTATCTCAGTATTCTCCTCGACAACATTGTCTTTTTCCAATGTGAATATATTGATGAAACATATTGACTTAGTACTTCCCCATCTTCTTGGACTCCACACACACCTTCCCACTACTCTCTTTGATTGGCCCGAAGTTTTCTCTAGTCATTCCTTTATTCCTGATATAGCTGTAGAAAGCTTTCGGGTTTTCCTTGATACTATCTGCCAATGACTTCTCATCTTGTTCTTCTTAACTCTCCCTTTAGATCTTTGCTGGCTAACATGTAACTCTCAAACACCCGAACTGAGTCTTCACGTCTCATCCTAACATACGCCTTCTTCTTTCTCTTGACAAGAGATTCAAATTCTTCAGGAAACCACAGCTCCCTCGCTCAACCACTTCCTCCCTACCTGACAGGTACATCCTTATCAAGGACACGCAGTAGCTGTTCCTTGAATAAGCTCCACATTTCAATTGTGCCCATCCCCTGCAGTTTCCTTCCCCAATCTGTGCATTCTAAATCTTCCCAAATTACATCATAATTGCCTTTTCCCCCCACAATAACTCTTCATACACCTATCCCTTTTCATCGCTAGAGTAAACATAAATGATTTGTGGTCACTATCACCAAAGTGCTCACCGACCTCCAAATCCATCACCTGGCCTGGTTCATTACCAGTACCAAATCCAATGTGGCCTTGCCCTTTGTTGGCTGGCCTACATACTGTGTCAGGAAACCCTCCTGCACACATTGGACAAAAACGGATCCACTAAAGTGCTGGAACTATAGTATTTCCAGTTAATACAGACAGGGAGTATCCAACTCCCTATTTAATACATGGTCCTGCAGGCCATCATTTGTGTGTTCAATAACAAGACCAACTGAAATGTTTACCTGCAGCTATTCAAGGGCAGAGCTGTCAGCTGGACAGCTGCCCCGGTACCATCCCGAATAGCTCCTTCACTTGGTTATCTCAAATCTGTGCTGTCTCCCAAACAGATCTGACAATCATTCTATAACTGAACTGCATTCCCACAAATTGCCCCTAATGCTTAGGGATGTGTAGGTTAGGTGCATTAGTCAGGGGGATATGGAGTAATAAGGTAAGAGAAAGGGTCTGGCGGGATACTCTTCAGAGGGTTGGTGTGGATTTTTTGGGCCAAATGACTTGTTTCCACACTGTAGGGATTCTATAATTCAGATCGGATTTTTGCAGTGATTCATTATGACAGCTGTCTGTTCTGTGGCTAACTCAATAATACAGATCCATTTCTTTAATGCATTGATCACTTGATCTTTCTGGTGTAATTGTTTTAGAAATATTTCCACATTCTCCATGATCTTCACAACCCCATCAGCTTTCTGAACCCGGTGCTCTGCTTCCTGAACCGACAGAAACATCTCTTTGGCAGAAACATCCCACCTGTGCATTTGGTATCGTCTGAACGGTGTTCACTTAAATTTCTCAATGTCATCATTGTTTTAACTTTATTTAATCATGAAATGACTGTTTCCCTACTGATACAATATTACTGAGCCACCCTTTATCTATCACATGATCATCAATGTTTTTGTCACCTGTACAGTTGTATTCAATGTGCTTACCTGTAACTTATTTATGTGAATGCTCACTGACCTTTACGTTCAAACTGATCTTTAGCAGTTCTCCAAATTTTGTTCATCACTGTCTTTCTTTATAGTTTTCTCAAGTAATTACCATCCAATAAACAGGCTTGCAATTATGTTTGTGCAAAAGCATTTTGTTTGAGTTCTGCTTGTGCCATACAACAAAATATTTGCAGAAATGATGTTTCGGAGCCATACATTTGACGTGAAATGCGGTTATTTTCTACAAATGCATGTTCACTGAAAATGACACATCCCAAACTATATTTTTCACAGATATACATAACCTGCATGGGCAATGCCATAAACAGATGTCAGTTGGTTGTATGTTGCATTTTGTTCCACCCAGTGTATATTACACAGGGGAAGGACATGAATGGAACGTAATAACGAAATGGCTTTCGTTTGATTGCCTAAATACATGTCGCTCTTTGTGAAATGGCAATAATTTAACAATGAGATCACAAGGATATGTAACTGCAGTGTCCAGCTGCTCACTGAATTTATTCTGGGTCAGGGCATATGTCCATGTGTTGGTGCAGGTACTGAGAAGCTGAAGCATATTGGTGATGGATTCCAGGTAATAAAGGGGATCTGTGACAGAGTAAAAATATGCCTTTGTAATTCGCTGATAAATATAAAATACAAGCTGGGTCACCCATAACGTTATAAAGCTGCCAGATATACTGAAGAGTAATATGATGGATTTCCTTTGTATCTCCATTTCTGGATCCTTGCCATTCTCTCCATTGAGGTGACCCTGGAGTGGCCTGTGGACTTTACTTGCTGCAAAAATATGTCTGAGAGTCAGAAGATTCAGGAGCAACAGCAGGAACAATGGTGCCAAAGCAATTAAAATCAGATAAAATGTGTCAAAACCAGCCCATGCAGTCAAAGTAATGAAGTTCGCTTTTGTAATGTTATACCAGGGAATAGTCGAAAGGGTAGTTCTGGAAAAGCACAGCAGGTCAGGCAGCATCCGAGGAACAGGAGAATCAACCTTTCATCAGGAATTTGGCCAAAATGTCGACTCTCCCGCTCCTCAGATGCTACCTGACCTGCTGTGCTTTTCCAGCACCACACTCTCGACTCTGATCTCCAATATCTGCAGGGTTCACTTTCTCTAATGCAGAGAATATTATCAATTATGTACAAAGGATCATGCCTGAAGTACCAGGCGACAGACATTAAACTACCCAAAACAGTCACTATCCTTATTACAACAGCTGCCATTTTCTTTGTACAATGCTTCATTTTCAATTCATCGCAACATATGGCCACAAACCGATCGAAGGTGAAAGCAACTGTGAGTGAAATGGAAACCTCTGTTGATGTGAAAACCAGGATATAAATAAAAATACACACAGGTGTAATGAACAGGAATGAGCCATGGAAATACATCTGAGCAATCCTGTAGAATATTGGTTCAGCAATAATGACCAGGAGATCGGCTGCTGCCATTGCAAACAAGGAGCAAGAAATACATTTGGAGAGGCCACATTTTCCTCTGGACGGAATAATAATCACCAACATGATCACTTGAAGAGTGAAAAAAAAATCAAATTTTAAAATTGTGTCAGGCAACACCTCAGCCAATATCTTGAGAGGATCCAGAATGCCAGTTCTATTCTTTCAGGCACAGTAAGCATTCAAAACTGATTTTTCTGCATAGAACACCCTGTCAGGTAATGATGTTTAAGATAATTCTCATCAGAAATGTGGAAATCAAAGGGTTTTCTTTGTTTCTTTTCTCTGAACTTCCAAGAGCCAATTATTGGATGCTCGGGAGGGATCTCTCACATCTTCATACAGGAGCATCAACATCTCCTTCCCACCCTTAGAAATCCCAGACCAAAACAATTGAAATTAAATCCCACTGCTTCCTCTGTTTGAACATTCTGTTTTCTTCCCAGACTTGCTGCGTCAATTGCTGCGTTAATGTCCAAACACCTGCTCTCTGTTTCAGCCCACTGCCATTCCAAAGGCAGAGTCTACAAAAACCAACCTGTAACTACCTTTCAGGCCTGGCTACAAAAATTGATCATGTTTGTTCTTTTTTAACACAAGTGGCTACTCACAGTGCAAAGGTCACCTTTCATCTCTCATAGTTCACAACTCCAAACCAAATATTAATAAAAATAAAATAATGAAAAACCTGTGGGATTCTAACAGCAAAGTTTATTACTCTGTCCCTTTCAATATGATGTTGTTCCCCTGCCCTTTCATGTGTCATTTTTCAGACAAACCCTGTCCTTTAATTGAGGGAATTTAAATTCACATCAATCCCTCATTCTGAGACTGTAATGACTTACTGCTGAATGACATCTCCTACCCTGCCTCCCCCAGACTGACAAAACAACTTGGTGGTATCAACTTTAATAATATATTAATTTGATAAGATTGATTTGTAAGGCAATGCATTATGGGTGGCACAGCAGCACAGTGGTTAGCACTGATGCCTCACAGCACCAGAGACCTGGGTTCAATTCCCACCTCAGGCAACTGTCTGTGTGGAGTTCGCACATTCTCCCCGTGTCTGCGTAGGTTTCCTCTGGGTGCTCCGGTTTCCTCCCACTGTCCAAAAACCTGCAGGTTTGTTGAATTGGCCATGCTAAATTGCCCGTAGTGTTATGTGAAGGGGTGAATGTAGGGGAATGGCCCTTGGTGGGTTGGTCTTCGGCGGGTCGGTGTGGACTTGTTGGGCTGAAGGCCTGTTTCTACACTGTAAGTAATTTAATTACTTCAAATCACATCTCATCTGGCAATGCATTACAGACACCTACCACCCTCTTGGCTCCAATAGGGACAATGCAGGAGCAGTAGAAAGCATTTTGCTTACTGAAGCCATGTTGTCCCTCACTAAAAGAGGGCCTACCCACAATGCCCAGGAACTGACTGTGAGCAACCCATTCCACACTGTGTATAGGAAACGTTATCTAAACAGCCCGCTGATGGGATTCTCTCACTCACAATGACACTGCACCTCTGGAGGTCCCGAAGTCTCTCTATGGGACCAGCAACCGACACAATACCCCACAGACAAAATGTCACCAAACTACTCAATATGGATGCTGAAAATGTGTTGCTGGGAAAGCGCAGCAGGTCAGGCAGCATCCAGGGAACAGGAGAATCGACGTTTCGGGGCTTCTTCAGGGCTTATGCCCGAATGATTCCTGAAGAAGGGCTTATGCCCGAAACGTCGATTCTCCTGTTCCCTGGATGCTGCCTGACCTGCTGCGCTTTTCCAGCAACACATTTTCAGCTCTGATCTCCAGCATCTGCAGACCTCACTTTCTACTCAATATGGATGACCTTAGCCCTATGAGCCTTCTGGACATGATGTTACTGATTATTTATTCAATATTCTGAGACTGGCTAACCTCCTGTTACCATTGTTTACCTGCTCTGTACTGTCAGACTCAAAATAATTTTAGCCCACTTTGAACAGTATTAACATATCAACTGTGATTCGAACTGTATTGTCTTGCAATCAATGATCAATCTCTTGTAACCCTTTATAAACTGTATATGCCTGTACCTGGGTGAAGATGCTATGACTCATCTGTGCAGAGCAACCATTCTGTATATGAGCGGTCTTTAACCTCTCCCCACTGTATGGTGAAATAAACAAGCATGTCAATTTCACAAGGTCTGCCTATGAGCTTTATTTGAAATTGGACAAATCTCTGACAGACAAAAGAACTATGTTCCAGAAATGAGGTTTGATTGACAGTCCTTGGCATTAAGGCCACATTTGACCAGCTGTGACATAAAGTAGCCCGAGCAAAACTGGAATCACTAGGAATTTGGGAGAACTCTCGGCTCGATTGAGTCATATGTGACACAAATGTAGATGTCTGTGATTGTTGGAGGGGTATCATCTCTGCCTGAGGATATCTCTGCAGGAATTCCTCAGGGGAATGTTCCAGGACCAAGCATCTTCAACTGTTTCTTCAATGTCCCACCCTCCATCCCAAGGTCAGAGGTTGGGATGTTTCCAGATGGTTGCACAATATTCAGCCCCATTCCTGACTCCAGAAGCTTGACACCATGTGGGACAAAGCACCATGGTTGGAAAATCCACAAACATTCCAGCCTCGGGTGACTGTCTGTGTGGCTTTTGCACATTCTCCCCGTGTCTGCATTCATGTTTTCCCACAGTCCAAAGATGTGCAGGTTAGGTGGATTGGCCAAGCTAAACAGCCCACTGTCTCTGGGTGGACTGACATTTGTAAATGCAGGATTACAAGGTTAGGGCATGAGTCTGTGTGTGAATGGGATGTTGTTCAGAGGGTCAGGGAGCTCCCCAACACAGCAGCAGTGTGCACCATCTACTTGACACATTGTCCAAATTTGCCAATCCTCCTTAGACAGCACCTCCCATTTCCACTTAAAGTGAGAAGCACAAAATAGTTTGGAACACCAGCATCTCCCAGATCCCCTCCAATCCACTGACCACACTCCCATGGAAATATATCACCCTTCTGTGATGTTGGGTTGAAACTTTAGAATTCCCTACCTACTGGAATCTTGGATCTACCTACAACACATGCACTGCCCTGGTTTATGCAGGACGTTCAGTGCCAAAGCCTGAAGACAAATAGACATGATCAATAAAAACTCACCCAGCCAGGAGGGTGCCTATCCCCTGAGTGATTTATGAAGAAAAGTAAATGTCCTTTTTTTTGGCTTTTGCTAACTTTTCCCTGTTTTATACTGAAGCTGGAGCATTCAAAATATCCTCGTCCCAATTTCCCAGGACTAGGCAGTGACATTGAAGTAATAGGCTTTGGGGAGTCAGGAGATGAGTCACTTGCTGCAGTATTCCTCACCTCTGACTGCACTTGCAGCCACTGTCCAGGTGAGTCCAGTTGAGTCTCTGCTCAATAGTAACCCCCAGGATGTTGATAGTGGAGGATTCAGTGATGGTAAGACAATTGACTGTGGTTGCACTGTCTCTTATGGGATGGGAAATAACTTCTGATAGAATGTATAAGTCATGGTTTGCAAATGTTTGCAAATTTAGAAATGGCCCAGTGGTCAGCATTGTTCCTCACAGTGCCAATTCCACCCATGAGTGACTGAGCAATTTGCACATTCTCCCCGTGTCTGCATGCGTTTCTTCCCACAGTCCAAAGATGTGCAGGTTAGGTGGATTGGCCAAGCTAAATACCCCTTTGGGTCAGGGGATGTGCAAGTTCAGTGGATTAATAATTGTAAATGCTGGGTTACAGGGATAGGGCATGCAGCTGTAGACACATGGGATGCTCTGCAGAGGATCAGTGCAGATTCAATGAGCTGAATGGCCTCTTTCCTCACTGTAGGGATATTCGAAGTGAATGTAGCAGCTGAGAGTGTTGTGCTGGAAAAGCACAGCAGATCAGGCAGCATCCAAGGAGCAGGGGAATCGATGTTTCGGAATGGTTCCTGATGAAGGGCTTTTGCCTGAAACATCAACTCTCCTGCTGCTCGGATGCTGCCTGACCTGCTGTGCTTTCCCAGCACCACACTCTCGACTATAATAATAATAATTTCATGCCTCAGGCGACTGACTGTGTGGAGTTTGCACGTTCTCCCCGTGTCTGCGTGGGTTTCCTCCGGGTGCACCGGTTTCCTCCCACAGTCCAAAGATGTGCAGGTCAGGTGAATTGGCCATGCTAAATTGCCCATAGTGTTAGGTAAAGGGGTAAATGTAGGGGTATGGGTGGGTTGCGCTTCGGCGAGTCAGTGTGGACTTGTTGGGCCGAAGGGCCTGTTTCCACACTGTCATGTAATGTAATCTAATCTAATCTATAATCTGCAAAATCTGCAGTCCTCACTTTCTCCTGACTGTAGCAGTTGCACTTGTCCAAAAATTTCTTGCGTTCAGAAGGAGCAATTTTTTTGTTGTGGATATTGTGTATGTAGCTGCCCATCATCGTTGGTGGTGAGGGGGTGAACGTTTGTGGAAAATAGTTTGCTCGTTACTTTGTCGTGGATGGGATTAAGCTTCTTGAATGGTGTAGCTGCACTCATCCAGTTCAGTGGACAGTAGGCAATCCCGCTCTTGTCATGATGTAATGAGCCTTCTCAGGCAGGCTCCATCGAACACCATCTCGGTAGGTTCACAGAAGCCCCGATGGTGTATTGTGGAGAGCCAGATACACCAGCCACCCCACACTGATATCAACAAGTGAGAATGGAGTGAGATTTCATTTTGTTATAAAGAGAGAATCAAAGAAACATGAAAACGAGAAGCTGAATGTCCCAGGCTCACTGGGACAGTTTCCAGCCCAAACACCATTTTAAAAATACTTTCTGTATGTAATTTACAATTCTTTCTCCTGATTCTCACAGTCACACCCTGACAATTAAATCTGAAAGGTAGCCCCAGCTTCTCCTCGATTGCTGGTAGTAGAACAGAATGATCTGACTTTATATATTCCCAATGAACGAGGGTGTCCAGATAATGTGACTGATCATGGATATACATTGAAGTCCCAAAAGTGTGATATAGGAAGCGTGCCAGTGGGACTGCGAATAGGCATCGCCAACAAATACCAAATCAGGTTTGATCGTACGGGGATTTCTGGATCACGTCTTTAAGAGAATGATTTTTTTCTGAGACAGAGGGAGGGTACCTTGTTCCTCACAGACTGCCAGCACATATATTCTGTCCTGGGAAAAAGTACAAAAGAACAAAGAGCAGGAACAGGCCATTCGGCCCAGCAAGCCAGTGCTGTCACATGATACCTTTCTCAACCAGAAACACTTGACCTCGATATGGTCTGTATCCCTCTATTGGCTCCATCCCTCTATGGGTGACAGGTCCCTTAGCTGTGTCTGACCTCACTCTGACACTTCGGCTCTCAGTCCCTCTCTTCCCTCCCACAATAACAACAGCCCTCCCACCCTCCCATCCTCACCTACCATGGCCTTGAATATCAGATAGTCCTCCCTGAGTCACCATCCATCATATCCTTCTCCTTTGTGAATACGAATGCAACATGTTCATTAAGGACCTTACCCACTTCCTCTGGCTCCACACATAAACAACCCTTTGTCCTTGAGTGGACCGACCTTTTCCCAAGTTACTCTTTTGCTCATTATAAATGCATACAATTCCTTAGGATTTTCCTTAATATTGTCTGCAAAGTGATTTCGTGGCCACTTTAAGCTCTCCTGTTTTCTTGTTTGAGTTTTTTCCTGGGACCTTGCATTCTTTAAGGGTTCTGTTGGTCTTCTGTCTCCTAATCTTTATATTTTGGATAAACACTCAATTTCTCTTGTCATCCTTGTCGCCTTTATCCTTCACTTTCACAGGATCTTACTGGTCATGAACACAAATCAACTGGATTAAAGAGATTCCTGTGTGCCAGATGTAAAGTTACACTCAACCAGTGCCCCCAGTCTACGTTCTCCAGTTCCTGCTTAATGTTCCCTTCCTCGGTCACCTCCTGGCTGTTGACAGGCCTGGAGTAGAATCAAGTCAACATGATTGTATCCTTCCCTCCCTGAGCTCGAAACATATGGTTTTGTGGGTGAACCTTCCAAGTGTCTTGCCTCGGAAAAGTTCTGATATTCTCCATTATCAGGAACACAGTTCCCCCATTTGTTAACATCACTATCTCGCTTGAAACCATCAAAATCTTGGAATGGTAAGATGCCAGTGTTGCCCCTCTTACAATAAAGTCTCTGTCGTAGCTACAGCATCATAGTTTAACATATGAATCCAAAGTCTAAACCCATTTGCTTTACCTGCCATCCCCTTCACATTCAAACAAATACAGCCCAGACCAGCAATCCTGATATATTCCGTTCTCTCCATGTCTGTTCTTCCACTGAACCTTATTGGCCTTAATCTCTGCCTCATCCAGAGTCATTTCATTCACTGACCGACTGCTCTCATTCCTGACCCCCTGCCACATCAGTTTAAACTCTGCTGAGTGACACTGGAAACCCTCCCTGTCAGTATATTGGTGCCCCTCCAGTTTAGATGTAACCTTTCCTTCTTGTACAGGGCCCACAATCCCAGGGAGACTTCCAAACTTCCATGTACCTGAAGCCCTCCCTCTATTACCAGTTCCTTAGGCACTAATTTAACTGTACTATTCCTCTTCTCAATGGCATATGGCACAGGAAGTCATCCCAAATTACAACACCAGAGATCCTGGTTTTCAACTTCCTACCTACCTTCCTGAACACCCTTTACAGAACCTGATCTCTCTTTCTGCTGATGGTGTCAGTACCAACATAGACTGCAACCTCTGGCTGCTCACCCTCCACCTTCAGAATATCCTGTTCCTGCTCAGAGACGTCCTTGACCTTGGCAACAGGAAGGCAGCACATCAGTCAGGAGCCCTGCTTACAGCTCAGAAATACCTGTCTGGGCCTGATTATACAGTCTGTTACCAATACAGCTCACCGACACATCGACTCTCCCTGCTGTACAACAGAGCCGGTCATGGTGTCATTACATTGGCTGCTGCTGCTGCTGCTGCTTTCCACTGAGAGGCCATTCCCAGCTCCCACCCCACCCAAAACATATCCAAATCAGTGTAACTGTTTATGAGGGGGATGGCCACAGGGTCTCCTGCACTGCCTGCTAACGCTTACTCATCTTCCTGGTGGTCACCGTATTCCTCTCTGTCTGTGTAGCCCTTCCTGTCTGTGTAGCCCTTCCTGGTGATGTGACCAGCTTGGTAAACATGGTATCCATGACTTCCTCAGTCTCATGGATGCTCCATAATGTGTCCATCCGTAGCTTCAGGAGCTCCATGCTGCAGATCAGGAGTTGCAGCTGATCAGACTGCCTGCACACCTACTCACTACAGACACTGGAAGTGGCCCTGACCTCCCACATATTGTAAGGGGAGCATTCCATGGGGATGAAGTCTCCTGCCATTGTGAATATTATCAACTAAATCTACCTTATCAACTCCAGACAATAAGGCAGGAACTGACTGTACGACCTTACCCACTCGTCACCAAACTCCAGGCCTCTCACTCAAAAGGCAAACAGTCTTTCATTTGACCTTTTATTCCGATAAAAGATATGTTCAAACTTTCAGTCCCCATTCAGTGTGGGTTGCAGGAACCTAAATAGGCTGGTAATCCACAAATTGTTCCCTTAACCTCAAAATGTAGAAACTGATTTCCAAGAATAGAAAATTAATGTGGTTTAACAGACCCTGATCTGGTTCCTCAGTTAATGTAGGTTCTGATCATTTCCCATAGAAACATAAATAACCAAGAGCAGCAGTAGGCCATTCTGCCCTTCCAGCCTGTTCCACCATACAAAATAAATAACTCTGGTCTTCAACCTTAATGCCATTTAACCACATTCCCTCCAACAATCTTGATGCTTTTAATAATTTAAACACATATCAATCTCTTTCTTGAATGTACTCAGTGAACTGACATCCACAGCCTTCTGTGGTAATGAATTCCACAGCTTTAAACACCCTGTGTGTGTGAGGAAATGTTTCATCATCTCACTCCGAAATGTCCAACTCCGTATCCTGAGACTGTGACCCCTTGGTTCTAAGCTCCCCAACAAGGGGGAACATCCTCCCCACATCGGGTCTGTCCAGCCCCATGAGAATTTCATGTAATTCAGTCAGATAGTTTTAATTTGCCAAAACAGGTCCAGGTCCAGAAATTTTCAAGTGCCCAGATGAGGGAAGGTGAAGTAGTTTATATGGATTTTGGCAAAGCTTTTCACAAGGTTCCACGCTGGAACTGAATGGGAAGGTGAAAGCAAATGGAACTGAGGGGAGCTTGATGAGATGGATCAGAAACTTGTGAAGTAATAGGACCCACAGGGTAGTGGGACAATGGTGTTTGAGTGACTGGAGGCTCATGTCCTGCTGTGCACCCGACTCGGATCAGTACTGGGACTCTTATTGTTTGTCATTTCCATAAATGATGTAGATTACAATGTTGGGGGAGTGTGAGGCAAGCTCCCTATGACACTAAGGTTGGTCGGGTGGGGGTTCATAGTGAAGAAGACGGTTGTAGGAAGATATCGATGGGCTGGTCAGATGGGCAGAGCAGTGGCAGATGCTGTTTAACCCTGAGAAGTGCAAAGTGATGCACTTTAGATGAAGAGACAAGAGGAAGGAGTATTTAATGAATGGCAGGACATTGGGGAGCTTAGAGGCACAGAGAGATGGTGCTGCAATTATTCACAGATCCCTGAAGTTGGTGGAACATGTGAATAGGATCGTTAAGGCAGCAAATGGGATCCATCAGCTTCCATCAGTCATGGCAGTAATATAAGAAAGAGCAAGGAGCGAATGTTGGAGTTTTATAGAGTGTTGGTCTGGTCCCAGCTGGAGTACTGTGTACAGTTTGGGTCATCTCATTGCAGCAAGGATGTGACAGGACTGGAGAGGATACAGAGTGGGCTCACCAGAATGTTGAGAGTGTGGTGCTGGAAAAGCACAGCAGGTCAGGCAGCATCCGAGGAGCAAGAGGATCAATGTTTTGGACATAAGCCATTCATCGGGAAAGAGGTTTGTGGGCCGGGGTCTGAGAGAAAAATGGGAGGGGGTTGGACTGGGGGAGAAGGGAGCTAGGAATGCAATAGGTGTGAGTGTGGTAAGATGACTGGTTGGACGGGAGCGTGGAGCGGATCGATGGGAAAGATGATGGACAATTCAAGAGGGCGGTGCTGAGTTGGAGATTGGGGCTGGGATAAGGTGGGGAAAGGGGAATGAGGAAACTGGTGATATCCACCTTAATCCTGTGTGTTTGCAGGGCCCCAAGGCAGAAGATGAGATGTTCTTCCTCCAGGCGTCGGGTGATTAGGGTTTGGCGGTGGAGGTGGCCCAGGACCTGCATGTCCTTGGTAGAGTGGCAGGGAGAGTACCCCTCACTTTTACCAGAATGTTGCCTGGGATGGAAATATTGAACTATAAAAAAAGATTAGATAGGCCTGGATTGTTTTATTTCGAGAAGGGAAAAATGAGGAAGGACATGACTGAAGTTTTTAAAATTATGAGGGATATGGACAGAGTGAATGAAGAGTAACTGTTCTCCTTGGTTGAGGAGTCAATCACATGGTAACATATGTTTAAGGTAAGGGGCAGGAGATTCAGAGAGGCTTTGAGAAAAAAAGACTTGTTCAATCCGAGGGGCGTGGGAATCTGGAATGTATTGCCTGGGAAGGCAATGAGACCGGAAACCTAACAAGCTTTAAAAGATATTTGGATGAGTACTAGAAATATCATAATAGCATGCAGGTGCAGCAGACTGTGAGGAAGCTGGGCTTCATAGTGAGAGGATTTGAGCAGCGGAGTAAGGATGTCTTCCTGCAGTTACACAGGGCCTTGGGGAGGCCACACCTTGAGGGCTGTGTGTGGTTTTGGTCTCCTGGCCTGAGGAAGGACATTGTTACCATTGAGGAAGTTCAGTGAAGGTTCACCAGACTGATTCCCGGGATGGCAGGACTGACATATGAAGAAAAATTGGGTTAACTGGGATTGTACTCACTGGGATTTAGAAGAATGAGGGGGATCTCATGGAAACATATAAAACCCTGATGGGATTGGACAGGCTAGATGCAGGAAGAATCTTCCCGATGTTGGGGAAGACAGAACTCGGGATTGCAGTTAATGAATAAGGGGTAAGTCATTCAGGACTGAGATGAGGAAGGATTTTTTTCACTCAGAGAGTGGTGAACATGTGGAATTCTCTCCCACAGGAAGCTAATGGGGCCAGTTCATCAGATAGATTCGAGAAGGAGCAGGGTGCAGCTCTAGCGTCTATAGGGATCAAGGAGTATGGAGAGTACGTGGGTGTGGGATACTGAGATTGCATGATCAGTCGTGATTATATTGAATGGTGGTGCAGGCTCAAAGGGCTGAGTGGACTATTCCTGGGCCTATTTTCTATGTATTTGTTGGTGTTGGTGAAACAATCTCTCCCTTCCTAATGTCAATCTTTCAGAATTGGAGAATTCTCTTGGAGTTGGTGATGAGACAGTTCAGAGATGTTACTTCAAGAATGCATATTGTAATTGGAACCCTGTGCTCTAATTCCCACCCAGCTATTCCCTCACAAATACCATGCCCCACACATTTACTGACTCACCCACAAGGTATTCAAAACCCTCCATGCTGACCTTCACTTGTCCCTTTCTGACTGGTTGGAAGATAAGCGTCTGTATTGAGCAAGATGAAACAGGAACTGGGAAGGTGACACAAGTTCTCATGTGGTTTCCCAACGCTGTTTCTAACGTCCATGTTCAGGTGAGTCAGGTGATTGTTAATGTCAGAATAAAAGGCAATATTGCTGAGCAGTCCACACAGAAGCAGTATGTGGGTGTGAGAGCCCTCAGGTCCTTCAGTCAGGTTACCCACAGTTCTAAGGAAGGCTCACTGCACCCGAAACGTTAACTTTGATTCCAAGTCACAGAGACAGAGAGTCCCACAGCACGGAGACAGGCCCTTTGGCCCAAACTGGTCTCCATGCCGACCAAAATGTCCATCCACACTAACCTCATTTCCCTGCACTTAGCCCAGATCCTTCTAAATCTTTCATATCCCTGTGTATGACCAAATGCCCTTTAAATGTTGTTCATGCACCCTCTTCAACCTCTTCTGCTGCCAGCTCATTCCATATGTGCACCAAGCTCTGGGTAAAAAGGTTGCCCCTCAGATATCCTTTTATTGTTTCTCCTCTAACCTTAAACTGATGCCCTCTAGTCCTCGATTCCCCAACCCTGGGAAAAAGAGAGTACACTTACCCTATCCGTGCCTCTCCTGATCTTATATACTTCCACAAGATCTCCCCTCAGTCTCCTACATCCTAAAGAAAGTGTCTTTGCTTGTCCAACCTCTCCCTATAACTCAGACCACTGAGTCCTGGCGACATCCTTGTAAATTTCTTCAGCACTCTTTCCAGTTTAATAACATCCTTCCTGTAGTAAGGTGAACAAAACTGAACACAATAATCCATGTACGGCCTCATCAATGCCCTGTACAACTGCAACATAACTTCCCAACTTCTATACTCAAAGTTCTGACTGATGAAGGCCATTGTGCCAAAAGCCTTCCTCACTGTCCTGTCAACCTGTGACTCCACTTTCAGAGAACTGTGGCCCCATTGTAAACCAGGCTCCATTATAAACCAGGCCCCTTTGTAAACCAGACCCCATTGTAAACCAGGCCCCATTGTAAACCAGTCCCCATTGTAAACCAGGCCCCATTGTAAACCAGGCCCCTTTGTAAACCAGTCCCCATTCGAAACCAGTCCCCATTATAAACCAGGCCCCTTTGTAAACCAGGCCCCATTGTAAATCTGGCCCCATTGTAAACCAGGCCCCATTGTAAACCAGGCCCCATTGTAAACCAGGCCCCATTGTAAAGTGGGCCCCATTGTAAATCTGGCCCCATTGTAAATCGGGCCCCATTGTAAACCAGACCCCATTGTAAACCAGGCCCCATTGTAAAGTGGGCCCCACTGTAAACCAGACCCCATTGTAAACCAGACCCCATTGTAAACCGGGCCTCATTGTAAACCAGTCTGCATTGTAAACCGGGCCCCATTGTAAACCAGGCCCCATTGTAAACCAGGGCTGCATTGTATACTGGGCCCCATTCTAAAGCGGACCCCATTGTAAACCAGACCCCATTGTAAACCGGGCCCCATTATAAACCAGGCCCCACTGTAAACCGGGCTCCATTATAAACCAGGCCCCATTGTAAACCAGGGCCCCACCCCATTGTAACCCAGACCCCATTGTAAACCGGGCCCCATTATAAACAAGGCCCCATTGTAAACCAGGGCCCCACCCCATTGTAACCCAGACCCCATTGTAAACTGGGCTCCATTATAAACCAGGCTGCTCTGTAAACTGAGCCATATCTTACACTGGACCATATCCTAAACTTGGATGTATCCAACACTAGGCTGGGAAGAATCCCACACTGGCCCTAACCCGACATCGGGCTTTACACTAAACTGGGACACATCGTAACCTGGGTTATGTCCTTTATTGGGCCACATTGTAGACTCTGTCACATCCCAGACATTAATGAGGGCTCAGGTGGTTATAGAAGCAGTTTAAAACCAACTGTGCATCTCCCACAGTGTGGTCACTATTCACAGTTACCATATAGAATGGGAATTCCTGTTGAATTGAATCAATCACTCCTTTTGATACCTTTTCAAATCAGCTTAGCTTCTCATTTACTTGGGTGAATGAGTCATTGAGTCAGTCGATCAGAGAACCTGTCTGGGGAATAGGAGAAGGTGAAGGAAGCTCCCTTAAGGGCATATCAGCTTGTGCCAGAAGCCGACAGGCAACACTTCAGTCATCTAAGGAGGGACCTTGATCAAACAAAGTAATTTTGATAGGTGGATAAGGGCATTCAAATAAAGCAAACCGATGACGCTCTGAGAGAGACGATTATTTTGGAAGAGTTCAAAAATAGGCATATGGCCGAGAATGGAATGTTTTCGGTTAGATGGGCTTCAGATTGGTTTCACATCAGCGCAACATCGAGGGCTGAAGGACATGTACTGGGCTGTAATGTTCTATCTTCTATGTCCACGACTGTCTATGTGTCTTTGTGTCTTTGTATTTTCTCTACAATCCTTTATATCTCTCTATGTCTCTCTGTGTCTCTCTGTACAGGACAGAAGAAACCCTTTGGCCTATCAAGGTTGCCCTACATACCTGCTCGTCCCACCATCCCGTATTTGGCTCACAGACCTGAATGTTGTGACATTACAAGCTCTTGACCAAAACATTTTAAACATTGTGAGGTTTTTGCTCAACTACCGTCAAAGGCAGTGCATTCCAGACCCCACCACCCTCTGGATGAAACTATAATCAAATCCCCCTCTAAACTTCCTGCCTTTCACTTTAAAATGATGCTCCTCTTGTTATTGACCCGTTGACTAAGCAGAACAGCAGGTTCCTAGCCCCCCTGTTGTCTTTGGCTTTTTTTCAAGAGGGGTTGTAAAGGCAGAGGCACCGAAATGGCTAACAGACTCTGTCTAAGTCATCAATCAGAGCAGGCCTTTCAGTTTGTATTTAACACTGTTGTACAATGAAAGGGGCATGGCCAGTTTCCCAGTTCAGGTTAATTCTAGTTTGGTTTAGTTTTAACAGGGAGTCAGAAATTACTGGTAGCAGAGAGACAGCTACAGTGAAAAGAGGTTCCCTGCTTCAACAGAGGTCTTGCCTGAATGTTCTTTCTGAAATCTCTCTCCCGTCTGTAAGAACCTGGGTTTTAATTTACCTTTTGCCGATGAGTGTGTTTATGGGACGTTGCTGGAATTGGAACAGCTTCACTGAGTTGCAATAGAGTCGATTGAGTTTTCAAACAAGCTGTTATTCCATATTTTGTTTTCTTTGGTTGGTGTTTCAACCGTAGCGTGTAAATAAATTCTGTTTTGTTTAAAGCCAAGTGGTTTGACCAGCTGCATCATTACTGGAATATCCACTCTACATCTGCCTTTCAAATAAGGTTAGGGTCTGGGCTGCCGTCTTAAAATGTTTTGAGGGGGTCTGGCCTGGTCCAGAGCTCTTGCGGGATTTGTTCTATAGTTCCAATTTGGAATTAGGGTTTTTGGACTCGAAGGTGGTGAGTGGTGGTTGTTAGTACCTTTTGTTCTGGGTGATGGTTTTAGCAGGGCTTGGTGTAGTCATGGCTCCTTCAGTCACTAAGAGTTTTCTGGGGTTGGAAGAAATGACTTTGGAGTTTGAGGTACATTCATCCGTGAGAAAAGGAGAGAAATTACAGCAATCGCTTGACATTTACATTTGCTGGAAACACCATTGGAAATGGCTAAGATGTATTTGAAAGTGAAGCAGCTTGAGTTAAAGGTGAAAGAAAAAGAAATGAACCAAACTGAATGACAATTAAAAGCAGAGAATAAAAGAAAAAGACAGAACTGCTTTCACAGAACATAAAGAAAAGGAGAGAGAACAAAGGGAGAAAGAGAGAGAGTTTGAACTTCAGAAACTGGCCCTTCGAGAGGAAAGTCAGCTTAAAAGGATGGAGGGGAAGGCTGAAGGTAAGCTGAGGGAGGAGGAGAGTGAGGATGAGCAAACCCACGGGAGCCAAAGGCCTGGGGAGGAGGGATCAGTTTAAATATTTTCAAGCTTCACCTGAATTGGATGAGAAAGCTGTAGAAGCCTTTTTCATTTCATTTGAGAAGGTGGCTAAACAAATGCAGTGGCCAGTGACGATGTGGGTTATGTTAATCCAAACAAAGCTGGTAGGTAGAGCTGGTGAGGTACTTACAGCACGACCAGAGGAGGTCCCTGGGGAATACGAGAAGGTGAAGGAAGCTCCCTTCAGGGCATCTCAGCTTGTACCAGAAGCAACACTTCAGTCATCTAAGGAGGGTCCTTGATCAAACAATGTAATTTTGATAGGTGGGTAAGGGCATGAAAAATAAAGCAAACCTATGATGCTCTTTGAGAGACAATTACTTCGAGGAGTTCAAAAATAGGCATATGGATGAGAATGGAATAGTATAGGTTAGATGGGCTTCAAATTGGTTACACATCAGTGCAACATCGAGGGCTGAAGGGCCTGTGCATTTATGTTCCAAGTGCTACTTCCACAACTCTCTATGTCTCTTTGTGTCTCTTTATGTTTTTCTGCAACTCTCTGTCTCTCTCTGTGTCTCTCTGTGTCTCTCTTTATGACTCTCTATGTCTCTCTGTGTCTCTCTTTATGACTCTCCATGTCTCTCTGTGTCTCTCTTTATGACTCTCCATGTCTCTCTGTGTCTCTCCACCTGTCTATGTCACTCTATGTCTCCTTCTGATTCTTTGTGTTTTTCTCTGTCTCCCTGTGTCCTTATCAGACTATCTATGTCTCTCTATGACTCACTGTGTCTCCCACTGAGTCTCTACATTTTTCTATGTCTCTCAACAAATCTCTGTCTATCTGTGTCTCTCTGTGACATTATATGTCCTTATGTCTCTCTTGTGTCTCTCTCTGTCTCTCTCTGACTCTTTGTGTCTCTCTGTGTGTCTCTGTGACTCTCAATGACTGTACGTTTCTCGACAATTCTCTATGTCTATCTGTGTGCCTCTCTGACTCTCTCTGTCTCTCTGTGTCTCTCCATGTCTCTCTGTGTCTCTCACTGACTCTCTACATTTATCTATGTCTCTCTATGTCTCTCTACACCTCTCTCTGTCTCTCTGTGTCTCTCTTGGTCTCCCTGTGCCTCTCTACGACTCTCTATGTCTCTCTGTGTCTCTCACTGACTCTCTACATTTATCTATGTCTCTCTACACCTCTCTCTGTCTCTCTGTGTCTCTCTTGGTCTCCCTGTGCCTCTCCACGACTCTGTGTGCCTCTTTGTGTCTCTCCATATCTCTCTATGTCTCTCACTCACTCTCTACATTTATCTATGTCTCTCTATGTCTCTCTATTTCTCTATAAGTCTCTCTATGTCTGTCTGTGTCCCTCTAGGTCTCCCTGTGCCTCTCCACGACTCTCAGTGTCTCTTTGTGTCTCTCTATGTCTCTCTGTGTCTCTGAGTCTCTGTGTCACTGCTCTGAGAGGAGACCACATTGGGAGAAACGGACATATTAGATAATGTATGTGGAAGTATAGGTAAATCTTTGACAGATGTGAAAGGATCCTTTGGGGCCTTGGACGGAGGTTAGGGGGGAGGTGTGAGCACCGATTTCCCAATTCGTGCGGTGGCAGGGGAAGGTGCCGGGAGGGGAGTGTGGGATGGTGGGAGGCGTGGACCAAACAAGGGAGTCACTGAGGGAATGGTTTTTACTGAAAATAGATAGGGATGGGGAGGGAATTATAGCCCTAGTGGTGTGTTCTGTTTGTAAACGGTGGAAATAGTGGTGGATGATGCGATGTATCCGAAGGTTGGTGGGTGGAAGGTGAGGACCAGGGGGATCTGTCATTGCCGTGATTGGAGGGTGGGGTTCAAGGGTGGAGGCACGGGAAGTGGATGAGATGTGCTGGAGGGGGTCATTGATAATGTGGGAGGGGACATTGTGGTCTTTGAAGAAGGAGGTCATCTGGTGTGTTCTGTTGTGGAACTGGTGTTCCTGGGAGAAGATGGGGTGAAGGCGGAGGAATTGGGAATGAGGGATAGCATTTTTAGAAGAGACAGGGTGGGCCAATGTAGTCCAGGTAGGTGCAGGTGTTAGTGAGTTTTCTTTACAGAGCAGCGAGGAGAGAGGGTGGAGAGAAGAGAGGGCTGCCGGCAAGAGTAAGTTTTCCCACTTTTTCCTGTCCAGGATCTGCAAGAGACACAGCGGAGGTGACATGGAGACCAGGAGAGTGCCGGAAAGGTAAGGACTGAGTATATATTTGTGCAGAGTCTGAACCTGAGATACTGCACATGTAGTATCTCCCTCCCGCACCCCTCTCCTCGAACCAGAAGAAAAAGACTCTGTAAGGTAAGGCTTTTATTTTTTCTTTTTCTTTCTTTTCATATATTTAAGTGCATTGTTTGGTTTTAGTTAGCTGATATAAAGCTAAGCTTACAATGGCAGGGGACCTCAGACCCGTGGCATGTGCCTCTTGCTTGATGTGGGAGCTCAGGGACGTGGCTGACGTTCCTGACTCTTACACTTGCAAGAAGTGTGTCCAGCTGCAGCTCTTGTTTGACCACATGACGGCTCTGGAGCTGCGGATGGACTCACTGTGGAGCATCCGCGATGAGGAGGAGGTCATGGACAGCACATTTAGTGAACTGGTCACACCGCAGGTTAGAATTGCTGAGGGAGACAGTGAATGGGTGACCAAAAGGCAGAAAAAAAGAGTAGGAAGGCAGTGCAGGTGTCCCCTGCGGTCATCTCCCTCCAAAACAGCTATACCGTTTTGGATACTGTTGGGGGAGATGGCTCACCAGGGGAGGGCAGCAGTTGCCAAGATCATGGCACCGTGGCGGGCACTGCTGTTCAGAAGGGCAGGAAAACGACTCGTAGGACAATAGTCATAGGGGATTCTATTGTGAGGGGAGTAGATAGGTGGTTCGGTGGCTGAAAATGGGACTCCCAGATGGTATGTTGCCTCCCAGGGGTTCGGGTCAGGGATGTCACCGATCGGCTGCAGAGCATTCTAAAAGGGGAGGGTGAACAGTCAGTTCCCTTGGTGCGTATACGATAGGGATGGATGGAAATGGTTCAGGCCTCCTTTATAGGGAAAAGCAGATATCCCTCAGACCATCCTGATCCAGGATGGGCATGTTGAGGGATTGCATGGCCATAGTGAAGAGGAGGAGAATGATGCCACAAACTGGGAGTTTTGTAACTGATGTAAGGCATCAGGGGAATCAAACATGTCAGTGGGATGTGAATTGGACAAGGAGAGAGAGAAAATAGATTCAAGTTTGGAAAATAAGTTTAATGGGGCAGGAACAGGCTGAACCAATGTTTGTGGATCTGGGGGAAGAAGGTAGAAGTGGGCGGGATGGGTTTTGGGGGACTGTGAGGTTGGAGGGTGTGCAGTGTGTGGGGGAGATCTCCAGATTCGATGAGATTAGTGAGTGTCATGGACACAATAGCCTGATGTTCGATGGTGGGGCCATGTTCTGGGAGAGATGTAAGAGGTATCAGAGAGCTGACACTCTGCTCCCACAGTGTACAGGTGTATCTGTCAGACAACAACAGCCCCACCCTTGGAATAGGCTTCATTACCAAGTCAGGAATGGGCCTGAGAGCACAGAGCACAGTCAGCTCAGAGGGAGAGGGGTATCAATTGGAGGGTAAGGGGCAAATTTAGGTGGTTTGTTCAACATAGCAAATCCTCAAAAGAAAAAGAAGCTTGCTTGAGTGACACCAACAGGCCAGATGGAGGAGACCAAGTGGAGTGAGAGTATTGGAGGCGAGTGAAGGGTTGGAAGAAGAACCTGATTTAAACATTTGGACACAGAGGCAAAGAATATGAAGGAAGAATAGTTTAACATCATGTCATGGTCAAAGGTCACACCATGGAGAGGGAGAGGGTGAGGGTGGGAGAGAGGAATAAAACTAAGACATTTTCTCAGTCCAAAATGTTCTGCATCAGAGAGAGAGATGTTTGACTGTTCAATGATATGTGTTTATGGGTGTTAGTAGTTAGCACTGAGAGAAACAGCTCATTCCCACTGTCAGAGGAATAAAGAGTGGTCATACTGCAGTCACAACTTTGACAGTCTGTCCTGGGGTAAACTAAAGCAAAGACCAGATTAGAGATAGGCAGTGAGTGTGAGGGAAGGTACAAATATATTAAATAAAAGAGCAGCAATGGCGGAAGGTGGCAGGGTGGACACGGAAATAAAAGTGAGGTGAAGCAGGTAAAAGTGACGATAAAGGCAGAAAGTAATGAATCATGTTTAAAATATCTAATACTTGGCTTTCTTTAAAAAAAACTGAAGCAATGACAAGAAAGTGGACAAATTAACTGCATTTACCCAGTGAACACTCAGGTACAGAGAATTGCAAAGGACAGGCACATCAACAAGGATGGCACCATAAATGGTAAGATCTGTCAATTTGTTCAACATGGTTTACAGAACTCATCGTGAGGCACAGACTTACCAGGGACACCAACAATGCCAAGTAAGGGAAAGTAAACATAGGCAAAAATCCGAAGTGCGGCCTCGATTCGATAGACTAACTTTATCCAATCCTCATCGCTGCAAAGGAAGTAAAGCCAACCAGAGATACCCCTTCCCATCACTAGATTATTCCAATCCTTTTCCCTCTGATTGTCACTAACTGCAGTGATATTCCACTCTAATGTTCTCCGATACCAATACCATCGCTCCATATCTACAGTTGTGCTGATCTCTGATTGCTGCAGAGATATTGCTCCTGCTGTCATTCTGTGATAAGCAATTGAAGGGAATCCCTTAAGAAGCAACTGATGGAGCAGCTCCCAGCTCCCCCAGGGACACAGTTAATTGCAGTGAGTCAGACATGAATTCCAGTCAATGAACAAACAGTTGGAGTTAACCCCTTTGAATCAAATCGGTTTTGTCCCACAATAGATAAGAACATTGATCTGATCCATGTTGGGTTTTAACGTAAACAAGCATGGAGGAAATAATTCAAAAAGTGTGCAGGGTTTTTTTATATAAATGTGTCATTGCATTGGATTAAAGGGTTGCAGATTTAAAAAAAAGAAAGCAAGATTGAAATTGACAGACGATGCCACCTGACATCAGTGATGACAACACTTGCAAGAACATAATTCAGGGTAACAATTCTTACCTGTTTGTAAATAAGTATGTAAAGAATAAATAAATGAAAATAAATAAACAAATATCAAATACACAGGTAACCAGTGGATAAATAAATATTAAGCATAATGGATAAGTCAGTGGAAAGCCAAGTCATATTTGAAAGGTCTGATTATCTGATGACAAATCTGACGAGGTGGGTTTTGGGTAACACATGTTGTCATTTACATACACCTCTGAAGGAAGTGAAATCAAATATTTCAAAGGAGTCTAACAGAAAATAAATTCATGTCTGTATTGTTGGACTCAAAGTACATGACAGAATCTTTTAGGTCTGACCAAAGTCTGACAAGAAAGCCCATGCGCTGGTAATAACACAAACTTATCAGCCTCATCCACTTAATATATATTAGAGACACATGCAAATGAATGAGTGAATCTAGAGAATCTTCAATGCAGTTTAGAACAAAGCTGCTAACACATGGACGTTTCTGAAGGTGACAGAACCATCACCATGGTGCCTGGCTCTGATGTCACCACAAAGTGGTGGACAGTAACCTGGAACACCATTTCCAGTTGAATTCTAACCTTGTGTGTGTGACGTGAATCCTGCACTGACCAAAAGAAAGCATTTGTGGTAATGGGGCTGATATTAAACCTGATTGTGTAGTAATCACTGCTCAGGAATATGAGGATTGGATCACAGCAAATATATTTGGTCCCCCAGTTCTCACGTTGTTCCAGCTACTGTGAGGTGTGTTGTATTTGGACTTACAGAAAGCTTTGCACAATCTTCCACACAAAAAGGTGAAGTCATAAGATAATGTTAGAAATGAGATAAAGTGTTGTTTTTGCAGATATAGAAAAAGCATACAGAAAAGGGGTACAGCAAGAGAACTATTAACCATGCAGATATTTAGGGACTTTCCAGTGTATAATTGTGGTTAATTAAATACTAACTTTGGTGTGTAATTACTATAACAAAAAGTTCTTTTTGTATAATTATGCTTTCAGCAAAAAGCTGAGATAACCGAAATGCTTGCATTTTCCAAAATGATACAAGTTAATGAAATGTCCGAGGATGGAATGTACCAGCAGAATGATACAAAATGTTAAACCAGACCTTGACAAAATAAATGCATGGGTCAGCATTTACAGAAAGGAAGGTTGCCAAGCTGGGGAAAGGGGAAGTAATAAGGGTGGAGCGCAGCCGGGCAGTGGTCTGGTACAGTAAGAGAGATTGGGTAATTAGGAGTCTGGAGAGATGACCTCACTCAGCTCAAAGTGTATAACTGTACACTAACCTAAGTTCTAATTTGCTCATTTGCTTCTGCATTTGATGCCCTTTCTTGCAAGCTCATAGAATAAATTGTCTTGTTTCCAGTTTTGGTGGTCTCGTCTAAATTTTATTAAACTTGTTTCTAACAATAAGAGCCCCACAGTGTTGGCAGTGGTATATTGGCATTAACAGACAACTTACTAATGATCAGGAAAGAACAAGGGGGGACAAGGAGTTTTTTTTTCTGTTCATGCCCCGAGCCCATTGTGATTCCACAGGGATTAGTGCAGTGACCACAACTGTTTATCAATGATTGTTTGATGATAAATTTGGGAGATGGATTTGGAAGAAGGAAGTGAATGTATTATAGTCAAATTTTCAAACAACACACAATAAAGGTCAAAGGGCAGGTTGTGAGCGGCAGAGATAAAATTGATTTGTTAAAGAAGCGAGCATAAAGTTGGCAATGGCATATACTGGGAAAATGAGACATTGTCAATTTCAGACAGAGGAATAAAAGAACAGAATAATTATTCAAATTGGGAAAACAAACCTGCAGGAAGCTGTAACCCAACAGGGCTTGGTGTGACATGTCCATGAAGCCCAGAAAGCTAACACTCAGGTACAACAGGTAATCAGGAAGCTCATGGAATGTTGGTCATTCTTTCAGTGCATCAAAGTACAAGAGTAGTGAGGTCTTACTGCAAATGTACAAGGTGCTGTTAAAACTACATATCGAATACTGTGAATAGTTCTTGTCTCCTTATTTCAGTAAAGATCTGATTTTATTGAAGGCAGTTCAGAGGAGGTTAATTAGAATGATCCCTGGCTTGGAGAGACTGAGTCATAGAGTCTTACAACATGGAGAGAGACACTACAGTCCAGCTTGTTCTTACTGACCAGATACTCTAAACGGATGCAGTCCCATGTGCCAGCATTTGCCTCTTATACCACTTAAACCCTTTCAATACATCTCCCCATCCAGGTCCCTTTCAAATGTGGTGGTTGCACCCAGATTTACCAGTTTTGGCACACCATTGGTCAGAGGCCTCCAGTCTGAAAAACAAACCTCAACTCTTTCAGGAAGAAGGAGTACACAGAAAAAAAACAAAACCACTCCCCGCCCCAGCACTCACCCCCATACTGTCCCCAACAGACACCCTTGGGGCAGGGACAGCACTGTGTGAAACACAGAGCAAAGCCCACTGTACTTTCAAAACAACAATTTCATCGATTAACAACCCTCTGGGTGAAGAAGAACATTCTCAGTTCATTCTAAACCTGCTTCCTCTAATCTTGAGGCCATGCCCTCTTGCCCTCATCTCACCCACCAGTGGAAACATCCTCTCTATTTCTATTTAATTGATGCCCTTCATTATATTATATATTTCTATAAGACCTCCCACTCAGTCTTCTGAATTCCAATGAATATCATCCCAATCCACTCAGCCTCTCCACATAAGCCAAAGCCCTCAACTCTGGAATCGACCTGGTGAACCTCCTCTGTACCCCCTCCAGTGCCAGTACATCCTTTCTTAAGTAAGGAGACCAAATCTGCACACAATACTCCAGGTGTGGCCTCACCAGCACCTTGTACAGCTATAGCATTATCTCTCTGCTTTAAACTCAATCCCTTCAGCAATGAAGGACAAAACTCCATTTGCCTTCCTAATTACTTGTTGGACCTGCAGACCAACCTTCTGCAATTCATGCACAAGGACACCCAAGTCCCTCTGCAAATCAGGATGCTGCAGCTTTTTACTATTCAAGTAATAATCCTTTTTCCATTCACCCCAACCAAAACACATGATTTCACATTTATTTGTATTGTATTCCATCTGCCAGACCTTTGCCCACCCACTCAATGTATCTATATCCCCCTGCAAAGTTTCACAATCCTCTGCACACTTTGCTCTGCCACTCATCTTAGTGTCATTGGTAAATTTTGACACCATACATGTGGTCCCCAAGTCCAAATCATCTGTAAAAATTGCAAATAATGTGGTCTCAACACCAATCCCTCAGGCACACCACTAGGCACTGATCGCCAGCCAGAATAGCACTCATTTATCCCTACTCTTTGCTTCCTGTCAGTCAACCAATCCTCTATCAACACTAATACTCTATCCCTAACACCATGCACCCTTATCTTATGCAGCAGCCTCAAGTGCGGCACCTTGTCAAAAGCCTTTTGGAAATCTCGGGATACCACATCCAAATGGTCCCCATTATCCACCTTGCTTGAAATATCTTCATGGAATTCCAAAAGATTTGAGAAGCATGACCTGCCCTTCATGAACCCACGCTGCATCTGTTTGATGATACAATTTCTTTTGAGATGCCCTGCTCTTTTGTTCCTTGATAATAGACTGAAGCATCTTCCCGACTACAGAGGTTAAACCCACTGGTCTTCCCCATCTTTTGTCTAATTCCCTTTTTAAACATTGGCATCACATTTTGCTATTTTCCAATCTGCTGGGACTACCCCAGAGACAAGCGAATTTTGGAAAATTTTCCACCAGTCCACCTGCTATTTCTCCCGCCATCTCTTTCCATCCCCTGGGATGCACTCCATCAGGGCCAGGAGACTTATCTATCCATCGCTCCATTAGCGTACCCAACACGAGCTCTGCCATAATAATAATTGTTTCCAGGTCCTCACCTATCTTCATCTCTTCATCACTTACTGGCCTGTTATTAGTGTCCTCCACTGTGAAGTCCGAGGCAAAGTACCTGTTCAGTGCCTCAGCCATTTCATCATATCCCATAACTAACTGCCCCTTCTCATCCTCTAAAGGACCAACATTTACTTTAGCCACTCTTCGTCATTTTTATATTTGTAGAACGTTTTGCTGCCTTTATATTCTGTGCTAGTTGTTTCTCATACTCTATCTGACTTTCCTTTTTTGCTGTATTTGTGGTTTTAAAATTTCAACAATCTTCTAGGTTTCTGCTGTTTTTGGTCACTTTGTATGCCTTCTCTTTCACTTTGATAGCTTGCCTTATTTCCTTGGACACCCATGCCAGATTGCCTCTCCTCTTACCATCCTTCCTTCTCACTGGAATATATTTCTGTTGAGCACCTTGACAACTTTCTTTGAAGGCCCTCCACTGTTCGTCACCTTTCGCACCATGAAGTCTCTGTTCCCAGTCTATTGTAACCAGGTATTCTGGCACAGGGCCCTGGTATTGGACTTTATCTTCACACTATCCAGTTGTACTTTAAATTCAACCAAACTGTGATCACTCCTTCCAAGAGGATCACTGACTATCAGGTCATTAATTATTCCTGCTCCCTCGTTAGTTCCATTGCATGCTGTTCAACAAAATGACCATGGATACACTCAACGCACTCCTCCTCAAGACTACCTTGACCGAGCTGGTTCGACCAATCGACATGCAGATTAAAATCCCCATGATAATAGCCATATCATTTTTGCTCCTGCCCCAATGTGATGTTAATATGTGCTGGCCTATAGACCAAGCCAATCAGTGACTTTTCCTTCTTGGAATTCTTCATTTCCACCCAAAAGGATTCAATCACATGCTCCACAGAACCTATATCATGGCTCAGCACTACCCTGATGTCATCCTGGAATATCAGACCTCCGTTGCATTCCTGTCTGTCCTTACAAATAGTCTGGGACCCCTGGATATTTAATTCCCAGTCATGACCATTCTGCAGCCATGTCTCCGAGATGGCGACCAAATCATATTCGTTGACGATGGTTTGTGCCATTGAGTCATCAACCTTGTTACGAATGCTACAGTCATTCGGGTAAAGTGCCTTTATGCTCACTTTCTTACCCTCATGCTTCACAACATCGCTAATATCTCCTGAGTAATTCTTCATTTTTGCTTCTTTCCTATTCTGCCATGATCTTAAACCCTCCTGCGTGCATGCTAACCTGCTGCTTACCTTTTCATTTATCACCACACTTCCTGTAGCTTTCCATTTCCCATCCCCCCAACTCACAAGTTTAAAGTCTTAGTGAATGTGTTAGCAGGGCATGTTCTTCTCACACAACAGGGGACAGACTGATTTCTCAGGGTTTGGTTTATTTATTTATACACATAAATAAATTTATATAAATTTTAATACATAAATGATATATATGTTAATAAATGTATTTATTTAGTTCAATGTCAAAGTAACATCAGGTACCTTTACCATCCAGTGAAAACACTTCACCTCTGATACTTTGTTTTCCGAAGGATTGGAATCACCATTTAATTGGGTTGATGGTTTAATGACTCTCCCTGGGATCAGGGATTGCTTAACAAAAGGATTAAGTCATCTGTTTATGGTTTGTTCTCCTTCCTTTTTCTGTCGTCATACTTACTGGGAGCAAAGTGGTCAGGTGTCTCTGACTGAGCTGTCCTGCTGTTTTATCATCATACCTGGGAGATACATCCACCAAAGCTGGTTTTGTGCAGAAAACAGAGTGAACTTGGGAACATACACCATGAGCTCGGGTCTCCATCCTCCTTCCTGCCAATTGCCCAGGCACAGCCATGTACACAGGGGATGGCATTTTACGCATAAGACCTTCCAAGCAGAGATCAGAAAACTTCCGATATTTCTCAGAAGTGAGCTTCGGCTAAATCCTTAATTAGAACAAGGAACAAAGAAAATTTACAGCCCAGGAACATGGCCTTCAGCCCTCCAAGCCTGAGCCGATCCAAATGTACTGTCGAAACCTGTCGGTTCATTCCTAACCATCTGTATCCCTCTGTTCCCCACCTACTCATGCATCTGTCCAGACGCATGTTTAATGAATCTACCGTGCCTGCCTCTACCACCTCTGCTGGTAACGGGTTCCAGACGCCCACATCCCTCTGTGTGATGTACTTGCCATGTGTATCCCCCTTAAACCTTCCACCTCTCACGTTGAAAGCATGACCTCTCGTTATTGAATCCTTCACCCTGGGAAAAAGCTTGTCTCTATCCAGCCTGTCTATACCCTTCATGATTTTGTAAACCTCAATCAGGTCCCCCCTCAATCTCCTTTTTTTCCAATGAAAACAACCCAAACCTACTCAACCTCTCTTCATAGCTAGCACCTTCCTTACCAGGCAACATCCTCGTAAACCTTCTCTGTACCCTCTCCAAAGCGTCCACATCCTTTTGGTATTGCGGTGCTCACGACTGTACACATTATTCGAAATACGGCTGAACCAATATCTTGTACAATTTTAATATGACTTGCCAGCTCTTATACTCAATACCCCGTCCAACGAAGGCAAGCATACTATATGCTTTCTTGACCACTCTATCCACCTGCGCAGCAACCTGCAGGGTACAATGGACCTGCACTCCCAGATCTCTCTGCCCATCAACATTTCCCAAGGCTCTTCCATTCATTGCATAATTCGCTCTAGAATTAGTCGTGCCTAAATGCATCACCTCACATTTGTCTAGATTGAATCCATCTGCCACTTTTCTGCCCAACTCTCCAGTCTATCTATATCCTCCTGTATTCTCTGACAGTCCCTTATGCTTTCTGCTACTCCACCAATCTTTGTGTCATCTGCAAACTTGCTGATCATACCAACAGTGCCCTCTTCCAGCCCATTTATCTATATTACAAACAACAGTGGCCCCAGCACTGACCCCTGTGGAACACCACTGGTCACCTTTCTCCATTTCGAGAAACTCCCTTCAACTACTACTCTCTGTCTCCAGTTGCTCAACCAGCTCTTTATCCACCTCGCTAGAACACCTTGCACACCATGTGACTTCACCTTCTCCATTAGTCTACGATGGAGAACCTTATCAAACAACTTATTAAAGTCCATGTATATGACATCAACAGCCCTTCCTTTATTTATCAACTTGGTCAGTTCCACGAAGAACTCTATTAATTTGGTGAGGCACGATCTCCCCCATGCAAAACCATGTTGCCTATCACTGATCAGCCCATTCTTTTCTACATAGAAATTGATCCTATCCCTGAGTATCCCTCAGTACCCAGACTGAAGCTCCGACAATCAATGGCCCTGATTTTCCACAATTGCAACCAGAGCGGATTTGAGCTCTTGGATTCGATGGTTCCCTCCCTCTCTTTCCTGAGAGTCATTGCTTTAATGGGGAATGTTGCCTTGGCTGGAACTTCACTCCTCCCCTGACTATCTCTTATGCCCGACAGGAGTCATCTTCCACTCTGTCCACTGTTCAGCAGTGGGTACACTTCGGGTTAACGGAAGAACGGTGTTTATTTAAAAGTGGAGCAGCAGGGGAGCTCAGCAGTCAGTGCTGCTGCCCTCATAGCGCAGGGACTCGGGTTCGATTCCAGCCTCGGGTGACTGACTGTGTGGAATTTGCATGTTCTCCCCGTGTCTGTGTGGGTTTCCTGTAGCTGCTCCGGTTTCCCTCCCACAGTCCAGTGAAGTGCAGGTTTGGTGGGTTAGCCATGGAGAAATACAGGGATAGGTTAGGGTGTGTGTCTGGGTGGGGACTCTTCAGAGGGATAGTCTGGAATCAATGGGCCGAATGGACTGCATCCACGATGTAGGGATTCCATGATTTAAATTTCTCATCACGCTCTCTGTCAAGATATTGTTGGCACCTTGGGACTGAGTAAGCTGAGAATTATTCTAAAACCCTTTCGCAAGTACTCTCAGGGCGTCAACAATCTATTGTTGAATTTAACTGATTCCTGCAACTGGATCCAACTCTGGATGCTGAGTGATGAAAGGGTGGATGTGAATGTTTTGACGTGTGTAAGATCTTTGTGAACAAGGGTGGTGGGTTCAGCTGCCTTTTGTCCAGTAGGCCATGCTGCTCTGTGTAGGCCTGTCATATCCATCGTATCCAATTGTAGTGACCACTTCAGAAATCTCTTCACTTCCTGCTCATTCACAAGGATCATCTCCCAATTCAATAAATCCTAATTCTCCACATAAAACCTCTGTATACTTGGTGTAAGACATAGAACACTTTTGTGCATTCATTGAATCATTGAATCAAACTATAATCATTGATTCAATGAATCACATCGTATTCTTTATTACAATGGAACAAATCTATCTCCCTTATTTAGTGAACCAAAATGCATACGTTCATTTAATGAAACAAACTTCATTCAATGAATCATTGAATCAAACTTTAATGATTGGTTCAATGAATCAAACGTTATTCAATGTTTCAATGCAACAAACTTTACACGCTTATTTAGTGAATGGAACTGCACACGTTCATTCAATGAAAGAGTCTGCACTTGTCAATTCAAAGAGTAGAGTTACTATCTTTCGTTCAATGTGTCAAGCTTAACGCATTGATTCAAACAAACAAATTGCACACATTTAGTTCATGAAGCAAACTGCATTTTTCAATTCAATGCATACAGCTACTCCCGTTCCTTCAATGTCACAAGCTTCGCACATTGTCTCAATCAAACTGCACCCATTCACTCCATGAACCAAACTGCACGTGTTAATTCAATGAATGTAGATTCTCTCATTCTTTCAATGTGTCAAGCAATGTGTCAAGCATTCATTGAATCATTGAATCAAACTTTAATGATTGGTTCAATGAATCAAATGTTATTCAATGTTTCAATGAAACAAACTTAACACGCTTATTTAGTGAATGAAACTGCACACGTTCATTCAATGAAAGAGGCTGCACTTGTCAATTCAAAGAGTTGAGTTACTCTCTTTCGTTCAATGTCTCAAGCTTAATGTATTGATTCAAAAAAACAAATTGCACACATTTAGTTCATGAAGCAACCAGCATTTGTGAATTCAATGAATGCAGCTACTCTCATTCTCTCAATGTCACAAGCTTGACACATTGTCTCATTGAAACTGTACACATTCACTCCATTAACCAAACTGCATGTGTTAGTTCAATGAGAGAGCTTCTCTCATTCAATCAGTGTGCCAAGCTTAACGCTTTCATTCAAGGAAACATACTGCATTCAATGAATCATTGAATCAAACTACAATAATTGAGTCAATGAATCAAATCTTATTCCTTGTTTCTATCGAACAAACTCTCTTATTGAGTGAATCCTACTACATTCATTCATTCAATGAAACAGACTGCAAATGATAATTCAATGAGTCTAGGTATTCTTAATGCATTGATTCAATCAAACAAATTGCACACATTTAGTTCATGAAGCAAACTCATTCATTCAATGTCACAAGCTTGACACATTGTCTCAATCAAACTGCAAACATTCACTCCATGAAACAAACTGGATGTGTTAACTCAATGAGTGTAGATTCTCTCATTCATTCAATGTGCCAAGCTTAACGATTTCATTCAATGAAACATACTGCATTCATTGAATCATTGAATCAAACTACAATCATTGATTCAATGAATCAAACCGAATTCCCTGTTTCAATCGAACAACCCTAACTCACTTATTTCGTCAATCCTACTACTAATACACTCGTTCATTCAATGAAACAGACTGCACATGATAATTCAATGAGTAGAGGTACTCTTAATGCATTGATTCATTCAAAACAAATTGCGCACAATTAGTTCATGAAGCAAACTGCATTTGTCAATTCAATGAATCCAGCTACTCTTATTCTCTCAATGTCACAAGCTTCACATATTGTCTCAATCAAACTGCACACATTCACTCCATGAACCATACTGCACGTGTCAATTCACTGAGAGAGCTTCTCTCATTCCTGCAATGTTTCAGGCTGAACGCTTCCATTCAATTATATAAACAGCATTCATTGATTCAATGAATCAAACCTTATTCCTTGTTTCAATCAAACAAACCTAACTCACTTATTTAGTGAAACCTACTACACTCGTTCATTTAATAAAACAGACTGCACATGATAATTCAATGAGTAGAGGTACTCTTAATGGATTGATTCAAACAAACAAATTGCACACATTTAGTTCATGAAGCAAACCGAAATGCCAATTCAATGAATACAGCTACTCTTATTCTCTCAATGTCACAAGCTTCATACATTGTCTCAATCAAACAGCACACATTCACTCCATGAACTAAACTGCACGTGTTAGTTCAATGAGAGCAAATTCTTTCATTCATTCAATGTGCCAAGCTTTACGCTTTCATCCAATGCAACATACTGCATTCATTGTATCATTGAATCAAACTACAATCATTGGTTCAATGAATCAAACGTTATTCAATGTTTCAATGCAACAAACGTAACACGCTTATTTAATGAATGAAACTGCACACGTTCATTCAATGAAAGAGGCTGGACTTGTCATTTCAAAGAGTAGAGTTACTCTCCTTCGTTCAATGTGTCAAGCTTAACGCATTGATTCAAACAAACAAATTGCACACATGTAGTTCATGAAGCAACCAGCATTTTTCAATTCAATGCATACAGCTACTCCCGTTCCCTCAATGTCACAAGCTTTGCACATTGTCTCAATCAAACTGCACCCATTCACTCCATGAACCAAACTGCACGTGTTAGTTTAATGAGAAAGCTTCTCTCATTCATTCAATGTGCCAAGCTTCACGCTTTCACTCAATGAAACATACTCCATTCATTGAATCATTGAATCAAACTACAATCATTGATTCAATGAATCACACCGTATTCTTTATTTCAATGGAACAAATCTATCTCCCTTATTTAGAGAACCAAAATGCATACATTCATTCAATGAAACAAACGGCATTCATTGAATCATTGTATCAAACGACAATCATTGATTCAATGAATCAAACCTTATTCCTTGTTTCATTGGAACAAACATAACTCACTTATTTAGTGAATCCTACTACACTCATTCATTCAATGAAAGAGATTGCACATGATAATTCAATGAGTAGATAAATCAATGATGCAATCAAACAAATTGTACACATTTAGATCATGTAGCAAACAGCATGTGTAAATACATTGAATACAGCTCCTCTTATTTTCTCAGTTTCACAAGATTCACACATTGTCTCAATCAAACTGCACACTTTCACTCCATGTACCAAACTGCACGGTGTTAATTCAATGAGTTGAGCTTCTCTCTTTCATTCAATGTGTCAAGCTTAACGCTTCATTCAAGAAAATAAACTGCATTCATTGAATCATTGAATTAAACTTTAATGATTGGTTCACTGAATCAAACGTTATTCAATGTTTCAATGAAGCAAACTTAACACGTTTATTTAGTGAATGAAGCTGCACACGTTAATTCAATGAAAGAGACTGTCAATTCAAAGAGTAGAGTTACTCTATTTCGTTCAACGCCTCAAGCTTAACGCATTGATTCAATCAAACATATTGTACAAATTTAGTTCATGAAGCAACCAGCATTTGTCAATATAATGAATACAGCTACTCATTCTCTCAATGTCACAAGCTTCACACATTGTCTCAAACATACTGCACACATTCCCTCCATGAACCAAACTGCACGTGTTAATTCCATGAGTGTAGATTCTCTCATTCATTCAATGTGTCAAGCAATGTGTCAAGCATTCATTGAATCAAACTTTAATGATTGGTTCAATGAATCAAATGTTATTCAATGTTTCAATGAAACAAACTTAACACGCTTACTTAGTGAATGAAACTGCACACGTTGATTCAATGAAAGAGGCTGCACTTGTCAATACAAAGAGTAGAGTTAGTCTCTTTCGTTCAATGTGTCAAGCTTAACGCATTGATTAAAACAAACAAATTGCACACATTTAGTTCATGAAGCAACCAGCACTTGTCAAATCAATGAATGCAGCTACTCTCATTCTCTCAATGTCACAATCTTTGCACAATCAAACTGCACCAATTCACTCCATGAACCAAACTGAACGTGTTAGTTCAATGAGAGAGCTTCTCTCATTCATTCAATGTGCCAATCTTAACGCTTTCATTCAATGAAACATACTGCATTCATTGAATTATAGAATCAAACTTCAATCATTGATTCAATGAATCAAATCTTATTCCTCGTTTCAATCGAACACTTATTTAATGAATCCTACTACACTCGTTCAGACTGCACATGATAATTCAATGAGTTGAGGTACTCTTAATGCATTGTTTCAATCAAACAAATTGCACACATTTAGTTAGCGCAATTCAATGGATCCAGCTACTCTTATTCTCTCAATGTCAAAATCTTCACACATTGTCTCAATCAAACTGAACGCATTCATTCCATGAAACAAACTGCAGGTGTTAATTCAATGAGTTGAGCTTCTCTCATTCATTCAATGTGTCAAGCTAAACGATTTCATTCATGGAAACAAATTGCATTCATTGAATCAATGAATCAAATTTAGCACGCTTATTTAGTGAATGAAACGGCACACGTTTAATCAATGAAAGAGGCTGCACTTGTCAATTCAAAGAGGAGAGGTACTCTCTTTCGTTCAATGTCTCAAGTTTAACGCATTGATTCAAACAAACAAATTGCACACATTTAGTTCATGAAGCAAACTGCATTTGTCAATTCAATGAATACAGCTCTTCTCATTCTCTCAATGTCACAAGCTTCGCACATTGTCTCAATCAAACAGCACATATTCACTACATGAACCAAACTGCACGTGTTAGTTCAATCAGAGAGCTTCTGTCATTCCTTCAATGTGCCAAGCTTAAGGCTTTCCTTCTATGAAACATACGGCAATCATTGAGTCATTGAATCAAACTACAATCATTGAGTCATTGAATCACACCGTATTCTTTATTTCAATGGAACAAATCTATCTCCCTTATTTAGTGAGCCAAAATGCATACGATCATTTAATGAAAAAAACTGCATTCACTGAATCATTGAATCAAACTTTAATGATTGGTTCAATGAATCAAACGTTATTCAATGTTTCAATGAAACAAACTTAACACGCTTATTTAGTGAATGAAACTGCGCACGTTCATTCAGTGAAAGAGGCTGTACTTGTCAATTCAAAAAGTAGAGATACTCTATTTCGTTCAATGCCTCAAGCTTAACGCATTGATTCAATCAAACATATTGCACACATTTAGTTCATGAAGCAAACTGCATTTGTCTATACAATGAATACAGCTACTCATTCATTCAATCTCACAAGCTTCACACATTATCTCAATCAAACTGCACACATTCACTACATGAACCAATCTGCACATGTTAATTCAATGACTGCAGATTCTCTCATTCATCAATGCGTCAAGCAATGTGTCAAACATTCATTGAATCATTGAATCAAACTACAATTATCGTTATTCAATGTTGCAATGAAACAAACTTAACACACTTATTTAGTGAATGAAACTGCACACGTTCGTTCAATGAAACAGACTGCACATGATAATTCAATGAGTGGAGGTACTCTTAATGCATTCTTTCAATCAAACAAATTGCACACATTTAGTTCACACAATTCAATGGATCCAGCTACTGTTATTCTCTCAATGTCAAAAGCTTCACACATTGTCTCAATCAAACTGAACACATTCATTCCATGAAACAAACTGCACGTGTTAATTCAATGAGATGAGCTTCTCTCATTCCTTCAATGTGCCAAGCTTAACGCTTACATTCAATGAAATCATTGAATCATTGACTCAAACTACAATCATTCATTCAATGAATCACACCGTATTCTTTATTTCATTGGAACAAATCTATCTCCCTTTGAATGTCAATTCAATGAATCCAGCTACTCATTCATTCAATGTCACAAGCTTGACACATTGTCTCAATCAAACTGCACATATTCACTCCATGAACCAAACTGCTCGTGTTAGTTCAATGAGAGAGCTTCTCTCATTCGTTCAATGTGCCAAGCTTAACACTTTCAATAAATGAAACATACTGCATTCATTGAATTATTGTATCAAACTACAATCATTGACTCAATGAATCAAACCTTACTCCTGGTTTCAATCGAACAAAGCGAACTCACTTATTCGCGAATCCTACTACATTTATTCATTCAATGAAACAGACTCCACATGATAAATCAATGAGTGGAGTTACTCTTAATGCATTGTTTCCATCAAAACAAATTGCACACATTAAATTCATGAAGCAAACAGCATTTGTAAATACATTGAATACAGCTACTCTTATTCTCTCAGTGTCACAAGCTTCACACATTGTCTCAATCAAACTGCTCACATTCACTCCATGAACCAAACTGCACGGAGTTAATTCAATGAGTTGAGCTTCTCTCTTTCATTCAATGTGTCAAGCTTAACGCTCTCATTCAAGAAAATAAACTGCATTCATTGAATCATTGAATTAAACTTTAATGATTGGTTCACTGAATCAAACGTTATTCAATGTTTCAATGAAGCAAACTTAACACGCTTATTTAGTGAATGCAACTGCGCACGTTCATTCAATGAAAGATGCTGCACTTGTCAATTCAAAGAGGAGAGGTACTCTCTTTCGTTCAATGTCTCAAGCTTAACGCATTGATTCAATCAAACATATTGCACACATTTAGTTCATGAAGCAAACTGCATTTGTCCATACAATGAATACAGCTACTCATTCATTCAATCTCACAAGCTTCACACATTATCTCAATCAAACTGCCCACATTCACTACATGAACCAATCTGCACGTCTTAATTCAATGAGTGTAGATCCTCTCATTTATCAATGCGTCAAGCAATGTGTCAAACATTCATTGACTCATTGAATCAAACTACAATCATCGTTATTCAATGTTTCAATGAAACAAACTTAACACGCTTATTTAGTGAATGAAACTGCACACGTTCGTTCAATGAAACAGATTGCACATGATAATTCAATGAGTAGAGGTACTCTTAATGCATTGTTTCAATCAAACAAATTGCACACATTTAGTTCATGAAGCAACCAGCACTTGTCAAATCAATGAATGCAGCTACTCTCATTCTCTCAATGTCACAATCTTTGCACATTGTCTCAATCAAACTGCACCCATTCACTCCATGAACCAAACTCAACGTGTTAGTTCAATGAGAGAGCTTCTCTCATTCATTCAATGTGCCAATCTTAACGCTTTCATTCAATGAAACATACTGCATTCATTGAATTATAGAATCAAACTTCAATCATTGATTCAATGAATCAAATCTTATTCCTCGTTTCAATCGAACACTTATTTAATGAATCCTACTACACTCGTTCAGACTGCACATGATAATTCAATGAGTTGAGGTACTCTTAATGCATTGTTTCAATCAAACAAATTGCACACATTTAGTTAGCGCAATTCAATGGATCCAGCTACTCTTATTCTCTCAATGTCAAAATCTTCACACATTGTCTCAATCAAACTGAACGCATTCATTCCATGAAACAAACTGCAGGTGTTAATTCAATGAGTTGAGCTTCTCTCATTCATTCAATGTGTCAAGCTAAACGATTTCATTCATGGAAACAAATTGCATTCATTGAATCAATGAATCAAATTTAGCACGCTTATTTAGTGATTGAAACGGCACACGTTTAATCAATGAAAGAGGCTGCACTTGTCAATTCAAAGAGGAGAGGTACTCTCTTTCGTTCAATGTCTCAAGTTTAACGCATTGATTCAAACAAACAAATTGCACACATTTAGTTCATGAAGCAAACTGCATTTGTCAATTCAATGAATACAGCTCTTCTCATTCTCTCAATGTCACAAGCTTCGCACATTGTCTCAATCAAACAGCACATATTCACTACATGAACCAAACTGCACGTGTTAGTTCAATCAGAGAGCATCTGTCATTCCTTCAATGTGCCAAGCTTAAGGCTTTCCTTCTATGAAACATACGGCAATCATTGAGTCATTGAATCAAACTACAATCATTGAGTCATTGAATCACACCGTATTCTTTATTTCAATGGAACAAATCTATCTCCCTTATTTAGTGAGCCAAAATGCATACGATCATTTAATGAAAAAAACTGCATTCACTGAATCATTGAATCAAACTTTAATGATTGGTTCAATGAATCAAACGTTATTCAATGTTTCAATGAAACAAACTTAACACGCTTATTTAGTGAATGAAACTGCGCACGTTCATTCAGTGAAAGAGGCTGTACTTGTCAATTCAAAAAGTAGAGATACTCTATTTCGTTCAATGCCTCAAGCTTAACGCATTGATTCAATCAAACATATTGCACACATTTAGTTCATGAAGCAAACTGCATTTGTCAATACAATGAATACAGCTACTCATTCATTCAATCTCACAAGCTTCACACATTATCTCAATCAAACTGCACACATTCACTACATGAACCAATCTGCACATGTTAATTCAATGAGTGCAGATTCTCTCATTCATCAATGCGTCAAGCAATGTGTCAAACATTCATTGAATCATTGAATCAAACTACAATCATCGTTATTCAATGTTGCAATGAAACAAACTTAACACACTTATTTAGTGAATGAAACTGCACACGTTCGTTCAATGAAACAGACTGCACATGATAATTCAATGAGTGGAGGTACTCTTAATGCATTATTTCAATCAAACAAATTGCACACATTTAGTTCACACAATTCAATGGATCCAGCTACTGTTATTCTCTCAATGTCAAAAGCTTCACACATTGTCTCAATCAAACTGCACATATTCACTCTATGAACCACACTGCTCGTGTTAGTTCAATGAGATGGGCTTCTCTCATTCCTTCAATGTGCCAAGCTTAACGCTTACATTCAATGAAATCATTGAATCATTGACTCAAACTACAATCATTCATTCAATGAATCACACCGTATTCTTTATTTCATTGGAACAAATCTATCTCCCTTTGAATGTCAATTCAATGAATCCAGCTACTCATTCATTCAATGTCACAAGCTTGACACATTGTCTCAATCAAACTGCACATATTCACCCCATGAACCAAACTGCTCGTGTTATTTCAATGAGAGAGCTTCTCTCATTCATTCAATGTGCCAAGCTTAACACTTTCAATAAATGAAACATACTGCATTCATTGAATTATTGTATCAAACTACAATCATTGACTCAATGAATCAAACCTTACTCCTGGTTTCAATCGAACAAAGCGAACTCACTTATTCGCGAATCCTACTACATTCATTCATTCAATGCAACAGACTCCACATGATAAATCAATGAGTGGAGTTACTCTTAATGCATTGATTCCATCAAAACAAATTGTACACATTAAATTCATGAAGCAAACAGCATTTGTAAATACATTGAATACAGCTACTCTTATTCTCTCAGTGTCACAAGCTTCACACATTGTCTCAATCAAACTGCACACATTCACTCCATGAACCAAACAGCACGGAGTTAATTCAATGAGTTGAGCTTCTCTCTTTCATTCAATGTGTCAAGCTTAACGCTATCATTCAAGAAAATAAACTGCATTCATTGAATCATTGAATTAAACTTTAATGATTGGTTCACTGAATCAAACGTTATTCAATGTTTCAATGAAGCAAACTTAACACGCTTATTTAGTGAATGAAACTGCGCACGTTCATTCAATGAAAGATGCTGCACTTGTCAATTCAAAGAGGAGAGGTACTCTCTTTCGTTCAATGTCTCAAGCTTAACGCATTGATTCAATCAAACATATTGCACACATTTAATTCATGAAGCAAACTGCATTTGTCCATACAATGAATACAGCTACTCATTCATTCAATCTCACAAGCTTCACACATTATCTCAATCAAACTGCCCACATTCACTACATGAACCAATCTGCACGTCTTAATTCAATGAGTGTAGATCCTCTCATTTATCAATGCGTCAAGCAATGTGTCAAACATTCATTGACTCAATGAATCAAACTACAATCATCGTTATTCAATGTTTCAATGAAACAGACTTAACACGCTTATTTAGTGAATGAAACTGCACAGGTTCGTTCAATGAAACAGATTGCACATGATAATTCAATGAGTAGAGGTACTCTTAATGCATTGTTTCAATCAAACAAATTGCACACATTTAGTTAGCGCAATTCAATGGATCCAGCTACTCTTATTCTCTCAATGTCAAAAGCTTCACACATTGTCTCAATCAAACTGAACACATTCATTCCATGAAACAAACTGCACGTGTTAATTCAATGAGATGAGCTTCTCTCATTCCTTCAATGTGCCAAGCTTAACGCTTACATTCAATGAAATCATTGAATCATTGACTCAAACTACAATCATTCATTCAATGAATCACACCGTATTCTTTATTTCATTGGAACAAATCTATCTCCCTTTGAATGTCAATTCAATGAATCCAGCTACTCATTCATTCAATGTCACAAGCTAGACACATTGTCTCAATCAAACTGCACATATTCACTCCATGAACCAAACTGCTCGTGTTAGTTCAATGAGATGGGCTTCTCTCATTCCTTCAATGTGCCAAGCTTAACGCTTACATTCAATGAAATCATTGAATCATTGACTCAAACTACAATCATTCATTCAATGAATCACACCGTATTCTTTATTTCATTGGAACAAATCTATCTCCCTTTGAATGTCAATTCAATGAATCCAGCTACTCATTCATTCAATGTCACAAGCTTGACACATTGTCTCAATCAAACAGCACATATTCACCCCATGAACCAAACTGCTCGTGTTATTTCAATGAGAGAGCTTCTCTCATTCATTCAATGTGCCAAGCTTAACACTTTCAATAAATGAAACATACTGCATTCCTTGAATTATTGTATCAAACTACAATCATTGACTCAATGAATCAAACCTTACTCCTGGTTTCAATCGAACAAAGCGAACTCACTTATTCGCGAATCCTACTACATTCATTCATTCAATGAAACAGACTCCACATGATAAATCAATGAGTGGAGTTACTCTTAATGCATTGATTCCATCAAAACAAATTGCACACATTAAATTCATGAAGCAAACAGCATTTGTAAATACATTGAATACAGCTACTCTTATTCTCTCAGTGTCACAAGCTTCACACATTGTCTCAATCAAACTGCACACATTCACTCCATGAACCAAACTGCACGGAGTTAATTCAATGAGTTGAGCTTCTCTCTTTCATTCAATGTGTCAAGCTTAACGCTATCATTCAAGAAAATAAACTGCATTCATTGAATCATTGAATTAAACTTTAATGATTGGTTCACTGAATCAAACGTTATTCAATGTTTCAATGAAGCAAACTTAACACGCTTATTTAGTGAATGAAACTGCGCACGTTCATTCAATGAAAGATGCTGCACTTGTCAATTCAAAGAGGAGAGGTACTCTCTTTCGTTCAATGTCTCAAGCTTAACGCATTGATTCAATCAAACATATTGCACACATTTAATTCATGAAGCAAACTGCATTTGTCCATACAATGAATACAGCTACTCATTCATTCAATCTCACAAGCTTCACACATTATCTCAATCAAACTGCCCACATTCACTACATGAACCAATCTGCACGTCTTAATTCAATGAGTGTAGATCCTCTCATTTATCAATGCGTCAAGCAATGTGTCAAACATTCATTGACTCATTGAATCAAACTACAATCATCGTTATTCAATGTTTCAATGAAACAAACTTATCACGCTTATTTAGTGAATGAAACTGCACACGTTCGTTCAATGAAAGATGCTGCACTTGTCAATTCAAAGAGGAGAGGTACTCTCTTTCGTTCAATGTCTCAAGCTTAACGCATTGATTCAATCAAACATATTGCACACATTTAGTTCATGAAGCAAACTGCATTTGTCAATTCAATGAATACAGCTCTTCTCATTCTCTCAATGTCACAAGCTTCGCACATTGTCTCAATCAAACAGCACATATTCACTACATGAACCAAACTGCACGTGTTAGTTCAATCAGAGAGCTTCTGTCATTCCTTCAATGTGCCAAGCTTAAGGCTTTCCTTCTATGAAACTTACGGCAATCATTGAGTCATTGAATCAAACTACAATCATTGAGTCATTGAATCACACCGTATTCTTTATTTCAATGGAACAAATCTATCTCCCTTATTTAGTGAGCCAAAATGCATACGATCATTTAATGAAAAAAACTGCATTCACTGAATCATTGAATCAAACTTTAATGATTGGTTCAATGAATCAAACGTTATTCAATGTTTCAATGAAACAAACTTAACACGCTTATTTAATGAATGAAACTGCGCACGTTCATTCAGTGAAAGAGGCTGTACTTGTCAATTCAAAAAGTAGAGATACTCTATTTCGTTCAATGCCTCAAGCTTAACGCATTGATTCAATCAAACATATTGCACACATTTAGTTCATGAAGCAAACTGCATTTGTCAATACAATGAATACAGCTACTCATTCATTCAATCTCACAAGCTTCACACATTATCTCAATCAAACTGCACACATTCACTACATGAACCAATCTGCACATGTTAATTCAATGACTGCAGATTCTCTCAGTCATCAATGCGTCAAGCAATGTGTCAAACATTCATTGAATCATTGAATCAAACTACAATCATCGTTATTCAATGTTGCAATGAAACAAACTTAACACACTTATTTAGTGAATGAAACTGCACACGTTCGTTCAATGAAACAGACTGCACATGATAATTCAATGAGTGGAGGTACTCTTAATGCATTCTTTCAATCAAACAAATTGCACACATTTAGTTCACACAATTCAATGGATCCAGCTACTGTTATTCTCTCAATGTCAAAAGCTTCACACATTGTCTCAATCAAACTGAACACATTCATTCCATGAAACAAACTGCACGTGTTAATTCAATGAGATGAGCTTCTCTCATTCCTTCAATGTGCCAAGCTTAACGCTTACATTCAATGAAATCATTGAATCATTGACTCAAACTACAATCATTCATTCAATGAATCACACCGTATTCTTTATTTCATTGGAACAAATCTATCTCCCTTTGAATGTCAATTCAATGAATCCAGCTACTCATTCATTCAATGTCACAAGCTTGACACATTGTCTCAATCAAACTGCACATATTCACTCCATGAACCAAACTGCTCGTGTTAGTTCAATGAGAGAGCTTCTCTCATTCATTCAATGTGCCAAGCTTAACACTTTCAATAAATGAAACATACTGCATTCATTGAATTATTGTATCAAACTACAATCATTGACTCAATGAATCAAACCTTACTCCTGGTTTCAATCGAATAAAGCGAACTCACTTATTCGCGAATCCTACTACATTTATTCATTCAATGAAACAGACTCCACATGATAAATCAATGAGTGGAGTTACTCTTAATGCATTGATTCCATCAAAACAACTTGCACACATTAAATTCATGAAGCAAACAGCATTTGTAAATACATTGAATACAGCTACTCTTATTCTCTCAGTGTCACAAGCTTCACACATTGTCTCAATCAAACTGCACACATTCACTCCATGAACCAAACTGCACGGAGTTAATTCAATGAGTTGAGCTTCTCTCTTTCATTCAATGTGTCAAGCTTAACGCTATCATTCAAGAAAATAAACTGCATTCATTGAATCATTGAATTAAACTTTAATGATTGGTTCACTGAATCAAACGTTATTCAATGTTTCAATGAAGCAAACTTAACACGCTTATTTAGTGAATGAAACTGCGCACGTTCATTCAATGAAAGATGTTGCACTTGTCAAGTCAAAGAGGAGAGGTACTCTCTTTCGTTCAATGTCTCAAGCTTAACGCATTGATTCAATCAAACATATTGCACACATTTAGTTCATGAAGCAAACTGCATTTGTCCATACAATGAATACAGCTACTCATTCATTCAATCTCACAAGCTTCACACATTATCTCAATCAAACTGCCCACATTCACTACATGAACCAATCTGCACGTCTTAATTCAATGAGTGTAGATCCTCTCATTTATCAATGCGTCAAGCAATGTGTCAAACATTCATTGACTCATTGAATCAAACTACAATCATCGTTATTCAATGTTTCAATGAAACAAACTTAACACGCTTATTTAGTGAATGAAACTGCACACGTTCGTTCAATGAAACAGATTGCACATGATAATTCAATGAGTAGAGGTACTCTTAATGCATTGTTTCAATCAAACAAATTGCACACATTTAGTTCATGAAGCAACCAGCACTTGTCAAATCAATGAATGCAGCTACTCTCATTCTCTCAATGTCACAATCTTTGCACATTGTCTCAATCAAACTGCACCCATTCACTCCATGAACCAAACTCAACGTGTTAGTTCAATGAGAGAGCTTCTCTCATTCATTCAATGTGCCAATCTTAACGCTTTCATTCAATGAAACATACTGCATTCATTGAATTATAGAATCAAACTTCAATCATTGATTCAATGAATCAAATCTTATTCCTCGTTTCAATCGAACACTTATTTAATGAATCCTACTACACTCGTTCAGACTGCACATGATAATTCAATGAGTTGAGGTACTCTTAATGCATTGTTTCAATCAAACAAATTGCACACATTTAGTTAGCGCAATTCAATGGATCCAGCTACTCTTATTCTCTCAATGTCAAAATCTTCACACATTGTCTCAATCAAACTGAACGCATTCATTCCATGAAACAAACTGCAGGTGTTAATTCAATGAGTTGAGCTTCTCTCATTCATTCATTCAATGTGTCAAGCTAAACGATTTCATTCATGGAAACAAATTGCATTCATTGAATCAATGAATCAAATTTAGCACGCTTATTTAGTGAATGAAACGGCACATGTTTAATCAATGAAAGAGGCTGCACTTGTCAATTCAAAGAGGAGAGGTACTCTCTTTCGTTCAATGTCTCAAGTTTAACGCATTGATTCAAACAAACAAATTGCACACATTTAGTTCATGAAGCAAACTGCATTTGTCAATTCAATGAATACAGCTCTTCTCATTCTCTCAATGTCACAAGCTTCGCACATTGTCTCAATCAAACAGCACATATTCACTACATGAACCAAACTGCACGTGTTAGTTCAATCAGAGAGCTTCTGTCATTCCTTCAATGTGCCAAGCTTAAGGCTTTCCTTCTATGAAACATACGGCAATCATTGAGTCATTGAATCAAACTACAATCATTGAGTCATTGAATCACACCGTATTCTTTATTTCAATGGAACAAATCTATCTCCCTTATTTAGTGAGCCAAAATGCATACGATCATTTAATGAAAAAAACTGCATTCACTGAATCATTGAATCAAACTTTAATGATTGGTTCAATGAATCAAACGTTATTCAATGTTTCAATGAAACAAACTTAACACGCTTATTTAGTGAATGAAACTGCGCACGTTCATTCAGTGAAAGAGGCTGTACTAGTCAATTCAAAAAGTAGAGATACTCTATTTCGTTCAATGCCTCAAGCTTAACGCATTGATTCAATCAAAAATATTGCACACATTTAGTTCATGAAGCAAACTGCATTTGTCAATACAATGAATACAGCTACTCATTCATTCAATCTCACAAGCTTCACACATTATCTCAATCAAACTGCACACATTCACTACATGAACCAATCTGCACATGTTAATTCAATGAGTGCAGATTCTCTCAGTCATCAATGCGTCAAGCAATGTGTCAAACATTCATTGAATCATTGAATCAAACTACAATCATCGTTATTCAATGTTGCAATGAAACAAACTTAACACACTTATTTAGTGAATGAAACTGCACACGTTCGTTCAATGAAACAGACTGCACATGATAATTCAATGAGTGGAGGTACTCTTAATGCATTATTTCAATCAAACAAATTGCACACATTTAGTTCACACAATTCAATGGATCCAGCTACTGTTATTCTCTCAATGTCAAAAGCTTCACACATTGTCTCAATCAAACTGAACAAATTCATTCCATGAAACAAACTGCACGTGTTAATTCAATGAGATGAGCTTCTCTCATTCCTTCAATGTGCCAAGCTTAACGCTTACAATCAATGAAATCATTGAATCATTGACTCAAACTACAATCATTCATTCAATGAATCGCACCGTATTCTTTATTTCATTGGAACAAATCTATCTCCCTTTGAATGTCAATTCAATGAATCCAGCTACTCATTCATTCAATGTCACAAGCTTGACACATTGTCTCAATCAAACTGCACATATTCACTCCATGAACCAAACTGCTCGTGTTAGTTCAATGAGAGAGCTTCTCTCATTCATTCAATGTGCCAAGCTTAACACTTTCAATAAATGAAACATACTGCATTCATTGAATTATTGTATCAAACTACAATCATTGACTCAATGAATCAAACCTTACTCCTGGTTTCAATCGAACAAAGCGAACTCACTTATTCGCGAATCCTACTACATTTATTCATTCAATGAAACAGACTCCACATGATAAATCAATGAGTGGAGTTACTCTTAATGCATTGATTCCATCAAAACAAATTGCACACATTAAATTCATGAAGCAAACAGCATTTGTAAATACATTGAATACAGCTACTCTTATTCTCTCAGTGTCACAAGCTTCACATATTGTCTCAATCAAACTGCACACATTCACTCCATGAACCAAACTGCACGGAGTTAATTCAATGAGTTGAGCTTCTCTCTTTCATTCAATGTGTCAAGCTTAACGCTATCATTCAAGAAAATAAACTGCATTCATTGAATCATTGAATTAAACTTTAATGATTGGTTCACTGAATCAAACGTTATTCAATGTTTCAATGAAGCAAACTTAACACGCTTATTTAGTGAATGAAACTGCGCACGTTCATTCAATGAAAGATGTTGCACTTGTCAATTCAAAGAGGAGAGGTACTCTCTTTCGTTCAATGTCTCAAGCTTAACGCATTGATTCAATCAAACATATTGCACACATTTAGTTCATGAAGCAAACTGCATTTGTCCATACAATGAATACAGCTACTCATTCATTCAATCTCACAAGCTTCACACATTATCTCAATCAAACTGCCCACATTCACTACATGAACCAATCTGCACGTCTTAATTCAATGAGTGTAGATCCTCTCATTTATCAATGCGTCAAGCAATGTGTCAAACATTCATTGACTCATTGAATCAAACTACAATCATCGTTATTCAATGTTTCAATGAAACAAACTTAACACGCTTATTTAGTGAATGAAACTGCACACGTTCGTTCAATGAAACAGATTGCACATGATAATTCAATGAGTAGAGGTACTCTTAATGCATTGTTTCAATCAAACAAATTGCACACATTTAGTTCATGAAGCAACCAGCACTTGTCAAATCAATGAATGCAGCTACTCTCATTCTCTCAATGTCACAATCTTTGCACATTGTCTCAATCAAACTGCACCCATTCACTCCATGAACCAAACTCAACGTGTTAGTTCAATGAGAGAGCTTCTCTCATTCATTCAATGTGCCAATCTTAACGCTTTCATTCAATGAAACATACTGCATTCATTGAATTATAGAATCAAACTTCAATCATTGATTCAATGAATCAAATCTTATTCCTCGTTTCAATCGAACACTTATTTAATGAATCCTACTACACTCGTTCAGACTGCACATGATAATTCAATGAGTTGAGGTACTCTTAATGCATTGTTTCAATCAAACAAATTGCACACATTTAGTTAGCGCAATTCAATGGATCCAGCTACTCTTATTCTCTCAATGTCAAAATCTTCACACATTGTCTCAATCAAACTGAAGGCATTCATTCCATGAAACAAACTGCAGGTGTTAATTCAATGAGTTGAGCTTCTCTCATTCATTCAATGTGTCAAGCTAAACGATTTCATTCATGGAAACAAATTGCATTCATTGAATCAATGAATCAAATTTAGCACGCTTATTTAGTGATTGAAACGGCACACGTTTAATCAATGAAAGAGGCTGCACTTGTCAATTCAAAGAGGAGAGGTACTCTCTTTCGTTCAATGTCTCAAGTTTAACGCATTGATTCAAACAAACAAATTGCACACATTTAGTTCATGAAGCAAACTGCATTTGTCAATTCAATGAATACAGCTCTTCTCATTCTCTCAATGTCACAAGCTTCGCACATTGTCTCAATCAAACAGCACGTATTCACTACATGAACCAAACTGCACGTGTTAGTTCAATCAGAGAGCTTCTGTCATTCCTTCAATGTGCCAAGCTTAAGGCTTTCCTTCTATGAAACATACGGCAATCATTGAGTCATTGAATCAAACTACAATCATTGAGTCATTGAATCACACCGTATTCTTTATTTCAATGGAACAAATCTATCTCCCTTATTTAGTGAGCCAAAATGCATACGATCATTTAATGAAAAAAACTGCATTCACTGAATCATTGAATCAAACTTTAATGATTGGTTCAATGAATCAAACGTTATTCAATGTTTCAATGAAACAAACTTAACACGCTTATTTAGTGAATGAAACCGCGCACGTTCATTCAGTGAAAGAGGCTGTACTTGTCAATTCAAAAAGTAGAGATACTCTATTTCGTTCAATGCCTCAAGCTTAACGCATTGATTCAATCAAACATATTGCACACATTTAGTTCATGAAGCAAACTGCATTTGTCAATACAATGAATACAGCTACTCATTCATTCAATCTCACAAGCTTCACACATTATCTCAATCAAACTGCACACATTCACTACATGAACCAATCTGCACATGTTAATTCAATGAGTGCAGATTCTCTCATTCATCAATGCGTCAAGCAATGTGTCAAACATTCATTGAATCATTGAATCAAACTACAATCATCGTTATTCAATGTTGCAATGAAACAAACTTAACACACTTATTTAGTGAATGAAACTGCACACGTTCGTTCAATGAAACAGACTGCACATGATAATTCAATGAGTGGAGGTACTCTTAATGCATTGTTTCAATCAAACAAATTGCACACATTTAGTTCACACAATTCATTGGATCCAGCTACTGTTATTCTCTCAATGTCAAAAGCTTCACACATTGTCTCAATCAAACTGCACATATTCACTCTATGAACCACACTGCTCGTGTTAGTTCAATGAGATGAGCTTCTCTCATTCCTTCAATGTGCCAAGCTTAACGCTTACATTCAATGAAATCATTGAATCATTGACTCAAACTACAATCATTCATTCAATGAATCACACCGTATTCTTTATTTCATTGGAACAAATCTATCTCCCTTTGAATGTCAATTCAATGAATCCAGCTACTCATTCATTCAATGTCACAAGCTTGACACATTGTCTCAATCAAACTGCACATATTCACCCCATGAACCAAACTGCTCGTGTTATTTCAATGAGAGAGCTTCTCTCATTCATTCAATGTGCCAAGCTTAACACTTTCAATAAATGAAACATACTGCATTCATTGAATTATTGTATCAAACTACAATCATTGACTCAATGAATCAAACCTTACTCCTGGTTTCAATCGAACAAAGCGAACTCACTTATTCGCGAATCCTACTACATTCATTCATTTAATGCAACAGACTCCACATGATAAATCAATGAGTGGAGTTACTCTTAATGCATTGATTCCATCAAAACAAATTGCACACATTAAATTCATGAAGCAAACAGCATTTGTAAATACATTGAATACAGCTACTCTTATTCTCTCAGTGTCACAAGCTTCACACATTGTCTCAATCAAACTGCACACATTCACTCCATGAACCAAACTGCACGGAGTTAATTCAATGAGTTGAGCTTCTCTCTTTCATTCAATGTGTCAAGCTTAACGCTATCATTCAAGAAAATAAACTGCATTCATTGAATCATTGAATTAAACTTTAATGATTGGTTCACTGAATCAAACGTTATTCAATGTTTCAATGAAGCAAACTTAACACGCTTATTTAGTGAATGAAACTGCGCACGTTCATTCAATGAAAGATGCTGCACTTGTCAATTCAAAGAGGAGAGGTACTCTCTTTCGTTCAATGTCTCAAGCTTAACGCATTGATTCAATCAAACATATTGCACACATTTAGTTCATGAAGCAAACTGCATTTGTCCATACAATGAATACAGCTACTCATTCATTCAATCTCACAAGCTTCACACATTATCTCAATCAAACTGCCCACATTCACTACATGAACCAATCTGCACGTCTTAATTCAATGAGTGTAGATCCTCTCATTTATCAATGCGTCAAGCAATGTGTCAAACATTCATTGACTCATTGAATCATCGTTATTCAATGTTTCAATGAAACAAACTTAACACGCTTATTTAGTGAATGAAACTGCACACGCTCGATCAATGAAACAGATTGCACATGATAATTCAATGAGTAGAGGTACTCTTAATGCATTGTTTCAATCAAACAAATTGCACACATTTAGTTCATGAAGCAACCAGCACTTGTCAAATCAATGAATGCAGCTACTCTCATTCTCTCAATGTCACAATCTTTGCACATTGTCTCAATCAAACTGCACCCATTCACTCCATGAACCAAACTCAACGTGTTAGTTCAATGAGAGAGCTTCTCTCATTCATTCAATGTGCCAATCTTAACGCTTTCATTCAATGAAACATACTGCATTCATTGAATTATAGAATCAAACTTCAATCATTGATTCAATGAATCAAATCTTATTCCTCGTTTCAATCGAACACTTATTTAATGAATCCTACTACACTCGTTCAGACTGCACATGATAATTCAATGAGTTGAGGTACTCTTAATGCATTATTTCAATCAAACAAATTGCACACATTTAGTTCACACAATTCATTGGATCCAGCTACTGTTATTCTCTCAATGTCAAAAGCTTCACACATTGTCTCAATCAAACTGCACATATTCACTCTATGAACCACACTGCTCGTGTTAGTTCAATGAGATGAGCTTCTCTCATTCCTTCAATGTGCCAAGCTTAACGCTTACATTCAATGAAATCATTGAATCATTGACTCAAACTACAATCATTCATTCAATGAATCACACCGTATTCTTTATTTCATTGGAACAAATCTATCTCCCTTTGAATGTCAATTCAATGAATCCAGCTACTCATTCATTCAATGTCACAAGCTTGACACATTGTCTCAATCAAACTGCACATATTCACCCCATGAACCAAACTGCTCGTGTTATTTCAATGAGAGAGCTTCTCTCATTCATTCAATGTGCCAAGCTTAACACTTTCAATAAATGAAACATACTGCATTCATTGAATTATTGTATCAAACTACAATCATTGACTCAATGAATCAAACCTTACTCCTGGTTTCAATCGAACAAAGCGAACTCACTTATTCGCGAATCCTACTACATTCATTCATTTAATGCAACAGACTCCACATGATAAATCAATGAGTGGAGTTACTCTTAATGCATTGATTCCATCAAAACAAATTGCACACATTAAATTCATGAAGCAAACAGCATTTGTAAATACATTGAATACAGCTACTCTTATTCTCTCAGTGTCACAAGCTTCACACATTGTCTCAATCAAACTGCACACATTCACTCCATGAACCAAACTGCACGGAGTTAATTCAATGAGTTGAGCTTCTCTCTTTCATTCAATGTGTCAAGCTTAACGCTATCATTCAAGAAAATAAACTGCATTCATTGAATCATTGAATTAAACTTTAATGATTGGTTCACTGAATCAAACGTTATTCAATGTTTCAATGAAGCAAACTTAACACGCTTATTTAGTGAATGAAACTGCGCACGTTCATTCAATGAAAGATGCTGCACTTGTCAATTCAAAGAGGAGAGGTACTCTCTTTCGTTCAATGTCTCAAGCTTAACGCATTGATTCAATCAAACATATTGCACACATTTAGTTCATGAAGCAAACTGCATTTGTCCATACAATGAATACAGCTACTCATTCATTCAATCTCACAAGCTTCACACATTATCTCAATCAAACTGCCCACATTCACTACATGAACCAATCTGCACGTCTTAATTCAATGAGTGTAGATCCTCTCATTTATCAATGCGTCAAGCAATGTGTCAAACATTCATTGACTCATTGAATCATCGTTATTCAATGTTTCAATGAAACAAACTTAACACGCTTATTTAGTGAATGAAACTGCACACGCTCGATCAATGAAACAGATTGCACATGATAATTCAATGAGTAGAGGTACTCTTAATGCATTGTTTCAATCAAACAAATTGCACACATTTAGTTCATGAAGCAACCAGCACTTGTCAAATCAATGAATGCAGCTACTCTCATTCTCTCAATGTCACAATCTTTGCACATTGTCTCAATCAAACTGCACCCATTCACTCCATGAACCAAACTCAACGTGTTAGTTCAATGAGAGAGCTTCTCTCATTCATTCAATGTGCCAATCTTAACGCTTTCATTCAATGAAACATACTGCATTCATTGAATTATAGAATCAAACTTCAATCATTGATTCAATGAATCAAATCTTATTCCTCGTTTCAATCGAACACTTATTTAATGAATCCTACTACACTCGTTCAGACTGCACATGATAATTCAATGAGTTGAGGTACTCTTAATGCATTATTTCAATCAAACAAATTGCACACATTTAGTTCACACAATTCATTGGATCCAGCTACTGTTATTCTCTCAATGTCAAAAGCTTCACACATTGTCTCAATCAAACTGCACATATTCACTCTATGAACCACACTGCTCGTGTTAGTTCAATGAGATGAGCTTCTCTCATTCCTTCAATGTGCCAAGCTTAACGCTTACATTCAATGAAATCATTGAATCATTGACTCAAACTACAATCATTCATTCAATGAATCACACCGTATTCTTTATTTCATTGGAACAAATCTATCTCCCTTTGAATGTCAATTCAATGAATCCAGCTACTCATTCATTCAATGTCACAAGCTTGACACATTGTCTCAATCAAACTGCACATATTCACCCCATGAACCAAACTGCTCGTGTTATTTCAATGAGAGAGCTTCTCTCATTCATTCAATGTGCCAAGCTTAACACTTTCAATAAATGAAACATACTGCATTCATTGAATTATTGTATCAAACTACAATCATTGACTCAATGAATCAAACCTTACTCCTGGTTTCAATCGAACAAAGCGAACTCACTTATTCGCGAATCCTACTACATTCATTCATTTAATGCAACAGACTCCACATGATAAATCAATGAGTGGAGTTACTCTTAATGCATTGATTCCATCAAAACAAATTGCACACATTAAATTCATGAAGCAAACAGCATTTGTAAATACATTGAATACAGCTACTCTTATTCTCTCAGTGTCACAAGCTTCACACATTGTCTCAATCAAACTGCACACATTCACTCCATGAACCAAACTGCACGGAGTTAATTCAATGAGTTGAGCTTCTCTCTTTCATTCAATGTGTCAAGCTTAACGCTATCATTCAAGAAAATAAACTGCATTCATTGAATCATTGAATTAAACTTTAATGATTGGTTCACTGAATCAAACGTTATTCAATGTTTCAATGAAGCAAACTTAACACGCTTATTTAGTGAATGAAACTGCGCACGTTCATTCAATGAAAGATGCTGCACTTGTCAATTCAAAGAGGAGAGGTACTCTCTTTCGTTCAATGTCTCAAGCTTAACGCATTGATTCAATCAAACATATTGCACACATTTAGTTCATGAAGCAAACTGCATTTGTCCATACAATGAATACAGCTACTCATTCATTCAATCTCACAAGCTTCACACATTATCTCAATCAAACTGCCCACATTCACTACATGAACCAATCTGCACGTCTTAATTCAATGAGTGTAGATCCTCTCATTTATCAATGCGTCAAGCAATGTGTCAAACATTCATTGACTCATTGAATCATCGTTATTCAATGTTTCAATGAAACAAACTTAACACGCTTATTTAGTGAATGAAACTGCACACGCTCGATCAATGAAACAGATTGCACATGATAATTCAATGAGTAGAGGTACTCTTAATGCATTGTTTCAATCAAACAAATTGCACACATTTAGTTCATGAAGCAACCAGCACTTGTCAAATCAATGAATGCAGCTACTCTCATTCTCTCAATGTCACAATCTTTGCACATTGTCTCAATCAAACTGCACCCATTCACTCCATGAACCAAACTCAACGTGTTAGTTCAATGAGAGAGCTTCTCTCATTCATTCAATGTGCCAATCTTAACGCTTTCATTCAATGAAACATACTGCATTCATTGAATTATAGAATCAAACTTCAATCATTGATTCAATGAATCAAATCTTATTCCTCGTTTCAATCGAACACTTATTTAATGAATCCTACTACACTCGTTCAGACTGCACATGATAATTCAATGAGTTGAGGTACTCTTAATGCATTGTTTCAATCAAACAAATTGCACACATTTAGTTAGCGCAATTCAATGGATCCAGCTACTCTTATTCTCTCAATGTCAAAATCTTCACACATTGTCTCAATCAAACTGAACGCATTCATTCCATGAAACAAACTGCAGGTGTTAATTCAATGAGTTGAGCTTCTCTCATTCATTCAATGTGTCAAGCTAAACGATTTCATTCATGGAAACAAATTGCATTCATTGAATCAATGAATCAAATTTAGCACGCTTATTTAGTGAATGAAACGGCACACGTTTAATCAATGAAAGAGGCTGCACTTGTCAATTCAAAGAGGAGAGGTACTCTCTTTCGTTCAATGTCTCAAGTTTAACGCATTGATTCAAACAAACAAATTGCACACATTTAGTTCATGAAGCAAACTGCATTTGTCAATTCAATGAATACAGCTCTTCTCATTCTCTCAATGTCACAAGCTTCGCACATTGTCTCAATCAAACAGCACATATTCACTACATGAACCAAACTGCACGTGTTAGTTCAATCAGAGAGCTTCTGTCATTCCTTCAATGTGCCAAGCTTAAGGCTTTCCTTCTATGAAACATACGGCAATCATTGAGTCATTGAATCAAACTACAATCATTGAGTCATTGAATCACACCGTATTCTTTATTTCAATGGAACAAATCTATCTCCCTTATTTAGTGAGCCAAAATGCATACGATCATTTAATGAAAAAAACTGCATTCACTGAATCATTGAATCAAACTTTAATGATTGGTTCAATGAATCAAACGTTATTCAATGTTTCAATGAAACAAACTTAACACGCTTATTTAATGAATGAAACTGCGCACGTTCATTCAGTGAAAGAGGCTGTACTTGTCAATTCAAAAAGTAGAGATACTCTATTTCGTTCAATGCCTCAAGCTTAACGCATTGATTCAATCAAACATATTGCACACATTTAGTTCATGAAGCAAACTGCATTTGTCAATACAATGAATACAGCTACTCATTCATTCAATCTCACAAGCTTCACACATTATCTCAATCAAACTGCACACATTCACTACATGAACCAATCTGCACATGTTAATTCAATGAGTGCAGATTCTCTCAGTCATCAATGCGTCAAGCAATGTGTCAAACATTCATTGAATCATTGAATCAAACTACAATCATCGTTATTCAATGTTGCAATGAAACAAACTTAACACACTTATTTAGTGAATGAAACTGCACACGTTCGTTCAATGAAACAGACTGCACATGATAATTCAATGAGTGGAGGTACTCTTAATGCATTATTTCAATCAAACAAATTGCACACATTTAGTTCACACAATTCAATGGATCCAGCTACTGTTATTCTCTCAATGTCAAAAGCTTCACACATTGTCTCAATCAAACTGAACAAATTCATTCCATGAAACAAACTGCACGTGTTAATTCAATGAGATGAGCTTCTCTCATTCCTTCAATGTGCCAAGCTTAACGCTTACAATCAATGAAATCATTGAATCATTGACTCAAACTACAATCATTCATTCAATGAATCGCACCGTATTCTTTATTTCATTGGAACAAATCTATCTCCCTTTGAATGTCAATTCAATGAATCCAGCTACTCATTCATTCAATGTCACAAGCTTGACACATTGTCTCAATCAAACTGCACATATTCACTCCATGAACCAAACTGCTCGTGTTATTTCAATGAGAGAGCTTCTCTCATTCATTCAATGTGCCAAGCTTAACACTTTCAATAAATGAAACATACTGCATTCATTGAATTATTGTATCAAACTACAATCATTGACTCAATGAATCAAACCTTACTCCTGGTTTCAATCGAACAAAGCGAACTCACTTATTCGCGAATCCTACTACATTTATTCATTCAATGAAACAGACTCCACATGATAAATCAATGAGTGGAGTTACTCTTAATGCATTGATTCCATCAAAACAAATTGCACACATTAAATTCATGAAGCAAACAGCATTTGTAAATACATTGAATACAGCTACTCTTATTCTCTCAGTGTCACAAGCTTCACATATTGTCTCAATCAAACTGCACACATTCACTCCATGAACCAAACTGCACGGAGTTAATTCAATGAGTTGAGCTTCTCTCTTTCATTCAATGTGTCAAGCTTAACGCTATCATTCAAGAAAATAAACTGCATTCATTGAATCATTGAATTAAACTTTAATGATTGGTTCACTGAATCAAACGTTATTCAATGTTTCAATGAAGCAAACTTAACACGCTTATTTAGTGAATGAAACTGCGCACGTTCATTCAATGAAAGATGCTGCACTTGTCAATTCAAAGAGGAGAGGTACTCTCTTTCGTTCAATGTCTCAAGCTTAACGCATTGATTCAATCAAACATATTGCACACATTTAGTTCATGAAGCAAACTGCATTTGTCCATACAATGAATACAGCTACTCATTCATTCAATCTCACAAGCTTCACACATTATCTCAATCAAACTGCCCACATTCACTACATGAACCAATCTGCACGTCTTAATTCAATGAGTGTAGATCCTCTCATTTATCAATGCGTCAAGCAATGTGTCAAACATTCATTGACTCATTGAATCATCGTTATTCAATGTTTCAATGAAACAAACTTAACACGCTTATTTAGTGAATGAAACTGCACACGCTCGATCAATGAAACAGATTGCACATGATAATTCAATGAGTAGAGGTACTCTTAATGCATTGTTTCAATCAAACAAATTGCACACATTTAGTTCATGAAGCAACCAGCACTTGTCAAATCAATGAATGCAGCTACTCTCATTCTCTCAATGTCACAATCTTTGCACATTGTCTCAATCAAACTGCACCCATTCACTCCATGAACCAAACTCAACGTGTTAGTTCAATGAGAGAGCTTCTCTCATTCATTCAATGTGCCAATCTTAACGCTTTCATTCAATGAAACATACTGCATTCATTGAATTATAGAATCAAACTTCAATCATTGATTCAATGAATCAAATCTTATTCCTCGTTTCAATCGAACACTTATTTAATGAATCCTACTACACTCGTTCAGACTGCACATGATAATTCAATGAGTTGAGGTACTCTTAATGCATTATTTCAATCAAACAAATTGCACACATTTAGTTAGCGCAATTCAATGGATCCAGCTACTCTTATTCTCTCAATGTCAAAATCTTCACACATTGTCTCAATCAAACTGAACGCATTCATTCCATGAAACAAACTGCAGGTGTTAATTCAATGAGTTGAGCTTCTCTCATTCATTCATTCAATGTGTCAAGCTAAACGATTTCATTCATGGAAACAAATTGCATTCATTGAATCAATGAATCAAATTTAGCACGCTTATTTAGTGAATGAAACGGCACATGTTTAATCAATGAAAGAGGCTGCACTTGTCAATTCAAAGAGGAGAGGTACTCTCTTTCGTTCAATGTCTCAAGTTTAACGCATTGATTCAAACAAACAAATTGCACACATTTAGTTCATGAAGCAAACTGCATTTGTCAATTCAATGAATACAGCTCTTCTCATTCTCTCAATGTCACAAGCTTCGCACATTGTCTCAATCAAACAGCACATATTCACTACATGAACCAAACTGCACGTGTTAGTTCAATCAGAGAGCTTCTGTCATTCCTTCAATGTGCCAAGCTTAAGGCTTTCCTTCTATGAAACATACGGCAATCATTGAGTCATTGAATCAAACTACAATCATTGAGTCATTGAATCACACCGTATTCTTTATTTCAATGGAACAAATCTATCTCCCTTATTTAGTGAGCCAAAATGCATACGATCATTTAATGAAAAAAACTGCATTCACTGAATCATTGAATCAAACTTTAATGATTGGTTCAATGAATCAAACGTTATTCAATGTTTCAATGAAACAAACTTAACACGCTTATTTAGTGAATGAAACTGCGCACGTTCATTCAGTGAAAGAGGCTGTACTAGTCAATTCAAAAAGTAGAGATACTCTATTTCGTTCAATGCCTCAAGCTTAACGCATTGATTCAATCAAACATATTGCACACATTTAGTTCATGAAGCAAACTGCATTTGTCAATACAATGAATACAGCTACTCATTCATTCAATCTCACAAGCTTCACACATTATCTCAATCAAACTGCACACATTCACTACATGAACCAATCTGCACATGTTAATTCAATGAGTGCAGATTCTCTCAGTCATCAATGCGTCAAGCAATGTGTCAAACATTCATTGAATCATTGAATCAAACTACAATCATCGTTATTCAATGTTGCAATGAAACAAACTTAACACACTTATTTAGTGAATGAAACTGCACACGTTCGTTCAATGAAACAGACTGCACATGATAATTCAATGAGTGGAGGTACTCTTAATGCATTATTTCAATCAAACAAATTGCACACATTTAGTTCACACAATTCAATGGATCCAGCTACTGTTATTCTCTCAATGTCAAAAGCTTCACACATTGTCTCAATCAAACTGAACAAATTCATTCCATGAAACAAACTGCACGTGTTAATTCAATGAGATGAGCTTCTCTCATTCCTTCAATGTGCCAAGCTTAACGCTTACAATCAATGAAATCATTGAATCATTGACTCAAACTACAATCATTCATTCAATGAATCGCACCGTATTCTTTATTTCATTGGAACAAATCTATCTCCCTTTGAATGTCAATTCAATGAATCCAGCTACTCATTCATTCAATGTCACAAGCTTGACACATTGTCTCAATCAAACTGCACATATTCACTCCATGAACCAAACTGCTCGTGTTAGTTCAATGAGAGAGCTTCTCTCATTCATTCAATGTGCCAAGCTTAACACTTTCAATAAATGAAACATACTGCATTCATTGAATTATTGTATCAAACTACAATCATTGACTCAATGAATCAAACCTTACTCCTGGTTTCAATCGAACAAAGCGAACTCACTTATTCGCGAATCCTACTACATTTATTCATTCAATGAAACAGACTCCACATGATAAATCAATGAGTGGAGTTACTCTTAATGCATTGATTCCATCAAAACAAATTGCACACATTAAATTCATGAAGCAAACAGCATTTGTAAATACATTGAATACAGCTACTCTTATTCTCTCAGTGTCACAAGCTTCACATATTGTCTCAATCAAACTGCACACATTCACTCCATGAACCAAACTGCACGGAGTTAATTCAATGAGTTGAGCTTCTCTCTTTCATTCAATGTGTCAAGCTTAACGCTATCATTCAAGAAAATAAACTGCATTCATTGAATCATTGAATTAAACTTTAATGATTGGTTCACTGAATCAAACGTTATTCAATGTTTCAATGAAGCAAACTTAACACGCTTATTTAGTGAATGAAACTGCGCACGTTCATTCAATGAAAGATGTTGCACTTGTCAATTCAAAGAGGAGAGGTACTCTCTTTCGTTCAATGTCTCAAGCTTAACGCATTGATTCAATCAAACATATTGCACACATTTAGTTCATGAAGCAAACTGCATTTGTCCATACAATGAATACAGCTACTCATTCATTCAATCTCACAAGCTTCACACATTATCTCAATCAAACTGCCCACATTCACTACATGAACCAATCTGCACGTCTTAATTCAATGAGTGTAGATCCTCTCATTTATCAATGCGTCAAGCAATGTGTCAAACATTCATTGACTCATTGAATCAAACTACAATCATCGTTATTCAATGTTTCAATGAAACAAACTTAACACGCTTATTTAGTGAATGAAACTGCACACGTTCGTTCAATGAAACAGATTGCACATGATAATTCAATGAGTAGAGGTACTCTTAATGCATTGTTTCAATCAAACAAATTGCACACATTTAGTTCATGAAGCAACCAGCACTTGTCAAATCAATGAATGCAGCTACTCTCATTCTCTCAATGTCACAATCTTTGCACATTGTCTCAATCAAACTGCACCCATTCACTCCATGAACCAAACTCAACGTGTTAGTTCAATGAGAGAGCTTCTCTCATTCATTCAATGTGCCAATCTTAACGCTTTCATTCAATGAAACATACTGCATTCATTGAATTATAGAATCAAACTTCAATCATTGATTCAATGAATCAAATCTTATTCCTCGTTTCAATCGAACACTTATTTAATGAATCCTACTACACTCGTTCAGACTGCACATGATAATTCAATGAGTTGAGGTACTCTTAATGCATTGTTTCAATCAAACAAATTGCACACATTTAGTTAGCGCAATTCAATGGATCCAGCTACTCTTATTCTCTCAATGTCAAAATCTTCACAATCTCAATCAAACTGAAGGCATTCATTCCATGAAACAAACTGCAGGTGTTAATTCAATGAGTTGAGCTTCTCTCATTCATTCAATGTGTCAAGCTAAACGATTTCATTCATGGAAACAAATTGCATTCATTGAATCAATGAATCAAATTTAGCACGCTTATTTAGTGATTGAAACGGCACACGTTGATTCAATGAAAGAGGCTGCACTTGTCAATTCAAAGAGGAGAGGTACTCTCTTTCGTTCAATGTCTCAAGTTTAACGCATTGATTCAAACAAACAAATTGCACACATTTAGTTCATGAAGCAAACTGCATTTGTCAATTCAATGAATACAGCTCTTCTCATTCTCTCAATGTCACAAGCTTCGCACATTGTCTCAATCAAACAGCACGTATTCACTACATGAACCAAACTGCACGTGTTAGTTCAATCAGAGAGCTTCTGTCATTCCTTCAATGTGCCAAGCTTAAGGCTTTCCTTCTATGAAACATACGGCAATCATTGAGTCATTGAATCAAATCATTGAGTCATTGAATCACACCGTATTCTTTATTTCAATGGAACAAATCTATCTCCCTTATTTAGTGAGCCAAAATGCATACGATCATTTAATGAAAAAAACTGCATTCACTGAATCATTGAATCAAACTTTAATGATTGGTTCAATGAATCAAACGTTATTCAATGTTTCAATGAAACAAACTTAACACGCTTATTTAGTGAATGAAACTGCGCACGTTCATTCAGTGAAAGAGGCTGTACTTGTCAATTCAAAAAGTAGAGATACTCTATTTCGTTCAATGCCTCAAGCTTAACGCATTGATTCAATCAAACATATTGCACACATTTAGTTCATGAAGCAAACTGCATTTGTCAATACAATGAATACAGCTACTCATTCATTCAATCTCACAAGCTTCACACATTATCTCAATCAAACTGCACACATTCACTACATGAACCAATCTGCACATGTTAATTCAATGAGTGCAGATTCTCTCATTCATCAATGCGTCAAGCAATGTGTCAAACATTCATTGAATCATTGAATCAAACTACAATCATCGTTATTCAATGTTGCAATGAAACAAACTTAACACACTTATTTAGTGAATGAAACTGCACACGTTCGTTCAATGAAACAGACTGCACATGATAATTCAATGAGTGGAGGTACTCTTAATGCATTGTTTCAATCAAACAAATTGCACACATTTAGTTCACACAATTCATTGGATCCAGCTACTGTTATTCTCTCAATGTCAAAAGCTTCACACATTGTCTCAATCAAACTGCACATATTCACTCTATGAACCACACTGCTCGTGTTAGTTCAATGAGATGAGCTTCTCTCATTCCTTCAATGTGCCAAGCTTAACGCTTACATTCAATGAAATCATTGAATCATTGACTCAAACTACAATCATTCATTCAATGAATCACACCGTATTCTTTATTTCATTGGAACAAATCTATCTCCCTTTGAATGTCAATTCAATGAATCCAGCTACTCATTCATTCAATGTCACAAGCTTGACACATTGTCTCAATCAAACTGCACATATTCACCCCATGAACCAAACTGCTCGTGTTATTTCAATGAGAGAGCTTCTCTCATTCATTCAATGTGCCAAGCTTAACACTTTCAATAAATGAAACATACTGCATTCATTGAATTATTGTATCAAACTACAATCATTGACTCAATGAATCAAACCTTACTCCTGGTTTCAATCGAACAAAGCGAACTCACTTATTCGCGAATCCTACTACATTCATTCATTTAATGCAACAGACTCCACATGATAAATCAATGAGTGGAGTTACTCTTAATGCATTGATTCCATCAAAACAAATTGCACACATTAAATTCATGAAGCAAACAGCATTTGTAAATACATTGAATACAGCTACTCTTATTCTCTCAGTGTCACAAGCTTCACACATTGTCTCAATCAAACTGCACACATTCACTCCATGAACCAAACTGCACGGAGTTAATTCAATGAGTTGAGCTTCTCTCTTTCATTCAATGTGTCAAGCTTAACGCTATCATTCAAGAAAATAAACTGCATTCATTGAATCATTGAATTAAACTTTAATGATTGGTTCACTGAATCAAACGTTATTCAATGTTTCAATGAAGCAAACTTAACACGCTTATTTAGTGAATGAAACTGCGCACGTTCATTCAATGAAAGATGCTGCACTTGTCAATTCAAAGAGGAGAGGTACTCTCTTTCGTTCAATGTCTCAAGCTTAACGCATTGATTCAATCAAACATATTGCACACATTTAGTTCATGAAGCAAACTGCATTTGTCCATACAATGAATACAGCTACTCATTCATTCAATCTCACAAGCTTCACACATTATCTCAATCAAACTGCCCACATTCACTACATGAACCAATCTGCACGTCTTAATTCAATGAGTGTAGATCCTCTCATTTATCAATGCGTCAAGCAATGTGTCAAACATTCATTGACTCATTGAATCATCGTTATTCAATGTTTCAATGAAACAAACTTAACACGCTTATTTAGTGAATGAAACTGCACACGCTCGATCAATGAAACAGATTGCACATGATAATTCAATGAGTAGAGGTACTCTTAATGCATTGTTTCAATCAAACAAATTGCACACATTTAGTTCATGAAGCAACCAGCACTTGTCAAATCAATGAATGCAGCTACTCTCATTCTCTCAATGTCACAATCTTTGCACATTGTCTCAATCAAACTGCACCCATTCACTCCATGAACCAAACTCAACGTGTTAGTTCAATGAGAGAGCTTCTCTCATTCATTCAATGTGCCAATCTTAACGCTTTCATTCAATGAAACATACTGCATTCATTGAATTATAGAATCAAACTTCAATCATTGATTCAATGAATCAAATCTTATTCCTCGTTTCAATCGAACACTTATTTAATGAATCCTACTACACTCGTTCAGACTGCACATGATAATTCAATGAGTTGAGGTACTCTTAATGCATTGTTTCAATCAAACAAATTGCACACATTTAGTTAGCGCAATTCAATGGATCCAGCTACTCTTATTCTCTCAATGTCAAAATCTTCACACATTGTCTCAATCAAACTGAACGCATTCATTCCATGAAACAAACTGCAGGTGTTAATTCAATGAGTTGAGCTTCTCTCATTCATTCAATGTGTCAAGCTAAACAATTTCATTCATGGAAACAAATTGCATTCATTGAATCAATGAATCAAATTTAGCACGCTTATTTAGTGAATGAAACGGCACACGTTTAATCAATGAAAGAGGCTGCACTTGTCAATTCAAAGAGGAGAGGTACTCTCTTTCGTTCAATGTCTCAAGTTTAACGCATTGATTCAAACAAACAAATTGCACACATTTAGTTCATGAAGCAAACTGCATTTGTCAATTCAATGAATACAGCTCTTCTCATTCTCTCAATGTCACAAGCTTCGCACATTGTCTCAATCAAACAGCACATATTCACTACATGAACCAAACTGCACGTGTTAGTTCAATCAGAGAGCTTCTGTCATTCCTTCAATGTGCCAAGCTTAAGGCTTTCCTTCTATGAAACATACGGCAATCATTGAGTCATTGAATCAAACTACAATCATTGAGTCATTGAATCACACCGTATTCTTTATTTCAATGGAACAAATCTATCTCCCTTATTTAGTGAGCCAAAATGCATACGATCATTTAATGAAAAAAACTGCATTCACTGAATCATTGAATCAAACTTTAATGATTGGTTCAATGAATCAAACGTTATTCAATGTTTCAATGAAACAAACTTAACACGCTTATTTAGTGAATGAAACCGCGCACGTTCATTCAGTGAAAGAGGCTGTACTTGTCAATTCAAAAAGTAGAGATACTCTATTTCGTTCAATGCCTCAAGCTTAACGCATTGATTCAATCAAACATATTGCACACATTTAGTTCATGAAGCAAACTGCATTTGTCAATACAATGAATACAGCTACTCATTCATTCAATCTCACAAGCTTCACACATTATCTCAATCAAACTGCACACATTCACTACATGAACCAATCTGCACATGTTAATTCAATGAGTGCAGATTCTCTCAGTCATCAATGCGTCAAGCAATGTGTCAAACATTCATTGAATCATTGAATCAAACTACAATCATCGTTATTCAATGTTGCAATGAAACAAACTTAACACACTTATTTAGTGAATGAAACTGCACACGTTCGTTCAATGAAACAGACTGCACATGATAATTCAATGAGTGGAGGTACTCTTAATGCATTCTTTCAATCAAACAAATTGCACACATTTAGTTCACACAATTCAATGGATCCAGCTACTGTTATTCTCTCAATGTCAAAAGCTTCACACATTGTCTCAATCAAACTGAACACATTCATTCCATGAAACAAACAGCACGTGTTAATTCAATGAGATGAGCTTCTCTCATTCCTTCAATGTGCCAAGCTTAACGCTTACATTCAATGAAATCATTGAATCATTGACTCAAACTACAATCATTCATTCAATGAATCACACCGTATTCTTAATTTCATTGGAACAAATCTATCTCCCTTTGAATGTCAATTCAATGAATCCAGCTACTCATTCATTCAATGTCACAAGCTTGACACATTGTCTCAATCAAACTGCACATATTCACCCCATGAACCAAACTGCTCGTGTTACTTCAATGAGAGAGCTTCTCTCATTCATTCAATGTGCCAAGCTTAACACTTTCAATAAATGAAACATACTGCATTCATTGAATTATTGTATCAAACTACAATCATTGACTCAATGAATCAAACCTTACTCCTGGTTTCAATCGAACAAAGCGAACTCACTTATTCGCGAATCCTACTACATTCATTCATTCAATGAAACAGACTCCACATGATAAATCAATGAGTGGAGTTACTCTTAATGCATTGATTCCATCAAAACAAATTGTACACATTAAATTCATGAAGCAAACAGCATTTGTAAATACATTGAATACAGCTACTCTTATTCTCTCAGTGTCACAAGCTTCACACATTGTCTAAATCAAACTGCACACATTCACTCCATGAACCAAACTGCACGGAGTTAATTCAATGAGTTGAGCTTCTCTCTTTCATTCAATGTGTCAAGCTTAACGTTATCATTCAAGAAAATAAACTGCATTCATTGAATCATTGAATTAAACTTTAATGATTGGTTCACTGAATCAAACGTTATTCAATGTTTCAATGAAGCAAACTTAACACGCTTATTTAGTGAATGAAACTGCGCACGTTCATTCAATGAAAGATGCTGCACTTGTCAATTCAAAGAGGAGAGGTACTCTCTTTCGTTCAATGTCTCAAGCTTAACGCATTGATTCAATCAAACATATTGCACACATTTAGTTCATGAAGCAAACTGCATTTGTCCATACAATGAATACAGCTACTCATTCATTCAATCTCACAAGCTTCACACATTATCTCAATCAAACTGCCCACATTCACTACATGAACCAATCTGCACGTCTTAATTCAATGAGTGTAGATCCTCTCATTTATCAATGCGTCAAGCAATGTGTCAAACATTCATTGACTCATTGAATCATCGTTATTCAATGTTTCAATGAAACAAACTTAACACGCTTATTTAGTGAATGAAACTGCACACGCTCGATCAATGAAACAGATTGCACATGATAATTCAATGAGTAGAGGTACTCTTAATGCATTGTTTCAATCAAACAAATTGCACACATTTAGTTCATGAAGCAACCAGCACTTGTCAAATCAATGAATGCAGCTACTCTCATTCTCTCAATGTCACAATCTTTGCACATTGTCTCAATCAAACTGCACCCATTCACTCCATGAACCAAACTCAACGTGTTAGTTCAATGAGAGAGCTTCTCTCATTCATTCAATGTGCCAATCTTAACGCTTTCATTCAATGAAACATACTGCATTCATTGAATTATAGAATCAAACTTCAATCATTGATTCAATGAATCAAATCTTATTCCTCGTTTCAATCGAACACTTATTTAATGAATCCTACTACACTCGTTCAGACTGCACATGATAATTCAATGAGTTGAGGTACTCTTAATGCATTGTTTCAATCAAACAAATTGCACACATTTAGTTAGCGCAATTCAATGGATCCAGCTACTCTTATTCTCTCAATGTCAAAATCTTCACACATTGTCTCAATCAAACTGAACGCATTCATTCCATGAAACAAACTGCAGGTGTTAATTCAATGAGTTGAGCTTCTCTCATTCATTCAATGTGTCAAGCTAAACAATTTCATTCATGGAAACAAATTGCATTCATTGAATCAATGAATCAAATTTAGCACGCTTATTTAGTGAATGAAACGGCACACGTTTAATCAATGAAAGAGGCTGCACTTGTCAATTCAAAGAGGAGAGGTACTCTCTTTCGTTCAATGTCTCAAGTTTAACGCATTGATTCAAACAAACAAATTGCACACATTTAGTTCATGAAGCAAACTGCATTTGTCAATTCAATGAATACAGCTCTTCTCATTCTCTCAATGTCACAAGCTTCGCACATTGTCTCAATCAAACAGCACATATTCACTACATGAACCAAACTGCACGTGTTAGTTCAATCAGAGAGCTTCTGTCATTCCTTCAATGTGCCAAGCTTAAGGCTTTCCTTCTATGAAACATACGGCAATCATTGAGTCATTGAATCAAACTACAATCATTGAGTCATTGAATCACACCGTATTCTTTATTTCAATGGAACAAATCTATCTCCCTTATTTAGTGAGCCAAAATGCATACGATCATTTAATGAAAAAAACTGCATTCACTGAATCATTGAATCAAACTTTAATGATTGGTTCAATGAATCAAACGTTATTCAATGTTTCAATGAAACAAACTTAACACGCTTATTTAGTGAATGAAACCGCGCACGTTCATTCAGTGAAAGAGGCTGTACTTGTCAATTCAAAAAGTAGAGATACTCTATTTCGTTCAATGCCTCAAGCTTAACGCATTGATTCAATCAAACATATTGCACACATTTAGTTCATGAAGCAAACTGCATTTGTCAATACAATGAATACAGCTACTCATTCATTCAATCTCACAAGCTTCACACATTATCTCAATCAAACTGCACACATTCACTACATGAACCAATCTGCACATGTTAATTCAATGAGTGCAGATTCTCTCAGTCATCAATGCGTCAAGCAATGTGTCAAACATTCATTGAATCATTGAATCAAACTACAATCATCGTTATTCAATGTTGCAATGAAACAAACTTAACACACTTATTTAGTGAATGAAACTGCACACGTTCGTTCAATGAAACAGACTGCACATGATAATTCAATGAGTGGAGGTACTCTTAATGCATTCTTTCAATCAAACAAATTGCACACATTTAGTTCACACAATTCAATGGATCCAGCTACTGTTATTCTCTCAATGTCAAAAGCTTCACACATTGTCTCAATCAAACTGAACACATTCATTCCATGAAACAAACAGCACGTGTTAATTCAATGAGATGAGCTTCTCTCATTCCTTCAATGTGCCAAGCTTAACGCTTACATTCAATGAAATCATTGAATCATTGACTCAAACTACAATCATTCATTCAATGAATCACACCGTATTCTTAATTTCATTGGAACAAATCTATCTCCCTTTGAATGTCAATTCAATGAATCCAGCTACTCATTCATTCAATGTCACAAGCTTGACACATTGTCTCAATCAAACTGCACATATTCACCCCATGAACCAAACTGCTCGTGTTACTTCAATGAGAGAGCTTCTCTCATTCATTCAATGTGCCAAGCTTAACACTTTCAATAAATGAAACATACTGCATTCATTGAATTATTGTATCAAACTACAATCATTGACTCAATGAATCAAACCTTACTCCTGGTTTCAATCGAACAAAGCGAACTCACTTATTCGCGAATCCTACTACATTCATTCATTCAATGAAACAGACTCCACATGATAAATCAATGAGTGGAGTTACTCTTAATGCATTGATTCCATCAAAACAAATTGTACACATTAAATTCATGAAGCAAACAGCATTTGTAAATACATTGAATACAGCTACTCTTATTCTCTCAGTGTCACAAGCTTCACACATTGTCTAAATCAAACTGCACACATTCACTCCATGAACCAAACTGCACGGAGTTAATTCAATGAGTTGAGCTTCTCTCTTTCATTCAATGTGTCAAGCTTAACGTTATCATTCAAGAAAATAAACTGCATTCATTGAATCATTGAATTAAACTTTAATGATTGGTTCACTGAATCAAACGTTATTCAATGTTTCAATGAAGCAAACTTAACACGCTTATTTAGTGAATGAAACTGCGCACGTTCATTCAATGAAAGATGCTGCACTTGTCAATTCAAAGAGGAGAGGTACTCTCTTTCGTTCAATGTCTCAAGCTTAACGCATTGATTCAATCAAACATATTGCAAACATTTAATTCATAAATCAAACTGCATTTGTCCATACAATGAATACAGCTACTCATTCATTCAATCTCACAAGCTTCACACATTATCTCAATCAAACTGCCCACATTCACTACATGAACCAATCTGCACGTCTTAATTCAATGAGTGTAGATCCTCTCATTTATCAATGCGTCAAGCAATGTGTCAAACATTCATTGACTCATTGAATCAAACTACAATCATCGTTATTCAATGTTTCAATGAAACAAACTTAACACGCTTATTTAGTGAATGAAACTGCGCACGTTCATTCAGTGAAAGAGGCTGTACTTGTCAATTCAAAAAGTAGAGATACTCTATTTCGTTCAATGCCTCAAGCTTAACGCATTGATTCAATCAAACATATTGCACACATTTAGTTCATGAAGCAAACTGCATTTGTCAATACAATGAACACAGCTACTCATTCATTCAATCTCACAAGCTTCACACATTATCTCAATCAAACTGCACACATTCACTACTTGAACCAATCTGCACATGTTAATTCAATGAGTGCAGATTCTCTCATTCATCAATGCGTCAAGCAATGTGTCAAACATTCATTGAATCATTGAATCAAACTACAATCATCGTTATTCAATGTTGCAATGAAACAAACTTAACACACTTATTTAGTGAATAAAACTGCACACGTTCGTTCAATGAAACAGACTGCACATGATAATTCAATGAGTGGAGGTACTCTTAATGCATTCTTTCAATCAAACAAATTGCACACATTTAGTTCACACAATTCAATGGATCCAGCTACTGTTATTCTCTCAATGTCATAAGCTTCACACATTGTCTCAATCAAACTGAACACATTCATTCCATGAAACAAACTGCACGTGTTAATTCAATGAGATGAGCTTCTCTCATTCCTTCAATGTGCCAAGCTTAACGCTTACATTCAATGAAATCATTGAATCATTGACTCAAACTACAATCATTCATTCAATGAATCACACCGTATTCTTTATTTCATTGGAACAAATCTATCTCCCTTTGAATGTCAATTCAATGAATCCAGCTACTCATTCATTCAATGTCACAAGCTTGACACATTGTCTCAATCAAACTGCACATATTCACTCCATGAACCAAACTGCTCGTGTTACTTCAATGAGAGAGCTTCTCTCATTCATTCAATGTGCCAAGCTTAACACTTTCAATAAATGAAACATACTGCATTCATTGAATTATTGTATCAAACTACAATCATTGACTCAATGAATCAAACCTTACTCCTGGTTTCAATCGAACAAAGCGAACTCACTTATTCGCGAATCCTACTACATTCATTCATTCAATGAAACAGACTCCACATGATAAATCAATGAGTGGAGTTACTCTTAATGCATTGATTCCATCAAAACAAATTGTACACATTAAATTCATGAAGCAAACAGCATTTGTAAATACATTGAATACAGCTACTCTTATTCTCTCAGTGTCACAAGCTTCACACATTGTCTAAATCAAACTGCACACATTCACTCCATGAACCAAACTGCACGGAGTTAATTCAATGAGTTGAGCTTCTCTCTTTCATTCAATGTGTCAAGCTTAACGCTATCATTCAAGAAAATAAACTGCATTCATTGAATCATTGAATTAAACTTTAATGATTGGTTCACTGAATCAAACGTTATTCAATGTTTCAATGAAGCAAACTTAACACGCTTATTTAGTGAATGAAACTGCGCACGTTCATTCAATGAAAGATGCTGCACTTGTCAATTCAAAGAGGAGAGGTACTCTCTTTCGTTCAATGTCTCAAGCTTAACGCATTGATTCAATCAAACATATTGCAAACATTTAATTCATAAAGCAAACTGCATTTGTCCATACAATGAATACAGCTACTCATTCATTCAATCTCACAAGCTTCACACATTATCTCAATCAAACTGCCCACATTCACTACATGAACCAATCTGCACGTCTTAATTCAATGAGTGTAGATCCTCTCATTTATCAATGCGTCAAGCAATGTGTCAAACATTCATTGACTCATTGAATCAAACTACAATCATCGTTATTCAATGTTTCAATGAAACAAACTTAACACGCTTATTTAGTGAATGAAACTGCACAGGTTCGTTCAATGAAACAGATTGCACATGATAATTCAATGAGTAGAGGTACTCTTAATGCATTGTTTCAATCAAACAAATTGCACACATTTAGTTAGCGCAATTCAATGGATCCAGGTACTCTTATTCTCTCAATGTCAAAAGCTTCACACATTGTCTCAATCAAACTGAACACATTCATTCCATGAAACAAACTGCACGTGTTAATTCAATGAGATGAGCTTCTCTCATTCCTTCAATGTGCCAAGCTTAACGCTTACATTCAATGAAATCATTGAATCATTGACTCAAACTACAATCATTCATTCAATGAATCACACCGTATTCTTTATTTCATTGGAACAAATCTATCTCCCTTTGAATGTCAATTCAATGAATCCAGTTACTCATTCATTCAATGTCACAAGCTTGACACATTGTCTCAATCAAACTGCACATATTCACCCCATGAACCAAACTGCTCGTGTTATTTCAATGAGAGAGCTTCTCTCATTCATTCAATGTGCCAAGCTTAACACTTTCAATAAATGAAACATACTGCATTCATTGAATTATTGTATCAAACTACAATCATTGACTCAATGAATCAAACCTTACTCCTGGTTTCAATCGAACAAAGCGAACTCACTTATTCGCGAATCCTACTACATTTATTCATTCAATGAAACAGACTCCACATGATAAATCAATGAGTGGAGTAACTCTTAATGCATTGATTCCATCAAAACAAATTGCACACATTAAATTCATGAAGCAAACAGCATTTGTAAATACATTGAATACAGCTACTCTTATTCTCTCAGTGTCACAAGCTTCACACATTGTCTCAATCAAACTGCACACATTCACTCCATGAACCAAACTGCACGGAGTTAATTCAATGAGTTGAGCTTCTCTCTTTCATTCAATGTGTCAAGCTTAACGCTCTCATTCAAGAAAATAAACTGCATTCATTGAATCATTGAATTAAACTTTAATGATTGGTTCACTGAATCAAACGTTATTCAATGTTTCAATGAAGCAAACTTAACACGCTTATTTAGTGAATGAAACTGCGCACGTTCATTCAATGAAAGATGCTGCACTTGTCAATTCAAAGAGGAGAGGTACTCTCTTTCGTTCAATGTCTCAAGCTTAACGCATTGATTCAATCAAACATATTGCACACATTTAGTTCATGAAGCAAACTGCATTTGTCCATACAATGAATACAGCTACTCATTCATTCAATCTCACAAGCTTCACACATTATCTCAATCAAACTGCCCACATTCACTACATGAACCAATCTGCACGTCTTAATTCAATGAGTGTAGATCCTCTCATTTATCAATGCGTCAAGCAATGTGTCAAACATTCATTGACTCATTGAATCAAACTACAATCATCGTTATTCAATGTTTCAATGAAACAAACTTAACACGCTTATTTAGTGAATGAAACTGCACACGTTCATTCAATGAAAGATGCTGCACTTGTCAATTCAAAGAGGAGAGGTACTCTCTTTCGTTCAATGTCTCAAGCTTAACGCATTGATTCAATCAAACATATTGCACACATTTAGTTCATGAAGCAAACTGCATTTGTCAATTCAATGAATACAGCTCTTCTCATTCTCTCAATGTCACAAGCTTCGCACATTGTCTCAATCAAACAGCACATATTCACTACATGAACCAAACTGCACGTGTTAGTTCAATCAGAGAGCTTCTGTCATTCCTTCAATGTGCCAAGCTTAAGGCTTTCCTTCTATGAAACATACGGCAATCATTGAGTCATTGAATCAAACTACAATCATTGAGTCATTGAATCACACCGTATTCTTTATTTCAATGGAACAAATCTATCTCCCTTATTTAGTGAGCCAAAATGCATACGATCATTTAATGAAAAAAACTGCATTCACTGAATCATTGAATCAAACTTTAATGATTGGTTCAATGAATCAAACGTTATTCAATGTTTCAATGAAACAAACTTAACACGCTTATTTAGTGAATGAAACTGCGCACGTTCATTCAGAGAAAGAGGCTGTACTTGTCAATTCAAAAAGTAGAGATACTCTATTTCGTTCAATGCCTCAAGCTTAACGCATTGATTCAATCAAACATATTGCACACATTTAGTTCATGAAGCAAACTGCATTTGTCAATACAATGAATACAGCTACTCATTCATTCAATCTCACAAGCTTCACACATTATCTCAATCAAACTGCACACATTCACTACATGAACCAATCTGCACATGTTAATTCAATGAGTGCAGATTCTCTCAGTCATCAATGCGTCAAGCAATGTGTCAAACATTCATTGAATCATTGAATCAAACTACAATCATCGTTATTCAATGTTGCAATGAAACAAACTTAACACACTTATTTAGTGAATGAAACTGCACACGTTCGTTCAATGAAACAGACTGCACATGATAATTCAATGAGTGGAGGTACTCTTAATGCATTGTTTCAATCAAACAAATTGCACACATTTAGTTCACACAATTCAATGGATCCAGCTACTGTTATTCTCTCAATGTCAAAAGCTTCACACATTGTCTCAATCAAACTGAACACATTCATTCCATGAAACAAACTGCACGTGTTAATTCAATGAGATGAGCTTCTCTCATTCCTTCAATGTGCCAAGCTTAACGCTTACAATCAATGAAATCATTGAATCATTGACTCAAACTACAATCATTCATTCAATGAATCGCACCGTATTCTTTATTTCATTGGAACAAATCTATCTCCCTTTGAATGTCAATTCAATGAATCCAGTTACTCATTCATTCAATGTCACAAGCTTGACACATTGTCTCAATCAAACTGCACATATTCACTCCATGATCCAAACTGCTCGTGTTAGTTCAATGAGAGAGCTTCTCTCATTCATTCAATGTGCCAAGCTTAACACTTTCAATAAATGAAACATACTGCATTCATTGAATTATTGTATCAAACTACAATCATTGACTCAATGAATCAAACCTTACTCCTGGTTTCAATCGAACAAAGCGAACTCACTTATTCGTGAATCCTACTACATTTATTCATTCAATGAAACAGACTCCACATGATAAATCAATGAGTGGAGTTACTCTTAATGCATTGATTCAATCAAAACAAATTGCACACATTAAATTCATGAAGCAAACAGCATTTGTAAATACATTGAATACAGCTACTCTTATTCTCTCAGTGTCACAAGCTTCACATATTGTCTCAATCAAACTGCACACATTCACTCCATGAACCAAACTGCACGGAGTTAATTCAATGAGTTGAGCTTCTCTCTTTCATTCAATGTGTCAAGCTTAACGCTATCATTCAAGAAAACAAACTGCATTCATTGAATCATTGAATTAAACTTTAATGATTGGTTCACTGAATCAAACGTTATTCAATGTTTCAATGAAGCAAACTTAACACGCTTATTTAGTGAATGAAACTGCGCACATTCATTCAATGAAAGATGTTGCACTTGTCAATTCAAAGAGGAGTACTCTCTTTCGTTCAATGTCTCAAGCTTAACGCATTGATTCAATCAAACATATTGCACACATTTAGTTCATGAAGCAAACTGCATTTGTCCATACAATGAATACAGCTACTCATTCATTCAATCTCACAAGCTTCACACATTATCTCAATCAAACTGCCCACATTCACTACATGAACCAATCTGCACGTCTTAATTCAATGAGTGTAGATCCTCTCATTTATCAATGCGTCAAGCAATGTGTCAAACATTCATTGACTCATTGAATCAAACTACAATCATCGTTATTCAATGTTTCAATGAAACAAACTTAACACGCTTATTTAGTGAATGAAACTGCACACGTTCGTTCAATGAAACAGATTGCACATGATAATTCAATGAGTAGAGGTACTCTTAATGCATTGTTTCAATCAAACAAATTGCACACATTTAGTTCATGAAGCAACCAGCACTTGTCAAATCAATGAATGCAGCTACTCTCATTCTCTCAATGTCACAATCTTTGCACATTGTCTCAATCAAACTGCACCCATTCACTCCATGAACCAAACTCAACGTGTTAGTTCAATGAGAGAGCTTCTCTCATTCATTCAATGTGCCAATCTTAACGCTTTCATTCAATGAAACATACTGCATTCATTGAATTATAGAATCAAACTTCAATCATTGATTCAATGAATCAAATCTTATTCCTCGTTTCAATCGAACACTTATTTAATGAATCCTACTACACTCGTTCAGACTGCACATGATAAATCAATGAGTTGAGGTACTCTTAATGCATTGTTTCAATCAAACAAATTGCACACATTTAGTTAGCGCAATTCAATGGATCCAGCTACTCTTATTCTCTCAATGTCAAAATCTTCACACATTGTCTCAATCAAACTGAACGCATTCATTCCATGAAACAAACTGCAGGTGTTAATTCAATGAGTTGAGCTTCTCTCATTCATTCATTCAATGTGTCAAGCTAAACGATTTCATTCATGGAAACAAATTGCATTCATTGAATCAATGAATCAAATTTAGCACGCTTATTTAGTGATTGAAACGGCACACGTTTAATCAATGAAAGAGGCTGCACTTGTCAATTCAAAGAGGAGAGGTACTCTCTTTCGTTCAATGTCTCAAGTTTAACGCATTGATTCAAACAAACAAATTGCACACATTTAGTTCATGAAGCAAACTGCATTTGTCAATTCAATGAATACAGCTCTTCTCATTCTCTCAATGTCACAAGCTTCGCACATTGTCTCAATCAAACAGCACATATTCACTACATGAACCAAACTGCACGTGTTAGTTCAATCAGAGAGCTTCTGTCATTCCTTCAATGTGCCAAGCTTAAGGCTTTCCTTCTATGAAACATACGGCAATCATTGAGTCATTGAATCAAACTACAATCATTGAGTCATTGAATCACACCGTATTCTTTATTTCAATGGAACAAATCTATCTCCCTTATTTAGTGAGCCAAAATGCATACGATCATTTAATGAAAAAAACTGCATTCACTGAATCATTGAATCAAACTTTAATGATTGGTTCAATGAATCAAACGTTATTCAATGTTTCAATGAAACAAACTTAACACGCTTATTTAGTGAATGAAACCGCGCACGTTCATTCAGAGAAAGAGGCTGTACTTGTCAATTCAAAAAGTAGAGATACTCTATTTCGTTCAATGCCTCAAGCTTAACGCATTGATTCAATCAAACATATTGCACACATTTAGTTCATGAAGCAAACTGCATTTGTCAATACAATGAATACAGCTACTCATTCATTCAATCTCACAAGCTTCACACATTATCTCAATCAAACTGCACACATTCACTACATGAACCAATCTGCACATGTTAATTCAATGAGTGCAGATTCTCTCAGTCATCAATGCGTCAAGCAATGTGTCAAACATTCATTGAATCATTGAATCAAACTACAATCATCGTTATTCAATGTTGCAATGAAACAAACTTAACACACTTATTTAGTGAATGAAACTGCACACGTTCGTTCAATGAAACAGACTGCACATGATAATTCAATGAGTGGAGGTACTCTTAATGCATTGTTTCAATCAAACAAATTGCACACATTTAGTTCACACAATTCAATGGATCCAGCTACTGTTATTCTCTCCATGTCAAAAGCTTCACACATTGTCTCAATCAAACTGAACACATTCATTCCATGAAACAAACTGCACGGGTTAATTCAATGAGATGAGCTTCTCTCATTCCTTCAATGTGCCAAGCTTAACGCTTACATTCAATGAAATCATTGAATCATTGACTCAAACTACAATCATTCATTCAATGAATCACACCGTATTCTTTATTTCATTGGAACAAATCTATCTCCCTTTGAATGTCAATTCAATGAATCCAGCTACTCATTCATTCAATGTCACAAGCTTGACACATTGTCTCAATCAAACTGCACATATTCACCCCATGAACCAAACTGCTCGTGTTATTTCAATGAGAGAGCTTCTCTCATTCATTCAATGTGCCAAGCTTAACACTTTCAATAAATGAAACATACTGCATTCATTGAATTATTGTATCAAACTACAATCATTGACTCAATGAATCAAACCTTACTCCTGGTTTCAATCGAACAAAGCGAACTCACTTATTCGCGAATCCTACTACATTCATTCATTTAATGCAACAGACTCCACATGATAAATCAATGAGTGGAGTTACTCTTAATGCATTGATTCCATCAAAACAAATTGCACACATTAAATTCATGAAGCAAACAGCATTTGTAAATACATTGAATACAGCTACTCTTATTCTCTCAGTGTCACAAGCTTCACACATTGTCTCAATCAAACTGCACACATTCACTCCATGAACCAAACTGCACGGAGTTAATTCAATGAGTTGAGCTTCTCTCTTTCATTCAATGTGTCAAGCTTAACGCTATCATTCAAGAAAATAAACTGCATTCATTGAATCATTGAATTAAACTTTAATGATTGGTTCACTGAATCAAACGTTATTCAATGTTTCAATGAAGCAAACTTAACACGCTTATTTAGTGAATGAAACTGCGCACGTTCATTCAATGAAAGATGCTGCACTTGTCAATTCAAAGAGGAGAGGTACTCTCTTTCGTTCAATGTCTCAAGCTTAACGCATTGATTCAATCAAACATATTGCACACATTTAGTTCATGAAGCAAACTGCATTTGTCCATACAATGAATACAGCTACTCATTCATTCAATCTCACAAGCTTCACACATTATCTCAATCAAACTGCCCACATTCACTACATGAACCAATCTGCACGTCTTAATTCAATGAGTGTAGATCCTCTCATTTATCAATGCGTCAAGCAATGTGTCAAACATTCATTGACTCATTGAATCAAACTACAATCATCGTTATTCAATGTTTCAATGAAACAAACTTAACACGCTTATTTAGTGAATGAAACTGCGCACGTTCATTCAGTGAAAGAGGCTGTACTTGTCAATTCAAAAAGTAGAGATACTCTATTTCGTTCAATGCCTCAAGCTTAACGCATTGATTCAATCAAACATATTGCACACATTTAGTTCATGAAGCAAACTGCATTTGTCAATACAATGAACACAGCTACTCATTCATTCAATCTCACAAGCTTCACACATTATCTCAATCAAACTGCACACATTCACTACTTGAACCAATCTGCACATGTTAATTCAATGAGTGCAGATTCTCTCATTCATCAATGCGTCAAGCAATGTGTCAAACATTCATTGAATCATTGAATCAAACTACAATCATCGTTATTCAATGTTGCAATGAAACAAACTTAACACACTTATTTAGTGAATAAAACTGCACACGTTCGTTCAATGAAACAGACTGCACATGATAATTCAATGAGTGGAGGTACTCTTAATGCATTCTTTCAATCAAACAAATTGCACACATTTAGTTCACACAATTCAATGGATCCAGCTACTGTTATTCTCTCAATGTCATAAGCTTCACACATTGTCTCAATCAAACTGAACACATTCATTCCATGAAACAAACTGCACGTGTTAATTCAATGAGATGAGCTTCTCTCATTCCTTCAATGTGCCAAGCTTAACGCTTACATTCAATGAAATCATTGAATCATTGACTCAAACTACAATCATTCATTCAATGAATCACACCGTATTCTTTATTTCATTGGAACAAATCTATCTCCCTTTGAATGTCAATTCAATGAATCCAGCTACTCATTCATTCAATGTCACAAGCTTGACACATTGTCTCAATCAAACTGCACATATTCACTCCATGAACCAAACTGCTCGTGTTACTTCAATGAGAGAGCTTCTCTCATTCATTCAATGTGCCAAGCTTAACACTTTCAATAAATGAAACATACTGCATTCATTGAATTATTGTATCAAACTACAATCATTGACTCAATGAATCAAACCTTACTCCTGGTTTCAATCGAACAAAGCGAACTCACTTATTCGCGAATCCTACTACATTCATTCATTCAATGAAACAGACTCCACATGATAAATCAATGAGTGGAGTTACTCTTAATGCATTGATTCCATCAAAACAAATTGTACACATTAAATTCATGAAGCAAACAGCATTTGTAAATACATTGAATACAGCTACTCTTATTCTCTCAGTGTCACAAGCTTCACACATTGTCTAAATCAAACTGCACACATTCACTCCATGAACCAAACTGCACGGAGTTAATTCAATGAGTTGAGCTTCTCTCTTTCATTCAATGTGTCAAGCTTAACGCTATCATTCAAGAAAATAAACTGCATTCATTGAATCATTGAATTAAACTTTAATGATTGGTTCACTGAATCAAACGTTATTCAATGTTTCAATGAAGCAAACTTAACACGCTTATTTAGTGAATGAAACTGCGCACGTTCATTCAATGAAAGATGCTGCACTTGTCAATTCAAAGAGGAGAGGTACTCTCTTTCGTTCAATGTCTCAAGCTTAACGCATTGATTCAATCAAACATATTGCAAACATTTAATTCATAAAGCAAACTGCATTTGTCCATACAATGAATACAGCTACTCATTCATTCAATCTCACAAGCTTCACACATTATCTCAATCAAACTGCCCACATTCACTACATGAACCAATCTGCACGTCTTAATTCAATGAGTGTAGATCCTCTCATTTATCAATGCGTCAAGCAATGTGTCAAACATTCATTGACTCATTGAATCAAACTACAATCATCGTTATTCAATGTTTCAATGAAACAAACTTAACACGCTTATTTAGTGAATGAAACTGCACAGGTTCGTTCAATGAAACAGATTGCACATGATAATTCAATGAGTAGAGGTACTCTTAATGCATTGTTTCAATCAAACAAATTGCACACATTTAGTTAGCGCAATTCAATGGATCCAGCTACTCTTATTCTCTCAATGTCAAAAGCTTCACACATTGTCTCAATCAAACTGAACACATTCATTCCATGAAACAAACTGCACGTGTTAATTCAATGAGATGAGCTTCTCTCATTCCTTCAATGTGCCAAGCTTAACGCTTACATTCAATGAAATCATTGAATCATTGACTCAAACTACAATCATTCATTCAATGAATCACACCGTATTCTTTATTTCATTGGAACAAATCTATCTCCCTTTGAATGTCAATTCAATGAATCCAGCTACTCATTCATTCAATGTCACAAGCTTGACACATTGTCTCAATCAAACTGCACATATTCACCCCATGAACCAAACTGCTCGTGTTATTTCAATGAGAGAGCTTCTCTCATTCATTCAATGTGCCAAGCTTAACACTTTCAATAAATGAAACATACTGCATTCATTGAATTATTGTATCAAACTACAATCATTGACTCAATGAATCAAACCTTACTCCTGGTTTCAATCGAACAAAGCGAACTCACTTATTCGCGAATCCTACTACATTTATTCATTCAATGAAACAGACTCCACATGATAAATCAATGAGTGGAGTAACTCTTAATGCATTGATTCCATCAAAACAAATTGCACACATTAAATTCATGAAGCAAACAGCATTTGTAAATACATTGAATACAGCTACTCTTATTCTCTCAGTGTCACAAGCTTCACACATTGTCTCAATCAAACTGCACACATTCACTCCATGAACCAAACTGCACGGTGTTAATTCAATGAGTTGAGCTTCTCTCTTTCATTCAATGTGTCAAGCTTAACGCTCTCATTCAAGAAAATAAACTGCATTCATTGAATCATTGAATTAAACTTTAATGATTGGTTCACTGAATCAAACGTTATTCAATGTTTCAATGAAGCAAACTTAACACGCTTATTTAGTGAATGAAACTGCGCACGTTCATTCAATGAAAGATCTCAATCAAACTTGTCAATTCAAAGAGGAGAGGTACTCTCTTTCGTTCAATGTCTCAAGCTTAACGCATTGATTCAATCAAACATATTGCACACATTTAGTTCATGAAGCAAACTGCATTTGTCCATACAATGAATACAGCTACTCATTCATTCAATCTCACAAGCTTCACACATTATCTCAATCAAACTGCCCACATTCACTACATGAACCAATCTGCACGTCTTAATTCAATGAGTGTAGATCCTCTCATTTATCAATGCGTCAAGCAATGTGTCAAACATTCATTGACTCATTGAATCAAACTACAATCATCGTTATTCAATGTTTCAATGAAACAAACTTAACACGCTTATTTAGTGAATGAAACTGCACACGTTCGTTCAATGAAAGATGCTGCACTTGTCAATTCAAAGAGGAGAGGTACTCTCTTTCGTTCAATGTCTCAAGCTTAACGCATTGATTCAATCAAACATATTGCACACATTTAGTTCATGAAGCAAACTGCATTTGTCAATTCAATGAATACAGCTCTTCTCATTCTCTCAATGTCACAAGCTTCGCACATTGTCTCAATCAAACAGCACATATTCACTACATGAACCAAACTGCACGTGTTAGTTCAATCAGAGAGCTTCTGTCATTCCTTCAATGTGCCAAGCTTAAGGCTTTCCTTCTATGAAACATACGGCAATCATTGAGTCATTGAATCAAACTACAATCATTGAGTCATTGAATCACACCGTATTCTTTATTTCAATGGAACAAATCTATCTCCCTTATTTAGTGAGCCAAAATGCATACGATCATTTAATGAAAAAAACTGCATTCACTGAATCATTGAATCAAACTTTAATGATTGGTTCAATGAATCAAACGTTATTCAATGTTTCAATGAAACAAACTTAACACGCTTATTTAGTGAATGAAACCGCGCACGTTCATTCAGTGAAAGAGGCTGTACTTGTCAATTCAAAAAGTAGAGATACTCTATTTCGTTCAATGCCTCAAGCTTAACGCATTGATTCAATCAAACATATTGCACACATTTAGTTCATGAAGCAAACTGCATTTGTCAATACAATGAATACAGCTACTCATTCATTCAATCTCACAAGCTTCACACATTATCTCAATCAAACTGCACACATTCACTACATGAACCAATCTGCACATGTTAATTCAATGAGTGCAGATTCTCTCAGTCATCAATGCGTCAAGCAATGTGTCAAACATTCATTGAATCATTGAATCAAACTACAATCATCGTTATTCAATGTTGCAATGAAACAAACTTAACACACTTATTTAGTGAATGAAACTGCACACGTTCGTTCAATGAAACAGACTGCACATGATAATTCAATGAGTGGAGGTACTCTTAATGCATTGTTTCAATCAAACAAATTGCACACATTTAGTTCACACAATTCAATGGATCCAGCTACTGTTATTCTCTCAATGTCAAAAGCTTCACACATTGTCTCAATCAAACTGAACACATTCATTCCATGAAACAAACTGCACGTGTTAATTCAATGAGATGAGCTTCTCTCATTCCTTCAATGTGCCAAGCTTAACGCTTACAATCAATGAAATCATTGAATCATTGACTCAAACTACAATCATTCATTCAATGAATCGCACCGTATTCTTTATTTCATTGGAACAAATCTATCTCCCTTTGAATGTCAATTCAATGAATCCAGCTACTCATTCATTCAATGTCACAAGCTTGACACATTGTCTCAATCAAACTGCACATATTCACTCCATGATCCAAACTGCTCGTGTTAGTTCAATGAGAGAGCTTCTCTCATTCATTCAATGTGCCAAGCTTAACACTTTCAATAAATGAAACATACTGCATTCATTGAATTATTGTATCAAACTACAATCATTGACTCAATGAATCAAACCTTACTCCTGGTTTCAATCGAACAAAGCGAACTCACTTATTCGTGAATCCTACTACATTTATTCATTCAATGAAACAGACTCCACATGATAAATCAATGAGTGGAGTTACTCTTAATGCATTGATTCAATCAAAACAAATTGCACACATTAAATTCATGAAGCAAACAGCATTTGTAAATACATTGAATACAGCTACTCTTATTCTCTCAGTGTCACAAGCTTCACATATTGTCTCAATCAAACTGCACACATTCACTCCATGAACCAAACTGCACGGAGTTAATTCAATGAGTTGAGCTTCTCTCTTTCATTCAATGTGTCAAGCTTAACGCTATCATTCAAGAAAACAAACTGCATTCATTGAATCATTGAATTAAACTTTAATGATTGGTTCACTGAATCAAACGTTATTCAATGTTTCAATGAAGCAAACTTAACACGCTGATTTAGTGAATGAAACTGCGCACATTCATTCAATGAAAGATGTTGCACTTGTCAATTCAAAGAGGAGTACTCTCTTTCGTTCAATGTCTCAAGCTTAACGCATTGATTCAATCAAACATATTGCACACATTTAGTTCATGAAGCAAACTGCATTTGTCCATACAATGAATACAGCTACTCATTCATTCAATCTCACAAGCTTCACACATTATCTCAATCAAACTGCCCACATTCACTACATGAACCAATCTGCACGTCTTAATTCAATGAGTGTAGATCCTCTCATTTATCAATGCGTCAAGCAATGTGTCAAACATTCATTGACTCATTGAATCAAACTACAATCATCGTTATTCAATGTTTCAATGAAACAAACTTAACACGCTTATTTAGTGAATGAAACTGCACAAGTTCGTTCAATGAAACAGATTGCACATGATAATTCAATGAGTAGAGGTACTCTTAATGCATTGTTTCAATCAAACAAATTGCACACATTTAGTTCATGAAGCAACCAGCACTTGTCAAATCAATGAATGCAGCTACTCTCATTCTCTCAATGTCACAATCTTTGCACATTGTCTCAATCAAACTGCACCCATTCACTCCATGAACCAAACTCAACGTGTTAGTTCAATGAGAGAGCTTCTCTCATTCATTCAATGTGCCAATCTTAACGCTTTCATTCAATGAAACATACTGCATTCATTGAATTATAGAATCAAACTTCAATCATTGATTCAATGAATCAAATCTTATTCCTCGTTTCAATCGAACACTTATTTAATGAATCCTACTACACTCGTTCAGACTGCACATGATAAATCAATGAGTTGAGGTACTCTTAATGCATTGTTTCAATCAAACAAATTGCACACATTTAGTTAGCGCAATTCAATGGATCCAGCTACTCTTATTCTCTCAATGTCAAAATCTTCACACATTGTCTCAATCAAACTGAACGCATTCATTCCATGAAACAAACTGCAGGTGTTAATTCAATGAGTTGAGCTTCTCTCATTCATTCATTCAATGTGTCAAGCTAAACGATTTCATTCATGGAAACAAATTGCATTCATTGAATCAATGAATCAAATTTAGCACGCTTATTTAGTGATTGAAACGGCACACGTTTAATCAATGAAAGAGGCTGCACTTGTCAATTCAAAGAGGAGAGGTACTCTCTTTCGTTCAATGTCTCAAGTTTAACGCATTGATTCAAACAAACAAATTGCACACATTTAGTTCATGAAGCAAACTGCATTTGTCAATTCAATGAATACAGCTCTTCTCATTCTCTCAATGTCACAAGCTTCGCACATTGTCTCAATCAAACAGCACATATTCACTACATGAACCAAACTGCACGTGTTAGTTCAATCAGAGAGCTTCTGTCATTCCTTCAATGTGCCAAGCTTAAGGCTTTCCTTCTATGAAACATACGGCAATCATTGAGTCATTGAATCAAACTACAATCATTGAGTCATTGAATCACACCGTATTCTTTATTTCAATGGAACAAATCTATCTCCCTTATTTAGTGAGCCAAAATGCATACGATCATTTAATGAAAAAAACTGCATTCACTGAATCATTGAATCAAACTTTAATGATTGGTTCAATGAATCAAACGTTATTCAATGTTTCAATGAAACAAACTTAACACGCTTATTTAGTGAATGAAACCGCGCACGTTCATTCAGAGAAAGAGGCTGTACTTGTCAATTCAAAAAGTAGAGATACTCTATTTCGTTCAATGCCTCAAGCTTAACGCATTGATTCAATCAAACATATTGCACACATTTAGTTCATGAAGCAAACTGCATTTGTCAATACAATGAATACAGCTACTCATTCATTCAATCTCACAAGCTTCACACATTATCTCAATCAAACTGCACACATTCACTACATGAACCAATCTGCACATGTTAATTCAATGAGTGCAGATTCTCTCAGTCATCAATGCGTCAAGCAATGTGTCAAACATTCATTGAATCATTGAATCAAACTACAATCATCGTTATTCAATGTTGCAATGAAACAAACTTAACACACTTATTTAGTGAATGAAACTGCACACGTTCGTTCAATGAAACAGACTGCACATGATAATTCAATGAGTGGAGGTACTCTTAATGCATTCTTTCAATCAAACAAATTGCACACATTTAGTTCACACAATTCAATGGATCCAGCTACTGTTATTCTCTCCATGTCAAAAGCTTCACACATTGTCTCAATCAAACTGAACACATTCATTCCATGAAACAAACTGCACGTGTTAATTCAATGAGATGAGCTTCTCTCATTCCTTCAATGTGCCAAGCTTAACGCTTACAATCAATGAAATCATTGAATCATTGACTCAAACTACAATCATTCATTCAATGAATCGCACCGTATTCTTTATTTCATTGGAACAAATCTATCTCCCTTTGAATGTCAATTCAATGAATCCAGCTACTCATTCATTCAATGTCACAAGCTTGACACATTGTCTCAATCAAACTGCACATATTCACTCCATGAACCAAACTGCTCGTGTTAGTTCAATGAGAGAGCTTCTCTCATTCATTCAATGTGCCAAGCTTAACACTTTCAATAAATGAAACATACTGCATTCATTGAATTATTGTATCAAACTACAATCATTGACTCAATGAATCAAACCTTACTCCTGGTTTCAATCGAACAAAGCGAACTCACTTATTCGCGAATCCTACTACATTTATTCATTCAATGAAACAGACTCCACATGATAAATCAATGAGTGGAGTTACTCTTAATGCATTGATTCAATCAAAACAAATTGCACACATTAAATTCATGAAGCAAACAGCATTTGTAAATACATTGAATACAGCTACTCTTATTCTCTCAGTGTCACAAGCTTCACACATTGTCTAAATCAAACTGCACACATTCACTCCATGAAACAAACTGCACGGAGTTAATTCAATGAGTTGAGCTTCTCTCTTTCATTCAATGTGTCAAGCTTAACGCTATCATTCAAGAAAATAAACTGCATTCATTGAATCATTGAATTAAACTTTAATGATTGGTTCACTGAATCAAACGTTATTCAATGTTTCAATGAAGCAAACTTAACACGCTTATTTAGTGAATGAAACTGCGCACGTTCATTCAATGAAAGATGCTGCACTTGTCAATTCAAAGAGGAGAGGTACTCTCTTTCGTTCAATGTCTCAAGCTTAACGCATTGATTCAATCAAACATATTGCAAACATTTAATTCATAAATCAAACTGCATTTGTCCATACAATGAATACAGCTACTCATTCATTCAATCTCACAAGCTTCACACATTATCTCAATCAAACTGCCCACATTCACTACATGAACCAATCTGCACGTCTTAATTCAATGAGTGTAGATCCTCTCATTTATCAATGCGTCAAGCAATGTGTCAAACATTCATTGACTCATTGAATCAAACTACAATCATCGTTATTCAATGTTTCAATGAAACAAACTTAACACGCTTATTTAGTGAATGAAACTGCGCACGTTCATTCAGTGAAAGAGGCTGTACTTGTCATTTCAAAAAGTAGAGATACTCTATTTCGTTCAATGCCTCAAGCTTAACGCATTGATTCAATCAAACATATTGCACACATTTAGTTCATGAAGCAAACTGCATTTGTCAATACAATGAACACAGCTACTCATTCATTCAATCTCACAAGCTTCACACATTATCTCAATCAAACTGCACACATTCACTACTTGAACCAATCTGCACATGTTAATTCAATGAGTGCAGATTCTCTCATTCATCAATGCGTCAAGCAATGTGTCAAACATTCATTGAATCATTGAATCAAACTACAATCATCGTTATTCAATGTTGCAATGAAACAAACTTAACACACTTATTTAGTGAATAAAACTGCACACGTTCGTTCAATGAAACAGACTGCACATGATAATTCAATGAGTGGAGGTACTCTTAATGCATTCTTTCAATCAAACAAATTGCACACATTTAGTTCACACAATTCAATGGATCCAGCTACTGTTATTCTCTCAATGTCATAAGCTTCACACATTGTCTCAATCAAACTGAACACATTCATTCCATGAAACAAACTGCACGTGTTAATTCAATGAGATGAGCTTCTCTCATTCCTTCAATGTGCCAAGCTTAACGCTTACATTCAATGAAATCATTGAATCATTGACTCAAACTACAATCATTCATTCAATGAATCACACCGTATTCTTTATTTCATTGGAACAAATCTATCTCCCTTTGAATGTCAATTCAATGAATCCAGCTACTCATTCATTCAATGTCACAAGCTTGACACATTGTCTCAATCAAACTGCACATATTCACTCCATGAACCAAACTGCTCGTGTTACTTCAATGAGAGAGCTTCTCTCAATCATTCAATGTGCCAAGCTTAACACTTTCAATAAATGAAACATACTGCATTCATTGAATTATTGTATCAAACTACAATCATTGACTCAATGAATCAAACCTTACTCCTGGTTTCAATCGAACAAAGCGAACTCACTTATTCGCGAATCCTACTACATTCATTCATTCAATGAAACAGACTCCACATGATAAATCAATGAGTGGAGTTACTCTTAATGCATTGATTCCATCAAAACAAATTGTACACATTAAATTCATGAAGCAAACAGCATTTGTAAATACATTGAATACAGCTACTCTTATTCTCTCAGTGTCACAAGCTTCACACATTGTCTAAATCAAACTGCACACATTCACTCCATGAACCAAACTGCAAGGAGTTAATTCAATGAGTTGAGCTTCTCTCTTTCATTCAATGTGTCAAGCTTAACGCTATCATTCAAGAAAATAAACTGCATTCATTGAATCATTGAATTAAACTTTAATGATTGGTTCACTGAATCAAACGTTATTCAATGTTTCAATGAAGCAAACTTAACACGCTTATTTAGTGAATGAAACTGCGCACGTTCATTCAATGAAAGATGCTGCACTTGTCAATTCAAAGAGGAGAGGTACTCTCTTTCGTTCAATGTCTCAAGCTTAACGCATTGATTCAATCAAACATATTGCACACATTTAATTCATAAAGCAAACTGCATTTGTCCATACAATGAATACAGCTACTCATTCATTCAATCTCACAAGCTTCACACATTATCTCAATCAAACTGCCCACATTCACTACATGAACCAATCTGCACGTCTTAATTCAATGAGTGTAGATCCTCTCATTTATCAATGCGTCAAGCAATGTGTCAAACATTCATTGACTCATTGAATCAAACTACAATCATCGTTATTCAATGTTTCAATGAAACAAACTTAACACGCTTATTTAGTGAATGAAACTGCACAGGTTCGTTCAATGAAACAGATTGCACATGATAATTCAATGAGTAGAGGTACTCTTAATGCATTGTTTCAATCAAACAAATTGCACACATTTAGTTAGCGCAATTCAATGGATCCAGCTACTCTTATTCTCTCAATGTCAAAAGCTTCACACATTGTCTCAATCAAACTGAACACATTCATTCCATGAAACAAACTGCACGTGTTAATTCAATGAGATGAGCTTCTCTCATTCCTTCAATGTGCCAAGCTTAACGCTTACATTCAATGAAATCATTGAATCATTGACTCAAACTACAATCATTCATTCAATGAATCACACCGTATTCTTTATTTCATTGGAACAAATCTATCTCCCTTTGAATGTCAATTCAATGAATCCAGTTACTCATTCATTCAATGTCACAAGCTTGACACATTGTCTCAATCAAACTGCACATATTCACCCCATGAACCAAACTGCTCGTGTTATTTCAATGAGAGAGCTTCTCTCATTCATTCAATGTGCCAAGCTTAACACTTTCAATAAATGAAACATACTGCATTCATTGAATTATTGTATCAAACTACAATCATTGACTCAATGAATCAAACCTTACTCCTGGTTTCAATCGAACAAAGCGAACTCACTTATTCGCGAATCCTACTACATTTATTCATTCAATGAAACAGACTCCACATGATAAATCAATGAGTGGAGTAACTCTTAATGCATTGATTCCATCAAAACAAATTGCACACATTAAATTCATGAAGCAAACAGCATTTGTAAATACATTGAATACAGCTACTCTTATTCTCTCAGTGTCACAAGCTTCACATATTGTCTCAATCAAACTGCACACATTCACTCCATGAACCAAACTGCACGGAGTTAATTCAATGAGTTGAGCTTCTCTCTTTCATTCAATGTGTCAAGCTTAACGCTATCATTCAAGAAAACAAACTGCATTCATTGAATCATTGAATTAAACTTTAATGATTGGTTCACTGAATCAAACGTTATTCAATGTTTCAATGAAGCAAACTTAACACGCTGATTTAGTGAATGAAACTGCGCACATTCATTCAATGAAAGATGTTGCACTTGTCAATTCAAAGAGGAGTACTCTCTTTCGTTCAATGTCTCAAGCTTAACGCATTGATTCAATCAAACATATTGCACACATTTAGTTCATGAAGCAAACTGCATTTGTCCATACAATGAATACAGCTACTCATTCATTCAATCTCACAAGCTTCACACATTATCTCAATCAAACTGCCCACATTCACTACATGAACCAATCTGCACGTCTTAATTCAATGAGTGTAGATCCTCTCATTTATCAATGCGTCAAGCAATGTGTCAAACATTCATTGACTCATTGAATCAAACTACAATCATCGTTATTCAATGTTTCAATGAAACAAACTTAACACGCTTATTTAGTGAATGAAACTGCACAAGTTCGTTCAATGAAACAGATTGCACATGATAATTCAATGAGTAGAGGTACTCTTAATGCATTGTTTCAATCAAACAAATTGCACACATTTAGTTCATGAAGCAACCAGCACTTGTCAAATCAATGAATGCAGCTACTCTCATTCTCTCAATGTCACAATCTTTGCACATTGTCTCAATCAAACTGCACCCATTCACTCCATGAACCAAACTCAACGTGTTAGTTCAATGAGAGAGCTTCTCTCATTCATTCAATGTGCCAATCTTAACGCTTTCATTCAATGAAACATACTGCATTCATTGAATTATAGAATCAAACTTCAATCATTGATTCAATGAATCAAATCTTATTCCTCGTTTCAATCGAACACTTATTTAATGAATCCTACTACACTCGTTCAGACTGCACATGATAAATCAATGAGTTGAGGTACTCTTAATGCATTGTTTCAATCAAACAAATTGCACACATTTAGTTAGCGCAATTCAATGGATCCAGCTACTCTTATTCTCTCAATGTCAAAATCTTCACACATTGTCTCAATCAAACTGAACGCATTCATTCCATGAAACAAACTGCAGGTGTTAATTCAATGAGTTGAGCTTCTCTCATTCATTCATTCAATGTGTCAAGCTAAACGATTTCATTCATGGAAACAAATTGCATTCATTGAATCAATGAATCAAATTTAGCACGCTTATTTAGTGATTGAAACGGCACACGTTTAATCAATGAAAGAGGCTGCACTTGTCAATTCAAAGAGGAGAGGTACTCTCTTTCGTTCAATGTCTCAAGTTTAACGCATTGATTCAAACAAACAAATTGCACACATTTAGTTCATGAAGCAAACTGCATTTGTCAATTCAATGAATACAGCTCTTCTCATTCTCTCAATGTCACAAGCTTCGCACATTGTCTCAATCAAACAGCACATATTCACTACATGAACCAAACTGCACGTGTTAGTTCAATCAGAGAGCTTCTGTCATTCCTTCAATGTGCCAAGCTTAAGGCTTTCCTTCTATGAAACATACGGCAATCATTGAGTCATTGAATCAAACTACAATCATTGAGTCATTGAATCACACCGTATTCTTTATTTCAATGGAACAAATCTATCTCCCTTATTTAGTGAGCCAAAATGCATACGATCATTTAATGAAAAAAACTGCATTCACTGAATCATTGAATCAAACTTTAATGATTGGTTCAATGAATCAAACGTTATTCAATGTTTCAATGAAACAAACTTAACACGCTTATTTAGTGAATGAAACCGCGCACGTTCATTCAGAGAAAGAGGCTGTACTTGTCAATTCAAAAAGTAGAGATACTCTATTTCGTTCAATGCCTCAAGCTTAACGCATTGATTCAATCAAACATATTGCACACATTTAGTTCATGAAGCAAACTGCATTTGTCAATACAATGAATACAGCTACTCATTCATTCAATCTCACAAGCTTCACACATTATCTCAATCAAACTGCACACATTCACTACATGAACCAATCTGCACATGTTAATTCAATGAGTGCAGATTCTCTCAGTCATCAATGCGTCAAGCAATGTGTCAAACATTCATTGAATCATTGAATCAAACTACAATCATCGTTATTCAATGTTGCAATGAAACAAACTTAACACACTTATTTAGTGAATGAAACTGCACACGTTCGTTCAATGAAACAGACTGCACATGATAATTCAATGAGTGGAGGTACTCTTAATGCATTCTTTCAATCAAACAAATTGCACACATTTAGTTCACACAATTCAATGGATCCAGCTACTGTTATTCTCTCCATGTCAAAAGCTTCACACATTGTCTCAATCAAACTGAACACATTCATTCCATGAAACAAACTGCACGTGTTAATTCAATGAGATGAGCTTCTCTCATTCCTTCAATGTGCCAAGCTTAACGCTTACAATCAATGAAATCATTGAATCATTGACTCAAACTACAATCATTCATTCAATGAATCGCACCGTATTCTTTATTTCATTGGAACAAATCTATCTCCCTTTGAATGTCAATTCAATGAATCCAGCTACTCATTCATTCAATGTCACAAGCTTGACACATTGTCTCAATCAAACTGCACATATTCACTCCATGAACCAAACTGCTCGTGTTAGTTCAATGAGAGAGCTTCTCTCATTCATTCAATGTGCCAAGCTTAACACTTTCAATAAATGAAACATACTGCATTCATTGAATTATTGTATCAAACTACAATCATTGACTCAATGAATCAAACCTTACTCCTGGTTTCAATCGAACAAAGCGAACTCACTTATTCGCGAATCCTACTACATTTATTCATTCAATGAAACAGACTCCACATGATAAATCAATGAGTGGAGTTACTCTTAATGCATTGATTCAATCAAAACAAATTGCACACATTAAATTCATGAAGCAAACAGCATTTGTAAATACATTGAATACAGCTACTCTTATTCTCTCAGTGTCACAAGCTTCACACATTGTCTAAATCAAACTGCACACATTCACTCCATGAAACAAACTGCACGGAGTTAATTCAATGAGTTGAGCTTCTCTCTTTCATTCAATGTGTCAAGCTTAACGCTATCATTCAAGAAAATAAACTGCATTCATTGAATCATTGAATTAAACTTTAATGATTGGTTCACTGAATCAAACGTTATTCAATGTTTCAATGAAGCAAACTTAACACGCTTATTTAGTGAATGAAACTGCGCACGTTCATTCAATGAAAGATGCTGCACTTGTCAATTCAAAGAGGAGAGGTACTCTCTTTCGTTCAATGTCTCAAGCTTAACGCATTGATTCAATCAAACATATTGCAAACATTTAATTCATAAATCAAACTGCATTTGTCCATACAATGAATACAGCTACTCATTCATTCAATCTCACAAGCTTCACACATTATCTCAATCAAACTGCCCACATTCACTACATGAACCAATCTGCACGTCTTAATTCAATGAGTGTAGATCCTCTCATTTATCAATGCGTCAAGCAATGTGTCAAACATTCATTGACTCATTGAATCAAACTACAATCATCGTTATTCAATGTTTCAATGAAACAAACTTAACACGCTTATTTAGTGAATGAAACTGCGCACGTTCATTCAGTGAAAGAGGCTGTACTTGTCATTTCAAAAAGTAGAGATACTCTATTTCGTTCAATGCCTCAAGCTTAACGCATTGATTCAATCAAACATATTGCACACATTTAGTTCATGAAGCAAACTGCATTTGTCAATACAATGAACACAGCTACTCATTCATTCAATCTCACAAGCTTCACACATTATCTCAATCAAACTGCACACATTCACTACTTGAACCAATCTGCACATGTTAATTCAATGAGTGCAGATTCTCTCATTCATCAATGCGTCAAGCAATGTGTCAAACATTCATTGAATCATTGAATCAAACTACAATCATCGTTATTCAATGTTGCAATGAAACAAACTTAACACACTTATTTAGTGAATAAAACTGCACACGTTCGTTCAATGAAACAGACTGCACATGATAATTCAATGAGTGGAGGTACTCTTAATGCATTCTTTCAATCAAACAAATTGCACACATTTAGTTCACACAATTCAATGGATCCAGCTACTGTTATTCTCTCAATGTCATAAGCTTCACACATTGTCTCAATCAAACTGAACACATTCATTCCATGAAACAAACTGCACGTGTTAATTCAATGAGATGAGCTTCTCTCATTCCTTCAATGTGCCAAGCTTAACGCTTACATTCAATGAAATCATTGAATCATTGACTCAAACTACAATCATTCATTCAATGAATCACACCGTATTCTTTATTTCATTGGAACAAATCTATCTCCCTTTGAATGTCAATTCAATGAATCCAGCTACTCATTCATTCAATGTCACAAGCTTGACACATTGTCTCAATCAAACTGCACATATTCACTCCATGAACCAAACTGCTCGTGTTACTTCAATGAGAGAGCTTCTCTCAATCATTCAATGTGCCAAGCTTAACACTTTCAATAAATGAAACATACTGCATTCATTGAATTATTGTATCAAACTACAATCATTGACTCAATGAATCAAACCTTACTCCTGGTTTCAATCGAACAAAGCGAACTCACTTATTCGCGAATCCTACTACATTCATTCATTCAATGAAACAGACTCCACATGATAAATCAATGAGTGGAGTTACTCTTAATGCATTGATTCCATCAAAACAAATTGTACACATTAAATTCATGAAGCAAACAGCATTTGTAAATACATTGAATACAGCTACTCTTATTCTCTCAGTGTCACAAGCTTCACACATTGTCTAAATCAAACTGCACACATTCACTCCATGAACCAAACTGCAAGGAGTTAATTCAATGAGTTGAGCTTCTCTCTTTCATTCAATGTGTCAAGCTTAACGCTATCATTCAAGAAAATAAACTGCATTCATTGAATCATTGAATTAAACTTTAATGATTGGTTCACTGAATCAAACGTTATTCAATGTTTCAATGAAGCAAACTTAACACGCTTATTTAGTGAATGAAACTGCGCACGTTCATTCAATGAAAGATGCTGCACTTGTCAATTCAAAGAGGAGAGGTACTCTCTTTCGTTCAATGTCTCAAGCTTAACGCATTGATTCAATCAAACATATTGCACACATTTAATTCATAAAGCAAACTGCATTTGTCCATACAATGAATACAGCTACTCATTCATTCAATCTCACAAGCTTCACACATTATCTCAATCAAACTGCCCACATTCACTACATGAACCAATCTGCACGTCTTAATTCAATGAGTGTAGATCCTCTCATTTATCAATGCGTCAAGCAATGTGTCAAACATTCATTGACTCATTGAATCAAACTACAATCATCGTTATTCAATGTTTCAATGAAACAAACTTAACACGCTTATTTAGTGAATGAAACTGCACAGGTTCGTTCAATGAAACAGATTGCACATGATAATTCAATGAGTAGAGGTACTCTTAATGCATTGTTTCAATCAAACAAATTGCACACATTTAGTTAGCGCAATTCAATGGATCCAGCTACTCTTATTCTCTCAATGTCAAAAGCTTCACACATTGTCTCAATCAAACTGAACACATTCATTCCATGAAACAAACTGCACGTGTTAATTCAATGAGATGAGCTTCTCTCATTCCTTCAATGTGCCAAGCTTAACGCTTACATTCAATGAAATCATTGAATCATTGACTCAAACTACAATCATTCATTCAATGAATCACACCGTATTCTTTATTTCATTGGAACAAATCTATCTCCCTTTGAATGTCAATTCAATGAATCCAGTTACTCATTCATTCAATGTCACAAGCTTGACACATTGTCTCAATCAAACTGCACATATTCACCCCATGAACCAAACTGCTCGTGTTATTTCAATGAGAGAGCTTCTCTCATTCATTCAATGTGCCAAGCTTAACACTTTCAATAAATGAAACATACTGCATTCATTGAATTATTGTATCAAACTACAATCATTGACTCAATGAATCAAACCTTACTCCTGGTTTCAATCGAACAAAGCGAACTCACTTATTCGCGAATCCTACTACATTTATTCATTCAATGAAACAGACTCCACATGATAAATCAATGAGTGGAGTAACTCTTAATGCATTGATTCCATCAAAACAAATTGCACACATTAAATTCATGAAGCAAACAGCATTTGTAAATACATTGAATACAGCTACTCTTATTCTCTCAGTGTCACAAGCTTCACACATTGTCTCAATCAAACTGCACACATTCACTCCATGAACCAAAATGCACGGAGTTAATTCAATGAGTTGAGCTTCTCTCTTTCATTCAATGTGTCAAGCTTAACGCTCTCATTCAAGAAAATAAACTGCATTCATTGAATCATTGAATTAAACTTTAATGATTGGTTCACTGAATCAAACGTTATTCAATGTTTCAATGAAGCAAACTTAACACGCTGATTTAGTGAATGAAACTGCGCACATTCATTCAATGAAAGATGTTGCACTTGTCAATTCAAAGAGGAGTACTCTCTTTCGTTCAATGTCTCAAGCTTAACGCATTGATTCAATCAAACATATTGCACACATTTAGTTCATGAAGCAAACTGCATTTGTCCATACAATGAATACAGCTACTCATTCATTCAATCTCACAAGCTTCACACATTATCTCAATCAAACTGCCCACATTCACTACATGAACCAATCTGCACGTCTTAATTCAATGAGTGTAGATCCTCTCATTTATCAATGCGTCAAGCAATGTGTCAAACATTCATTGACTCATTGAATCAAACTACAATCATCGTTATTCAATGTTTCAATGAAACAAACTTAACACGCTTATTTAGTGAATGAAACTGCACACGTTCGTTCAATGAAACAGATTGCACATGATAATTCAATGAGTAGAGGTACTCTTAATGCATTGTTTCAATCAAACAAATTGCACACATTTAGTTCATGAAGCAACCAGCACTTGTCAAATCAATGAATGCAGCTACTCTCATTCTCTCAATGTCACAATCTTTGCACATTGTCTCAATCAAACTGCACCCATTCACTCCATGAACCAAACTCAACGTGTTAGTTCAATGAGAGAGCTTCTCTCATTCATTCAATGTGCCAATCTTAACGCTTTCATTCAATGAAACATACTGCATTCATTGAATTATAGAATCAAACTTCAATCATTGATTCAATGAATCAAATCTTATTCCTCGTTTCAATCGAACACTTATTTAATGAATCCTACTACACTCGTTCAGACTGCACATGATAAATCAATGAGTTGAGGTACTCTTAATGCATTGTTTCAATCAAACAAATTGCACACATTTAGTTAGCGCAATTCAATGGATCCAGCTACTCTTATTCTCTCAATGTCAAAATCTTCACACATTGTCTCAATCAAACTGAACGCATTCATTCCATGAAACAAACTGCAGGTGTTAATTCAATGAGTTGAGCTTCTCTCATTCATTCATTCAATGTGTCAAGCTAAACGATTTCATTCATGGAAACAAATTGCATTCATTGAATCAATGAATCAAATTTAGCACGCTTATTTAGTGATTGAAACGGCACACGTTTAATCAATGAAAGAGGCTGCACTTGTCAATTCAAAGAGGAGAGGTACTCTCTTTCGTTCAATGTCTCAAGTTTAACGCATTGATTCAAACAAACAAATTGCACACATTTAGTTCATGAAGCAAACTGCATTTGTCAATTCAATGAATACAGCTCTTCTCATTCTCTCAATGTCACAAGCTTCGCACATTGTCTCAATCAAACAGCACATATTCACTACATGAACCAAACTGCACGTGTTAGTTCAATCAGAGAGCTTCTGTCATTCCTTCAATGTGCCAAGCTTAAGGCTTTCCTTCTATGAAACATACGGCAATCATTGAGTCATTGAATCAAACTACAATCATTGAGTCATTGAATCACACCGTATTCTTTATTTCAATGGAACAAATCTATCTCCCTTATTTAGTGAGCCAAAATGCATACGATCATTTAATGAAAAAAACTGCATTCACTGAATCATTGAATCAAACTTTAATGATTGGTTCAATGAATCAAACGTTATTCAATGTTTCAATGAAACAAACTTAACACGCTTATTTAGTGAATGAAACCGCGCACGTTCATTCAATGAAAGATGCTGCACTTGTCAATTCAAAGAGGAGAGGTACTCTCTTTCGTTCAATGTCTCAAGCTTAACGCATTGATTCAATCAAACATATTGCAAACATTTAATTCATAAAGCAAACTGCATTTGTCCATACAATGAATACAGCTACTCATTCATTCAATCTCACAAGCTTCACACATTATCTCAATCAAACTGCACACATTCACTACATGAACCAATCTGCACATGTTAATTCAATGAGTGCAGATTCTCTCAGTCATCAATGCGTCAAGCAATGTGTCAAACATTCATTGACTCATTGAATCAAACTACAATCATCGTTATTCAATGTTTCAATGAAACAAACTTAACACGCTTATTTAGTGAATGAAACTGCACAGGTTCGTTCAATGAAACAGATTGCACATGATAATTCAATGAGTAGAGGTACTCTTAATGCATTGTTTCAATCAAACAAATTGCACACATTTAGTTCACACAATTCAATGGATCCAGCTACTCTTATTCTCTCAATGTCAAAAGCTTCACACATTGTCTCAATCAAACTGAACACATTCATTCCATGAAACAAACTGCACGTGTTAATTCAATGAGATGAGCTTCTCTCATTCCTTCAATGTGCCAAGCTTAACGCTTACATTCAATGAAATCATTGAATCATTGACTCAAACTACAATCATTCATTCAATGAATCACACCGTATTCTTTATTTCATTGGAACAAATCTATCTCCCTTTGAATGTCAATTCAATGAATCCAGTTACTCATTCATTCAATGTCACAAGCTTGACACATTGTCTCAATCAAACTGCACATATTCACCCCATGAACCAAACTGCTCGTGTTATTTCAATGAGAGAGCTTCTCTCATTCATTCAATGTGCCAAGCTTAACACTTTCAATAAATGAAACATACTGCATTCATTGAATTATTGTATCAAACTACAATCATTGACTCAATGAATCAAACCTTACTCCTGGTTTCAATCGAACAAAGCGAACTCACTTATTCGCGAATCCTACTACATTTATTCATTCAATGAAACAGACTCCACATGATAAATCAATGAGTGGAGTAACTCTTAATGCATTGATTCCATCAAAACAAATTGCACACATTAAATTCATGAAGCAAACAGCATTTGTAAATACATTGAATACAGCTACTCTTATTCTCTCAGTGTCACAAGCTTCACACATTGTCTCAATCAAACTGCACACATTCACTCCATGAACCAAAATGCACGGAGTTAATTCAATGAGTTGAGCTTCTCTCTTTCATTCAATGTGTCAAGCTTAACGCTCTCATTCAAGAAAATAAACTGCATTCATTGAATCATTGAATTAAACTTTAATGATTGGTTCACTGAATCAAACGTTATTCAATGTTTCAATGAAGCAAACTTAACACGCTTATTTAGTGAATGAAACTGCGCACGTTCATTCAATGAAAGATGCTGCACTTGTCAATTCAAAGAGGAGAGGTACTCTCTTTCGTTCAATGTCTCAAGCTTAACGCATTGATTCAATCAAACATATTGCACACATTTAGTTCATGAAGCAAACTGCATTTGTCCATACAATGAATACAGCTACTCATTCATTCAATCTCACAAGCTTCACACATTATCTCAATCAAACTGCCCACATTCACTACATGAACCAATCTGCACGTCTTAATTCAATGAGTGTAGATCCTCTCATTTATCAATGCGTCAAGCAATGTGTCAAACATTCATTGACTCATTGAATCAAACTACAATCATCGCTATTCAATGTTTCAATGAAACAAACTTAACACGCTTATTTAGTGAATGAAACTGCACACGTTCGTTCAATGAAAGATGCTGCACTTGTCAATTCAAAGAGGAGAGGTACTCTCTTTCGTTCAATGTCTCAAGCTTAACGCATTGATTCAATCAAACATATTGCACACATTTAGTTCATGAAGCAAACTGCATTTGTCAATTCAATGAATACAGCTCTTCTCATTCTCTCAATGTCACAAGCTTCGCACATTGTCTCAATCAAACAGCACATATTCACTACATGAACCAAACTGCACGTGTTAGTTCAATCAGAGAGCTTCTGTCATTCCTTCAATGTGCCAAGCTTAAGGCTTTCCTTCTATGAAACATACGGCAATCATTGAGTCATTGAATCAAACTACAATCATTGAGTCATTGAATCACACCGTATTCTTTATTTCAATGGAACAAATCTATCTCCCTTATTTAGTGAGCCAAAATGCATACGATCATTTAATGAAAAAAACTGCGTTCACTGAATCATTGAATCAAACTTTAATGATTGGTTCAATGAATCAAACGTTATTCAATGTTTCAATGAAACAAACTTAACACGCTTATTTAGTGAATGAAACTGAGCACGTTCATTCAGTGAAAGAGGCTGTACTTGTCAATTCAAAAAGTAGAGATACTCTATTTCGTTCAATGCCTCAAGCTTAACGCATTGATTCAATCAAACATATTGCACACATTTAGTTCATGAAGCAAACTGCATTTGTCAATACAATGAATACAGCTACTCATTCATTCAATCTCACAAGCTTCACACATTATCTCAATCAAACTGCACACATTCACTACATGAACCAATCTGCACATGTTAATTCAATGAGTGCAGATTCTCTCAGTCATCAATGCGTCAAGCAATGTGTCAAACATTCATTGAATCATTGAATCAAACTACAATCATCGTTATTCAATGTTGCAATGAAACAAACTTAACACACTTATTTAGTGAATGAAACTGCACACGTTCGTTCAATGAAACAGACTGCACATGATAATTCAATGAGTGGAGGTACTCTTAATGCATTCTTTCAATCAAACAAATTGCACACATTTAGTTCACACAATTCAATGGATCCAGCTACTGTTATTCTCTCCATGTCAAAAGCTTCACACATTGTCTCAATCAAACTGAACACATTCATTCCATGAAACAAACTGCACGTGTTAATTCAATGAGATGAGCTTCTCTCATTCCTTCAATGTGCCAAGCTTAACGCTTACAATCAATGAAATCATTGAATCATTGACTCAAACTACAATCATTCATTCAATGAATCGCACCGTATTCTTTATTTCATTGGAACAAATCTATCTCCCTTTGAATGTCAATTCAATGAATCCAGCTACTCATTCATTCAATGTCACAAGCTTGACACATTGTCTCAATCAAACTGCACATATTCACTCCATGAACCAAACTGCTCGTGTTAGTTCAATGAGAGAGCTTCTCTCATTCATTCAATGTGCCAAGCTTAACACTTTCAATAAATGAAACATACTGCATTCATTGAATTATTGTATCAAACTACAATCATTGACTCAATGAATCAAACCTTACTCCTGGTTTCAATCGAACAAAGCGAACTCACTTATTCGCGAATCCTACTACATTTATTCATTCAATGAAACAGACTCCACATGATAAATCAATGAGTGGAGTTACTCTTAATGCATTGATTCAATCAAAACAAATTGCACACATTAAATTCATGAAGCAAACAGCATTTGTAAATACATTGAATACAGCTACTCTTATTCTCTCAGTGTCACAAGCTTCACATATTGTCTCAATCAAACTGCACACATTCACTCCATGAACCAAACTGCACGGAGTTAATTCAATGAGTTGAGCTTCTCTCTTTCATTCAATGTGTCAAGCTTAACGCTATCATTCAAGAAAACAAACTGCATTCATTGAATCATTGAATTAAACTTTAATGATTGGTTCACTGAATCAAACGTTATTCAATGTTTCAATGAAGCAAACTTAACACGCTTATTTAGTGAATGAAACTGCGCACGTTCATTCAATGAAAGATGCTGCACTTGTCAATTCAAAGAGGAGAGGTACTCTCTTTCGTTCAATGTCTCAAGCTTAACGCATTGATTCAATCAAACATATTGCACACATTTAGTTCATGAAGCAAACTGCATTTGTCCATACAATGAATACAGCTACTCATTCATTCAATCTCACAAGCTTCACACATTATCTCAATCAAACTGCCCACATTCACTACATGAACCAATCTGCACGTCTTAATTCAATGAGTGTAGATCCTCTCATTTATCAATGCGTCAAGCAATGTGTCAAACATTCATTGCCTCATTGAATCATCGTTATTCAATGTTTCAATGAAACAAACTTAACACGCTTATTTAGTGAATGAAACTGCACACGTTCGTTCAATGAAACAGATTGCACATGATAATTCAATGAGTAGAGGTACTCTTAATGCATTGTTTCAATCAAACAAATTGCACACATTTAGTTCATGAAGCAACCAGCACTTGTCAAATCAATGAATGCAGCTACTCTCATTCTCTCAATGTCACAATCTTTGCACATTGTCTCAATCAAACTGCACCCATTCACTCCATGAACCAAACTGAACGTGTTAGTTCAATGAGAGAGCTTCTCTCATTCATTCAATGTGCCAATCTTAACGCTTTCATTCAATGAAACATACTGCATTCATTGAATTATAGAATCAAACTTCAATCATTGATTCAATGAATCAAATCTTATTCCTCGTTTCAATCGAACACTTATTTAATGAATCCTACTACACTCGTTCAGACTGCACATGATAAATCAATGAGTTGAGGTACTCTTAATGCATTGTTTCAATCAAACAAATTGCACACATTTAGTTAGCGCAATTCAATGGATCCAGCTACTCTTATTCTCTCAATGTCAAAATCTTCACACATTGTCTCAATCAAACTGAACGCATTCATTCCATGAAACAAACTGCAGGTGTTAATTCAATGAGTTGAGCTTCTCTCATTCATTCATTCAATGTGTCAAGCTAAACGATTTCATTCATGGAAACAAATTGCATTCATTGAATCAATGAATCAAATTTAGCACGCTTATTTAGTGATTGAAACGGCACACGTTTAATCAATGAAAGAGGCTGCACTTGTCAATTCAAAGAGGAGAGGTACTCTCTTTCGTTCAATGTCTCAAGTTTAACGCATTGATTCAAACAAACAAATTGCACACATTTAGTTCATGAAGCAAACTGCATTTGTCAATTCAATGAATACAGCTCTTCTCATTCTCTCAATGTCACAAGCTTCGCACATTGTCTCAATCAAACAGCACATATTCACTACATGAACCAAACTGCACGTGTTAGTTCAATCAGAGAGCTTCTGTCATTCCTTCAATGTGCCAAGCTTAAGGCTTTCCTTCTATGAAACATACGGCAATCATTGAGTCATTGAATCAAACTACAATCATTGAGTCATTGAATCACACCGTATTCTTTATTTCAATGGAACAAATCTATCTCCCTTATTTAGTGAGCCAAAATGCATACGATCATTTAATGAAAAAAACTGCATTCACTGAATCATTGAATCAAACTTTAATGATTGGTTCAATGAATCAAACGTTATTCAATGTTTCAATGAAACAAACTTAACACGCTTATTTAGTGAATGAAACCGCGCACGTTCATTCAGAGAAAGAGGCTGTACTTGTCAATTCAAAAAGTAGAGATACTCTATTTCGTTCAATGCCTCAAGCTTAACGCATTGATTCAATCAAACATATTGCACACATTTAGTTCATGAAGCAAACTGCATTTGTCAATACAATGAATACAGCTACTCATTCATTCAATCTCACAAGCTTCACACATTATCTCAATCAAACTGCACACATTCACTACATGAACCAATCTGCACATGTTAATTCAATGAGTGCAGATTCTCTCAGTCATCAATGCGTCAAGCAATGTGTCAAACATTCATTGAATCATTGAATCAAACTACAATCATCGTTATTCAATGTTGCAATGAAACAAACTTAACACACTTATTTAGTGAATGAAACTGCACACGTTCGTTCAATGAAACAGACTGCACATGATAATTCAATGAGTGGAGGTACTCTTAATGCATGGTTTCAATCAAACAAATTGCACACATTTAGTTCACACAATTCAATGGATCCAGCTACTGTTATTCTCTCCATGTCAAAAGCTTCACACATTGTCTCAATCAAACTGAACACATTCATTCCATGAAACAAACTGCACGGGTTAATTCAATGAGATGAGCTTCTCTCATTCCTTCAATGTGCCAAGCTTAACGCTTACATTCAATGAAATCATTGAATCATTGACTCAAACTACAATCATTCATTCAATGAATCACACCGTATTCTTTATTTCATTGGAACAAATCTATCTCCCTTTGAATGTCAATTCAATGAATCCAGCTACTCATTCATTCAATGTCACAAGCTTGACACATTGTCTCAATCAAACTGCACATATTCACTCCATGAACCAAACTGCTCATGTTAGTTCAATGAGAGAGCTTCTCTCATTCATTCAATGTGCCAAGCTTAACACTTTCAATAAATGAAACATACTGCATTCATTGAATTATTGTATCAAACTACAATCATTGACTCAATGAATCAAACCTTACTCCTGGTTTCAATCGAACAAAGCGAACTCACTTATTCGCGAATCCTACTACATTTATTCATTCAATGAAACAGACTCCACATGATAAATCAATGAGTGGAGTTACTCTTAATGCATTGATTCCATCAAAACAAATTGCACACATTAAATTCATGAAGCAAACAGCATTTGTAAATACATTGAATACAGCTACTCTTATTCTCTCAGTGTCACAAGCTTCACACATTGTCTCAATCAAACTGCACACATTCACTCCATGAACCAAACTGCACGGAGTTAATTCAATGAGTTGAGCTTCTCTCTTTCATTCAATGTGTCAAGCTTAACGCTCTCATTCAAGAAAATAAACTGCATTCATTGAATCATTGAATTAAACTTTAATGATTGGTTCACTGAATCAAACGTTATTCAATGTTTCAATGCAGCAAACTTAACACGCTTATTTAGTGAATGAAACTGCGCACGTTCATTCAATGAAAGATGCTGCACTTGTCAATTCAAAGAGGAGAGGTACTCTCTTTCGTTCAATGTCTCAAGCTTAACGCATTGATTCAATCAAACATATTGCACACATTTAGTTCATGAAGCAAACTGCATTTGTCCATACAATGAATACAGCTACTCATTCATTCAATCTCACAAGCTTCACACATTATCTCAATCAAACTGCCCACATTCACTACATGAACCAATCTGCACGTCTTAATTCAATGAGTGTAGATCCTCTCATTTATCAATGCGTCAAGCAATGTGTCAAACATTCATTGCCTCATTGAATCATCGTTATTCAATGTTTCAATGAAACAAACTTAACACGCTTATTTAGTGAATGAAACTGCACACGTTCGTTCAATGAAACAGATTGCACATGATAATTCAATGAGTAGAGGTACTCTTAATGCATTGTTTCAATCAAACAAATTGCACACATTTAGTTCATGAAGCAACCAGCACTTGTCAAATCAATGAATGCAGCTACTCTCATTCTCTCAATGTCACAATCTTTGCACATTGTCTCAATCAAACTGCACCCATTCACTCCATGAACCAAACTGAACGTGTTAGTTCAATGAGAGAGCTTCTCTCATTCATTCAATGTGCCAATCTTAACGCTTTCATTCAATGAAACATACTGCATTCATTGAATTATAGAATCAAACTTCAATCATTGATTCAATGAATCAAATCTTATTCCTCGTTTCAATCGAACACTTATTTAATGAATCCTACTACACTCGTTCAGACTGCACATGATAAATCAATGAGTTGAGGTACTCTTAATGCATTGTTTCAATCAAACAAATTGCACACATTTAGTTAGCGCAATTCAATGGATCCAGCTACTCTTATTCTCTCAATGTCAAAATCTTCACACATTGTCTCAATCAAACTGAACGCATTCATTCCATGAAACAAACTGCAAGTGTTAATTCAATGAGTTGAGCTTCTCTCATTCATTCATTCAATGTGTCAAGCTAAACGATTTCATTCATGGAAACAAATTGCATTCATTGAATCAATGAATCAAATTTAGCACGCTTATTTAGTGATTGAAACGGCACACGTTTAATCAATGAAAGAGGCTGCACTTGTCAATTCAAAGAGGAGAGGTACTCTCTTTCGTTCAATGTCTCAAGTTTAACGCATTGATTCAAACAAACAAATTGCACACATTTAGTTCATGAAGCAAACTGCATTTGTCAATTCAATGAATACAGCTCTTCTCATTCTCTCAATGTCACAAGCTTCGCACATTGTCTCAATCAAACAGCACATATTCACTACATGAACCAAACTGCACGTGTTAGTTCAATCAGAGAGCTTCTGTCATTCCTTCAATGTGCCAAGCTTAAGGCTTTCCTTCTATGAAACATACGGCAATCATTGAGTCATTGAATCAAACTACAATCATTGAGTCATTGAATCACACCGTATTCTTTATTTCAATGGAACAAATCTATCTCCCTTATTTAGTGAGCCAAAATGCATACGATCATTTAATGAAAAAAACTGCATTCACTGAATCATTGAATCAAACTTTAATGATTGGTTCAATGAATCAAACGTTATTCAATGTTTCAATGAAACAAACTTAACACGCTTATTTAGTGAATGAAACCGCGCACGTTCATTCAGAGAAAGAGGCTGTACTTGTCAATTCAAAAAGTAGAGATACTCTATTTCGTTCAATGCCTCAAGCTTAACGCATTGATTCAATCAAACATATTGCACACATTTAGTTCATGAAGCAAACTGCATTTGTCAATACAATGAATACAGCTACTCATTCATTCAATCTCACAAGCTTCACACATTATCTCAATCAAACTGCACACATTCACTACATGAACCAATCTGCACGTTAATTCAATGAGTGCAGATTCTCTCAGTCATCAATGCGTCAAGCAATGTGTCAAACATTCATTGAATCATTGAATCAAACTACAATCATCGTTATTCAATGTTGCAATGAAACAAACTTAACACACTTATTTAGTGAATGAAACTGCACACGTTCGTTCAATGAAACAGACTGCACATGATAATTCAATGAGTGGAGGTACTCTTAATGCATTGTTTCAATCAAACAAATTGCACACATTTAGTTCACACAATTCAATGGATCCAGCTACTGTTATTCTCTCCATGTCAAAAGCTTCACACATTGTCTCAATCAAACTGAACACATTCATTCCATGAAACAAACTGCACGGGTTAATTCAATGAGATGAGCTTCTCTCATTCCTTCAATGTGCCAAGCTTAACGCTTACATTCAATGAAATCATTGAATCATTGACTCAAACTACAATCATTCATTCAATGAATCACACCGTATTCTTTATTTCATTGGAACAAATCTATCTCCCTTTGAATGTCAATTCAATGAATCCAGCTACTCATTCATTCAATGTCACAAGCTTGACACATTGTCTCAATCAAACTGCACATATTCACTCCATGAACCAAACTGCTCATGTTAGTTCAATGAGAGAGCTTCTCTCATTCATTCAATGTGCCAAGCTTAACACTTTCAATAAATGAAACATACTGCATTCATTGAATTATTGTATCAAACTACAATCATTGACTCAATGAATCAAACCTTACTCCTGGTTTCAATCGAACAAAGCGAACTCACTTATTCGCGAATCCTACTACATTTATTCATTCAATGAAACAGACTCCACATGATAAATCAATGAGTGGAGTTACTCTTAATGCATTGATTCCATCAAAACAAATTGCACACATTAAATTCATGAAGCAAACAGCATTTGTAAATACATTGAATACAGCTACTCTTATTCTCTCAGTGTCACAAGCTTCACACATTGTCTCAATCAAACTGCACACATTCACTCCATGAACCAAACTGCACGGAGTTAATTCAATGAGTTGAGCTTCTCTCTTTCATTCAATGTGTCAAGCTTAACGCTCTCATTCAAGAAAATAAACTGCATTCATTGAATCATTGAATTAAACTTTAATGATTGGTTCACTGAATCAAACGTTATTCAATGTTTCAATGCAGCAAACTTAACACGCTTATTTAGTGAATGAAACTGCGCACGTTCATTCAATGAAAGATGCTGCACTTGTCAATTCAAAGAGGAGAGGTACTCTCTTTCGTTCAATGTCTCAAGCTTAACGCATTGATTCAATCAAACATATTGCACACATTTAGTTCATGAAGCAAACTGCATTTGTCCATACAATGAATACAGCTACTCATTCATTCAATCTCACAAGCTTCACACATTATCTCAATCAAACTGCCCACATTCACTACATGAACCAATCTGCACGTCTTAATTCAATGAGTGTAGATCCTCTCATTTATCAATGCGTCAAGCAATGTGTCAAACATTCATTGCCTCATTGAATCATCGTTATTCAATGTTTCAATGAAACAAACTTAACACGCTTATTTAGTGAATGAAACTGCACACGTTCGTTCAATGAAACAGATTGCACATGATAATTCAATGAGTAGAGGTACTCTTAATGCATTGTTTCAATCAAACAAATTGCACACATTTAGTTCATGAAGCAACCAGCACTTGTCAAATCAATGAATGCAGCTACTCTCATTCTCTCAATGTCACAATCTTTGCACATTGTCTCAATCAAACTGCACCCATTCACTCCATGAACCAAACTGAACGTGTTAGTTCAATGAGAGAGCTTCTCTCATTCATTCAATGTGCCAATCTTAACGCTTTCATTCAATGAAACATACTGCATTCATTGAATTATAGAATCAAACTTCAATCATTGATTCAATGAATCAAATCTTATTCCTCGTTTCAATCGAACACTTATTTAATGAATCCTACTACACTCGTTCAGACTGCACATGATAAATCAATGAGTTGAGGTACTCTTAATGCATTGTTTCAATCAAACAAATTGCACACATTTAGTTAGCGCAATTCAATGGATCCAGCTACTCTTATTCTCTCAATGTCAAAATCTTCACACATTGTCTCAATCAAACTGAACGCATTCATTCCATGAAACAAACTGCAGGTGTTAATTCAATGAGTTGAGCTTCTCTCATTCATTCATTCAATGTGTCAAGCTAAACGATTTCATTCAGGGAAACAAATTGCATTCATTGAATCAATGAATCAAATTTAGCACGCTTATTTAGTGATTGAAACGGCACACGTTTAATCAATGAAAGAGGCTGCACTTGTCAATTCAAAGAGGAGAGGTACTCTCTTTCGTTCAATGTCTCAAGTTTAACGCATTGATTCAAACAAACAAATTGCACACATTTAGTTCATGAAGCAAACTGCATTTGTCAATTCAATGAATACAGCTCTTCTCATTCTCTCAATGTCACAAGCTTCGCACATTGTCTCAATCAAACAGCACATATTCACTACATGAACCAAACTGCACGTGTTAGTTCAATCAGAGAGCTTCTGTCATTCCTTCAATGTGCCAAGCTTAAGGCTTTCCTTCTATGAAACAGACGGCAATCATTGAGTCATTGAATCAAACTACAATCATTGAGTCATTGAATCACACCGTATTCTTTATTTCAATGGAACAAATCTATCTCCCTTATTTAGTGAGCCAAAATGCATACGATCATTTAATGAAAAAAACTGCATTCACTGAATCATTGAATCAAACTTTAATGATTGGTTCAATGAATCAAACGTTATTCAATGTTTCAATGAAACAAACTTAACACGCTTATTTAGTGAATGAAACCGCGCACGTTCATTCAGTGAAAGAGGCTGTACTTGTCAATTCAAAAAGTAGAGATACTCTATTTCGTTCAATGCCTCAAGCTTAACGCATTGATTCAATCAAACATATTGCACACATTTAGTTCATGAAGCAAACTGCATTTGTCAATACAATGAATACAGCTACTCATTCATTCAATCTCACAAGCTTCACACATTATCTCAATCAAACTGCACACATTCACTACATGAACCAATCTGCACATGTTAATTCAATGAGTGCAGATTCTCTCAGTCATCAATGCGTCAAGCAATGTGTCAAACATTCATTGAATCATTGAATCAAACTACAATCATCGTTATTCAATGTTGCAATGAAACAAACTTAACACACTTATTTAGTGAATGAAACTGCACACGTTCGTTCAATGAAACAGACTGCACATGATAATTCAATGAGTGGAGGTACTCTTAATGCATTGTTTCAATCAAACAAATTGCACACATTTAGTTCACACAATTCAATGGATCCAGCTACTGTTATTCTCTCCATGTCAAAAGCTTCACACATTGTCTCAATCAAACTGAACACATTCATTCCATGAAACAAACTGCACGGGTTAATTCAATGAGATGAGCTTCTCTCATTCCTTCAATGTGCCAAGCTTAACGCTTACATTCAATGAAATCATTGAATCATTGACTCAAACTACAATCATTCATTCAATGAATCACACCGTATTCTTTATTTCATTGGAACAAATCTATCTCCCTTTGAATGTCAATTCAATGAATCCAGCTACTCATTCATTCAATGTCACAAGCTTGACACATTGTCTCAATCAAACTGCACATATTCACTCCATGAACCAAACTGCTCATGTTAGTTCAATGAGAGAGCTTCTCTCATTCATTCAATGTGCCAAGCTTAACACTTTCAATAAATGAAACATACTGCATTCATTGAATTATTGTATCAAACTACAATCATTGACTCAATGAATCAAACCTTACTCCTGGTTTCAATCGAACAAAGCGAACTCACTTATTCGCGAATCCTACTACATTTATTCATTCAATGAAACAGACTCCACATGATAAATCAATGAGTGGAGTTACTCTTAATGCATTGATTCCATCAAAACAAATTGCACACATTAAATTCATGAAGCAAACAGCATTTGTAAATACATTGAATACAGCTACTCTTATTCTCTCAGTGTCACAAGCTTCACACATTGTCTCAATCAAACTGCACACATTCACTCCATGAACCAAACTGCACGGAGTTAATTCAATGAGTTGAGCTTCTCTCTTTCATTCAATGTGTCAAGCTTAACGCTATCATTCAAGAAAATAAACTGCATTCATTGAATCATTGAATTAAACTTTAATGATTGGTTCACTGAATCAAACGTTATTCAATGTTTCAATGAAGCAAACTTAACACGCTTATTTAGTGAATGAAACTGCGCACGTTCATTCAATGAAAGATGCTGCACTTGTCAATTCAAAGAGGAGAGGTACTCTCTTTCGTTCAATGTCTCAAGCTTAACGCATTGATTCAATCAAACATATTGCACACATTTAATTCATAAAGCAAACTGCATTTGTCCATACAATGAATACAGCTACTCATTCATTCAATCTCACAAGCTTCACACATTATCTCAATCAAACTGCCCACATTCACTACATGAACCAATCTGCACGTCTTAATTCAATGAGTGTAGATCCTCTCATTTATCAATGCGTCAAGCAATGTGTCAAACATTCATTGACTCATTGAATCAAACTACAATCATCGTTATTCAATGTTTCAATGAAACAAACTTAACACGCTTATTTAGTGAATGAAACTGCACAGGTTCGTTCAATGAAACAGATTGCACATGATAATTCAATGAGTAGAGGTACTCTTAATGCATTGTTTCAATCAAACAAATTGCACACATTTAGTTAGCGCAATTCAATGGATCCAGCTACTCTTATTCTCTCAATGTCAAAAGCTTCACACATTGTCTCAATCAAACTGAACACATTCATTCCATGAAACAAACTGCACGGGTTAATTCAATGAGATGAGCTTCTCTCATTCCTTCAATGTGCCAAGCTTAACGCTTACATTCAATGAAATCATTGAATCATTGACTCAAACTACAATCATTCATTCAATGAATCACACCGTATTCTTTATTTCATTGGAACAAATCTATCTCCCTTTGAATGTCAATTCAATGAATCCAGTTACTCATTCATTCAATGTCACAAGCTTGACACATTGTCTCAATCAAACTGCACATATTCACCCCATGAACCAAACTGCTCGTGTTATTTCAATGAGAGAGCTTCTCTCATTCATTCAATGTGCCAAGCTTAACACTTTCAATAAATGAAACATACTGCATTCATTGAATTATTGTATCAAACTACAATCATTGACTCAATGAATCAAACCTTACTCCTGGTTTCAATCGAACAAAGCGAACTCACTTATTCGCGAATCCTACTACATTTATTCATTCAATGAAACAGACTCCACATGATAAATCAATGAGTGGAGTAACTCTTAATGCATTGATTCCATCAAAACAAATTGCACACATTAAATTCATGAAGCAAACAGCATTTGTAAATACATTGAATACAGCTACTCTTATTCTCTCAGTGTCACAAGCTTCACACATTGTCTCAATCAAACTGCACACATTCACTCCATGAACCAAACTGCACGGAGTTAATTCAATGAGTTGAGCTTCTCTCTTTCATTCAATGTGTCAAGCTTAACGCTCTCATTCAAGAAAATAAACTGCATTCATTGAATCATTGAATTAAACTTTAATGATTGGTTCACTGAATCAAACGTTATTCAATGTTTCAATGAAGCAAACTTAACACGCTTATTTAGTGAATGAAACTGCGCACGTTCATTCAATGAAAGATGCTGCACTTGTCAATTCAAAGAGGAGAGGTACTCTCTTTCGTTCAATGTCTCAAGCTTAACGCATTGATTCAATCAAACATATTGCACACATTTAGTTCATGAAGCAAACTGCATTTGTCCATACAATGAATACAGCTACTCATTCATTCAATCTCACAAGCTTCACACATTATCTCAATCAAACTGCCCACATTCACTACATGAACCAATCTGCACGTCTTAATTCAATGAGTGTAGATCCTCTCATTTATCAATGCGTCAAGCAATGTGTCAAACATTCATTGACTCATTGAATCAAACTACAATCATCGTTATTCAATGTTTCAATGAAACTAACTTAACACGCTTATTTAGTGAATGAAACTGCACACGTTCGTTCAATGAAAGATGCTGCACTTGTCAATTCAAAGAGGAGAGGTACTCTCTTTCGTTCAATGTCTCAAGCTTAACGCATTGATTCAATCAAACATATTGCACACATTTAGTTCATGAAGCAAACTGCATTTGTCAATTCAATGAATACAGCTCTTCTCATTCTCTCAATGTCACAAGCTTCGCACATTGTCTCAATCAAACAGCACATATTCACTACATGAACCAAACTGCACGTGTTAGTTCAATCAGAGAGCTTCTGTCATTCCTTCAATGTGCCAAGCTTAAGGCTTTCCTTCTATGAAACATACGGCAATCATTGAGTCATTGAATCAAACTACAATCATTGAGTCATTGAATCACACCGTATTCTTTATTTCAATGGAACAAATCTATCTCCCTTATTTAGTGAGCCAAAATGCATACGATCATTTAATGAAAAAAACTGCGTTCACTGAATCATTGAATCAAACTTTAATGATTGGTTCAATGAATCAAACGTTATTCAATGTTTCAATGAAACAAACTTAACACGCTTATTTAGTGAATGAAACTGCGCACGTTCATTCAGTGAAAGAGGCTGTACTTGTCAATTCAAAAAGTAGAGATACTCTATTTCGTTCAATGCCTCAAGCTTAACGCATTGATTCAATCAAACATATTGCACACATTTAGTTCATGAAGCAAACTGCATTTGTCAATACAATGAATACAGCTACTCATTCATTCAATCTCACAAGCTTCACACATTATCTCAATCAAACTGCACACATTCACTACATGAACCAATCTGCACATGTTAATTCAATGAGTGCAGATTCTCTCAGTCATCAATGCGTCAAGCAATGTGTCAAACATTCATTGAATCATTGAATCAAACTACAATCATCGTTATTCAATGTTGCAATGAAACAAACTTAACACACTTATTTAGTGAATGAAACTGCACACGTTCGTTCAATGAAACAGACTGCACATGATAATTCAATGAGTGGAGGTACTCTTAATGCATTGTTTCAATCAAACAAATTGCACACATTTAGTTCACACAATTCAATGGATCCAGCTACTGTTATTCTCTCAATGTCAAAAGCTTCACACATTGTCTCAATCAAACTGAACACATTCATTCCATGAAACAAACTGCACGTGTTAATTCAATGAGATGAGCTTCTCTCATTCCTTCAATGTGCCAAGCTTAACGCTTACAATCAATGAAATCATTGAATCATTGACTCAAACTACAATCATTCATTCAATGAATCGCACCGTATTCTTTATTTCATTGGAACAAATCTATCTCCCTTTGAATGTCAATTCAATGAATCCAGCTACTCATTCATTCAATGTCACAAGCTTGACACATTGTCTCAATCAAACTGCACATATTCACTCCATGAACCAAACTGCTCGTGTTAGTTCAATGAGAGAGCTTCTCTCATTCATTCAATGTGCCAAGCTTAACACTTTCAATAAATGAAACATACTGCATTCATTGAATTATTGTATCAAACTACAATCATTGACTCAATGAATCAAACCTTACTCCTGGTTTCAATCGAACAAAGCGAACTCACTTATTCGCGAATCCTACTACATTTATTCATTCAATGAAACAGACTCCACATGATAAATCAATGAGTGGAGTTACTCTTAATGCATTGATTCAATCAAAACAAATTGCACACATTAAATTCATGAAGCAAACAGCATTTGTAAATACATTGAATACAGCTACTCTTATTCTCTCAGTGTCACAAGCTTCACATATTGTCTCAATCAAACTGCACACATTCACTCCATGAACCAAACTGCACGGAGTTAATTCAATGAGTTGAGCTTCTCTCTTTCATTCAATGTGTCAAGCTTAACGCTATCATTCAAGAAAACAAACTGCATTCATTGAATCATTGAATTAAACTTTAATGATTGGTTCACTGAATCAAACGTTATTCAATGTTTCAATGAAGCAAACTTAACACGCTGATTTAGTGAATGAAACTGCGCACATTCATTCAATGAAAGATGTTGCACTTGTCAATTCAAAGAGGAGTACTCTCTTTCGTTCAATGTCTCAAGCTTAACGCATTGATTCAATCAAACATATTGCACACATTTAGTTCATGAAGCAAACTGCATTTGTCCATACAATGAATACAGCTACTCATTCATTCAATCTCACAAGCTTCACACATTATCTCAATCAAACTGCCCACATTCACTACATGAACCAATCTGCACGTCTTAATTCAATGAGTGTAGATCCTCTCATTTATCAATGCGTCAAGCAATGTGTCAAACATTCATTGACTCATTGAATCAAACTACAATCATCGTTATTCAATGTTTCAATGAAACAAACTTAACACGCTTATTTAGTGAATGAAACTGCACACGTTCGTTCAATGAAACAGATTGCACATGATAATTCAATGAGTAGAGGTACTCTTAATGCATTGTTTCAATCAAACAAATTGCACACATTTAGTTCATGAAGCAACCAGCACTTGTCAAATCAATGAATGCAGCTACTCTCATTCTCTCAATGTCACAATCTTTGCACATTGTCTCAATCAAACTGCACCCATTCACTCCATGAACCAAACTGAACGTGTTAGTTCAATGAGAGAGCTTCTCTCATTCATTCAATGTGCCAATCTTAACGCTTTCATTCAATGAAACATACTGCATTCATTGAATTATAGAATCAAACTTCAATCATTGATTCAATGAATCAAATCTTATTCCTCGTTTCAATCGAACACTTATTTAATGAATCCTACTACACTCGTTCAGACTGCACATGATAAATCAATGAGTTGAGGTACTCTTAATGCATTGTTTCAATCAAACAAATTGCACACATTTAGTTAGCGCAATTCAATGGATCCAGCTACTCTTATTCTCTCAATGTCAAAATCTTCACACATTGTCTCAATCAAACTGAACGCATTCATTCCATGAAACAAACTGCAGGTGTTAATTCAATGAGTTGAGCTTCTCTCATTCATTCATTCAATGTGTCAAGCTAAACGATTTCATTCATGGAAACAAATTGCATTCATTGAATCAATGAATCAAATTTAGCACGCTTATTTAGTGATTGAAACGGCACACGTTTAATCAATGAAAGAGGCTGCACTTGTCAATTCAAAGAGGAGAGGTACTCTCTTTCGTTCAATGTCTCAAGTTTAACGCATTGATTCAAACAAACAAATTGCACACATTTAGTTCATGAAGCAAACTGCATTTGTCAATTCAATGAATACAGCTCTTCTCATTCTCTCAATGTCACAAGCTTCGCACATTGTCTCAATCAAACAGCACATATTCACTACATGAACCAAACTGCACGTGTTAGTTCAATCAGAGAGCTTCTGTCATTCCTTCAATGTGCCAAGCTTAAGGCTTTCCTTCTATGAAACATACGGCAATCATTGAGTCATTGAATCAAACTACAATCATTGAGTCATTGAATCACACCGTATTCTTTATTTCAATGGAACAAATCTATCTCCCTTATTTAGTGAGCCAAAATGCATACGATCATTTAATGAAAAAAACTGCATTCACTGAATCATTGAATCAAACTTTAATGATTGGTTCAATGAATCAAACGTTATTCAATGTTTCAATGAAACAAACTTAACACGCTTATTTAGTGAATGAAACCGCGCACGTTCATTCAGAGAAAGAGGCTGTACTTGTCAATTCAAAAAGTAGAGATACTCTATTTCGTTCAATGCCTCAAGCTTAACGCATTGATTCAATCAAACATATTGCACACATTTAGTTCATGAAGCAAACTGCATTTGTCAATACAATGAATACAGCTACTCATTCATTCAATCTCACAAGCTTCACACATTATCTCAATCAAACTGCACACATTCACTACATGAACCAATCTGCACATGTTAATTCAATGAGTGCAGATTCTCTCAGTCATCAATGCGTCAAGCAATGTGTCAAACATTCATTGAATCATTGAATCAAACTACAATCATCGTTATTCAATGTTGCAATGAAACAAACTTAACACACTTATTTAGTGAATGAAACTGCACACGTTCGTTCAATGAAACAGACTGCACATGATAATTCAATGAGTGGAGGTACTCTTAATGCATTGTTTCAATCAAACAAATTGCACACATTTAGTTCACACAATTCAATGGATCCAGCTACTGTTATTCTCTCCATGTCAAAAGCTTCACACATTGTCTCAATCAAACTGAACACATTCATTCCATGAAACAAACTGCACGGGTTAATTCAATGAGATGAGCTTCTCTCATTCCTTCAATGTGCCAAGCTTAACGCTTACATTCAATGAAATCATTGAATCATTGACTCAAACTACAATCATTCATTCAATGAATCACACCGTATTCTTTATTTCATTGGAACAAATCTATCTCCCTTTGAATGTCAATTCAATGAATCCAGCTACTCATTCATTCAATGTCACAAGCTTGACACATTGTCTCAATCAAACTGCACATATTCACTCCATGAACCAAACTGCTCATGTTAGTTCAATGAGAGAGCTTCTCTCATTCATTCAATGTGCCAAGCTTAACACTTTCAATAAATGAAACATACTGCATTCATTGAATTATTGTATCAAACTACAATCATTGACTCAATGAATCAAACCTTACTCCTGGTTTCAATCGAACAAAGCGAACTCACTTATTCGCGAATCCTACTACATTTATTCATTCAATGAAACAGACTCCACATGATAAATCAATGAGTGGAGTTACTCTTAATGCATTGATTCCATCAAAACAAATTGCACACATTAAATTCATGAAGCAAACAGCATTTGTAAATACATTGAATACAGCTACTCTTATTCTCTCAGTGTCACAAGCTTCACACATTGTCTCAATCAAACTGCACACATTCACTCCATGAACCAAACTGCACGGAGTTAATTCAATGAGTTGAGCTTCTCTCTTTCATTCAATGTGTCAAGCTTAACGCTCTCATTCAAGAAAATAAACTGCATTCATTGAATCATTGAATTAAACTTTAATGATTGGTTCACTGAATCAAACGTTATTCAATGTTTCAATGCAGCAAACTTAACACGCTTATTTAGTGAATGAAACTGCGCACGTTCATTCAATGAAAGATGCTGCACTTGTCAATTCAAAGAGGAGAGGTACTCTCTTTCGTTCAATGTCTCAAGCTTAACGCATTGATTCAATCAAACATATTGCACACATTTAGTTCATGAAGCAAACTGCATTTGTCCATACAATGAATACAGCTACTCATTCATTCAATCTCACAAGCTTCACACATTATCTCAATCAAACTGCCCACATTCACTACATGAACCAATCTGCACGTCTTAATTCAATGAGTGTAGATCCTCTCATTTATCAATGCGTCAAGCAATGTGTCAAACATTCATTGCCTCATTGAATCATCGTTATTCAATGTTTCAATGAAACAAACTTAACACGCTTATTTAGTGAATGAAACTGCACACGTTCGTTCAATGAAACAGATTGCACATGATAATTCAATGAGTAGAGGTACTCTTAATGCATTGTTTCAATCAAACAAATTGCACACATTTAGTTCATGAAGCAACCAGCACTTGTCAAATCAATGAATGCAGCTACTCTCATTCTCTCAATGTCACAATCTTTGCACATTGTCTCAATCAAACTGCACCCATTCACTCCATGAACCAAACTGAACGTGTTAGTTCAATGAGAGAGCTTCTCTCATTCATTCAATGTGCCAATCTTAACGCTTTCATTCAATGAAACATACTGCATTCATTGAATTATAGAATCAAACTTCAATCATTGATTCAATGAATCAAATCTTATTCCTCGTTTCAATCGAACACTTATTTAATGAATCCTACTACACTCGTTCAGACTGCACATGATAAATCAATGAGTTGAGGTACTCTTAATGCATTGTTTCAATCAAACAAATTGCACACATTTAGTTAGCGCAATTCAATGGATCCAGCTACTCTTATTCTCTCAATGTCAAAATCTTCACACATTGTCTCAATCAAACTGAACGCATTCATTCCATGAAACAAACTGCAGGTGTTAATTCAATGAGTTGAGCTTCTCTCATTCATTCATTCAATGTGTCAAGCTAAACGATTTCATTCATGGAAACAAATTGCATTCATTGAATCAATGAATCAAATTTAGCACGCTTATTTAGTGATTGAAACGGCACACGTTTAATCAATGAAAGAGGCTGCACTTGTCAATTCAAAGAGGAGAGGTACTCTCTTTCGTTCAATGTCTCAAGTTTAACGCATTGATTCAAACAAACAAATTGCACACATTTAGTTCATGAAGCAAACTGCATTTGTCAATTCAATGAATACAGCTCTTCTCATTCTCTCAATGTCACAAGCTTCGCACATTGTCTCAATCAAACAGCACATATTCACTACATGAACCAAACTGCACGTGTTAGTTCAATCAGAGAGCTTCTGTCATTCCTTCAATGTGCCAAGCTTAAGGCTTTCCTTCTATGAAACATACGGCAATCATTGAGTCATTGAATCAAACTACAATCATTGAGTCATTGAATCACACCGTATTCTTTATTTCAATGGAACAAATCTATCTCCCTTATTTAGTGAGCCAAAATGCATACGATCATTTAATGAAAAAAACTGCATTCACTGAATCATTGAATCAAACTTTAATGATTGGTTCAATGAATCAAACGTTATTCAATGTTTCAATGAAACAAACTTAACACGCTTATTTAGTGAATGAAACCGCGCACGTTCATTCAGAGAAAGAGGCTGTACTTGTCAATTCAAAAAGTAGAGATACTCTATTTCGTTCAATGCCTCAAGCTTAACGCATTGATTCAATCAAACATATTGCACACATTTAGTTCATGAAGCAAACTGCATTTGTCAATACAATGAATACAGCTACTCATTCATTCAATCTCACAAGCTTCACACATTATCTCAATCAAACTGCACACATTCACTACATGAACCAATCTGCACATGTTAATTCAATGAGTGCAGATTCTCTCAGTCATCAATGCGTCAAGCAATGTGTCAAACATTCATTGAATCATTGAATCAAACTACAATCATCGTTATTCAATGTTGCAATGAAACAAACTTAACACACTTATTTAGTGAATGAAACTGCACACGTTCGTTCAATGAAACAGACTGCACATGATAATTCAATGAGTGGAGGTACTCTTAATGCATTGTTTCAATCAAACAAATTGCACACATTTAGTTCACACAATTCAATGGATCCAGCTACTGTTATTCTCTCCATGTCAAAAGCTTCACACATTGTCTCAATCAAACTGAACACATTCATTCCATGAAACAAACTGCACGGGTTAATTCAATGAGATGAGCTTCTCTCATTCCTTCAATGTGCCAAGCTTAACGCTTACATTCAATGAAATCATTGAATCATTGACTCAAACTACAATCATTCATTCAATGAATCACACCGTATTCTTTATTTCATTGGAACAAATCTATCTCCCTTTGAATGTCAATTCAATGAATCCAGCTACTCATTCATTCAATGTCACAAGCTTGACACATTGTCTCAATCAAACTGCACATATTCACTCCATGAACCAAACTGCTCATGTTAGTTCAATGAGAGAGCTTCTCTCATTCATTCAATGTGCCAAGCTTAACACTTTCAATAAATGAAACATACTGCATTCATTGAATTATTGTATCAAACTACAATCATTGACTCAATGAATCAAACCTTACTCCTGGTTTCAATCGAACAAAGCGAACTCACTTATTCGCGAATCCTACTACATTTATTCATTCAATGAAACAGACTCCACATGATAAATCAATGAGTGGAGTTACTCTTAATGCATTGATTCCATCAAAACAAATTGCACACATTAAATTCATGAAGCAAACAGCATTTGTAAATACATTGAATACAGCTACTCTTATTCTCTCAGTGTCACAAGCTTCACACATTGTCTCAATCAAACTGCACACATTCACTCCATGAACCAAACTGCACGGAGTTAATTCAATGAGTTGAGCTTCTCTCTTTCATTCAATGTGTCAAGCTTAACGCTCTCATTCAAGAAAATAAACTGCATTCATTGAATCATTGAATTAAACTTTAATGATTGGTTCACTGAATCAAACGTTATTCAATGTTTCAATGCAGCAAACTTAACACGCTTATTTAGTGAATGAAACTGCGCACGTTCATTCAATGAAAGATGCTGCACTTGTCAATTCAAAGAGGAGAGGTACTCTCTTTCGTTCAATGTCTCAAGCTTAACGCATTGATTCAATCAAACATATTGCACACATTTAGTTCATGAAGCAAACTGCATTTGTCCATACAATGAATACAGCTACTCATTCATTCAATCTCACAAGCTTCACACATTATCTCAATCAAACTGCCCACATTCACTACATGAACCAATCTGCACGTCTTAATTCAATGAGTGTAGATCCTCTCATTTATCAATGCGTCAAGCAATGTGTCAAACATTCATTGCCTCATTGAATCATCGTTATTCAATGTTTCAATGAAACAAACTTAACACGCTTATTTAGTGAATGAAACTGCACACGTTCGTTCAATGAAACAGATTGCACATGATAATTCAATGAGTAGAGGTACTCTTAATGCATTGTTTCAATCAAACAAATTGCACACATTTAGTTCATGAAGCAACCAGCACTTGTCAAATCAATGAATGCAGCTACTCTCATTCTCTCAATGTCACAATCTTTGCACATTGTCTCAATCAAACTGCACCCATTCACTCCATGAACCAAACTGAACGTGTTAGTTCAATGAGAGAGCTTCTCTCATTCATTCAATGTGCCAATCTTAACGCTTTCATTCAATGAAACATACTGCATTCATTGAATTATAGAATCAAACTTCAATCATTGATTCAATGAATCAAATCTTATTCCTCGTTTCAATCGAACACTTATTTAATGAATCCTACTACACTCGTTCAGACTGCACATGATAAATCAATGAGTTGAGGTACTCTTAATGCATTGTTTCAATCAAACAAATTGCACACATTTAGTTAGCGCAATTCAATGGATCCAGCTACTCTTATTCTCTCAATGTCAAAATCTTCACACATTGTCTCAATCAAACTGAACGCATTCATTCCATGAAACAAACTGCAGGTGTTAATTCAATGAGTTGAGCTTCTCTCATTCATTCATTCAATGTGTCAAGCTAAACGATTTCATTCATGGAAACAAATTGCATTCATTGAATCAATGAATCAAATTTAGCACGCTTATTTAGTGATTGAAACGGCACACGTTTAATCAATGAAAGAGGCTGCACTTGTCAATTCAAAGAGGAGAGGTACTCTCTTTCGTTCAATGTCTCAAGTTTAACGCATTGATTCAAACAAACAAATTGCACACATTTAGTTCATGAAGCAAACTGCATTTGTCAATTCAATGAATACAGCTCTTCTCATTCTCTCAATGTCACAAGCTTCGCACATTGTCTCAATCAAACAGCACATATTCACTACATGAACCAAACTGCACGTGTTAGTTCAATCAGAGAGCTTCTGTCATTCCTTCAATGTGCCAAGCTTAAGGCTTTCCTTCTATGAAACATACGGCAATCATTGAGTCATTGAATCAAACTACAATCATTGAGTCATTGAATCACACCGTATTCTTTATTTCAATGGAACAAATCTATCTCCCTTATTTAGTGAGCCAAAATGCATACGATCATTTAATGAAAAAAACTGCATTCACTGAATCATTGAATCAAACTTTAATGATTGGTTCAATGAATCAAACGTTATTCAATGTTTCAATGAAACAAACTTAACACGCTTATTTAGTGAATGAAACCGCGCACGTTCATTCAGAGAAAGAGGCTGTACTTGTCAATTCAAAAAGTAGAGATACTCTATTTCGTTCAATGCCTCAAGCTTAACGCATTGATTCAATCAAACATATTGCACACATTTAGTTCATGAAGCAAACTGCATTTGTCAATACAATGAATACAGCTACTCATTCATTCAATCTCACAAGCTTCACACATTATCTCAATCAAACTGCACACATTCACTACATGAACCAATCTGCACATGTTAATTCAATGAGTGCAGATTCTCTCAGTCATCAATGCGTCAAGCAATGTGTCAAACATTCATTGAATCATTGAATCAAACTACAATCATCGTTATTCAATGTTGCAATGAAACAAACTTAACACACTTATTTAGTGAATGAAACTGCACACGTTCGTTCAATGAAACAGACTGCACATGATAATTCAATGAGTGGAGGTACTCTTAATGCATTGTTTCAATCAAACAAATTGCACACATTTAGTTCACACAATTCAATGGATCCAGCTACTGTTATTCTCTCCATGTCAAAAGCTTCACACATTGTCTCAATCAAACTGAACACATTCATTCCATGAAACAAACTGCACGGGTTAATTCAATGAGATGAGCTTCTCTCATTCCTTCAATGTGCCAAGCTTAACGCTTACATTCAATGAAATCATTGAATCATTGACTCAAACTACAATCATTCATTCAATGAATCACACCGTATTCTTTATTTCATTGGAACAAATCTATCTCCCTTTGAATGTCAATTCAATGAATCCAGCTACTCATTCATTCAATGTCACAAGCTTGACACATTGTCTCAATCAAACTGCACATATTCACTCCATGAACCAAACTGCTCATGTTAGTTCAATGAGAGAGCTTCTCTCATTCATTCAATGTGCCAAGCTTAACACTTTCAATAAATGAAACATACTGCATTCATTGAATTATTGTATCAAACTACAATCATTGACTCAATGAATCAAACCTTACTCCTGGTTTCAATCGAACAAAGCGAACTCACTTATTCGCGAATCCTACTACATTTATTCATTCAATGAAACAGACTCCACATGATAAATCAATGAGTGGAGTTACTCTTAATGCATTGATTCCATCAAAACAAATTGCACACATTAAATTCATGAAGCAAACAGCATTTGTAAATACATTGAATACAGCTACTCTTATTCTCTCAGTGTCACAAGCTTCACACATTGTCTCAATCAAACTGCACACATTCACTCCATGAACCAAACTGCACGGAGTTAATTCAATGAGTTGAGCTTCTCTCTTTCATTCAATGTGTCAAGCTTAACGCTCTCATTCAAGAAAATAAACTGCATTCATTGAATCATTGAATTAAACTTTAATGATTGGTTCACTGAATCAAACGTTATTCAATGTTTCAATGCAGCAAACTTAACACGCTTATTTAGTGAATGAAACTGCGCACGTTCATTCAATGAAAGATGCTGCACTTGTCAATTCAAAGAGGAGAGGTACTCTCTTTCGTTCAATGTCTCAAGCTTAACGCATTGATTCAATCAAACATATTGCACACATTTAGTTCATGAAGCAAACTGCATTTGTCCATACAATGAATACAGCTACTCATTCATTCAATCTCACAAGCTTCACACATTATCTCAATCAAACTGCCCACATTCACTACATGAACCAATCTGCACGTCTTAATTCAATGAGTGTAGATCCTCTCATTTATCAATGCGTCAAGCAATGTGTCAAACATTCATTGCCTCATTGAATCATCGTTATTCAATGTTTCAATGAAACAAACTTAACACGCTTATTTAGTGAATGAAACTGCACACGTTCGTTCAATGAAACAGATTGCACATGATAATTCAATGAGTAGAGGTACTCTTAATGCATTGTTTCAATCAAACAAATTGCACACATTTAGTTCATGAAGCAACCAGCACTTGTCAAATCAATGAATGCAGCTACTCTCATTCTCTCAATGTCACAATCTTTGCACATTGTCTCAATCAAACTGCACCCATTCACTCCATGAACCAAACTGAACGTGTTAGTTCAATGAGAGAGCTTCTCTCATTCATTCAATGTGCCAATCTTAACGCTTTCATTCAATGAAACATACTGCATTCATTGAATTATAGAATCAAACTTCAATCATTGATTCAATGAATCAAATCTTATTCCTCGTTTCAATCGAACACTTATTTAATGAATCCTACTACACTCGTTCAGACTGCACATGATAAATCAATGAGTTGAGGTACTCTTAATGCATTGTTTCAATCAAACAAATTGCACACATTTAGTTAGCGCAATTCAATGGATCCAGCTACTCTTATTCTCTCAATGTCAAAATCTTCACACATTGTCTCAATCAAACTGAACGCATTCATTCCATGAAACAAACTGCAGGTGTTAATTCAATGAGTTGAGCTTCTCTCATTCATTCATTCAATGTGTCAAGCTAAACGATTTCATTCATGGAAACAAATTGCATTCATTGAATCAATGAATCAAATTTAGCACGCTTATTTAGTGATTGAAACGGCACACGTTTAATCAATGAAAGAGGCTGCACTTGTCAATTCAAAGAGGAGAGGTACTCTCTTTCGTTCAATGTCTCAAGTTTAACGCATTGATTCAAACAAACAAATTGCACACATTTAGTTCATGAAGCAAACTGCATTTGTCAATTCAATGAATACAGCTCTTCTCATTCTCTCAATGTCACAAGCTTCGCACATTGTCTCAATCAAACAGCACATATTCACTACATGAACCAAACTGCACGTGTTAGTTCAATCAGAGAGCTTCTGTCATTCCTTCAATGTGCCAAGCTTAAGGCTTTCCTTCTATGAAACATACGGCAATCATTGAGTCATTGAATCAAACTACAATCATTGAGTCATTGAATCACACCGTATTCTTTATTTCAATGGAACAAATCTATCTCCCTTATTTAGTGAGCCAAAATGCATACGATCATTTAATGAAAAAAACTGCATTCACTGAATCATTGAATCAAACTTTAATGATTGGTTCAATGAATCAAACGTTATTCAATGTTTCAATGAAACAAACTTAACACGCTTATTTAGTGAATGAAACCGCGCACGTTCATTCAGAGAAAGAGGCTGTACTTGTCAATTCAAAAAGTAGAGATACTCTATTTCGTTCAATGCCTCAAGCTTAACGCATTGATTCAATCAAACATATTGCACACATTTAGTTCATGAAGCAAACTGCATTTGTCAATACAATGAATACAGCTACTCATTCATTCAATCTCACAAGCTTCACACATTATCTCAATCAAACTGCACACATTCACTACATGAACCAATCTGCACATGTTAATTCAATGAGTGCAGATTCTCTCAGTCATCAATGCGTCAAGCAATGTGTCAAACATTCATTGAATCATTGAATCAAACTACAATCATCGTTATTCAATGTTGCAATGAAACAAACTTAACACACTTATTTAGTGAATGAAACTGCACACGTTCGTTCAATGAAACAGACTGCACATGATAATTCAATGAGTGGAGGTACTCTTAATGCATTGTTTCAATCAAACAAATTGCACACATTTAGTTCACACAATTCAATGGATCCAGCTACTGTTATTCTCTCCATGTCAAAAGCTTCACACATTGTCTCAATCAAACTGAACACATTCATTCCATGAAACAAACTGCACGGGTTAATTCAATGAGATGAGCTTCTCTCATTCCTTCAATGTGCCAAGCTTAACGCTTACATTCAATGAAATCATTGAATCATTGACTCAAACTACAATCATTCATTCAATGAATCACACCGTATTCTTTATTTCATTGGAACAAATCTATCTCCCTTTGAATGTCAATTCAATGAATCCAGCTACTCATTCATTCAATGTCACAAGCTTGACACATTGTCTCAATCAAACTGCACATATTCACTCCATGAACCAAACTGCTCATGTTAGTTCAATGAGAGAGCTTCTCTCATTCATTCAATGTGCCAAGCTTAACACTTTCAATAAATGAAACATACTGCATTCATTGAATTATTGTATCAAACTACAATCATTGACTCAATGAATCAAACCTTACTCCTGGTTTCAATCGAACAAAGCGAACTCACTTATTCGCGAATCCTACTACATTTATTCATTCAATGAAACAGACTCCACATGATAAATCAATGAGTGGAGTTACTCTTAATGCATTGATTCCATCAAAACAAATTGCACACATTAAATTCATGAAGCAAACAGCATTTGTAAATACATTGAATACAGCTACTCTTATTCTCTCAGTGTCACAAGCTTCACACATTGTCTCAATCAAACTGCACACATTCACTCCATGAATAAAAATGCACGGAGTTAATTCAATGAGTTGAGCTTCTCTCTTTCATTCAATGTGTCAAGCTTAACGCTCTCATTCAAGAAAATAAACTGCATTCATTGAATCATTGAATTAAACTTTAATGATTGGTTCACTGAATCAAACGTTATTCAATGTTTCAATGCAGCAAACTTAACACGCTTATTTAGTGAATGAAACTGCGCACGTTCATTCAATGAAAGATGCTGCACTTGTCAATTCAAAGAGGAGAGGTACTCTCTTTCGTTCAATGTCTCAAGCTTAACGCATTGATTCAATCAAACATATTGCACACATTTAGTTCATGAAGCAAACTGCATTTGTCCATACAATGAATACAGCTACTCATTCATTCAATCTCACAAGCTTCACACATTATCTCAATCAAACTGCCCACATTCACTACATGAACCAATCTGCACGTCTTAATTCAATGAGTGTAGATCCTCTCATTTATCAATGCGTCAAGCAATGTGTCAAACATTCATTGCCTCATTGAATCATCGTTATTCAATGTTTCAATGAAACAAACTTAACACGCTTATTTAGTGAATGAAACTGCACACGTTCGTTCAATGAAACAGATTGCACATGATAATTCAATGAGTAGAGGTACTCTTAATGCATTGTTTCAATCAAACAAATTGCACACATTTAGTTCATGAAGCAACCAGCACTTGTCAAATCAATGAATGCAGCTACTCTCATTCTCTCAATGTCACAATCTTTGCACATTGTCTCAATCAAACTGCACCCATTCACTCCATGAACCAAACTGAACGTGTTAGTTCAATGAGAGAGCTTCTCTCATTCATTCAATGTGCCAATCTTAACGCTTTCATTCAATGAAACATACTGCATTCATTGAATTATAGAATCAAACTTCAATCATTGATTCAATGAATCAAATCTTATTCCTCGTTTCAATCGAACACTTATTTAATGAATCCTACTACACTCGTTCAGACTGCACATGATAAATCAATGAGTTGAGGTACTCTTAATGCATTGTTTCAATCAAACAAATTGCACACATTTAGTTAGCGCAATTCAATGGATCCAGCTACTCTTATTCTCTCAATGTCAAAATCTTCACACATTGTCTCAATCAAACTGAACGCATTCATTCCATGAAACAAACTGCAGGTGTTAATTCAATGAGTTGAGCTTCTCTCATTCATTCATTCAATGTGTCAAGCTAAACGATTTCATTCATGGAAACAAATTGCATTCATTGAATCAATGAATCAAATTTAGCACGCTTATTTAGTGAATGAAACGGCACACGTTTAATCAATGAAAGAGGCTGCACTTGTCAATTCAAAGAGGAGAGGTACTCTCTTTCGTTCAATGTCTCAAGTTTAACGCATTGATTCAAACAAACAAATTGCACACATTTAGTTCATGAAGCAAACTGCATTTGTCAATTCAATGAATACAGCTCTTCTCATTCTCTCAATGTCACAAGCTTCGCACATTGTCTCAATCAAACAGCACATATTCACTACATGAACCAAACTGCACGTGTTAGTTCAATCAGAGAGCTTCTGTCATTCCTTCAATGTGCCAAGCTTAAGGCTTTCCTTCTATGAAACATACGGCAATCATTGAGTCATTGAATCAAACTACAATCATTGAGTCATTGAATCACACCGTATTCTTTATTTCAATGGAACAAATCTATCTCCCTTATTTAGTGAGCCAAAATGCATACGATCATTTAATGAAAAAAACTGCATTCACTGAATCATTGAATCAAACTTTAATGATTGGTTCAATGAATCAAACGTTATTCAATGTTTCAATGAAACAAACTTAACACGCTTATTTAGTGAATGAAACCGCGCACGTTCATTCAGTGAAAGAGGCTGTACTTGTCAATTCAAAAAGTAGAGATACTCTATTTCGTTCAATGCCTCAAGCTTAACGCATTGATTCAATCAAACATATTGCACACATTTAGTTCATGAAGCAAACTGCATTTGTCTATACAATGAATACAGCTACTCATTCATTCAATCTCACAAGCTTCACACATTATCTCAATCAAACTGCACACATTCACTACATGAACCAATCTGCACATGTTAATTCAATGAGTGCAGATTCTCTCAGTCATCAATGCGTCAAGCAATGTGTCAAACATTCATTGAATCATTGAATCAAACTACAATCATCGTTATTCAATGTTGCAATGAAACAAACTTAACACACTTATTTAGTGAATGAAACTGCACACGTTCGTTCAATGAAACAGACTGCACATGATAATTCAATGAGTGGAGGTACTCTTAATGCATTGTTTCAATCAAACAAATTGCACACATTTAGTTCACACAATTCAATGGATCCAGCTACTGTTATTCTCTCCATGTCAAAAGCTTCACACATTGTCTCAATCAAACTGAACACATTCATTCCATGAAACAAACTGCACGGGTTAATTCAATGAGATGAGCTTCTCTCATTCCTTCAATGTGCCAAGCTTAACGCTTACATTCAATGAAATCATTGAATCATTGACTCAAACTACAATCATTCATTCAATGAATCACACCGTATTCTTTATTTCATTGGAACAAATCTATCTCCCTTTGAATGTCAATTCAATGAATCCAGCTACTCATTCATTCAATGTCACAAGCTTGACACATTGTCTCAATCAAACTGCACATATTCACTCCATGAACCAAACTGCTCATGTTAGTTCAATGAGAGAGCTTCTCTCATTCATTCAATGTGCCAAGCTTAACACTTTCAATAAATGAAACATACTGCATTCATTGAATTATTGTATCAAACTACAATCATTGACTCAATGAATCAAACCTTACTCCTGGTTTCAATCGAACAAAGCGAACTCACTTATTCGCGAATCCTACTACATTTATTCATTCAATGAAACAGACTCCACATGATAAATCAATGAGTGGAGTTACTCTTAATGCATTGATTCCATCAAAACAAATTGCACACATTAAATTCATGAAGCAAACAGCATTTGTAAATACATTGAATACAGCTACTCTTATTCTCTCAGTGTCACAAGCTTCACACATTGTCTCAATCAAACTGCACACATTCACTCCATGAACCAAACTGCACGGAGTTAATTCAATGAGTTGAGCTTCTCTCTTTCATTCAATGTGTCAAGCTTAACGCTCTCATTCAAGAAAATAAACTGCATTCATTGAATCATTGAATTAAACTTTAATGATTGGTTCACTGAATCAAACGTTATTCAATGTTTCAATGCAGCAAACTTAACACGCTTATTTAGTGAATGAAACTGCGCACGTTCATTCAATGAAAGATGCTGCACTTGTCAATTCAAAGAGGAGAGGTACTCTCTTTCGTTCAATGTCTCAAGCTTAACGCATTGATTCAATCAAACATATTGCACACATTTAGTTCATGAAGCAAACTGCATTTGTCCATACAATGAATACAGCTACTCATTCATTCAATCTCACAAGCTTCACACATTATCTCAATCAAACTGCCCACATTCACTACATGAACCAATCTGCACGTCTTAATTCAATGAGTGTAGATCCTCTCATTTATCAATGCGTCAAGCAATGTGTCAAACATTCATTGCCTCATTGAATCATCGTTATTCAATGTTTCAATGAAACAAACTTAACACGCTTATTTAGTGAATGAAACTGCACAGGTTCGTTCAATGAAACAGATTGCACATGATAATTCAATGAGTAGAGGTACTCTTAATGCATTGTTTCAATCAAACAAATTGCACACATTTAGTTCATGAAGCAACCAGCACTTGTCAAATCAATGAATGCAGCTACTCTCATTCTCTCAATGTCACAATCTTTGCACATTGTCTCAATCAAACTGCACCCATTCACTCCATGAACGAAACTGAACGTGTTAGTTCAATGAGAGAGCTTCTCTCATTCATTCAATGTGCCAATCTTAACGCTTTCATTCAATGAAACATACTGCATACGATTGAAACGGCACACGTTTAATCAATGAAAGAGGCTGCACTTGTCAATTCAAAGAGGAGAGGTACTCTCTTTCGTTCAATGTCTCAAGTTTAACGCATTGATTCAAACAAACAAATTGCACACATTTAGTTCATGAAGCAAACTGCATTTGTCCATACAATGAATACAGCTACTCATTCATTCAATCTCACAAGCTTCACACATTATCTCAATCAAACTGCACCCATTCACTCCATGAACCAAACTCAACGTGTTAGTTCAATGAGAGAGCTTCTCTCATTCATTCAATGTGCCAATCTTAACGCTTTCATTCAATGAAACATACTGCATTCATTGAATTATAGAATCAAACTTCAATCATTGATTCAATGAATCAAATCTTATTCCTCGTTTCAATCGAACACTTATTTAATGAATCCTACTACACTCGTTCAGACTGCACATGATAATTCAATGAGTTGAGGTACTCTTAATGCATTGTTTCAATCAAACAAATTGCACACATTTAGTTAGCGCAATTCAATGGATCCAGCTACTCTTATTCTCTCAATGTCAAAATCTTAACACATTGTCTCAATCAAACTGAACGCATTCATTCCATGAAACAAACTTTAATGAGATGAGCTTCTCTCATTCCTTCAATGTGCCAAGCTTAACACTTTCAATAAATGAAACATGCTGCATTCATTGAATTATTGTATCAAACTACAATCATTGACTCAATGAATCAAACCTTACTCCTGGTTTCAATCGAACAAAGCGAACTCACTTATTCGCGAATCCTACTACATTTATTCATTCAATGAAACAGACTCCACATGATAAATCAATGAGTGGAGTTACTCTTAATGCATTGATTCAATCAAAACAAATTGCACACATTAAATTCATGAAGCAAACAGCATTTGTAAATACATTGAATACAGCTACTCTTATTCTCTCAGTGTCACAAGCTTCACATATTGTCTCAATCAAACTGCACACATTCACTCCATGAACCAAACTGCACGGAGTTAATTCAATGAGTTGAGCTTCTCTCTTTCATTCAATGTGTCAAGCTTAATAAACTGCATTCATTGAATCATTGAATTAAACTTTAATGATTGGTTCACTGAATCAAACGTTATTCAATGTTTCAATGAAGCAAACTTAACACGCTTATTTAGTGAATGAAACTGCGCACGTTCATTCAATGAAAGATGTTGCACTTGTCAATTCAAAGAGGAGAGGTACTCTCTTTCGTTCAATGTCTCAAGCTTAACGCATTGATTCAATCAAACATATTGCACACATTTAGTTCATGAAGCAAACTGCATTTGTCCATACAATGAATACAGCTACTCATTCATTCAATCTCACAAGCTTCACACATTATCTCAATCAAACTGCACACATTCACTACATGAACCAATCTGCACGTCTTAATTCAATGAGTGTAGATCCTCTCATTTATCAATGCGTCAAGCAATGTGTCAAACATTCATTGACTCATTGAATCAAACTACAATCATCGTTATTCAATGTTTCAATGAAACAAACTTAACACGCTTATTTACTGAATGAAACTGCACAGGTTCGTTCAATGAAACAGATTGCACATGATAATTCAATGAGTAGAGGTGCTCTTAATGCATTGTTTCAATCAAACAAATTGCACACATTTAGTTCATGAAGCAACCAGCACTTGTCAAATGAATGAATGCAGCTACTCTCATTCTCTCAATGTCACAATCTTTGCACATTGTCTCAATCAAACTGCACCCATTCACTCCATGAACCAAACTGAACGTGTTAGTTCAATGAGAGAGCTTCTCTCAATCATTTAATGTGCCAATCTTAACGCTTTCATTCAATGAAACATACTGCATTCATTGAATTATAGAATCAAACTTCAATCATTGATTCAATGAATCAAATCTTATTCCTCGTTTCAATCGAACACTTATTTAATGAATCCTACTACACTCGTTCAGACTGCACATGATAAATCAATGAGTTGAGGTACTCTTAATGCATTGTTTCAATCAAACAAATTGCACACATTTAGTTAGCGCAATTCAATGGATCCAGCTACTCTTATTCTCTCAATGTCAAAATCTTCACACATTGTCTCAATCAAACTGAACGCATTCATTCCATGAAACAAACTGCAGGTGTTAATTCAATGAGTTGAGCTTCTCTCATTCATTCATTCAATGTGTCAAGCTAAACGATTTCATTCATGGAAACAAATTGCATTCATTGAATCAATGAATCAAATTTAGCACGCTTATTTAGTGAATGAAACGGCACACGTTTAATCAATGAAAGAGGCTGCACTTGTCAATTCAAAGAGGAGAGGTACTCTCTTTCGTTCAATGTCTCAAGTTTAACGCATTGATTCAAACAAACAAATTGCACACATTTAGTTCATGAAGCAAACTGCATTTGTCAATTCAATGAATACAGCTCTTCTCATTCTCTCAATGTCACAAGCTTCGCACATTGTCTCAATCAAACAGCACATATTCACTACATGAACCAAACTGCACGTGTTAGTTCAATCAGAGAGCTTCTGTCATTCCTTCAATGTGCCAAGCTTAAGGCTTTCCTTCTATGAAACATACGGCAATCATTGAGTCATTGAATCAAACTACAATCATTGAGTCATTGAATCACACCGTATTCTTTATTTCAATGGAACAAATCTATCTCCCTTATTTAGTGAGCCAAAATGCATACGATCATTTAATGAAAAAAACTGCATTCACTGAATCATTGAATCAAACTTTAATGATTGGTTCAATGAATCAAACGTTATTCAATGTTTCAATGAAACAAACTTAACACGCTTATTTAGTGAATGAAACCGCGCACGTTCATTCAGTGAAAGAGGCTGTACTTGTCAATTCAAAAAGTAGAGATACTCTATTTCGTTCAATGCCTCAAGCTTAACGCATTGATTCAATCAAACATATTGCACACATTTAGTTCATGAAGCAAACTGCATTTGTCTATACAATGAATACAGCTACTCATTCATTCAATCTCACAAGCTTCACACATTATCTCAATCAAACTGCACACATTCACTACATGAACCAATCTGCACATGTTAATTCAATGAGTGCAGATTCTCTCAGTCATCAATGCGTCAAGCAATGTGTCAAACATTCATTGAATCATTGAATCATCGTTATTCAATGTTTCAATGAAACAAACTTAACACGCTTATGTAGTGAATGAAACTGCACACGTTCGATCAATGAAACAGATTGCACATGATAATTCAATGAGTAGAGGTACTCTTAATGCATTGTTTCAATCAAACAAATTGCACACATTTAGTTCATGAAGCAACCAGCACTTGTCAAATCAATGAATGCAGCTACTCTCATTCTCTCAATGTCACAATCTTTGCACATTGTCTCAATCAAACTGCACCCATTCACTCCATGAACCAAACTCAACGTGTTAGTTCAATGAGAGAGCTTCTCTCATTCATTCAATGTGCCAATCTTAACGCTTTCATTCAATGAAACATACTGCATTCATTGAATTATAGAATCAAACTTCAATCATTGATTCAATGAATCAAATCTTATTCCTCGTTTCAATCGAACACTTATTTAATGAATCCTACTACACTCGTTCAGACTGCACATGATAATTCAATGAGTTGAGGTACTCTTAATGCATTGTTTCAATCAAACAAATTGCACACATTTAGTTAGCGCAATTCAATGGATCCAGCTACTCTTATTCTCTCAATGTCAAAATCTTCACACATTGTCTCAATCAAACTGAACGCATTCATTCCATGAAACAAACTGCAGGTGTTAATTCAATGAGTTGAGCTTCTCTCATTCATTCAATGTGTCAAGCTAAACGATTTCATTCATGGAAACAAATTGCATTCATTGAATCAATGAATCAAATTTAGCACGCTTATTTAGTGAATGAAACGGCACACGTTTAATCAATGAAAGAGGCTGCACTTGTCAATTCAAAGAGGAGAGGTACTCTCTTTCGTTCAATGTCTCAAGTTTAACGCATTGATTCAAACAAACAAATTGCACACATTTAGTTCATGAAGCAAACTGCATTTGTCAATTCAATGAATACAACTCTTCTCATTCTCTCAATGTCACAAGCTTCGCACATTGTCTCAATCAAACAGCACATATTCACTACATGAACCAAACTGCACGTGTTAGTTCAATCAGAGAGCTTCTGTCATTCCTTCAATGTGCCAAGCTTAAGGCTTTCCTTCTATGAAACATACGGCAATCATTGAGTCATTGAATCAAACTACAATCATTGAGTCATTGAATCACACCGTATTCTTTATTTCAATGGAACAAATCTATCTCCCTTATTTAGTGAGGCAAAATGCATACGATCATTTAATGAAAAAAACTGCATTCACTGAATCATTGAATCAAACTTTAATGATTGGTTCAATGAATCAAACGTTATTCAATGTTTCAATGAAACAAACTTAACACGCTTATTTAGTGAATGAAACTGCGCACGTTCATTCAGTGAAAGAGGCTGTACTTGTCATTTCAAAAAGTAGAGATACTCTATTTCGTTCAATGCCTCAAGCTTAACGCATTGATTCAATCAAACATATTGCACACATTTAGTTCATGAAGCAAACTGCATTTGTCAATACAATGAATACAGCTACTCATTCATTCAATCTCACAAGCTTCACACATTATCTCAATCAAACTGCACACATTCACTACATGAACCAATCTGCACATGTTAATTCAATGAGTGCAGATTCTCTCATTCATCATTGCGACAAGCAATGTGTCAAACATTCATTGAATCATTGAATCAAACTACAATGATCGTTATTAAATGTTGCAATGAAACAAACTTAACACGCTTATTTAGTGAATGAAACTGCACACGTTCGTTCAATGAAACAGACTGCACATGATAATTCAATGAGTGGAGGTACTCTTAATGCATTGTTTCAATCAAACAAATTGCACACATTTAGTTCACACAATTCAATGGATCCAGCTACTGTTATTCTCTCAATGTCAAAAGCTTCACACATTGTCTCAATCAAACTGAACACATTCATTCCATGAAACAAACTGCACGTGTTCATTCAATGAGATGAGCTTCTCTCATTCCTTCAATGTGCCAAGCTTAACGCTTACATTCAATGAAATCATTGAATCATTGACTCAAACTACAATCATTCATTCAATGAATCACACCGTATTCTTTATTTCATTGGAACAAATCTATCTCCCTTTGAATGTCAATTCAATGAATCCAGCTACTCATTCATTCAATGTCACAAGCTTGACACATTGTCTCAATCAAACTGCACATATTCACTCCATGAACCAAACTGCTCGTGTTAGTTCAATGAGATGAGCTTCTCTCATTCCTTCAATGTGCCAAGCTTAACACTTTCAATAAATGAAACATGCTGCATTCATTGAATTATTGTATCAAACTACAATCATTGACTCAATGAATCAAACCTTACTCCTGGTTTCAATCGAACAAAGCGAACTCACTTATTCGCGAATCCTACTACATTTATTCATTCAATGAAACAGACTCCACATGATAAATCAATGAGTGGAGTTACTCTTAATGCATTGATTCAATCAAAACAAATTGCACACATTAAATTCATGAAGCAAACAGCATTTGTAAATACATTGAATACAGCTACTCTTATTCTCTCAGTGTCACAAGCTTCACATATTGTCTCAATCAAACTGCACACATTCACTCCATGAACCAAACTGCACGGAGTTAATTCAATGAGTTGAGCTTCTCTCTTTCATTCAATGTGTCAAGCTTAACGCTATCATTCAAGAAAATAAACTGCATTCATTGAATCATTGAATTAAACTTTAATGATTGGTTCACTGAATCAAACGTTATTCAATGTTTCAATGAAGCAAACATAACACGCTTATTTAGTGAATGAAACTGCGCACGTTCATTCAATGAAAGATGTTGCACTTGTCAATTCAAAGAGGAGAGGTACTCTCTTTCGTTCAATGTCTCAAGCTTAACGCATTGATTCAATCAAACATATTGCACACATTTAGTTCATGAAGCAAACTGCATTTGTCCATACAATGAATACAGCTACTCATTCATTCAATCTCACAAGCTTCACACATTATCTCAATCAAACTGCCCACATTCACTACATGAACCAATCTGCACGTCTTAATTCAATGAGTGTAGATCCTCTCATTTATCAATGCGTCAAGCAATGTGTCAAACATTCATTGACTCATTGAATCAAACTACAATCATCGTTATTCAATGTTTCAATGAAACAAACTTAACACGCTTATTTAGTGAATGAAACTGCACACGTTCGTTCAATGAAACAGATTGCACATGATAATTCAATGAGTAGAGGTGCTCTTAATGCATTGTTTCAATCAAACAAATTGCACACATTTAGTTCATGAAGCAACCAGCACTTGTCAAATCAATGAATGCAGCTACTCTCATTCTCTCAATGTCACAATCTTTGCACATTGTCTCAATCAAACTGCACCCATTCACTCCATGAACCAAACTGAACGTGTTAGTTCAATGAGAGAGCTTCTCTCATTCATTTAATGTGCCAATCTTAACGCTTTCATTCAATGAAACATACTGCATTCATTGAATTATAGAATCAAACTTCAATCATTGATTCAATGAATCAAATCTTATTCCTCGTTTCAATCGAACACTTATTTAATGAATCCTACTACACTCGTTCAGACTGCACATGATAAATCAATGAGTTGAGGTACTCTTAATGCATTGTTTCAATCAAACAAATTGCACACATTTAGTTAGCGCAATTCAATGGATCCAGCTACTCTTATTCTCTCAATGTCAAAATCTTCACACATTGTCTCAATCAAACTGAACGCATTCATTCCATGAAACAAACTGCAGGTGTTAATTCAATGAGTTGAGCTTCTCTCATTCATTCATTCAATGTGTCAAGCTAAACGATTTCATTCATGGAAACAAATTGCATTCATTGAATCAATGAATCAAATTTAGCACGCTTATTTAGTGAATGAAACGGCACACGTTTAATCAATGAAAGAGGCTGCACTTGTCAATTCAAAGAGGAGAGGTACTCTCTTTCGTTCAATGTCTCAAGTTTAACGCATTGATTCAAACAAACAAATTGCACACATTTCGTTCATGAAGCAAACTGCATTTGTCAATTCAATGAATACAGCTCTTCTCATTCTCTCAATGTCACAAGCTTCGCACATTGTCTCAATCAAACAGCACATATTCACTACATGAACCAAACTGCACGTGTTAGTTCAATCAGAGAGCTTCTGTCATTCCTTCAATGTGCCAAGCTTAAGGCTTTCCTTCTATGAAACATACGGCAATCATTGAGTCATTGAATCAAACTACAATCATTGAGTCATTGAATCACACCGTATTCTTTATTTCAATGGAACAAATCTATCTCCCTTATTTAGTGAGCCAAAATGCATACGATCATTTAATGAAAAAAACTGCATTCACTGAATCATTGAATCAAACTTTAATGATTGGTTCAATGAATCAAACGTTATTCAATGTTTCAATGAAACAAACTTAACACGCTTATTTAGTGAATGAAACTGCGCACGTTCATTCAGTGAAAGAGGCTGTACTTGTCAATTCAAAAAGTAGAGATACTCTATTTCGTTCAATGCCTCAAGCTTAACGCATTGATTCAATCAAACATATTGCACACATTTAGTTCATGAAGCAAACTGCATTTGTCAATACAATGAATACAGCTACTCATTCATTCAATCTCACAAGCTTCACACATTATCTCAATCAAACTGCACACATTCACTACATGAACCAATCTGCACATGTTAATTCAATGAGTGCAGATTCTCTCAGTCATCAATGCGTCAAGCAATGTGTCAAACATTCATTGAATCATTGAATCAAACTACAATCATCGTTATTCAATGTTGCAATGAAACAAACTTAACACACTTATTTAGTGAATGAAACTGCACACGTTCGTTCAATGAAACAGACTGCACATGATAATTCAATGAGTGGAGGTACTCTTAATGCATTGTTTCAATCAAACAAATTGCACACATTTAGTTCACACAATTCAATGGATCCAGCTACTGTTATTCTCTCAATGTCAAAAGCTTCAAACATTGTCTCAATCAAACTGAACACATTCATTCCATGAAACAAACTGCACGTGTTAATTCAATGAGATGAGCTTCTCTCATTCCTTCAATGTGCCAAGCTTAACGCTTACATTCAATGAAATCATTGAATCATTGACTCAAACTACAATCATTCATTCAATGAATCACACCGTATTCTTTATTTCATTGGAACAAATCTATCTCCCTTTGAATGTCAATTCAATGAATCCAGTTACTCATTCATTCAATGTCACAAGCTTGACACATTGTCTCAATCAAACTGCACATATTCACCCCATGAACCAAACTGCTCGTGTTATTTCAATGAGAGAGCTTCTCTCATTCATTCAATGTGCCAAGCTTAACACTTTCAATAAATGAAACATACTGCATTCATTGAATTATTGTATCAAACTACAATCATTGACTCAATGAATCAAACCTTACTCCTGGTTTCAATCGAACAAAGCGAACTCACTTATTCGCGAATCCTACTACATTTATTCATTCAATGAAACAGACTCCACATGATAAATCAATGAGTGGAGTAACTCTTAATGCATTGATTCCATCAAAACAAATTGCACACATTAAATTCATGAAGCAAACAGCATTTGTAAATACATTGAATACAGCTACTCTTATTCTCTCAGTGTCACAAGCTTCACACATTGTCTAAATCAAACTGCACACATTCACTCCATGAACCAAACTGCACGGAGTTAATTCAATGAGTTGAGCTTCTCTCTTTCATTCAATGTGTCAAGCTTAACGCTATCATTCAAGAAAATAAACTGCATTCATTGAATCATTGAATTAAACTTTAATGATTGGTTCACTGAATCAAACGTTATTCAATGTTTCAATGAAGCAAACTTAACACGCTTATTTAGTGAATGAAACTGCGCACGTTCATTCAATGAAAGATGCTGCACTTGTCAATTCAAAGAGGAGAGGTACTCTCTTTCGTTCAATGTCTCAAGCTTAACGCATTGATTCAATCAAACATATTGCAAACATTTAATTCATAAAGCAAACTGCATTTGTCCATACAATGAATACAGCTACTCATTCATTCAATCTCACAAGCTTCACACATTATCTCAATCAAACTGCCCACATTCACTACATGAACCAATCTGCACGTCTTAATTCAATGAGTGTAGATCCTCTCATTTATCAATGCGTCAAGCAATGTGTCAAACATTCATTGACTCATTGAATCAAACTACAATCATCGTTATTCAATGTTTCAATGAAACAAACTTAACACGCTTATTTAGTGAATGAAACTGCACAGGTTCGTTCAATGAAACAGATTGCACTTGATAATTCAATGAGTAGAGGTACTCTTAATGCATTGTTTCAATCAAACAAATTGCACACATTTAGTTAGCGCAATTCAATGGATCCAGCTACTCTTATTCTCTCAATGTCAAAAGCTTCACACATTGTCTCAATCAAACTGAACACATTCATTCCATGAAACAAACTGCACGTGTTAATTCAATGAGATGAGCTTCTCTCATTCCTTCAATGTGCCAAGCTTAACGCTTACATTCAATGAAATCATTGAATCATTGACTCAAACTACAATCATTCATTCAATGAATCACACCGTATTCTTTATTTCATTGGAACAAATCTATCTCCCTTTGAATGTCAATTCAATGAATCCAGTTACTCATTCATTCAATGTCACAAGCTTGACACATTGTCTCAATCAAACTGCACATATTCACCCCATGAACCAAACTGCTCGTGTTATTTCAATGAGAGAGCTTCTCTCATTCATTCAATGTGCCAAGCTTAACACTTTCAATAAATGAAACATACTGCATTCATTGAATTATTGTATCAAACTACAATCATTGACTCAATGAATCAAACCTTACTCCTGGTTTCAATCGAACAAAGCGAACTCACTTATTCGCGAATCCTACTACATTTATTCATTCAATGAAACAGACTCCACATGATAAATCAATGAGTGGAGTAACTCTTAATGCATTGATTCCATCAAAACAAATTGCACACATTAAATTCATGAAGCAAACAGCATTTGTAAATACATTGAATACAGCTACTCTTATTCTCTCAGTGTCACAAGCTTCACACATTGTCTCAATCAAACTGCACACATTCACTCCATGAACCAAACTGCACGGAGTTAATTCAATGAGTTGAGCTTCTCTCTTTCATTCAATGTGTCAAGCTTAACGCTCTCATTCAAGAAAATAAACTGCATTCATTGAATCATTGAATTAAACTTTAATGATTGGTTCACTGAATCAAACGTTATTCAATGTTTCAATGAAGCAAACTTAACACGCTTATTTAGTGAATGAAACTGCGCACGTTCATTCAATGAAAGATGCTGCACTTGTCAATTCAAAGAGGAGAGGTACTCTCTTTCGTTCAATGTCTCAAGCTTAACGCATTGATTCAATCAAACATATTGCACACATTTAGTTCATGAAGCAAACTGCATTTGTCCATACAATGAATACAGCTACTCATTCATTCAATCTCACAAGCTTCACACATTATCTCAATCAAACTGCACACATTCACTACATGAACCAATCTGCACGTCTTAATTCAATGAGTGTAGATCCTCTCATTTATCAATGCGTCAAGCAATGTGTCAAACATTCATTGACTCATTGAATCAAACTACAATCATCGTTATTCAATGTTTCAATGAAACAAACTTAACACGCTTATTTAGTGAATGAAACTGCACACGTTCGTTCAATGAAAGATGCTGCACTTGTCAATTCAAAGAGAAGAGGTACTCTCTTTCGTTCAATGTCTCAAGCTTAACGCATTGATTCAATCAAACATATTGCACACATTTAGTTCATGAAGCAAACTGCATTTGTCAATTCAATGAATACAGCTCTTCTCATTCTCTCAATGTCACAAGCTTCGCACATTGTCTCAATCAAACAGCACATATTCACTACATGAACCAAACTGCACGTGTTAGTTCAATCAGAGAGCTTCTGTCATTCCTTCAATGTGCCAAGCTTAAGGCTTTCCTTCTATGAAACATACGGCAATCATTGAGTCATTGAATCAAACTACAATCATTGAGTCATTGAATCACACCGTATTCTTTATTTCAATGGAACAAATCTATCTCCCTTATTTAGTGAGCCAAAATGCATACGATCATTTAATGAAAAAAACTGCATTCACTGAATCATTGAATCAAACTTTAATGATTGGTTCAATGAATCAAACGTTATTCAATGTTTCAATGAAACAAACTTAACACGCTTATTTAGTGAATGAAACTGCGCACGTTCATTCAGTGAAAGAGGCTGTACTTGTCAATTCAAAAAGTAGAGATACTCTATTTCGTTCAATGCCTCAAGCTTAACGCATTGATTCAATCAAACATATTGCACACATTTAGTTCATGAAGCAAACTGCATTTGTCAATACAATGAATACAGCTACTCATTCATTCAATCTCACAAGCTTCACACATTATCTCAATCAAACTGCACACATTCACTACATGAACCAATCTGCACATGTTAATTCAATGAGTGCAGATTCTCTCATTCATCAATGCGTCAAGCAATGTGTCAAACATTCATTGAATCATTGAATCAAACTACAATCATCGTTATTCAATGTTGCAATGAAACAAACTTAACACACTTATTTAGTGAATGAAACTGCACACGTTCGTTCAATGAAACAGACTGCACATGATAAATCAATGAGTGGAGTTACTCTTAATGCATTGTTTCAATCAAACAAATTGCACACATTTAGTTCACACAATTCAATGGATCCAGCTACTGTTATTCTCTCCATGTCAAAAGCTTCACACATTGTCTCAATCAAACTGAACACATTCATTCCATGAAACAAACTGCACGGGTTAATTCAATGAGATGAGCTTCTCTCATTCCTTCAATGTGCCAAGCTTAACGCTTACATTCAATGAAATCATTGAATCATTGACTCAAACTACAATCATTCATTCAATGAATCACACCGTATTCTTTATTTCATTGGAACAAATCTATCTCCCTTTGAATGTCAATTCAATGAATCCAGCTACTCATTCATTCAATGTCACAAGCTTGACACATTGTCTCAATCAAACTGCACATATTCACTCCATGAACCAAACTGCTCATGTTAGTTCAATGAGAGAGCTTCTCTCATTCATTCAATGTGCCAAGCTTAACACTTTCAATAAATGAAACATACTGCATTCATTGAATTATTGTATCAAACTACAATCATTGACTCAATGAATCAAACCTTACTCCTGGTTTCAATCGAACAAAGCGAACTCACTTATTCGCGAATCCTACTACATTTATTCATTCAATGAAACAGACTCCACATGATAAATCAATGAGTGGAGTTACTCTTAATGCATTGATTCAATCAAAACAAATTGCACACATTAAATTCATGAAGCAAACAGCATTTGTAAATACATTGAATACAGCTACTCTTATTCTCTCAGTGTCACAAGCTTCACATATTGTCTCAATCAAACTGCACACATTCACTCCATGAACCAAACTGCACGGAGTTAATTCAATGAGTTGAGCTTCTCTCTTTCATTCAATGTGTCAAGCTTAACGCTATCATTCAAGAAAACAAACTGCATTCATTGAATCATTGAATTAAACTTTAATGATTGGTTCACTGAATCAAACGTTATTCAATGTTTCAATGAAGCAAACTTAACACGCTGATTTAGTGAATGAAACTGCGCACATTCATTCAATGAAAGATGTTGCACTTGTCAATTCAAAGAGGAGTACTCTCTTTCGTTCAATGGCTCAAGCTTAACGCATTGATTCAATCAAACATATTGCACACATTTAGTTCATGAAGCAAACTGCATTTGTCCATACAATGAATACAGCTACTCATTCATTCAATCTCACAAGCTTCACACATTATCTCAATCAAACTGCCCACATTCACTACATGAACCAATCTGCACGTCTTAATTCAATGAGTGTAGATCCTCTCATTTATCAATGCGTCAAGCAATGTGTCAAACATTCATTGACTCATTGAATCAAACTACAATCATCGTTATTCAATGTTTCAATGAAACAAACTTAACACGCTTATTTAGTGAATGAAACTGCACACGTTCGTTCAATGAAACAGATTGCACATGATAATTCAATGAGTAGAGGTACTCTTAATGCATTGTTTCAATCAAACAAATTGCACACATTTAGTTCATGAAGCAACCAGCACTTGTCAAATCAATGAATGCAGCTACTCTCATTCTCTCAATGTCACAATCTTTGCACATTGTCTCAATCAAACTGCACCCATTCACTCCATGAACCAAACTCAACGTGTTAGTTCAATGAGAGAGCTTCTCTCATTCATTCAATGTGCCAATCTTAACGCTTTCATTCAATGAAACATACTGCATTCATTGAATTATAGAATCAAACTTCAATCATTGATTCAATGAATCAAATCTTATTCCTCGTTTCAATCGAACACTTATTTAATGAATCCTACTACACTCGTTCAGACTGCACATGATAATTCAATGAGTTGAGGTACTCTTAATGCATTGTTTCAATCAAACAAATTGCACACATTTAGTTAGCGCAATTCAATGGATCCAGCTACTCTTATTCTCTCAATGTCAAAATCTTCACACATTGTCTCAATCAAACTGAACGCATTCATTCCATGAAACAAACTGCAGGTGTTAATTCAATGAGTTGAGCTTCTCTCATTCATTCATTCAATGTGTCAAGCTAAACGATTTCATTCATGGAAACAAATTGCATTCATTGAATCAATGAATCAAATTTAGCACGCTTATTTAGTGATTGAAACGGCACACGTTTAATCAATGAAAGAGGCTGCACTTGTCAATTCAAAGAGGAGAGGTACTCTCTTTCGTTCAATGTCTCAAGTTTAACGCATTGATTCAAACAAACAAATTGCACACATTTAGTTCATGAAGCAAACTGCATTTGTCAATTCAATGAATACAGCTCTTCTCATTCTCTCAATGTCACAAGCTTCGCACATTGTCTCAATCAAACAGCACATATTCACTACATGAACCAAACTGCACGTGTTAGTTCAATCAGAGAGCTTCTGTCATTCCTTCAATGTGCCAAGCTTAAGGCTTTCCTTCTATGAAACATACGGCAATCATTGAGTCATTGAATCAAACTACAATCATTGAGTCATTGAATCACACCGTATTCTTTATTTCAATGGAACAAATCTATCTCCCTTATTTAGTGAGCCAAAATGCATACGATCATTTAATGAAAAAAACTGCATTCACTGAATCATTGAATCAAACTTTAATGATTGGTTCAATGAATCAAACGTTATTCAATGTTTCAATGAAACAAACTTAACACGCTTATTTAGTGAATGAAACCGCGCACGTTCATTCAGTGAAAGAGGCTGTACTTGTCAATTCAAAAAGTAGAGATACTCTATTTCGTTCAATGCCTCAAGCTTAACGCATTGATTCAATCAAACATATTGCACACATTTAGTTCATGAAGCAAACTGCATTTGTCTATACAATGAATACAGCTACTCATTCATTCAATCTCACAAGCTTCACACATTATCTCAATCAAACTGCACACATTCACTACATGAACCAATCTGCACATGTTAATTCAATGAGTGCAGATTCTCTCAGTCATCAATGCGTCAAGCAATGTGTCAAACATTCATTGAATCATTGAATCAAACTACAATCATCGTTATTCAATGTTGCAATGAAACAAACTTAACACACTTATTTAGTGAATGAAACTGCACACGTTCGTTCAATGAAACAGACTGCACATGATAATTCAATGAGTGGAGGTACTCTTAATGCATTGTTTCAATCAAACAAATTGCACACATTTAGTTCACACAATTCAATGGATCCAGCTACTGTTATTCTCTCAATGTCAAAAGCTTCACACATTGTCTCATTCAAACTGAACACATTCATTCCATGAAACAAACTGCACGTGTTAATTCAATGAGATGAGCTTCTCTCATTCCTTCAATGTGCCAAGCTTAACGCTTACATTCAATGAAATCATTGAATCATTGACTCAAACTACAATCATTCATTCAATGAATCACACCGTATTCTTTATTTCATTGGAACAAATCTATCTCCCTTTGAATGTCAATTCAATGAATCCAGCTACTCATTCATTCAATGTCACAAGCTTGACACATTGTCTCAATCAAACTGCACATATTCACTCCATGAACCAAACTGCTCATGTTAGTTCAATGAGAGAGCTTCTCTCATTCATTCAATGTGCCAAGCTTAACACTTTCAATAAATGAAACATACTGCATTCATTGAATTATTGTATCAAACTACAATCATTGACTCAATGAATCAAACCTTACTCCTGGTTTCAATCGAACAAAGCGAACTCACTTATTCGCGAATCCTACTACATTTATTCATTCAATGAAACAGACTCCACATGATAAATCAATGAGTGGAGTTACTCTTAATGCATTGATTCAATCAAAACAAATTGCACACATTAAATTCATGAAGCAAACAGCATTTGTAAATACATTGAATACAGCTACTCTTATTCTCTCAGTGTCACAAGCTTCACACATTGTCTCAATCAAACTGCTCACATTCACTCCATGAACCAAACTGCACGGAGTTAATTCAATGAGTTGAGCTTCTCTCTTTCATTCAATGTGTCAAGCTTAACGCTATCATTCAACAAAATAAACTGCATTCATTGAATCATTGAATTAAACTTTAATGATTGGTTCACTGAATCAAACGTTATTCAATGTTTCAATGAAGCAAACTTAACACGCTTATTTAGTGAATGAAACTGCGCACGTTCATTCAATGAAAGATGCTGCACTTGTCAATTCAAAGAGGAGAGGTACTCTCTTTCGTTCAATGTCTCAAGCTTAACGCATTGATTCAATCAAACATATTGCACACATTTAGTTCATGAAGCAAACTGCATTTGTCCATACAATGAATACAGCTACTCATTCATTCAATCTCACAAGCTTCACACATTATCTCAATCAAACTGCCCACATTCACTACATGAACCAATCTGCACGTTTAATTCAATGAGTGTAGATCCTCTCATTTATCAATGCGTCAAGCAATGTGTCAAACATTCATTGACTCATTGAATCATCGTTATTCAATGTTTCAATGAAACAAACTTAACACGCTTATGTAGTGAATGAAACTGCACACGTTCGATCAATGAAACAGATTGCACATGATAATTCAATGAGTAGAGGTACTCTTAATGCATTGTTTCAATCAAACAAATTGCACACATTTAGTTCATGAAGCAACCAGCACTTGTCAAATCAATGAATGCAGCTACTCTCATTCTCTCAATGTCACAATCTTTGCACATTGTCTCAATCAAACTGCACCCATTCACTCCATGAACCAAACTCAACGTGTTAGTTCAATGAGAGAGCTTCTCTCATTCATTCAATGTGCCAATCTTAACGCTTTCATTCAATGAAACATACTGCATTCATTGAATTATAGAATCAAACTTCAATCATTGATTCAATGAATCAAATCTTATTCCTCGTTTCAATCGAACACTTATTTAATGAATCCTACTACACTCGTTCAGACTGCACATGATAATTCAATGAGTTGAGGTACTCTTAATGCATTGTTTCAATCAAACAAATTGCACACATTTAGTTAGCGCAATTCAATGGATCCAGCTACTCTTATTCTCTCAATGTCAAAATCTTCACACATTGTCTCAATCAAACTGAACGCATTCATTCCATGAAACAAACTGCAGGTGTTAATTCAATGAGTTGAGCTTCTCTCATTCATTCAATGTGTCAAGCTAAACGATTTCATTCATGGAAACAAATTGCATTCATTGAATCAATGAATCAAATTTAGCACGCTTATTTAGTGAATGAAACGGCACACGTTTAATCAATGAAAGAGGCTGCACTTGTCAATTCAAAGAGGAGAGGTACTCTCTTTCGTTCAATGTCTCAAGTTTAACGCATTGATTCAAACAAACAAATTGCACACATTTAGTTCATGAAGCAAACTGCATTTGTCAATTCAATGAATACAGCTCTTCTCATTCTCTCAATGTCACAAGCTTCGCACATTGTCTCAATCAAACAGCACATATTCACTACATGAACCAAACTGCACGTGTTAGTTCAATCAGAGAGCTTCTGTCATTCCTTCAATGTGCCAAGCTTAAGGCTTTCCTTCTATGAAACATACGGCAATCATTGAGTCATTGAATCAAACTACAATCATTGAGTCATTGAATCACACCGTATTCTTTATTTCAATGGAACAAATCTATCTCCCTTATTTAGTGAGCCAAAATGCATACGATCATTTAATGAAAAAAACTGCATTCACTGAATCATTGAATCAAACTTTAATGATTGGTTCAATGAATCAAACGTTATTCAATGTTTCAATGAAACAAACTTAACACGCTTATTTAGTGAATGAAACTGCGCACGTTCATTCAGTGAAAGAGGCTGTACTTGTCAATTCAAAAAGTAGAGATACTCTATTTCGTTCAATGCCTCAAGCTTAACGCATTGATTCAATCAAACATATTGCACACATTTAGTTCATGAAGCAAACTGCATTTGTCAATACAATGAATACAGCTACTCATTCATTCAATCTCACAAGCTTCACACATTATCTCAATCAAACTGCACACATTCACTACATGAACCAATCTGCACATGTTAATTCAATGAGTGCAGATTCTCTCATTCATCATTGCGACAAGCAATGTGTCAAACATTCATTGAATCATTGAATCAAACTACAATGATCGTTATTAAATGTTGCAATGAAACAAACTTAACACGCTTATTTAGTAAATGAAACTGCACACGTTCGTTCAATGAAACAGACTGCACATGATAATTCAATGAGTGGAGGTACTCTTAATGCATTGTTTCAATCAAACAAATTGCACACATTTAGTTCACACAATTCAATGGATCCAGCTACTGTTATTCTCTCAATGTCAAAAGCTTCACACATTGTCTCAATCAAACTGAACACATTCATTCCATGAAACAAACTGCACGTGTTAATTCAATGAGATGAGCTTCTCTCATTCCTTCAATGTGCCAAGCTTAACCCTTACATTCAATGAAATCATTGAATCATTGACTCAAACTACAATCATTCATTCAATGAATCACACCGTATTCTTTATTTCATTGGAACAAATCTATCTCCCTTTGAATGTCAATTCAATGAATCCAGCTACTCATTCATTCAATGTCACAAGCTTGACACATTGTCTCAATCAAACTGCACATATTCACTCCATGAACCAAACTGCTCGTGTTAGTTCAATGAGATGAGCTTCTCTCATTCCTTCAATGTGCCAAGCTTAACACTTTCAATAAATGAAACATGCTGCATTCATTGAATTATTGTATCAAACTACAATCATTGACTCAATGAATCAAACCTTACTCCAGGTTTCAATCGAACAAAGCGAACTCACTTATTCGCGAATCCTACTACATTTATTCATTCAATGAAACAGACTCCACATGATAAATCAATGAGTGGAGTTACTCTTAATGCATTGATTCAATCAAAACAAATTGCACACATTAAATTCATGAAGCAAACAGCATTTGTAAATACATTGAATACAGCTACTCTTATTCTCTCAGTGTCACAAGCTTCACATATTGTCTCAATCAAACTGCACACATTCACTCCATGAACCAAACTGCACGGAGTTAATTCAATGAGTTGAGCTTCTCTCTTTCATTCAATGTGTCAAGCTTAACGCTATCATTCAAGAAAATAAACTGCATTCATTGAATCATTGAATTAAACTTTAATGATTGGTTCACTGAATCAAACGTTATTCAATGTTTCAATGAAGCAAACTTAACACGCTTATTTAGTGAATGAAACTGCGCACGTTCATTCAATGAAAGATGTTGCACTTGTCAATTCAAAGAGGAGAGGTACTCTCTTTCGTTCAATGTCTCAAGCTTAACGCATTGATTCAATCAAACATATTGCACACATTTAGTTCATGAAGCAAACTGCATTTGTCCATACAATGAATACAGCTACTCATTCATTCAATCTCACAAGCTTCACACATTATCTCAATCAAACTGCACACATTCACTACATGAACCAATCTGCACGTCTTAATTCAATGAGTGTAGATCCTCTCATTTATCAATGCGTCAAGCAATGTGTCAAACATTCATTGACTCATTGAATCAAACTACAATCATCGTTATTCAATGTTTCAATGAAACAAACTTAACACGCTTATTTAGTGAATGAAACTGCACACGTTCGTTCAATGAAACAGATTGCACATGATAATTCAATGAGTAGAGGTGCTCTTAATGGATTGTTTCAATCAAACAAATTGCACACATTTAGTTCATGAAGCAACCAGCACTTGTCAAATGAATGAATGCAGCTACTCTCATTCTCTCAATGTCACAATCTTTGCACATTGTCTCAATCAAACTGCACCCATTCACTCCATGAACCAAACTGAACGTGTTAGTTCAATGAGAGAGCTTCTCTCAATCATTTAATGTGCCAATCTTAACGCTTTCATTCAATGAAACATACTGCATTCATTGAATTATAGAATCAAACTTCAATCATTGATTCAATGAATCAAATCTTATTCCTCGTTTCAATCGAACACTTATTTAATGAATCCTACTACACTCGTTCAGACTGCACATGATAAATCAATGAGTTGAGGTACTCTTAATGCATTGTTTCAATCAAACAAATTGCACACATTTAGTTAGCGCAATTCAATGGATCCAGCTACTCTTATTCTCTCAATGTCAAAATCTTCACACATTGTCTCAATCAAACTGAACGCATTCATTCCATGAAACAAACTGCAGGTGTTAATTCAATGAGTTGAGCTTCTCTCATTCATTCATTCAATGTGTCAAGCTAAACGATTTCATTCATGGAAACAAATTGCATTCATTGAATCAATGAATCAAATTTAGCACGCTTATTTAGTGAATGAAACGGTACACGTTTAATCAATGAAAGAGGCTGCACTTGTCAATTCAAAGAGAAGAGGTACTCTCTTTCGTTCAATGTCTCAAGTTTAACGCATTGGTTCAAACAAACAAATTGCACACATTTAGTTCATGAAGCAAACTGCATTTGTCAATTCAATGAATACAGCTCTTCTCATTCTCTCAATGTCACAAGCTTCGCACATTGTCTCAATCAAACAGCACATATTCACTACATGAACCAAACTGCACGTGTTAGTTCAATCAGAGAGCTTCTGTCATTCCTTCAATGTGCCAAGCTTAAGGCTTTCCTTCTATGAAACATACGGCAATCATTGAGTCATTGAATCAAACTACAATCATTGAGTCATTGAATCACACCGTATTCTTTATTTCAATGGAACAAATCTATCTCCCTTATTTAGTGAGCCAAAATGCATACGATCATTTAATGAAAAAAACTGCATTCACTGAATCATTGAATCAAACTTTAATGATTGGTTCAATGAATCAAACGTTATTCAATGTTTCAATGAAACAAACTTAACACGCTTATTTAGTGAATGAAACCGCGCACGTTCATTCAGTGAAAGAGGCTGTACTTGTCAATTCAAAAAGTAGAGATACTCTATTTCGTTCAATGCCTCAAGCTTAACGCATTGATTCAATCAAACATATTGCACACATTTAGTTCATGAAGCAAACTGCATTTGTCTATACAATGAATACAGCTACTCATTCATTCAATCTCACAAGCTTCACACATTATCTCAATCAAACTGCACACATTCACTACATGAACCAATCTGCACATGTTAATTCAATGAGTGCAGATTCTCTCAGTCATCAATGCGTCAAGCAATGTGTCAAACATTCATTGAATCATTGAATCAAACTACAATCATCGTTATTCAATGTTGCAATGAAACAAACTTAACACACTTATTTAGTGAATGAAACTGCACACGTTCGTTCAATGAAACAGACTGCACATGATAATTCAATGAGTGGAGGTACTCTTAATGCATTGTTTCAATCAAACAAATTGCACACATTTAGTTCACACAATTCAATGGATCCAGCTACTGTTATTCTCTCAATGTCAAAAGCTTCACACATTGTCTCAATCAAACTGAACACATTCATTCCATGAAACAAACTGCACGTGTTAATTCAATGAGATGAGCTTCTCTCATTCCTTCAATGTGCCAAGCTTAACGCTTACATTCAATGAAATCATTGAATCATTGACTCAAACTACAATCATTCATTCAATGAATCACACCGTATTCTTTATTTCATTGGAACAAATCTATCTCCCTTTGAATGTCAATTCAATGAATCCAGCTACTCATTCATTCAATGTCACAAGCTTGACACATTGTCTCAATCAAACTGCACATATTCACTCCATGAACCAAACTGCTCATGTTAGTTCAATGAGAGAGCTTCTCTCATTCATTCAATGTGCCAAGCTTAACACTTTCAATAAATGAAACATACTGCATTCATTGAATTATTGTATCAAACTACAATCATTGACTCAATGAATCAAACCTTACTCCTGGTTTCAATCGAACAAAGCGAACTCACTTATTCGCGAATCCTACTACATTTATTCATTCAATGAAACAGACTCCACATGATAAATCAATGAGTGGAGTTACTCTTAATGCATTGATTCAATCAAAACAAATTGCACACATTAAATTCATGAAGCAAACAGCATTTGTAAATACATTGAATACAGCTACTCTTATTCTCTCAGTGTCACAAGCTTCACACATTGTCTCAATCAAACTGCACACATTCACTCCATGAACCAAACTGCACGGAGTTAATTCAATGAGTTGAGCTTCTCTCTTTCATTCAATGTGTCAAGCTTAACGCTCTCATTCAAGAAAATAAACTGCATTCATTGAATCATTGAATTAAACTTTAATGATTGGTTCACTGAATCAAACGTTATTCAATGTTTCAATGAAGCAAACTTAACACGCTGATTTAGTGAATGAAACTGCGCACGTTCATTCAATGAAAGATGTTGCACTTGTCAAGTCAAAGAGGAGAGGTACTCTCTTTCGTTCAATGTCTCAAGCTTAACGCATTGATTCAATCAAACATATTGCACACATTTAGTTCATGAAGCAAACTGCATTTGTCCATACAATGAATACAGCTACTCATTCATTCAATCTCACAAGCTTCACACATTATCTCAATCAAACTGCCCACATTCACTACATGAACCAATCTGCACGTCTTAATTCAATGAGTGTAGATCCTCTCATTTATCAATGCGTCAAGCAATGTGTCAAACATTCATTGACTCATTGAATCAAACTACAATCATCGTTATTCAATGTTTCAATGAAACAAACTTAACACGCTTATTTAGTGAATGAAACTGCACACGTTCGTTCAATGAAACAGATTGCACATGATAATTCAATGAGTAGAGGTACTCTTAATGCATTGTTTCAATCAAACAAATTGCACACATTTAGTTCATGAAGCAACCAGCACTTGTCAAATCAATGAATGCAGCTACTCTCATTCTCTCAATGTCACAATCTTTGCACATTGTCTCAATCAAACTGCACCCATTCACTCCATGAACCAAACTCAACGTGTTAGTTCAATGAGAGAGCTTCTCTCATTCATTCAATGTGCCAATCTTAACGCTTTCATTCAATGAAACATACTGCATTCATTGAATTATAGAATCAAACTTCAATCATTGATTCAATGAATCAAATCTTATTCCTCGTTTCAATCGAACACTTATTTAATGAATCCTACTACACTCGTTCAGACTGCACATGATAATTCAATGAGTTGAGGTACTCTTAATGCATTGTTTCAATCAAACAAATTGCACACATTTAGTTAGCGCAATTCAATGGATCCAGCTACTCTTATTCTCTCAATGTCAAAATCTTCACACATTGTCTCAATCAAACTGAACGCATTCATTCCATGAAACAAACTGCAGGTGTTAATTCAATGAGTTGAGCTTCTCTCATTCATTCAATGTGTCAAGCTAAACGATTTCATTCATGGAAACAAATTGCATTCATTGAATCAATGAATCAAATTTAGCACGCTTATTTAGTGAATGAAACGGCACACGTTTAATCAATGAAAGAGGCTGCACTTGTCAATTCAAAGAGGAGAGGTACTCTCTTTCGTTCAATGTCTCAAGTTTAACGCATTGATTCAAACAAACAAATTGCACACATTTAGTTCATGAAGCAAACTGCATTTGTCAATTCAATGAATACAACTCTTCTCATTCTCTCAATGTCACAAGCTTCGCACATTGTCTCAATCAAACAGCACATATTCACTACATGAACCAAACTGCACGTGTTAGTTCAATCAGAGAGCTTCTGTCATTCCTTCAATGTGCCAAGCTTAAGGCTTTCCTTCTATGAAACATACGGCAATCATTGAGTCATTGAATCAAACTACAATCATTGAGTCATTGAATCACACCGTATTCTTTATTTCAATGGAACAAATCTATCTCCCTTATTTAGTGAGGCAAAATGCATACGATCATTTAATGAAAAAAACTGCATTCACTGAATCATTGAATCAAACTTTAATGATTGGTTCAATGAATCAAACGTTATTCAATGTTTCAATGAAACAAACTTAACACGCTTATTTAGTGAATGAAACTGCGCACGTTCATTCAGTGAAAGAGGCTGTACTTGTCATTTCAAAAAGTAGAGATACTCTATTTCGTTCAATGCCTCAAGCTTAACGCATTGATTCAATCAAACATATTGCACACATTTAGTTCATGAAGCAAACTGCATTTGTCAATACAATGAATACAGCTACTCATTCATTCAATCTCACAAGCTTCACACATTATCTCAATCAAACTGCACACATTCACTACATGAACCAATCTGCACATGTTAATTCAATGAGTGCAGATTCTCTCATTCATCATTGCGACAAGCAATGTGTCAAACATTCATTGAATCATTGAATCAAACTACAATCATCGTTATTCAATGTTGCAATGAAACAAACTTAACACGCTTATTTAGTGAATGAAACTGCACACGTTCGTTCAATGAAACAGACTGCACATGATAATTCAATGAGTGGAGGTACTCTTAATGCATTGTTTCAATCAAACAAATTGCACACATTTAGTTCACACAATTCAATGGATCCAGCTACTGTTATTCTCTCAATGTCAAAAGCTTCACACATTGTCTCAATCAAACTGAACACATTCATTCCATGAAACAAACTGCACGTGTTAATTCAATGAGATGAGCTTCTCTCATTCCTTCAATGTGCCAAGCTTAACGCTTACATTCAATGAAATCATTGAATCATTGACTCAAACTACAATCATTCATTCAATGAATCACACCGTATTCTTTATTTCATTGGAACAAATCTATCTCCCTTTGAATGTCAATTCAATGAATCCAGCTACTCATTCATTCAATGTCACAAGCTTGACACATTGTCTCAATCAAACTGCACATATTCACTCCATGAACCAAACTGCTCGTGTTAGTTCAATGAGATGAGCTTCTCTCATTCCTTCAATGTGCCAAGCTTAACACTTTCAATAAATGAAACATGCTGCATTCATTGAATTATTGTATCAAACTACAATCATTGACTCAATGAATCAAACCTTACTCCTGGTTTCAATCGAACAAAGCGAACTCACTTATTCGCGAATCCTACTACATTTATTCATTCAATGAAACAGACTCCACATGATAAATCAATGAGTGGAGTTACTCTTAATGCATTGATTCAATCAAAACAAATTGCACACATTAAATTCATGAAGCAAACAGCATTTGTAAATACATTGAATACAGCTACTCTTATTCTCTCAGTGTCACAAGCTTCACATATTGTCTCAATCAAACTGCACACATTCACTCCATGAACCAAACTGCACGGAGTTAATTCAATGAGTTGAGCGTCTCTCTTTCATTCAATGTGTCAAGCTTAACGCTATCATTCAAGAAAATAAACTGCATTCATTGAATCATTGAATTAAACTTTAATGATTGGTTCACTGAATCAAACGTTATTCAATGTTTCAATGAAGCAAACTTAACACGCTTATTTAGTGAATGAAACTGCGCACGTTCATTCAATGAAAGATGTTGCACTTGTCAATTCAAAGAGGAGAGGTACTCTCTTTCGTTCAATGTCTCAAGCTTAACGCATTGATTCAATCAAACATATTGCACACATTTAGTTCATGAAGCAAACTGCATTTGTCCATACAATGAATACAGCTACTCATTCATTCAATCTCACAAGCTTCACACATTATCTCAATCAAACTGCACACATTCACTACATGAACCAATCTGCACGTCTTAATTCAATGAGTGTAGATCCTCTCATTTATCAATGCGTCAAGCAATGTGTCAAACATTCATTGACTCATTGAATCAAACTACAATCATCGTTATTCAATGTTTCAATGAAACAAACTTAACACGCTTATTTAGTGAATGAAACTGCACACGTTCGTTCAATGAAACAGACTGCACATGATAATTCAATGAGTAGAGGTACTCTTAATGCATTGTTTCAATCAAACAAATTGCACACATTTAGTTCATGAAGCAACCAGCACTTGTCAAATCAATGAATGCAGCTACTCTCATTCTCTCAATGTCACAATCTTTGCACATTGTCTCAATCAAACTGCACCCATTCACTCCATGAACCAAACTCAACGTGTTAGTTCAATGAGAGAGCTTCTCTCATTCATTCAATGTGCCAATCTTAACGCTTTCATTCAATGAAACATACTGCATTCATTGAATTATAGAATCAAACTTCAATCATTGATTCAATGAATCAAATCTTATTCCTCGTTTCAATCGAACACTTATTTAATGAATCCTACTACACTCGTTCAGACTGCACATGATAATTCAATGAGTTGAGGTACTCTTAATGCATTGTTTCAATCAAACAAATTGCACACATTTAGTTAGCGCAATTCAATGGATCCAGCTACTCTTATTCTCTCAATGTCAAAATCTTCACACATTGTCTCAATCAAACTGAACGCATTCATTCCATGAAACAAACTGCAGGTGTTAATTCAATGAGTTGAGCTTCTCTCATTCATTCATTCAATGTGTCAAGCTAAACGATTTCATTCATGGAAACAAATTGCATTCATTGAATCAATGAATCAAATTTAGCACGCTTATTTAGTGAATGAAACGGCACACGTTTAATCAATGAAAGAGGCTGCACTTGTCAATTCAAAGAGGAGAGGTACTCTCTTTCGTTCAATGTCTCAAGTTTAACGCATTGATTCAAACAAACAAATTGCACACATTTAGTTCATGAAGCAAACTGCATTTGTCAATTCAATGAATACAGCTCTTCTCATTCTCTCAATGTCACAAGCTTCGCACATTGTCTCAATCAAACAGCACATATTCACTACATGAACCAAACTGCACGTGTTAGTTCAATCAGAGAGCTTCTGTCATTCCTTCAATGTGCCAAGCTTAAGGCTTTCCTTCTATGAAACATACGGCAATCATTGAGTCATTGAATCAAACTACAATCATTGAGTCATTGAATCACACCGTATTCTTTATTTCAATGGAACAAATCTATCTCCCTTATTTAGTGAGCCAAAATGCATACGATCATTTAATGAAAAAAACTGCATTCACTGAATCATTGAATCAAACTTTAATGATTGGTTCAATGAATCAAACGTTATTCAATGTTTCAATGAAACAAACTTAACACGCTTATTTAGTGAATGAAACTGCGCACGTTCATTCAGTGAAAGAGGCTGTACTTGTCAATTCAAAAAGTAGAGATACTCTATTTCGTTCAATGCCTCAAGCTTAACGCATTGATTCAATCAAACATATTGCACACATTTAGTTCATGAAGCAAACTGCATTTGTCAATACAATGAATACAGCTACTCATTCATTCAATCTCACAAGCTTCACACATTATCTCAATCAAACTGCACACATTCACTACATGAACCAATCTGCACATGTTAATTCAATGAGTGCAGATTCTCTCAGTCATCAATGCGTCAAGCAATGTGTCAAACATTCATTGAATCATTGAATCAAACTACAATCATCGTTATTCAATGTTGCAATGAAACAAACTTAACACACTTATTTAGTGAATGAAACTGCACACGTTCGTTCAATGAAACAGACTGCACATGATAATTCAATGAGTGGAGGTACTCTTAATGCATTCTTTCAATCAAACAAATTGCACACATTTAGTTCACACAATTCAATGGATCCAGCTACTGTTATTCTCTCAATGTCAAAAGCTTCACACATTGTCTCAATCAAACTGAACACATTCATTCCATGAAACAAACTGCACGTGTTAATTCAATGAGATGAGCTTCTCTCATTCCTTCAATGTGCCAAGCTTAACGCTTACATTCAATGAAATCATTGAATCATTGACTCAAACTACAATCATTCATTCAATGAATCGCACCGTATTCTTTATTTCTTTGGAACAAATCTATCTCCCTTTGAATGTCAATTCAATGAATCCAGCTACTCATTCATTCAATGTCACAAGCTTGACACATTGTCTCAATCAAACTGCACATATTCACTCCATGAACCAAACTGCTCATGTTAGTTCAATGAGAGAGCTTCTCTCATTCATTCAATGTGCCAAGCTTAACACTTTCAATATATGAAACATACTGCATTCATTGAATTATTGTATCAAACTACAATCATTGACTCAATGAATCAAACCTTACTCCTGGTTTCAATCGAACAAAACGAACTCACTTATTCGCGAATCCTACTACATTTATTCATTCAATGAAACAGACTCCACATGATAAATCAATGAGTGGAGTTACTCTTAATGCATTGATTCAATCAAAACAAATTGCACACATTAAATTCATGAAGCAAACAGCATTTGTAAATACATTGAATACAGCTACTCTTATTCTCTCAGTGTCACAAGCTTCACACATTGTCTCAATCAAACTGCACACATTCACTCCATGAACCAAACTGCACGGAGTTAATTCAATGAGTTGAGCTTCTCTCTTTCATTCAATGTGTCAAGCTTAACGCTCTCATTCAAGAAAATAAACTGCATTCATTGAATCATTGAATTAAACTTTAATGATTGGTTCACTGAATCAAACGTTATTCAATGTTTCAATGAAGCAAACTTAACACGCTTATTTAGTGAATGAAACTGCGCACGTTCATTCAATGAAAGATGCTGCACTTGTCAATTCAAAGAGGAGAGGTACTCTCTTTCGTTCAATGTCTCAAGCTTAACGCATTGATTCAATCAAACATATTGCACACATTTAGTTCATGAAGCAAACTGCATTTGTCCATACAATGAATACAGCTACTCATTCATTCAATCTCACAAGCTTCACACATTATCTCAATCAAACTGCCCACATTCACTACATGAACCAATCTGCACGTCTTAATTCAATGAGTGTAGATCCTCTCATTTATCAATGCGTCAAGCAATGTGTCAAACATTCATTGACTCATTGAATCATCGTTATTCAATGTTTCAATGAAACAAACTTAACACGCTTATTTAGTGAATGAAACTGCACACGTTCGTTCAATGAAACAGACTGCACATGATAATTCAATGAGTAGAGGTACTCTTAATGCATTGTTTCAATCAAACAAATTGCACACATTTAGTTCATGAAGCAACCAGCACTTGTCAAATCAATGAATGCAGCTACTCTCATTCTCTCAATGTCACAATCTTTGCACATTGTCTCAATCAAACTGCACCCATTCACTCCATGAAACAAACTGAACGTGTTAGTTCAATGAGAGAGCTTCTCTCATTCATTCAATGTGCCAATCTTAACGCTTTCATTCAATGAAACATACTGCATTCATTGAATTATAGAATCAAACTTCAATCATTGATTCAATGAATCAAATCTTATTCCTCGTTTCAATCGAACACTTATTTAATGAATCCTACTACACTCGTTCAGACTGCACATGATAAATCAATGAGTTGAGGTACTCTTAATGCATTGTTTCAATCAAACTAATTGCACACATTTAGTTAGCGCAATTCAATGGATCCAGCTACTCTTATTCTCTCAATGTCAAAATCTTCACACATTGTCTCAATCAAACTGAACGCATTCATTCCATGAAACAAACTGCAGGTGTTAATTCAATGAGTTGAGCTTCTCTCATTCATTCAATGTGTCAAGCTAAACGATTTCATTCATGGAAACAAATTGCATTCATTGAATCAATGAATCAAATTTAGCACGCTTATTTAGTGAATGAAACGGCACACGTTTAATCAATGAAAGAGGCTGCACTTGTCAATTCAAAGAGGAGAGGTACTCTCTTTCGTTCAATGTCTCAAGTTTAACGCATTGATTCAAACAAACAAAATGCACACATTTAGTTCATGAAGCAAACTGTATTTGTCAATTCAATGAATACAGCTCTTCTCATTCTCTCAATGTCACAAGCTTCGCACATTGTCTCAATCAAACAGCACATATTCACTACATGAACCAAACTGCACGTGTTAGTTCAATCAGAGAGCTTCTGTCATTCCTTCAATGTGCCAAGCTTAAGGCTTTCCTTCTATGAAACATACGGCAATCATTGAGTCATTGAATCAAACTACAATCATTGAGTCATTGAATCACACCGTATTCTTTATTTCAATGGAACAAATCTATCTCCCTTATTTAGTGAGGCAAAATGCATACGATCATTTAATGAAAAAAACTGCATTCACTGAATCATTGAATCAAACTTTAATGATTGGTTCAATGAATCAAACGTTATTCAATGTTTCAATGAAACAAACTTAACACGCTTATTTAGTGAATGAAACTGCGCACGTTCATTCAGTGAAAGAGGCTGTACTTGTCAATTCAAAAAGTAGAGATACTCTATTTCGTTCAATGCCTCAAGCTTAACGCATTGATTCAATCAAACATATTGCACACATTTAGTTCATGAAGCAAACTGCATTTGTCAATACAATGAATACAGCTACTCATTCATTCAATCTCACAAGCTTCACACATTATCTCAATCAAACTGCACACATTCACTACATGAACCAATCTGCACATGTTAATTCAATGAGTGTAGATCCTCTCATTTATCAATGCGTCAAGCAATGTGTCAAACATTCATTGACTCATTGAATCAAACTACAATCATCGTTATTAAATGTTGCAATGAAACAAACTTAACACGCTTATTTAGTGAATGAAACTGCACACGTTCGTTCAATGAAACAGACTGCACATGATAATTCAATGAGTGGAGGTACTCTTAATGCATTGTTTCAATCAAACAAATTGCACACATTTAGTTCACACAATTCAATGGATCCAGCTACTGTTATTCTCTCAATGTCAAAAGCTTCACACATTGTCTCAATCAAACTGAACACATTCATTCCATGAAACAAACTGCACGTGTTAATTCAATGAGATGAGCTTCTCTCATTCCTTCAATGTGCCAAGCTTAACGCTTACATTCAATGAAATCATTGAATCATTGACTCAAACTACAATCATTCATTCAATGAATCACACCGTATTCTTTATTTCATTGGAACAAATCTATCTCCCTTTGAATGTCAATTCAATGAATCCAGCTACTCATTCATTCAATGTCACAAGCTTGACACATTGTCTCAATCAAACTGCACATATTCACTCCATGAACCAAACTGCTCATGTTAGTTCAATGAGAGAGCTTCTCTCATTCATTCAATGTGCCAAGCTTAACACTTTCAATAAATGAAACATACTGCATTCATTGAATTATTGTATCAAACTACAATCATTGACTCAATGAATCAAACCTTACTCCTGGTTTCAATCGAACAAAGCGAACTCAATTATTCGCGAATCCTACTACATTTATTCATTCAATGAAACAGACTCCACATGATAAATCAATGAGTGGAGTTACTCTTAATGCATTGATTCAATCAAAACAAATTGCACACATTAAATTCATGAAGCAAACAGCATTTGTAAATACATTGAATACAGCTACTCTTATTCTCTCAGTGTCACAAGCTTCACACATTGTCTCAATCAAACTGCACACATTCACTCCATGAACCAAACTGCACGGAATTAATTCAATGAGTTGAGCTTCTCTCTTTCATTCAATGTGTCAAGCTTAACGCTCTCATTCAAGAAAATAAACTGCATTCATTGAATCATTGAATTAAACTTTAATGATTGGTTCACTGAATCAAACGTTATTCAATGTTTCAATGCAGCAAACTTAACACGCTTATTTAGTGAATGAAACTGCGCACGTTCATTCAATGAAAGATGCTGCACTTGTCAATTCAAAGAGGAGAGGTACTCTCTTTCGTTCAATGTCTCAAGCTTAACGCATTGATTCAATCAAACATATTGCACACATTTAGTTCATGAAGCAAACTGCATTTGTCCATACAATGAATACAGCTACTCATTCATTCAATCTCACAAGCTTCACACATTATCTCAATCAAACTGCCCACATTCACTACATGAACCAATCTGCACGTCTTAATTCAATGAGTGTAGATCCTCTCATTTATCAATGCGTCAAGCAATGTGTCAAACATTCATTGACTCATTGAATCAAACTACAATCATCGTTATTCAATGTTTCAATGAAACAAACTTAACACGCTTATTTAGTGAATGAAACTGCACACGTTCGTTCAATGAAACAGATTGCACATGATAATTCAATGAGTAGAGGTACTCTTAATGCATTGTTTCAATCAAACAAATTGCACACATTTAGTTAGCGCAATTCAATGGATCCAGCTACTCTTATTCTCTCAATGTCAAAAGCTTCACACATTGTCTCAATCAAACTGAACACATTCATTCCATGAAACAAACTGCACGTGTTAATTCAATGAGATGAGCTTCTCTCATTCCTTCAATGTGCCAAGCTTAACGCTTACATTCAATGAAATCATTGAATCATTGACTGAAACTACAATCATTCATTCAATGAATCACACCGTATTCTTTATTTCATTGGAACAAATCTATCTCCCTTTGAATGTCAATTCAATGATCCAGCTACTCATTCATTCAATGTCACAAGCTTGACACATTGTCTCAATCAAACTGCACATATTCACCCCATGGACCAAACTGCTCGTGTTATTTCAATGAGAGAGCTTCTCTCATTCATTCAATGTGCCAAGCTTAACACTTTCAATAAATGAAACATACTGCATTCATTGAATTATTGTATCAAACTACAATCATTGACTCAATGAATCAAACCTTACTCCTGGTTTCAATCGAACAAAGCGAACTCACTTATTCGCGTATCCTACTACATTCATTCATTCAATGCAACAGACTCCACATGATAAATCAATGAGTGGAGTTACTCTTAATGCATTGATTCCATCAAAACAAATTGTACACATTAAATTCATGAAGCAAACAGCATTTGTAAATACATTGAATACAGCTACTCTTATTCTCTCAGTGTCACAAGCTTCACACATTGTCTCAATCAAACTGCACACATTCACTCCATGAACCAAACTGCACGGAGTTAATTCAATGAGTTGAGCTTCTCTCTTTCATTCAATGTGTCAAGCTTAACGCTATCATTCAAGAAAATAAACTGCATTCATTGAATCATTGAATTAAACTTTAATGATTGGTTCACTGAATCAAACGTTATTCAATGTTTCAATGAAGCAAACTTAACACGCTTATTTAGTGAATGAAACTGCGCACGTTCATTCAATGAAAGATGCTGCACTTGTCAATTCAAAGAGGAGAGGTACTCTCTTTCGTTCAATGTCTCAAGCTTAACGCATTGATTCAATCAAACATATTGCACACATTTAGTTCATGAAGCAAACTGCATTTGTCCATACAATGAATACAGCTACTCATTCATTCAATCTCACAAGCTTCACACATTATCTCAATCAAACTGCCCACATTCACTACATGAACCAATCTGCACGTCTTAATTCAATGAGTGTAGATCCTCTCATTTATCAATGCGTCAAGCAATGTGTGAAACATTCATTGACTCATTGAATCAAACTACAATCATCGTTATTCAATGTTTCAATGAAACAAACTTAACACGCTTATTTAGTGAATGAAACTGCACACGTTCGTTCAATGAAACAGATTGCACATGATAATTCAATGAGTAGAGGTACTCTTAATGCATTGTTTCAATCAAACAAATTGCACACATTTAGTTAGCGCAATTCAATGGATCCAGCTACTCTTATTCTCTCAATGTCAAAAGCTTCACACATTGTCTCAATCAAACTGAACACATTCATTCCATGAAACAAACTGCACGTGTAAATTCAATGAGATGAGCTTCTCTCATTCCTTCAATGTGCCAAGCTTAACGCTTACATTCAATGAAATCATTAAATCATTGACTCAAACTACAATCATTCATTCAATGAATCACACCGTATTCTTTATTTCATTGGAACAAATCTATCTCCCTTTGAATGTCAATTCAATGAATCCAGCTACTCATTCATTCAATGTCACAAGCTTGACACATTGTCTCAATCAAACTGCACATATTCACTCCATGAACCAAACTGCTCGTGTTAGTTCAATGAGATGAGCTTCTCTCATTCCTTCAATGTGCCAAGCTTAACGCTTACAATCAATGAAATCATTGAATCATTGACTCAAACTACAATCATTCATTCAATGAATCACACCGTATTCTTTATTTCATTGGAACAAATCTATCTCCCTTTGAATGTCAATTCAATGAATCCAGCTACTCATTCATTCAATGTCACAAGCTTGACACATTGTCTCAATCAAACTGCACATATTCACCCCATGAACCAAACTGCTCGTGTTATTTCAATGAGAGAGCTTCTCTCATTCATTCAATGTGCCAAGCTTAACACTTTCAATAAATGAAACATACTGCATTCATTGAATTATTGTATCAAACTACAATCATTGACTCAATGAATCAAACCTTACTCCTGGTTTCAATCGAACAAAGCGAACTCACTTATTCGCGAATCCTACTACATTCATTCATTCAATGAAACAGACTCCACATGATAAATCAATGAGTGGAGTTACTCTTAATGCATTGATTCCATCAAAACAAATTGCACACATTAAATTCATGAAGCAAACAGCATTTGTAAATACATTGAATACAGCTACTCTTATTCTCTCAATGTCACAAGCTTCACACATTGTCTCAATCAAACTGCACACATTCACTCCATGAACCAAACTGCACGGAGTTAATTCAATGAGTTGAGCTTCTCTCTTTCATTCAATGTGTCAAGCTTAACGCTATCATTCAAGAAAATAAACTGCATTCATTGAATCATTGAATTAAACTTTAATGATTGGTTCACTGAATCAAACGTTATTCAATGTTTCAATGAAGCAAACTTAACACGCTTATTTAGTGAAGAAACTGCGCACGTTCATTCAATGAAAGATGCTGCACTTGTCAATTCAAAGAGGAGAGGTACTCTCTTTCGTTCAATGTCTCAAGCTTAACGCATTGATTCAATCAAACATATTGCACACATTTAGTTCATGAAGCAAACTGCATTTGTCAATTCAATGAATACAGCTCTTCTCATTCTCTCAATGTCACAAGCTTCACACATTATCTCAATCAAACTGCACACATTCACTACATGAACCAATCTGCACGTCTTAATTCAATGAGTGTAGATCCTCTCATTCATCAATGCGTCAAGCAATGTGTCAAACATTCATTGACTCATTGAATCAAACTACAATCATCGTTATTCAATATTTCAATGAAACAAACTTAACACGCTTATTTAGTGAATGAAACTGCACACGTTCGTTCAATGAAACAGATTGCACATGATAATTCAATGAGTAGAGGTACTCTTAATGCATTGTTTCAATCAAACAAATTGCACACATTTAGTTCATGAAGCAACCAGCACTTGTCAAATGAATGAATGCAGCTACTCTCATTCTCTCAATGTCACAATCTTTGCACATTGTCTCAATCAAACTGCACCCATTCACTCCATGAACCAAACTGAACGTGTTAGTTCCATGAGAGAGCTTCTCTCATTCATTCAATGTGCCAATCTTAACGCTTTCATTCAATGAAACATACTGCATTCATTGAATTATAGAATCAAACTTCAATCATTGATTCAATGAATCAAATCTTATTCCTCGTTTCAATCGAACACTTATTTAATGAATCCTACTACACTCGTTCAGACTGCACATGATAATTCAATGAGTTGAGGTACTCTTAATGCATTGTTTCAATCAAACAAATTGCACACATTTAGTTAGCGCAAATCAATGGATCCAGCTACTCTTATTCTCTCAATGTCAAAATCTTCACACATTGTCTCAATCAAACTGAACGCATTCATTCCATGAAACAAACTGCAGGTGTTAATTCAATGAGTTGAGCTTCTCTCATTCATTCAATGTGTCAAGCTAAACGATTTCATTCATGGAAACAAATTGCATTCATTGAATCAATGAATCAAATTTAGCACGCTTATTTAGTGAATGAAACGGCACACGTTTAATCAATGAAAGAGGCTGCACTTGTCAATTCAAAGAGGAGAGGTACTCTCTTTCGTTCAATGTCTCAAGTTTAACGCATTGATTCAAACAAACAAATTGCACACATTTAGTTCATGAAGCAAACTGCATTTGTCAATTCAATGAATACAGCTCTTCTCATTCTCTCAATGTCACAAGCTTCGCACATTGTCTCAATCAAACAGCACATATTCACTACATGAACCAAACTGCACGTGTTAGTTCAATCAGAGAGCTTCTGTCATTCCTTCAATGTGCCAAGCTTAAGGCTTTCCTTCTATGAAACATACGGCAATCATTGAGTCATTGAATCAAACTACAATCATTGAGTCATTGAATCACACCGTATTCTTTATTTCAATGGAACAAATCTATCTCCCTTATTTAGTGAGGCAAAATGCATACGATCATTTAATGAAAAAAACTGCATTCACTGAATCATTGAATCAAACTTTAATGATTGGTTCAATGAATCAAACGTTATTCAATGTTTCAATGAAACAAACTTAACACGCTTATTTAGTGAATGAAACTGCGCACGTTCATTCAGTGAAAGAGGCTGTACTTGTCAATTCAAAAAGTAGAGATACTCTATTTCGTTCAATGCCTCAAGCTTAACGCATTGATTCAATCAAACATATTGCACACATTTAGTTCATGAAGCAAACTGCATTTGTCTATACAATGAATACAGCTACTCATTCATTCAATCTCACAAGCTTCACACATTATCTCAATCAAACTGCACACATTCACTACATGAACCAATCTGCACATGTTAATTCAATGACTGCAGATTCTCTCATTCATCAATGCGTCAAGCAATGTGTCAAACATTCATTGACTCATTGAATCAAACTACAATTATCGTTATTCAATGTTGCAATGAAACAAACTTAACACACTTATTTAGTGAATGAAACTGCACACGTTCGTTCAATGAAACAGACTGCACATGATAATTCAATGAGTGGAGGTACTCTTAATGCATTCTTTCAATCAAACAAATTGCACACATTTAGTTCACACAATTCAATGGATCCAGCTACTGTTATTCTCTCAATGTCAAAAGCTTCACACATTGTCTCAATCAAACTGAACGCATTCATTCCATGAAACAAACTGCAGGTGTTAATTCAATGAGTTGAGCTTCTCTCATTCATTCATTCAATGTGTCAAGCTAAACGATTTCATTCATGGAAACAAATTGCATTCATTGAATCAATGAATCAAATTTAGCACGCTTATTTAGTGAATGAAACGGCACACGTTTAATCAATGAAAGAGGCTGCACTTGTCAATTCAAAGAGGAGAGGTACTCTCTTTCGTTCAATGTCTCAAGTTTAACGCATTGATTCAAACAAACAAATTGCACACATTTAGTTCATGAAGCAAACTGCATTTGTCAATTCAATGAATACAGCTCTTCTCATTCTCTCAATGTCACAAGCTTCGCACATTGTCTCAATCAAACAGCACATATTCACTACATGAACCAAACTGCACGTGTTAGTTCAATCAGAGAGCTTCTGTCATTCCTTCAATGTGCCAAGCTTAAGGCTTTCCTTCTATGAAACATACGGCAATCATTGAGTCATTGAATCAAACTACAATCATTGAGTCATTGAATCACACCGTATTCTTTATTTCAATGGAACAAATCTATCTCCCTTATTTAGTGAGCCAAAATGCATACGATCATTTAATGAAAAAAACTGCATTCACTGAATCATTGAATCAAACTTTAATGATTGGTTCAATGAATCAAACGTTATTCAATGTTTCAATGAAACAAACTTAACACGCTTATTTAGTGAATGAAACTGCGCACGTTCATTCAGTGAAAGAGGCTGTACATGTCAATTCAAATAGTAGAGATACTCTATTTCGTTCAATGCCTCAAGCTTAACGCATTGATTCAATCAAACATATTGCACACATTTAGTTCATGAAGCAAACTGCATTTGTCAATACAATGAATACAGCTACTCATTCATTCAATCTCACAAGCTTCACACATTATCTCAATCAAACTGCACACATTCACTACATGAACCAATCTGCACGTCTTAATTCAATGAGTGTAGATCCTCTCATTTATCAATGCGTCAAGCAATGTGTCAAACATTCATTGACTCATTGAATCAAACTACATTCATCGTTATTCAATGTTTCAATGAAACTAACTTAACACGCTTATTTAGTGAATGAAACTGCGCACGTTCATTCAGTGAAAGAGGCTGTACTTGTCAATTCAAAAAGTAGAGATACTCTATTTCGTTCAATGCCTCAAGCTTAACGCATTGATTCAATCAAACATATTGCACACATTTAGTTCATGAAGCAAACTGCATTTGTCAATACAATGAACACAGCTACTCATTCATTCAATCTCACAAGCTTCACACATTATCTCAATCAAACTGCACACATTCACTACTTGAACCAATCTGCACATGTTAATTCAATGAGTGCAGATTCTCTCATTCATCAATGCGTCAAGCAATGTTTCAAACATTCATTGAATCATTGAATCAAACTACAATCATCGTTATTCAATGTTGCAATGAAACAAACTTAACACACTTATTTAGTGAATGAAACTGCACACGTTCGTTCAATGAAACAGACTGCACATGATAATTCAATGGGTGGAGGTACTCTTAATGCATTCTTTCAATCAAACAAATTGCACACATTTAGTTCACACAATTCAATGGATCCAGCTACTGTTATTCTCTCAATGTCAAAAGCTTCACACATTGTCTCAATCAAACTGAACACATTCATTACATGAAACAAACAGCACGTGTTAATTCAATGAGATGAGCTTCTCTCATTCCTTCAATGTGCCAAGCTTAACGCTTACATTCAATGAAATCATTGAATCATTGACTCAAACTACAATCATTCATTCAATGAATCACACCGTATTCTTAATTTCATTGGAACAAATCTATCTCCCTTTGAATGTCAATTCAATGAATCCAGCTACTCATTCATTCAATGTCACAAGCTTGACACATTGTCTCAATCAAACTGCACATATTCACCCCATGAACCAAACTGCTCGTGTTACTTCAATGAGAGAGCTTCTCTCATTCATTCAATGTGCCAAGCTTAACACTTTCAATAAATGAAACATACTGCATTCATTGAATTATTGTATCAAACTACAATCATTGACTCAATGAATCAAACCTTACTCCTGGTTTCAATCGAACAAAGCGAACTCACTTATTCGCGAATCCTACTACATTCATTCATTCAATGAAACAGACTCCACATGATAAATCAATGAGTGGAGTTACTCTTAATGCATTGATTCCATCAAAACAAATTGCACACATTAAATTCATGAAGCAAACAGCATTTGTAAATACATTGAATACAGCTACTCTTATTCTCTCAGTGTCACAAGCTTCACATATTGTCTCAATCAAACTGCACACATTCACTCCATGAACCAAACTGCACGGAGTTAATTCAATGAGTTGAGCTTCTCTCTTTCATTCAATGTGTCAAGCTTAACGCTATCATTCAAGAAAATAAACTGCATTCATTGAATCATTGAATTAAACTTTAATGATTGGTTCACTGAATCAAACGTTATTCAATGTTTCAATGAAGCAAACTTAACACGCTTATTTAGTGAATGAAACTGCGCACGTTCATTCAATGAAAGATGCTGCACTTGTCAATTCAAAGAGGAGAGGTACTCTCTTTCGTTCAATGTCTCAAGCTTAACGCATTGATTCAATCAAACATATTGCACACATTTAGTTCATGAAGCAAACTGCATTTGTCCATACAATGAATACAGCTACTCATTCATTCAATCTCACAAGCTTCACACATTATCTCAATCAAACTGCCCACATTCACTACATGAACCAATCTGCACGTCTTAATTCAATGAGTGTAGATCCTCTCATTTATCAATGCGTCAAGCAATGTGTCAAACATTCATTGACTCATTGAATCAAACTACAATCATCGTTATTCAATGTTTCAATGAAACAAAGTTAACACGCTTATTTAGTGAATGAAACTGCACACGTTCGTTCAATGAAACAGATTGCACATGATAATTCAATGAGTAGAGGTACTCTTAATGCATTGTTTCAATCAAACAAATTGCACACATTTAGTTAGCGCAATTCAATGGATCCAGCTACTCTTATTCTCTCAATGTCAAAAGCTTCACACATTGTCTCAATCAAACTGAACACATTCATTCCAAAAAACAAACTGCACGTGTTAATTCAATGAGATGGGCTTCTCTCATTCCTTCAATGTGCCAAGCTTAACGCTTACATTCAATGAAATCATTAAATCATTGACTCAAACTACAATCATTCATTCAATGAATCACACCGTATTCTTATTTTCATTGGAACAAATCTATCTCCCTTTGAATGTCAATTCAATGAATCCAGCTACTCATTCATTCAATGTCACAAGCTTGACACATTGTCTCAATCAAACTGCACATATTCACTCCATGAACCAAACTGCTCGTGTTAGTTCAATGAGATGAGCTTCTCTCATTCCTTCAATGTGCCAAGCTTAACGCTTACATTCAATGAAATCATTGAATCATTGACTCAAACTACAATCATTCATTCAATGAATCACACCGTATTCTTTATTTCATTGGAACAAATCTATCTCCCTTTGAATGTCAATTCAATGAATCCAGCTACTCATTCATTCAATGTCACAAGCTTGACACATTGTCTCAATCAAACTGCACATATTCACCCCATGAACCAAACTGCTCGTGTTATTTCAATGAGAGAGCTTCTCTCATTCATTCAATGTGCCAAGCTTAACACTTTCAATAAATGAAACATACTGCATTCATTGAATTATTGTATCAAACTACAATCATTGACTCAATGAATCAAACCTTACTCCTGGTTTCAATCGAACAAAGCGAACTCACTTATTCGCGAATCCTACTACATTCATTCATTCAATGAAACAGACTCCACATGATAAATCAATGAGTGGAGTTACTCTTAATGCATTGATTCCATCAAAACAAATTGCACACATTAAATTCATGAAGCAAACAGCATTTGTAAATACATTGAATACAGCTACTCTTATTCTCTCAGTGTCACAAGCTTCACACATTGTCTCAATCAAACTGCACACATTCACTCCATGAACCAAACTGCACGGAGTTAATTCAATGAGTTGAGCTTCTCTCTTTCATTCAATGTGTCAAGCTTAACGCTATCATTCAAGAAAATAAACTGCATTCATTGAATCATTGAATTAAACTTTAATGATTGGTTCACTGAATCAAACGTTATTCAATGTTTCAATGCAACAAACTTAACACGCTTATTTAGTGAATGAAACTGCGCACGTTCATTCAATGAAAGATGCTGCACTTGTCAATTCAAAGAGGAGAGGTACTCTCTTTCGTTCAATGTCTCAAGCTTAACGCATTGATTCAATCAAACATATTGCACACATTTAGTTCATGAAGCAAACTGCATTTGTCAATTCAATGAATACAGCTCTTCTCATTCTCTCAATGTCACAAGCTTCGCACATTGTCTCAATCAAACAGCACATATTCACTACATGAACCAAACTGCACGTGTTAGTTCAATCAGAGAGCTTCTGTCATTCCTTCAATGTGCCAAGCTTAAGGCTTTCCTTCTATGAAACATACGGCAATCATTGAGTCATTGAATCAAACTACAATCATTGAGTCATTGAATCACACCGTATTCTTTATTTCAATGGAACAAATCTATCTCCCTTATTTAGTGAGCCAAAATGCATACGATCATTTAATGAAAAAAACTGCATTCACTGAATCATTGAATCAAACTTTAATGATTGGTTCAATGAATCAAACGTTATTCAATGTTTCAATGAAACAAACTTAACACGCTTATTTAGTGAATGAAACTGCGCACGTTCATTCAGTGAAAGAGGCTGTACTTGTCAATTCAAAAAGTAGAGATACTCTATTTCGTTCAATGCCTCAAGCTTAACGCATTGATTCAATCAAACATATTGCACACATTTAGTTCATGAAGCAAACTGCATTTGTCAATACAATGAATACAGCTACTCATTCATTCAATCTCACAAGCTTCACACATTATCTCAATCAAACTGCACACATTCACTACATGAACCAATCTGCACATGTTAATTCAATGAGTGCAGATCCTCTCATTTATCAATGCGTCAAGCAATGTGTCAAACATTCATTGACTCATTGAATCAAACTACAATCATCGTTATTCAATGTTGCAATGAAACAAACTTAACACACTTATTTAGTGAATGAAACTGCACACGTTCGTTCAATGAAACAGACTGCACATGATAATTCAATGAGTGGAGGTACTCTTAATGCATTGATTCCATCAAAACAAATTGCACACATTTAGTTCACACAATTCAATGGATCCAGCTACTGTTATTCTCTCAATGTCAAAAGCTTCACACATTGTCTCAATCAAACTGAACACATTCATTCCATGAAACAACCTGCACGTGTTAATTCAATGAGATGAGCTTCTCTCATTCCTTCAATGTGCCAAGCTTAACGCTTACATTCAGTGAAATCATTGAATCATTGACTCAAACTACAATCATTCATTCAATGAATCACACCGTATTCTTTATTTCATTGGAACAAATCTATCTCCCTTTGAATGTCAATTCAATGAATCCAGCTACTCATTCATTCAATGTCACAAGCTTGACACATTGTCTCAATCAAACTGCACATATTCACCCCATGAACCAAACTGCTCGTGTTATTTCAATGAGAGAGCTTCTCTCATTCATTCAATGTGCCAAGCTTAACACTTTCAATAAATGAAACATACTGCATTCATTGAATTATTGTATCAAACTACAATCATTGACTCAATGAATCAAACCTTACTCCTGGTTTCAATCGAACAAAGCGAACTCACTTATTCGCGAATCCTACTACATTCATTCATTCAATGCAACAGACTCCACATGATAAATCAATGAGTGGAGTTACTCTTAATGCATTGATTCCATCAAAACAAATTGCACACATTAAATTCATGAAGCAAACAGCATTTGTAAATACATTGAATACAGCTACTCTTATTCTCTCAGTTTCACAAGCTTCACACATTGTCTCAATCAAACTGCACACATTCACTCCATGAACCAAACTGCACGGAGTTAATTCAATGAGTTGAGCTTCTCTCTTTCATTCAATGTGTCAAGCTTAACGCTATCATTCAAGAAAATAAACTGCATTCATTGAATCATTGAATTAAACTTTAATGATTGGTTCACTGAATCAAACGTTATTCAATGTTTCAATGAAGCAAACTTAACACGCTTATTTAGTGAATGAAACTGCGCACGTTCATTCAATGAAAGATGCTGCACTTGTCAATTCAAAGAGGAGAGGTACTCTCTTTCGTTCAATGTCTCAAGCTTAACGCATTGATTCAATCAAACATATTGCACACAGTTCATGAAGCAAACTGCATTTGTCAATTCAATGAATACAGCTCTTCTCATTCTCTCAATGTCACAAGCTTCGCACATTGTCTCAATCAAACAGCACAAATTCACTACATGAACCAAACTGCACGTGTTAGTTCAATCAGAGAGCTTCTGTCATTCCTTCAATGTGCCAAGCTTAAGGCTTTCCTTCTATGAAACATACGGCAATCATTGAGTCATTGAATCAAACTACAATCATTGAGTCATTGAATCACACCGTATTCTTTATTTCAATGGAACAAATCTATCTCCCTTATTTAGTGAGCCAAAATGCATACGATCATTTAATGAAAAAAACTGCATTCACTGAATCATTGAATCAAACTTTAATGATTGGTTCAATGAATCAAACGTTATTCAATGTTTCAATGAAACAAACTTAACACGCTTATTTAGTGAATGAAACTGCGCACGTTCATTCAGTGAAAGAGGCTGTACTTGTCAATTCAAAAAGTAGAGATACTCTATTTCGTTCAATGCCTCAAGCTTAACGCATTGATTCAATCAAACATATTGCACACATTTAGTTCATGAAGCAAACTGCATTTGTCAATACAATGAATACAGCTACTCATTCATTCAATCTCACAAGCTTCACACATTATCTCAATCAAACTGCACACATTCACTACATGAACCAATCTGCACGTCTTATTTCAATGAGTGTAGATCCTCTCATTCATCAATGCGTCAAGCAATGTGTCAAACATTCATTGACTCATTGAATCAAACTACAATCATCGTTATTCAATATTTCAATGAAACAAACTTAACACGCTTATTTAGTGAATGAGACTGCACACGTTCGTTCAATGAAACAGATTGCACATGATAATTCAATGAGTAGAGGTACTCTTAATGCATTGTTTCAATCAAACAAATTGCACACATTTAGTTCATGAAGCAACCAGCACTTGACAAATGAATGAATGCAGCTACTCTCATTCTCTCAATGTCACAATCTTTGCACATTGTCTCAATCAAACTGCACCCATTCACTCCATGAACCAAACTGAACGTGTTAGTTCCATGAGAGAGCTTCTCTCATTCATTCAATGTGCCAATCTTAACGCTTTCATTCAATGAAACATACTGCATTCATTGAATTATAGAATCAAACTTCAATCATTGATTCAATGAATCAAATCTTATTCCTCGTTTCAATCGAACACTTATTTAATGAATCCTACTACACTCGTTCAGACTGCACATGATAATTCAATGAGTTGAGGTACTCTTAATGCATTGTTTCAATCAAACAAATTGCACACATTTAGTTAGCGCAATTCAATGGATCCAGCTACTCTTATTCTCTCAATGTCAAAATCTTCACACATTGTCTCAATCAAACTGAACGCATTCATTCCATGAAACAAACTGCAGGTGTTAATTCAATGAGTTGAGCTTCTCTCATTCATTCATTCAATGTGTCAAGCTAAACGATTTCATTCATGGAAACAAATTGCATTCATTGAATCAATGAATCAAATTTAGCACGCTTATTTAGTGAATGAAACGGCACACGTTTAGTCAATGAAAGAGGCTGCACTTGTCAATTCAAAGAGGAGAGGTACTCTCTTTCGTTCAATGTCTCAAGTTTAACGCATTGATTCAAACAAACAAATTGCACACATTTAGTTCATGAAGCAAACTGCATTTGTCAATTCAATGAATACAGCTCTTCTCATTCTCTCAATGTCACAAGCTTCGCACATTGTCTCAATCAAACAGCACATATTCACTACATGAACCAAACTGCACGTGTTAGTTCAATCAGAGAGCTTCTGTCATTCCTTCAATGTGCCAAGCTTAAGGCTTTCCTTCTATGAAACATACGGCAATCATTGAGTCATTGAATCAAACTACAATCATTGAGTCATTGAATCACACCGTATTCTTTATTTCAATGGAACAAATCTATCTCCCTTATTTAGTGAGCCAAAATGGATACGATCATTTAATGAAAAAAACTGCATTCACTGAATCATTGAATCAAACTTTAATGATTGGTTCAATGAATCAAACGTTATTCAATGTTTCAATGAAACAAACTTAACACGCTTATTTAGTGAATGAAACTGCGCACGTTCATTCAGTGAAAGAGGCTGTACATGTCAATTCAAATAGTAGAGATACTCTATTTCGTTCAATGCCTCAAGCTTAACGCATTGATTCAATCAAACATATTGCACACATTTAGTTCATGAAGCAAACTGCATTTGTCAATACAATGAATACAGCTACTCATTCATTCAATCTCACAAGCTTCACACATTATCTCAATCAAACTGCACACATTCACTACATGAACCAATCTGCACGTCTTAATTCAATGAGTGTAGATCCTCTCATTTATCAATGCGTCAAGCAATGTGTCAAACATTCATTGAGTCATTGAATCAAACTACAATCATCGTTATTCAATGTTTCAATGAAACTAACTTAACACGCTTATTTAGTGAATGAAACTGCGCACGTTCATTCAGTGAAAGAGGCTGTACTTGTCAATTCAAAAAGTAGAGATACTCTATTTCGTTCAATGCCTCAAGCTTAACGCATTGATTCAATCAAACATATTGCACACATTTAGTTCATGAAGCAAACTGCATTTGTCAATACAATGAACACAGCTACTCATTCATTCAATCTCACAAGCTTCACACATTATCTCAATCAAACTGCACACATTCACTACTTGAACCAATCTGCACATGTTAATTCAATGAGTGCAGATTCTCTCATTCATCAATGCGTCAAGCAATGTGTCAAACATTCATTGAATCATTGAATCAAACTACAATCATCGTTATTCAATGTTGCAATGAAACAAACTTAACACACTTATTTAGTGAATGAAACTGCACACGTTCGTTCAATGAAACAGACTGCACATGATAATTCAATGAGTGGAGGTACTCTTAATGCATTCTTTCAATCAAACAAATTGCACACATTTAGTTCACACAATTCAATGGATCCAGCTACTGTTATTCTCTCAATGTCAAAAGCTTCACACATTGTCTCAATCAAACTGAACACATTCATTCCATGAAACAAACAGCACGTGTTAATTCAATGAGATGAGCTTCTCTCATTCCTTCAATGTGCCAAGCTTAACGCTTACATTCAATGAAATCATTGAATCATTGACTCAAACTACAATCATTCATTCAATGAATCACACCGTATTCTTAATTTCATTGGAACAAATCTATCTCTCTTTGAATGTCAATTCAATGAATCCAGCTACTCATTCATTCAATGTCACAAGCTTGACACATTGTCTCAATCAAACTGCACATATTCACCCCATGAACCAAACTGCTCGTGTTACTTCAATGAGAGAGCTTCTCTCATTCATTCAATGTGCCAAGCTTAACACTTTCAATAAATGAAACATACTGCATTCATTGAATTATTGTATCAAACTACAATCATTGACTCAATGAATCAAACCTTACTCCTGGTTTCAATCGAACAAAGCGAACTCACTTATTCGCGAATCCTACTACATTCATTCATTCAATGCAACAGACTCCACATGATAAATCAATGAGTGGAGTTACTCTTAATGCCATCAAAACAAATTGTACACATTAAATTCATGAAGCAAACAGCATTTGTAAATGCATTGAATACAGCTACTCTTATTCTCTCAGTGTCACAAGCTTCACACATTGTCTAAATCAAACTGCACACATTCACTCCATGAACCAAACTGCACGGAGTTAATTCAATGAGTTGAGCTTCTCTCTTTCATTCAATGTGTCAAGCTTAACGCTCTCATTCAAGAAAATAAACTGCATTCATTGAATCATTGAATTAAACTTTAATGATTGGTTCACTGAATCAAACGTTATTCAATGTTTCAATGAAGCAAACTTAACACGCTTATTTAGTGAATGAAACTGCGCACGTTCATTCAATGAAAGATGCTGCACTTGTCAATTCAAAGAGGAGAGGTACTCTCTTTCGTTCAATGTCTCAAGCTTAACGCATTGATTCAATCAAACATATTGCACACATTTAGTTCATGAAGCAAACTGCATTTGTCCATACAATGAATACAGCTACTCATTCATTCAATCTCACAAGCTTCACACATTATCTCAATCAAACTGCCCACATTCACTACATGAACCAATCTGCACGTCTTAATTCAATGAGTGTAGATCCTCTCATTTATCAATGCGTCAAGCAATGTGTCAAACATTCATTGACTCATTGAATCAAACTACAATCATCGTTATTCAATGTTTCAATGAAACAAACTTAACACGCTTATTTAGTGAATGAAACTGCACACGTTCGTTCAATGAAACAGATTGCACATGATAATTCAATGAGTAGAGGTACTCTTAATGCATTGTTTCAATCAAACAAATTGCACACATTTAGTTCATGAAGCAACCAGCACTTGTCAAATCAATGAATGCAGCTACTCTCATTCTCTCAATGTCACAATCTTTGCACATTGTCTCAATCAAACTGCACCCATTCACTCCATGAACCAAAACCTCTTGCAGCGCTCTTTGTAGTTGACTCTCTTAACGTTCCTCTACCGTCACACAGTTCCTGTTTGAGGGCTCCCTGTGTTGTGTTATTTTCCATGAGTTCCTGACTGAGCTGATGTACCGCAATCCAAAACAGCTCTGTACACAGATAAGATTTGTACAATGTTGCACCATGACAGCTATCTGTTCTTTGCCTTTCTCAATAATACAGACCCATTTCCTTAGTACTTTGATCACCTGATATTTCTGGTGTAATTGTTTTAGAAATATTTCCGCATTCTCCACAATCTTCGTAACCTCATTAGCTTTCTGAACAGGATGGTCTGCTTTCTTAACCGATAGAAACATCTGTTTGTTAGAAACATCTCACCGTTGGGTTTGGTATCGTCAGCAGTGTTTACTTATATCTCTAAATTTCATCATTGGTTTACCTTTACTTAATAATGAAATGACAGTTTCCCTAATAATCTATGACTTAGCCATCCTGTATCTCTCACATGATCATAAATGTATTTACCAATTACAGCATACGGTTATATTAAATGTGCTTACCTGTGACTTATTTATGTGTATGATCACGTACTCTTAACACGCACAATGGTCTTTAGCAGTTCTCCAAACTTTGTCCATTACTGTCTTTCTTTATATTTGTCTCAAGTGTACCATATCAATAAACAGGCTTGCAGTCAGGTTTTTGCTAAAGAATTTTGCTTTAGTTCTGTTTGTGCCATACAGGAACATATTTGAAGACATGATGAATGTTTCAGAGCCATACATTTGGCGCGAAATGCGGGTATTCCCTACAATTCGGGTCTGCTGAATAAGTCTTACACTGAGTTATGTTTTTCACAGATATGCATAACCTGCATGGGGAATATCATAAACAGATGTCAGTTGGGTCTATGCTGCATTACTTTCCACCCAGAGTATATTATACAGGGGAAGGGCACAAATGGAATGTAGTAATGAAATGAATTTAGTTTGATCACCTAAATAACTTAGCCTTTCATGAAATTTTGCCAATTCATAATGAGGTCAAAGGGGTATTTAACTGCAGTCTTCAGCTGCTCTCGGAATTTATTCTGGGTCAGGACATATATACATGTGTTGCTGCAGGTACTGAGAAGCTGAACCATATTGGCGATGGATTCCAGGTAATAAAGGGGATCTGTGACAGAGTAAGAATATGCCTTTACAATTCGCTGATAAATGTAAAATACAAGCTGGGTCACCCATAACGTTATAAAGCTGCCAGATATGCTGAAGAGTAATATGATGGATTTCCTTCGCATCTCCATTTCTGGATCCTTGCCATTCTCTCCATTTAGCTGGCCACGCAGTGCCCTGCGGACTTTACTTGCTATTAAAATACGTCTGACAGTCAGAAGGTTGAGGAGTAACATGATTAAGAATGGCACAAAAACAATGAAAATGAAATAAAAGATGACAAAACCAGACCATGCAGTCGAAGTGATGAAGCTGGCTTTTGTAATGCAATACCAGGGAATATTATCAATCATGTACAGAGGTTCATATCTGAAATACCAGGCGACAGATACTAAACAACCCGAAACAGTCACTGTCCCTATTACAACAGCTGCCATTTTCTTTGTACAATACTTTGCTTTCAATTTATCACAACATATGGCCATAAACCGATCGAAGGTGAAAGCAACTGTGAGCCAAACGGAAATCTCTGTTGATGTGAAAACGAGCGCATACATAAGGCTACACACCGGAGTAATGAACAGGAATGAACCATAGAAATACATCTGAGCAATCCTGTAGAATATTGGTTCAGCAATAACGACCAGGAGATCGGCTGCTGCCATTGCAATCAAGTAGCAAGAAATACATCTGGAGAGGCCACAATTTCTTCGAGACAGAATAATAATCACCAACATATTAGCTTGAAGAGAGAAAAAGGAAAACAAACATAAAAATGTTTCCAGACAATACCTCAGCCAATAGTTTTAGAGGATGTAGAATGGCACATCTAATCCTCTGGGTACAGTAAGCATTCAAAACTTATTGTTTGAATAAAAGCACACTCTTAGGTGATTATATTAAAGATAATTATCATCAATGTGGACATCAAACAATAAAGTGAGTAAACTTAGCACAATTTTCACATGATTCACTAAAATATCTCACTCAGAGAATACTGGAACTTTGTTATATTTAATATTTCCATAAATCATTGCATTAATAGAAATAATTGAAAGAATTGGGCAGCATTCCTCTCCAGGAAGTATTACACAATGGCAGGCAACTCTTTTGAAATCCATTTACAATGTTAAAAGACAGAACTCTACAATTAGTGATCATCAGTGCAATCCGATGATGTCTGACATACTGAGAAACAAAACAGTGCATCATTCCAATTGACACACTTGAAAGTGAGGTAACCAAAGACTTAAAAGTGTTTAATTTCACAGCCAGTTGGCAAGTGTTATCCTCAGTTAGATCGAGGGGAATATCTGGAGAGGATAGCAGAGAATTCCATTCATTGGTCAATCTGTGAAGTAATTTTAGGTAATGGATATAACATTTCAGAACAGTCGTAGCTTATAAATACATTGATGTACCGGTTTATTTTGGGCATGCTATCTCAATCCAACACAAAGACGATGAGCTATCTCAATATTTGGCATTGAAGCTATAATTTGTGAATCAAACTTTGAAATAGCTTAGCTTCTCGAGATGAAGCCATTTCTGAACATCATTATTTCATGCATTTTCTAAGCTAATATCTCATCTCAATACAGCAAATGGAGGGAATAATCCAGGAAGTTCACAAAAGTTGGATACAAAAGACTTTTAATTCATTAATTTCATTAACGCAATACAATAGCAGAGTTTTGGCACTTTATTATACCACAAGATAAATCAGAAGACATGGCCATGTAAAACTCAGATGGAATAACAGAAGTACGATTGTATAGTCGCAATAAACTCCGATTCACAGCAGTAATATGAGATAGTGGCTCACCAGTGACTCCAAACACCGCAAGAATTGGATAGTAAACACGTTCTACCTGAATTATTACTGAATGCGCATATCCCATTTCTGTGTTCAGAAGTGATTTCTGTTTATCTGGAAATGTTAGCTTCTGAAAATACTCTGTTGTGAGATCTCTGAATGAGCCCTCATTTATATGGTGTGTAAGTCTCCACTGGGACAGTTCCTCTCCTGATTATTGCTATCAAATGGAGAGAAAAAAACAACAAATTACGGCAGTATTATTGAATTCTTTCTAAAAGATATTTTGGACGACTAAGAAATACTTTAAAATGCAGACATTGCCTTAAACAGAAAATAGCACGATGAGTAGCATTCATTTTCTGAAAGTTGTTTTCAACTTGCTCACACATGCTGACATTTTCACTGACGTTTATGACTTTGGGTAAAAAGAAATCCCACGACTCCACAAACAGACAAGTTTTACTCTATTCATGGAACTTTGCAGTTCGAATCTACATTTTTAAATAGTGTAGCTGAAGCTCACTTTTGGCTGAGTGGCAGAAATTATTTGGCTGTTTTTACAGGACAGAATGTCACATAATCATGAGGGACATCAGTAACCTATTTGCACTTTAAGCCTGCTCTGTCATTCCATATGATCACGGTTTATCTCAGCTCTCATCCCTGAGGACACATTCACCACACTTAGATCCAGAACCAAATCAAATCAGCCTCCCTCCATCTGGATTCATAACACAGTAAAGTGAGAATGTCCATGTACCTTAAAAATTAACCTCAAGGCTTCCTAGTCAGACTAACTGAATGTTCAGTCCCAAACTTTGAGAATAGATGATAATCGACACCAGATATCCGGCTGAAATGGAAAACTTAAACCCAATAACATTTGTTCTCAGATCACATTCTCACACAGAAGATATACAGACAAGCACAATTAAAGAATCCTTTTTTTAATGTGGAAAATGTCATCTCTTAAACAAGAACAGATATTGCTCGAGAAACTCAGCAGGTCTGTCAGCGTCAATGGGGAGGATGAAACATTAATGTTTTGAAGTAAAAGACTAGGCCCACTCAAGGTTAAAGAAGACAAGTTGAGCCACAGGAAGTGGGAGAGATCCTCAATGAATACTTTGTGTTGGTAATCACTGAGAAGGACATGACTGATGTTGAGATCAGGGATGATTACGAGAGTACTCGAGAAAATGTCAATGTATTAGGTATCCTAAATATGTTTTAGGTATCCTAAATTGCATTAAGGTAGGTAAATCCTGAGGGCCTGATGGAATCTATCTAAAGTTACAATGAAAGGCATGGGAAGAAATAGTTGGGCATTAGCAGATATTTTCACATCCTCCTTGACCACAAGTGAGTTTCCAGAGAATTGGAGATTAGCCGATATTGTTCCCTTGGAAGTAGGGATAATCCAAAAAATTATAGGCCGGTGAGCCTGACATCTGTGGTGAGGAAGCTCTTGGAAAAGATACTGAGGGGAAAGATATACCCACATTTGGAAGAAAATGGGCCAGTTAGTGACAGGCTGCATGGGAAGATCATGTGTCACCAATCTGAATTTTTTGAAGAAGTGACCAATGTAATTAATGAGGGAAGCATTGTGGTTACAGTTTATATGGTCTTTGGTAGAGCAATTGATATAGTCCCACGTGGCAGACTGGTACAAAATCTAAAATTGTTTGTGATTTGGGGTGGGCTGGACAGATAGAGACAAAACTGATTTGATGATAGAAGACTGAGGGTAACAATGGATAGGTGATTTTTCAGAATGTAGACAGGTAACTAATTGTGTTCAACTGGGATCAGTGTTAGGTACTCTGTTGTTTGTGGTATCTATACATGATCTGCAGGAAAATGTGGGTGCTCTGATTAGTAAGTTTACAGATGACATGAAAATTGGTGGAGGTGCTGATACTGCTGATACTGAAAGGATGCAACAGGATGAGTGACTTCTGCACAGAAATGGCAGATGGAGTTTAACCCAAACAAATGTGTGGTGATGGATTTTTGAGGATCAAATTGAAGTGTGAATTATACAGTAAATGGCAGAATCCTTCGGAACATTAACATACAGACGGATCTGAGTGGGCAGGTCCATATTTCCCTAAACGTGGCAATACAGATGGCCAAGGTAATTAAGAAGGCAAATGGCGGGCTTGCCTTCCTTGGCAGTACATTGGAGTGAAAAGGTTGGCAAACAATGTTGCAGATCTATAACACCCTTCTGAGGCTGCATTTGGAGTATTGTGTGCAGTTTTGGTTGCTGCACTACCAGACGGACGTGGAAGCTTTGGAGAGAGTGCAGAGAAGGTTCACCAGAATGTTGCTTGGTCTCAAGGGCATTGGGTATGGAGGAAAGGTTAAAAAGAATGGAATTGTTTTCACTGGAAAGATGGCAGCTGAAAGGAGACTTGATAGAAGTCCACAAAATTATGAGAAGCAGAGATGGGGTAGATAGTCAGAGGCTTTTCCCAGCTTTGATGTTTCAACTACAACAGGAGGGCACAGGTTAAAGGTTAGAGGGGGAAAGGTTTAAGGAAGATGTGTGAGGGAAGTTTTTCACACAGAGTTTGGTAGGATCCTGGAAGACACTGCTGGAAGAGGTGGTAGAAGCAGGTTTGTTGGCGACATATCTGAGGTATCCAGATGGTTGCATGAATAGGGAGGGAATAGAGGGATACAGACTGAATAAGAGCAGAAAATTTATTTTTTAATTTAGATAGAGCACGATGGTTGGCACAGGCTTGAGGGATGAAAGGCCTGTTCCTGTGGTGTACTTCTCTGTTCATTGCCATCTTTTCCAGCTCTTTCAGATGAAAAGGTAATAATGCGAACAGCTTTGTTACTTTTCTCTGAATTTTCAGTTGGATGTTTGGCAGGGAGCTCTCATGCCTTTATACTGTAGAAACAACAGCCCAATCCTTCTCTCAGAAATCCCCAGACCAAAACAGTTTTTAAAAAGTACCACTCCTGCCTTTGTCTGATCAATCTGTTTTCTTCCCAGCTTGGTGACCTCATTTCCTTATTAGTGTCCAAACACCTGCTCTCTGAGTCAACACACTCCCACTTAAAAGTAAAAGAATCTACAAGAAACAACCTGCAACTACCTTTCAGGCCTGGCCTCAAAAACAAAATAGATCTTGCTTGTTTTTTTCTTAACACAAGCTGCTACTCACACTCCAAAGGTCACCTTCCATCTCTCAGCACACAGCTCTGAATCAAAATTTAAACAAAATAAAATGGTGAGATATCTGTGCGGTTCTAACAGCAAACTTTATCACTCTGTCCTTTTCAATATTATGTTGCTCGCTTGCCCTTACATATATCAAATTTCAGATTAACACAACTCTTTAATTAAAGGAATTTAGATTCACGTCAATTCTACCAACCAATCCCTTATTCTGAGACTGTTATGACTTACTTCTGAATGTCACCCGTCACCCTGTATCCCCTGGACTCAAAACGTCCTGGTGGAACTAATTCTAATTAGATATTTAATATGATAAGAACCATTTATAAGGCAATGTATCATTTCAAATCACAGGCTAGATAATCGCCTCATTGATACCTATTTGGGGTTTCACAAGGACAATTCAATCCTGACACCTGTACAAACTTAAGCATAGAACACTATAGAACAAGGAGAGGCCATTCAGCCCCCAAAGTGTCTGCCAATCATGATGCTACTTTGAATTAATCCCATGTCTGTACGTATATTCTGTATCCTCACCTCCCAGCCTGATTATGTCTGTGTCTAAATGCCTCGTAAACCTTGCTATCATATCTTTTCCTACTATGGAAGTTATTATGGCAGTAACGTAGTTAACTTAGCATTGCAATGTATGCCCGGGATCATGCTACAGGGCTCCAGTAACAGATAATGGTAGTGCATTGTAATAGGTTAGTTTATGCTGAAGATGATGGTGTTGTAATGTGATAGGTTAAGTGTGATGGAAGGAATCAGTGTGGCAGACGATGATTAGTTTCGAAAGATAAAGTTTAATTTCATGAAGGATTTTCTGCGTCTCCTGGTATTTTTTTTTCTCGAACATTGAGTGATTCTTCCACAACAATATCAAACCTGTAACCTCGGAGACCCAAAAGGGAGAAGAACAAAGATAGAGAAGATACAAAAGAGTTATATTATGCCATTGTCCGTCTGTCTCTTTTCCTCCTCCCTCTTCGGCCAAAGTCTATCATTTCACCGAGTTCAAAAGTTCTTTTACTTTTTCCGCCGAGTTGAAGTTATAGACATTTCCCTCACATTTGAAACGTAGCATTGCCGGGTACCTCAGAGAGTATTGGATGTTTAAATTTTTTATTTTTTCTTTACCTTATCAAAGGTCTTCCTTTCCTTAACTATGGTCCCAGAAAAGTCATGAAAAAACATTTATTTTTGAACCTTTATAAGCCAAAGCCTGTGGGTCTCTTCCCAGTCTTCTGGCTGTTTCTATTATTAAATGCTTTTCCCTGTAATGCTGGAGCTACACTCAGTCCGAGCGGGAGCGTTGGACCGACCTGACCTGGACATTGTGATCCGGTAGGCCCGCTCCACACTCACCCAGCCTGACTCGATCTCCAGGCCCAGCAACTCCGGAAAGCCACCTCTCGACTGAATCAGCGAGGTTTTCACCTTTTTCATGCTCAGGTAAATCCAGGATCCACAGATTTTGTTCGCTGACCTCGATTTTAGCGGTCGTCTCCTTGTTCCTGCAGGCCTGAACGTGACCTTCCAACGTACGGACCTGCCCCTCGGACCTTTCCAGGTAAGATCTGCCGTCCTTACCTGGTCTAGCCAACATAAGACCAGCCTCCGAGGTACGGTCCTCTGCTGCACCACGTCCACGCGCTGATCCAAAGCCTGGATCTCCTGCTCATGGTCTGTCAGCATGGCAGCAACTTGTTCCAGCGCTCCCTCAATTTTTGACGGAGTTTTGCAGTCTCCGTTAGCAAATTCTGTTGCTCCACTGAATCCAAGGTCACTGCCAAGGGAGATGAGGTAACGGCTGCTGGTATAGCCGACATCGTGTGGTATGCCTGCTGCACTCCCCTCGCTCCCTTTCCCTGAGAGAGCTTCATATCACTTCCAAATCTTCCAAACCTTTATTTAAAGGGGCTTTAACTGCTCTACCTACTTTATGCTGCAAACGTTCCTCAGGGGTGACTAAAGGGGGGGGGGGGGGGGGGGGAGGCGGGGATTAGGAGCCCATCTTGCCTGGGCTACTTGCCTGGTGTATGGTACAGAACCCAACACAGCAGACTGTTCACACTGCCGCCATCTTGAATCTCCTTGAGATCAACATTTTCTGAAAATTATTTGTCCTGATGGATTGAACGCTCTGATTCACCAATGTCCTTCAGGGAAGGAAATCTGCCGTCCTTACTTGGTCAGGCCAACATAAGACCATAAAGACCATAAAGGAGCAGAATGAGGCCATTTTGCCCGGAGAGTCTGCTCCATTATTCAAACATGGCTGCTCTGTTTCTCAACCATATTCTCCTGCCTTCTCCTGTAACCTTTGAACCCCTTACCAATCAAGGACCGGTCTGTCTCTGTCTTAAAGACACTCACTGAGGACATTCCAGAAAGAGATAGAGATATGTTTAAATTATTAAAAACATCACGGAGTGTGGAGGGAATGTGGTTAAATGTATTTTTATGTTTCTTTGGGAACTGATAAGAACTTATGTTAACTGAGGAACCAGATTGGGGTTAAGATTGAAGACCAGAGTTATTTATTTTGTATGGTGGAACAGGCTGGAAGGGCAGAATGGCCTACTGCTGCTCTTGGTTATTTATGTTTCTATGGGAAATGATCAGAAACTACGTTAACTGAGGAACCAGATCGGGGTCTGTTAAACCACATTAACTTTCTATTCTTGGAAATCAGTTTCTTCATTTTGAGGTTAAGGGAACAATTTGTGGATTACCAGCCTATTTAAGTTCCTGCAGCCCACACTGAATGGGGACTGAAAGTTTGAACACATCTTTTATCGGAATAAAAGGTCAAATGAAAGACTGTTTGCCTTTTGAGTGAGAGGCCTTGAGTTTGATGGCGAGTGGGTAAGGTCGTACAATCAGTTCCTGCCTTATTGATAAGGTCGATTTACTTGACAATATTCACAATGGCAGGAGAATTCATCCCCATGGAATGCTCCCCTTACAATATATGGGAGGTCAGGGCCACTTCCAGCGTCTATAGTGAGTAGGTGTGCAGGCAGTCTGATCAGCTGCAACTTCTGATCTGCAGCATGGAGCTCCTGAAGCTACGGATGGACACATTATGGAGCATCCATGAGACTGAGGAAGTCATGGATACCACGTTTACCAAGCTGGTCACATCACCAGGAAGGGCTACACAGACAGAGAGGAATCCGGTGACCACCAGGAAGATGAATAAGCGTTAGCAGGCAGTGCAGGAGACCCTGTGGCCATCCCCCTCATAAACAGGTACACTGATTTGGATATGTTTTGGGAGGGGTGGGAGCTGGGAATGGCCTCTCAGTGGAAAGCAGCAGCAGCAGCAGCAGCCAATGTCATGACACAATGACCGGCTCTGTTGTACAGCAGGGAGCGTCGATGTGTAGGTGAGCTGTATTGGTAACAGACTGTATAATCAGGCTCAGACAGGCATTTCTGAGCTGTAAGCAGGGCTCCTGACTGATGTGCTGCCTTCCTGTTGCCAAGGTCAAGGACGTCTCTGAGCAGGAACAGGATATTCTGAAGGTGGAGGGTGTGCAGCCAGAGGTTGCAGTCTATGTTGGTACTGACACCATCGACAGAAAGAGAGATCAGGTTCTGTAAAGGGTGTTCAGGAAGGTAGGTAGGAAGTTGAAAACCAGGATCTCTGGTGTTGTAATTTGGGATTACATCCTGTGCCATATACCATTGAAATGAGGGATAGTACAGTTAAATTAGTGCCTAAGACACTGGTAATAGAGGGAGGGCTTCAGGTACATGGAAGTTTGGAAGTCTCCCTGGGATTGTGGGCCCTGTACAAGAAGGAACGGTAACATCTAAACTGGAGGGGCACCAATATACTGACAGGGAGGGTTTCCAGTGTCACTCAGCAGAGTTTAAACTGATGTGGCAGGGGGTCAGGAATGAGAGCAGTCGGTCAGTGAATGAAATGACTCTGGATGAGGCAGAGATTAAGGCCAATAAGGTTCAGTGGAAGAACAGACATGGAGAGAACTGAATATATCAGGATTGCTGGTCTGGGCTGTATTTGTTTGAATGTGAAGGGGATGGCAGGTAAAGCAAATGAGTTTAGAGTTTGGATTCATATGTTAAACTATGATGCTGCAGCTACGACAGAGACTTTATTGTAAGAGGGGCAACACTGGCATCTTACCATTCCAAGATTTTGATGGTTTCAAGCGAGATGATGATGTGAACAGATGGGGGAACTGTGTTCCTAATAATGGAGAATATCAGAACTTTACTGAGGCAAGACCCTTGGAAGGCTCACCCACACAGCCATATGGTTTGAGCTCAGGGAGGGAAGGATACAATCATGTTGACTTGATTCTACTCCAGGCCTGTCAACAGCCAGGAGGTGATCGAGAAAAGGAACATTAAGCAGGAACTGGAGAACGTAGAGTGGGGGCACTGGTTGAGTGTAACTTTACATCTGGCACACAGGAATCTCTTTAATCCAGTTGATTTGTGTTCATGACCAGTAAGATCCTGTGAAAGTGAAGGATAAAGGCGACAAGGATGACAAGAGAAATTGAGTGTTTATCCAAAATATAAAGATTAGGAGACAGAAGACCAACCGAACCCTTAAAGAATGCAAGGTTCCAGGAAAAAAACTCAAACAAGAAAACAGGAGGGCTTAAAGAGGCCACGAAATGTGTTTGCCAGACAATATTAAGGAAAATCCAAAGGAATTGTATACATTTATAATGAGTAAAAGAGTAACTTGGGAAAAGGTCGGTCCACTCAAGGACAAAGGGTTGTTTACGTGTGGAGCCAGAGGAAGTGGGTAAGGTTCTTAATGAACATGTTGCATTCGTATTCACAAAGGAGAAGGATATGATGGATGGTGACTCAGGGAGGGCTATCTGATATTCAAGGCCATGGTAGGTGAGGATGGGAGGGTGGGAGGGCTGTTGTTATTGTGGGAGGGAAGAGAGGGACTGAGAGCCGAAGTGTCAGAGTTAGGTCAGACACAGCTAAGGGACCTGTCACCCATAGAGGAATGGAGCCAATAGAGGGATACAGACCATATCGAGGTCAAGTATTTCTGGTTGAGAAAGGTATCATGTGACAGCACTGGCTTGCTGGGCCGAATGGCTTGTTCCTGCTCTTTGTTCTTTTGTACTTTTTCCCAGGACAGAATATATGTGCTGGCAGTCTGTGAGGGACAAGGTACCCTCCCTCTGTCTCAGATTAAAATCATTCTCTCAAAGACGTGATCCAGAAATCCCCGTACGATCAAACCTGATTTGGTATTTGTTGGCGATGCCTATTCGCAGTCCCACTGGCACGCTTCCTATATCACACTTTCGGGACTTCAATGTATATCCATGATCAGTCACATTATCTGGACACCCTCGTTCATTGGGAATATATAAAGTCAGATCATTCTGTTCTACCACCAGCAATCGAGGAGAGGCTGGGGCTACCTTTCAAATTTAATTGTCAGGATGTGACTGTGAGAATCAGGAGAAAGAATTGTAAATTACATACAGAAAGTATTTTTAAAATGGTGTTTGGTCTGGAAACTGTCCCAGTGAGCCTGGGACATTCAGCTTCTCGTTTTCATGTTTCATGTCTCTTTATAACAAAATGAAATCTCAATCCATTCTCACTTGTTGATATCAGTGTGGGGTGGCTGGTGTATCTGGCCCTCCACAATACACCATCGGGGCTTCTGTGAACCTACCGAGATGGTGTTCGATGGAGCCTGCCTGAGAAGGCTCATTACATCATGACAAGAGCGGGATTGCCTCCTGTCCACTGAACTGGATGAGTGCAGCTACAACATTCAAGAAGCTTAATCCCATCCACGACAAAGTAACGAGCAAACTATTTTCCACAAACGTTCACCCCCTCACCACCAACGATGATGGGCAGCTACATCCACAATATCCACAACAAAAAATTGCTCCTTCTGAACGCAAGAAATTTTTGGACAAGTGCAACTGCTACAGTCAGGAGAAAGTGAGGACTGCAGACTTTTCAGATTATAGATTAGATTAGATTACATTACATTACAGTGTGGAAACAGGCCCATCGGCCCAACAAGTCCACACTGACTCGCCGAAGCGCAACCCACCCATACCCCTACATTTACCCCTTTACCTAACACTATGGGCAATTTAGCATGGCCAATTCACCTGACCTGCGCATCTTTGGACTGTGGGAGGAAACCGGAGCCCCCGGAGGAAACCCACGCAGACACGGGGAGAACGTGCAAACTCCACACAGTCAGTCGCCTGAGGCATGAAATTATTATTATTATAGTCGAGAGTGTGGTGCTGGGAAAGCACAGCAGGTCAGGCAGCATCCAAGCAGCAGGAGAGTTGATGTTTCAGGCAAAAGCCCTTCATCAGGAACCATTCCGAAACATCGATTCCCCTGCTCCTCGGATGCTGCCTGATCTGCTGTGCTTTTCCAGCACAACACTCTCAGCTGCTACATTCACTCCCTACAGTGAGGAAAGAGGCCATTCAGCTCATTGAATCTGCACTGATCCTCTGCAGAGCATCCCACCCAGACACAGCTTCATGCCCTATCCCTGTAACCCTGCATTTACAATTATTAATCCACTGAACTTGCACATCTCCTGACCCAATGGGGTATTTAGCTTGGCCAATCCACCTATTGTCTTACCTATTGTCAATTGTCTTACCATCATTGAATCCTCCACTATCAACATCCTGGGGGTTACTATTGAGCAGATACTCAACTGGACTCACCTGGACAGTGGCTCCAAGTGCAGTCAGAGGTGAGGAATACTGCAGCAAGTGACTCATCTCCTGACTCCCCAAAGCCTATTACTTCAATGTCACTGCCTCGTCCTGGGAAATTGGGATGAGGATATTTTGAATGCTCCAGCTTCAGTATAAAACAGGGAAAAGTTAGCAAAAGCCAAAAAAAAGGACATTTACTTTTCTTCATAAATCAATCAGGGGATAGGCACACTCCTGGCTGGGTGAGTTTTTATTGATCATGTCTATTTGTCTTCAGGCTTTGGCACTGAACGTCCTGCATAAACCAGGGCAGTGCATGTGTTGTAGGTAGATCCAAGATTCCAGTAGGTAGGGAATTCTAAAGTTTCAACCCAACATCACAGAAGGGTGATATATTTTCATGGGAGTGTGGTCAGTGGATTGGAGGGGATCTGGGAGATGCTGGTGTTCCAAACTATCTTGTGCTTCTCAGTTTAAGTGGAAATGGGAGGTGCTGTCTAAGGAGGATTGGCAAATTTGTACAATGTGTCGAGTAGATGGTGCACACTGCTGCTGTGTGGGGGAGCTCCCTGACCCTCTGAACAACATCCCATTCACACACAGACTCATGCCCTAACCTTGTAATCCTGCATTTACAAATGCCAGTCCACCCAGAGACAGCGGGCTGTTTAGATTGGCCAATCCACCTAACCTGCACATCTTTAGACTGTGGGAAGACATGAATGCAGACACGGGGAGAATGTGCAAACGCCACACAGACAGTCACCCGAGGCTGGAATGTTTGTGGATTTTCCAGCCATGGTGCTTTGTCCCACATGGTGTCAAGCTTCTGGAGTCAGGAATGGGGCTGAATATTGTGCAACCATCTGGAAACATCCCAACCTCTGACCTTGGGATGGAGGGTGGGACATTGAAGAAACAGTTGAAGATGCTTGGTCCTGGAACATTCCCCTGAGGAATTCCTGCAGAGATATCCTCAGGCAGAGATGATGCCCCTCCAACAATCACAGACATCTACATTTGTGTCACATATGACTCAATCGAGCCGAGAGTTCTCCCAAATTCCTAGTGATTCCAGTTTTGTTCGGGCTACTTTATGTCACAGCTGGTCAAATGTGGCCCTAATGTCAAGGACTGTCAACCACACCTCATTTCTGGAACATAGTTCTTTTGTTTGTCAGAGATTTGTCCAATTTCAAATAAAGCTCATAGGCAGACCTTGTGAAATTGACATGCTTGTTTATTTCACCATACAGTGGGGAGAGGTTAAAGACCGCTCATATACAGAATGGTTTACTCTGCACAGATGAGTCATAGCATCTTCACCCAGGTACGGACATATACAGTTTATAAAGGGTTACAAGAGATTGATCATTGATTGCAAGACAATACAGTTCGAATCACAGTTGATATGTTAATACTGTTCAAAGTGGGCTAAAATTATTTTGGGTCTGACAGTACAGAGCAGGTAAACAATGGTAACAGGAGGTTAGCCAGTCTCAGAATATTGAATACATAATCAGTAACATCCTGTCCATAAGGCTCATAGGGCTAAGGGCATCCATATTGAGTAGAAAGTGAGGTCTGCAGATGCTGGAGATCAGAGCTGAAAATGTGTTGCTGGAAAAGCGCAGCAGGTCAGGCAGCATCCAGGGAACAGGAGAATCGACGTTTCGGGCATAAGCCCTTCTTCAGGAATCATTCGGGCATAAGCACTGAAGAAGGGCTTATGCCCGAAACGTCGATTCTCCTGTTCCCTAGATGCTGCCTGACCTGCTGCGCTTTCCCAGCAACACATTTTCAGCATCCGTATTGACTAGTTTGGTGACATTTTGTCTGTGGGGTATTGTGTCGGTTGCTGCTCCCATAGAGAGACTTCGGGACCTCCAGAGGTGCAGTGTCATTGTGAGTGAGAGAATCCCATCAGCGGGCTGTTTAGATAACGTTTCCTCTCCACAGTGTGGAATGGGTTGCTCACAGTCAGTTCCTGGGCATTGTGGGTAGGCCCTCTTTTAGCGAGGGACAACATGGCTTCAGTAAGCAAAATGCTTTCTACTGCTCCTGCATTATCCCTATTGGAGCCAAGAGGGTGGGAGGTGTCTGTAATGCATTGCCAGATGAGATGTGATTTGAAGTAATTAAATTACTTACAGTGTAGAAACAGGCCTTCGGCCCAACAAGTCCACACCGACCCGCCGAAGAGCAACCCACCCAGGGCCATTCCCCTACATTCACCCCTTCACATAACACTACGGGCAATTTAGCATGGCCAATTCACCAAACCTGCAGGTTTTTGGACAGTGGGAGGAAACCGGAGCACCCGGAGGAAACCTACGCAGACATGGGGAGAATGTGCGAACTCCACACAGACAGTTGCCTGAGGTGGGAATTCAACCCAGGTCTCTGGTGCTGTGAGGCATCAGTGCTAACCACTGTGCTGCTGTGCCACCCATAATGCATTGCCTTACAAATCAATCTTATCAAATTAATATATTATTAAAGTTGATACCACCAAGTTGTTTTGTCTGTCTGGGGGAGGCAGGGTCGGAGATGTCATTCAGCAGGAAGTCATTACAGTCTCAGAATGAGGGATTGGCCAGTGGAATTGATGTGAATTTAAATTCCCTCAATTAAAGGACAGGGTTTGTCTGAAAAATGACTCATGAAAGGGCAGGGGAACAACATCATATTGAAAGGGACAGAGTAATAAACTTTGCTGTTAGAATCCCACAGGTCTTTCATTATTTTATTTTTATTAATATTTGGTTTGGAGTTGTGAGCTATGAGAGATAAAAGGTGACCTTTGCACTGTGAGTAGCCACTTGTGTTAAAAAAGAACAAACATGATCTATTTTTGTAGCCAGGCCTGAAAGGTAGTTACAGGTTGGTTTTTGGAGACTCTGCCTTTGGAATGGCAGTGTGCTGAAACAGAGAGCAGGTGTTTGGACATTAACACAGCAATTGACGCAGCAAGTCTGGGAAGAAAACAGAATGTTCAAACAGAGGAAGCAGTGGGATTTAATTTCAATTGTTTTGGTCTGGGATTTCTAAGGGTGGGAAGGAGATGTTGATGCTCCTGTATGAAGATGTGAGAGATCCCTCCCGAGCATCCAATAATTGGCTCTTGGAAGTTCAGAGAAAAGAAACAAAGAAAACCCTTTGATTTCCACATTTCTGATGAGAATTATCTTAAACATCATTACCTGACAGGGTGTTCTATGCAGAAAAATCAGTTTTGAATGCTTACTGTGCCCGAAAGAATAGAAATGGCATTCTGGATCCTCTCAAAATATTGGCTGAGGTGTTGCCTGACACTATTTTAAAATTTGATTTGTTTTTTTCACTCTTCAAGTGATCATGTTGGTGATTATTATTCCGTCCAGAGGAAAATGTGGCCTCTCCAAATGTATTTCTTGCTCCTTGTTTGCAATGGCAGCAGCCGATCTCCTGGTCATTATTGCTGAACCAATATTCTACAGGATTGCTCAGATGTATTTCCATGGCTCATTCCTGTTCATTACACCTGTGTGTATTTTTATTTATATCCTGGTTTTAACATCAACAGAGGTTTCCATTTCACTCACAGTTGCTTTCACCTTCGATCGGTTTGTGGCCATATGTTGCGATGAATTGAAAATGAAGCATTGTACAAAGAAAATGGCAGCTGTTGTAATAAGGATAGTGACTGTTTTGGGTAGTTTAATTTCTGACCTCTTTGTATTAAACTTAGTTTAATTCAGAGAACACCTCTGGGACACGCGGACCAACCAACCCAACCGCCCCGTGGCTCAACACTTCAACTCAGCCTCCCACTCCACCAAAGACATGCAGGTCCTTGGACTCCTCCATCGCCAGACCATAGCAACACGACAACTGGAGGAAGAGTGCCTCATCTTCCGCCTAGGAAGCCTCCAACCACAAGGGATGAACTCAGATGTTTCCAGTTTCCTCATTTCCCCTCCCCCCACCTTGTCTCTTTCAAATCCCTCGAACTCAGCACCGCTTTCCTAACCTGCAATCTTCTTCCTGACCTCTCCGCCCCCACCCCCACTCCGGCCTATCACCCTCACCTTGACCTCCCTCCACCTATCACATTTCCAACGCCCCTCCCCCAAGTCCCTCCTCCCTACTTTTTATCTTAGCCTGCTGGACACACTTTCCTCATTCCTGAAGAAGGGCTCATGCCCGAAACGTCGATTCTCCTGTTCCTTGGATGCTGCCTGACCTGCTGTGCTTTTCCAGCAACACAGTTTCAGCACATTACAGGTGACCACCATTGCACTACACACACACAGATAATCCTACACACACACAGATACTCCTACACACACACACACTCTCACATACACATGGACACAGGTACACACAGACGCGCACACAGACACCCACACACACCCTTACAGACACACACACTCCCACACTCACATATGCACCACCTCACAGACTTAAGACACTCTGCACTCACTACACACACACATACACTTTCTCATACTCACAACCCCCAACCCAGACAGACACACACACACACAGACAGACAAAGACCCACATGCACACATATATTTTGGGGGGTGAATTTGTACCTGCAGGATTACATTGTACTTTGTTCAAAAACTGCATGCTCTGAGCTCAAAAACTGCATGAATTTATGTAAAACTCTGTTATCTCTGTTTTTAGATTAGAATCAATCTAAACGTTATGGCATAGACAGAGAACACAGGGGGCCAACACCTTCAACATATTGTCTAGCTATCACCATTGTTAACAGCTAACCCGAGGATGCAACTTTAAAAAAAGGGTTTTGTGATTTACACATGAAAGAAGTGAAACTATCACTGTATTCTAACAGATGAAAGCCTTAACAGACAATCAATTTTTCAAAGTTTAATTTCAGTTACATCACACTGTAAATTTTTGCTATAAATTCTGTGTTACGACCGAGCCCTCCACTATCACCTGATGAAGGAGCGTCGCTCCAAAAGCTAGTGCTTCCAATCAAACCTGTCGGACTATAACCTGGTGTTGTGTGATTTTTAACTTTGTGCACCCCAGTCCAACACCGGCATCTCCAAGTCATGAGCCAGGAAAAGGTAGAGATGAGTTTGTGTTTTGGTAGCCAACCTACCTAAAGTTACGGAAACAGAGATGATGAGGAAAGTGGGGAAAAGTCTGAGTTGGACCAGATTAGATTAGATTAGACAAGATGCCCGACATTATGTAAACAAGCCCTTCGGCCCAACAAGTCCACACTGACCCACCAAAGAATAACCCACCCCGATTCAGTCCCCTACGTATATCCCTGACTAATGCACCTAACACGATCAGCAATTGAGCATGGCCAAATCACATGACCTGCACATCTCTGGATTTCTGGAGGAAACCAGAGCACTTGGAAGAAACCCACGCAGACACAGGGAGAATGTACAAACTCCACATAGACAGTCTCCCAAGGCTGAAATCAAACCCAAGTCCCTGGCGCTGTGAGGCAGCAGTGCTAACCACTGAGACAACGTGCTGCCCATGCAGGAGAGAGAAGTGGAGTATTGATATTTTTTCAGTCCGAAATGAGAGAGGATATTAGCATTGACAATGACATCAATGTCCCAGAGAAAGAGCTGTGAGGAGGGTCTGGAGTAGTACAGAACAAGGAATGTTCCACATACCCCACAAAGAGACAGGAATAACTAGGGTCCATGCAGGTACCCAGGGTCACAGATTGGAACTGACCAAAGTGAGAGGTGATAAAGGGGAAGTTGTTCAAGGCAGAGGAGGGTGGTGGTGGATGGAAATGGTTATCAAAAGGCCAGAGGGAGTAGACTAAGTGGAGTGAGAGCATTGGAGACGAGTGAAGGGTTGGAAGAAGAATCGGATTTAAACATTTGGACACAGAGGCAAAGAATATGAAGGAAGAATAGTTTATCATCATGTCATGGTCAAAGGTCACTCCATGGAGAGGGAGAGGGTGAGAATGGGAGAGAGGAATAAAACTAAGACATTTTCTCAGTCCAAAATGTTCTGCATCAGAGAGAGATATTTGACTGTTCAATGATGCGTGTTTATGGGTGTTCGTGGTTCGCACTGAGAGAAACAGCTCATTCCCACTGTCAGAGGAATAAAGAGTGGTCATACTGCAGTCACAACATTGACAGTCTGCCCCGGGGTAAACAAAAGCAAAGAACAGATTCGAGATAGGCAGTGAGTGTGAGGGAAGGTACAAATATATTAAATAAAAGAGCAGTAATGGAGGAAGGTGGCAGGGTGAAAATGGAAATGAAAGTGAGGTGGACCAGGTAAAAGTGAGGATAAAGGCAGGCAGCAATGAATCATGATTAAAATATCTAATACTTGGATTTCTCTAACAGAACTGAAGCGATGACAAGAAAGTAGACAAAATAACTGTATTTATAGAGTGAACACTCAGGTACAGAGAATTGCAAAGAACAGGCACATCAACAAGGATGGCACCATAAATGGTAAGATCTGTCAATTTGTTCAACATGGTTTACAGAACTCATCGTGAGGCACAGACTTACCAGGGACACCAACAATGCCAAGTATGGGATAGTAAACATAAGCAAAAATCTGAAGTGCAGCCTCGATTCGATAGACTAATGTAAAAGAATAATCATCAGTGTAAAGGAGGTAGAGCCAACCAGAGATACCCCTTCCCATCACTGGATTATTCCAATCCTTTTCCCTCTGATTGTCACTAATTGCTGTGGTATTCCACTCTAATGTTCTCCGATACCAATACCATCCCTCCATATCTACAGTTGTGCTGATCTCTGATTGCTGCAGAGATATTGCTCCTGCTGTCAGTCTGTGTTAAGCAATTGAAGGGAATCCCTTAAGAAGCAACTGATGGATCAGCTCACAGCTCCCCCAGGGACACAGTTAATTTCAGTGAGTCAGACATGAATTCCAGTCAATGAACAAACAGTTGGAGTTAACCCCTTTGAATCAAATCGGTTTTGTCCCACAATAGATAAGAACATTGATCTGGTCCATGTTGGGTTTTAATGTAAACAACGTGGAGGAAATAATTCAAGAAGTGTGCAGGGTATTTTTTGCATAAAGGTGTCATTGCATAGGATTAAAGGGTAGCACATTTTCAATAAAAGAAAGCAAGATTTAAATTTACAGATGATGCCACCTGACATCAGTGATGGCAACACTTGGAAGAACATAATTCAGGAGCAACAATTCTCACTGTTTTTTAAACTAAGTAAATAAAGAATGAATAAATAAATGAGAATAAGTAAACATGTCACCGAGCCAAACAAGTATCAATCACACAGATAATAAATATTAAGCATCATGGAGAAGTCAGTGGAAAGCCACGTCATATTTGAAAGATCTGATTGTTTGATGACAAATCTGCTGAGGGGGATTTTGGGTAACACGTGTTGTCATTTACATACACCTCTGCAGGAAGCCAGCATTTGCCTCTTCTCCCTCTTAAACCCTTTCAATACATCTCCCCATCCAGGTCCCTTTTCAGTGTGGTGGTTGTACCCGGCTTTACCAGTTTTGGCACACCATTGGTCAGAGGCCTCCAGTCTGAAAAACAATCCTCAACTCTTTCAGACAGAAGGAGTACACAGAAAAAAAACAAAACCACTCCCCACCCCAGCACTCCCCCCCATCCTGCCCCCAACAGACACCCTTGGGGCAGGGACAGCACCGTGTGAAACACAAAGCAAAGCCCACTCTGCTCTTTCTAAACAACAAATTCTTACTCTGTGGAAACAATAAACAAACAGAAAATGGCTCTCCCATGACTCCATCCCCAACAACCTTTTTTGGGCAGGGACCACAAGGGGCCAAAACAAAAGCAAAATCAAAGAAACACATAAATTATAATGACACGGTGGTGAACCCTTCCGCTAATTAACCCAAACCCCCCAGAAAATCTCACCTCACCTCGTAATCTGTGAGAGCATGAATGACAGAGAACTCTCAACTTCCCCTATTTCAAAAAAAGTCAATTTATTCTCGAACTCTAAAAGTGAATATGAAACAACAATTGTTTACAACTCTGACCCTTCATTCTCTTACAGACTTGTTATCTACCTCCAACACGATAAAAAATACTGTTCTAATAAATGACCCTGTCAAAATTACATCAACTTTATTTGCAAAGCCCTACAGCAGCTGTTGTCTCTGGTGTCTGCCTTCCTCTGGCTGTAGATCTCCCTGGGTCATCTTCGGTCTTTTACTGAATAGATGTTTCGTATGAAACGGTGCCTTTGAAAGAGAGTGGTTTGCTGGAAGTCAGTCGGGTAATAACAGTTGGTTGCTCTATCTGGCTAAATCTCAAAATGCACATTCTTTCTACCCCCAAAAATAAGATTGTCTCATTGGTTCAATGCTGTCAAAACATTAAACCCAAATTCAATTGAGGCATAATTTAAACTGTTTGATTAAATTTGAACTGTTGTGAAAGCGCAGCAACCAGCGCTCAGGTATTTGTTTCACAGCCAATGTTTCACATTTGCAATGCTCCAGTACACACTGAGACTGCTGGTCAGCCACATGACAGGGGTTTGTAAGCTCTCAGTGCAAACCAGCTTTCACTCTCTCTTCATGGTCCTGTACACATAAGGACATTAGAACTAGGAGCAGGAGTAGGCTTCCCGGCCCTTCGAGGCTGCTCAGCCATTCAACACAATCATGGCTAATCCTTTCATGGACTCAGCTCCCCTTCCCCACGTTTTCACCATGTTCCTTAATTCCTTTCTTTTTTCAAAAATTTTATATTTTTATAAGATCCCCACTCAGTCTTCTGAATTCCAATGAATATCATCCCAATCCACTCAGCCTCTCTGCATAAGCCAAACCACTCAACTCTGGAATCGACCTGGTGAACCTCCTCTGTACCCCCTCCAGTGCCAGTACATCCTTTCTTAAGTGAGGAGACCAAATCTGCATACAGTGCTCCAGGTGTGGCCTCACCAGCACCTTGTACAGCTATAGAATTACCTCTCTGCTTTTAAATTCAATCCCTTCAGCAATGACGGACAAAATTCCATTTGCTTTCCTAATTACTTGATGGACCTGCAGACCAGCCTTCTGCAATTCATGCACAAGGACACCCAGATCCCTCTGCAAATCAGCATGCTGCAGCTATTTACTATTCAAGTAATAATCCTTTTTACTATCACCCCGACCAAAACACATGATTTCATATTTATTTGTATTGTATTCCATCTGCCAGATCTTTGCCCACCCACTCAATGTATCTATATCCCCCTGCAAAGTTTCACAATCCTCTGCACACTTTGCTCTGCCAATCATCTTAGTGTCATTGGTAAATTGTGACACCTTACATGTGGTCCCCAAGTCCAAATCATCCGTAAAAATTGTAAATAATGTGGTCTCAACACCAATCCCTCAGGCACACCACTAGGCACTGATCGCCAGCCAGAATAGCACTCATTTATTCCCACTCTTTGCTTCCTGTCAGTCAGGCAATCCTCTATCAACACTAATACTCTATCCCTAACACCATGCACCCTTATCTTATGCAGCAGCCTCAAGTGTGGCACCTTGTCAAAAGCCTTTTGGAAATCTCAGTACACCACATCCAAATGGTCCCCATTATCCACCTTGCTTGAAATATCTTCATGGAATTCCAAAAGATTTGTGAAGCATGACCTGCCCTTCATGAACCCACGGTGCATCTGTACAATGAGACAATTTCTTTTGTGATGCCCTGCTGTTTTGTTCCTTGATAATAGACCAAAGCATCTTCCCCACTACAGAGGTTACACCCACTGGTCTTCCCCATCTTTTGTCTAATTCCCTTTTTAAACATTGGCATCACATTTTGCTATTTTCCAATCTGCTGGGACTGTCCCAGAGACAAATGAATTTTGGAAAATTTTCCACCAGTCCACCTGTTATTTCTCCCGCCATCTCTTTCCATTCCCTGGAATGCACTCCATCAGGGCCAGGAGACGTATCTATCCATCGCTCCATTAGCGTACCCAACACGAGCTCTGCCATAATAATAATTGTTTCCAGGTCCTCACCTATCTTCATCTCTTCATCACTTACTGGCCTGTTATTAATGTCCTCCACTGTGAAGTCCGAGGCAAAATACCTATTCAGTGCCTCAGCCATTTCATCATATCTCATAACTAACTGCCCCTTCTCATCCTCTAAAGGACCAACATTTACTTTACCCACTCTTCGTCATTTTTATATTTGTAGAAAGTTTTGCTGCCTTTATATTCTGTGCTAGTTGTTTCTCATACTCTATCTGACTTTCCTTTTTAGCTGTATTTGTGGCTTTAAAATTACTTTCACTTTGATAGCCTGCCTTATTTCCTTGGACACCCATGCCAGATTACCCCTCCTCTTACCGCCCTTCCTTCTCACTGGAATATACTTCTGTTGAGCACCTTGAAAGCTTTCTTTGAAGGGACTCCACTGTTCGTCACCTGTCGCACCATGAAGTTCCCAGTCTACTGTAACCAGGTATTCTGGCATCATCCCCCTTATTCAAGCACAGGGCCCTGGTATTGGACTTTATCTTCACACTATCCAGTTGGACTTTAAATTCAACCAAACTGTGATCACTCCTTCCAAGAGGACCCCTAACTATGAGGTCATTAATTATTCCTGCTCCTTCGTTAGTTCCATTACATGCTGTTCAAGAAAACGACCATGGATACACTCAACGCAACTCCTCCTCAAGGCTACCCTGACCGAGCTGGTTCGACTAATCGACATGCAGATTAAAATCCCCATCATAATAGCCATATCATTTTTGCTCCTGCCCCAATGTGATGTTAATATGTGCTGGCCTATAGACTACGCCAATCAGTGACTTTTCCTTCTTGTAATTCTTCATTTCCACCCAAAAGGATTCAATCACATGCTCCACAGAACCTATATCATGGCTCAGCACTACCCTGATGTCATCCTGGAATATCAGACCTCCCTTGCATTCCTGTCTTTCCTTCTGAATAGAGCTGAAAATGTGTTGCTGGAAAAGCGCAGCAGGTCAGGCAGCATCCAGGGAACAGGAGAATCGATGTTTCGGGCATAAGCCCTTCTTCAGGAATGAGGAAAGTTTGTCCAGCAGGCTAAGATAAAAGGTAGGGAGGAGGGACTTGGGGGAGGGGTGTCGGAAATGTGATAGGTGGAAAGAGGTCAAGGTGAGGGTGATAGGTCAGACTGGGGCGGGGGGGGAGAGGTCAGGAAGAAGATTGCAGGTTAGGAAGGCGGTGCTGAATTCGATGGATTAGACTGAGACAAGGTGGGGGGAGGGGAAATGAGGAAACTGGTGAAATCCGAGTTCATCCCTTGTGGTTGGAGGGTTCCTAGGCGGAAGATGAGGCGCTCTTCCTCCAACCATCGTTTTGTTGTGGTCTGGCGATGGAGGAGTCCAAAGACCTGCATATCCTTGGTGGAGTGGGAGGGGGAATTGAAATGTTGAGCCACAGGGTGGTTGGGTTGGTTGGTCCGGGTGTCCCAGAGGTGTTCTCTGAAATGTTCCGCAAGTAGCCGGCCTGTCTCCCCAATATAGAGGAGGCCACATCGGGTGCAGAGGATGCAATAGATGATGTGTGTGGAGGTGCAGGTGAATCTGTGGCGGATATGGAAGTTTCCTTTGGGGCCTTGGAGGGAGGTGAGGGGGGAGGTGTGGCGCAAGTCTTGCACCTCCTGCGGTTGCAGGGGAAGGTGCCGGGAGTGGAGGTTGGGTTGGTGGGGGGTGTGGACCTGACGAGAGAGTCACGGAGGGAGTGGTTTTACGGAATGCTGATAGGGGAGGGGAGGGAAATATATCACTGGTGGTGGGGTCCAATTGGAGGTGGCGGAAATGACGGCAGATGATGCGCTGAACATGGAGATTGGTGGGGTGGTAGGTGAGGACCAGTGGGGTTCTGTCCTGGTGGCGGTTGGAGGGGCGGGGCTCAAGGGCGGAGGAGCGGGAAGTAGAAGAGATGCGGTGGAGGGCATTGTCGACCACGTTGGGGGGGAACTTGCTGTCCTTGAAGACAATAGATGGTGTGTGTGGAGGTGCAGGTGAATCAATAGATGATGTGTGTGGAGGTGCAGGTGAATCAATAGATGATGTGTGTGGAGGTGCAGGTGAGCACCTTGTCTCAGTCTAATCCATCGAACACCTTGTCTCAGTCTAATCCATCGAATAACTTGTCTCAGTCTCATCCATTGAATTCAGCACCGCCTTCCTAACCTGCAATCTTCTTCCTGACCTCTCCGCCCCCACCCCAGTCTGACCTATCACCCTCACCTTGACCTCTTTCCACCTATCACATTTCCGACGCCCCTCCCCCAAGTCCCTCCTCCCTACCTTTTATCTTAGCCTGCTGGACAAACTTTCCTCATTCCTGAAGAAGGGCTTATGCCCGAAACGTCGATTCTCCTGTTCCCTGGATGCAGCCTGACCTGCTGCGCTTTTCCAGCAACACATTTTCAGCTCTGATCTCCAGCATCTGCAGACCCCACGTTTTCCTTCCGAATAGTCTGGGACCCCTGGATATTTAATTCCCAGTCATGATCATTCTGCAGCCATGTCTCCGAGATGGCGACCAAATCATATTCGTTGACGATGGTTTGTGCCATTGACTCATCAACCTTGTTACGAATGCTACAGTCATTCGGGTAAAGTGTCTTATGCTCACTTTCTTACCCTCATGCTTCACAACATCGCTAATATCTCCTGAGTAATTCTTCATATTTGCTTCTTTCCTCGTCTACCATGAACTTAAACCCTCCTGCGTACATGCTAACCTGCTGCTTACCTTTTCATTTATCACCTCACTTCCTGTAGCTTTCCATTTCCCATCCCCCCCCCACTCACAAGTTTAAAGTCTGAGTGAATGTGTTAGCAGGGCATGGTCTTCTCACACAACAGGGGACAGGCTGATTTCTCAGGGTTTGGTTTATTTATTTATACACCTAAGTAAATTTATATAAATTTTAATAGATAAACGATATATATGTTAATAAACGTATTTATTTAGTTCAATGTCAAAGTAGCGTCAGGTACCTTTACCTGCCAGCGCAAACACTTCACCTCTGATGCTTTGTTCTCCGAAGGATTGGAATCACCATTTAATTGGGTTGATGATTTAATGACTCTCCCTGGGATCAGGGATTGCTTAACAAAAGAATTAAGTCATCTGTTTATGGTTTGTTCTCTTTCCATTTTTCTGTCGTCATACTTACTGTGAGCAAAGTGGTCAGATGTCTCTGACTGAGCTGTCCTGCTGTTTTATCATCGTACCTGGGAGATAGATTAGATTAGATTAGATTACATTACAGTGTGGAAACAGGCCCTTCGGCCCAACATGTCCACACCGACCCGCCGAAGCGAACCCACCCATACCCCTACCCCTACATTTACATTTACCCCTTACCTAACACTACGGGCAATTTAGCATGGCCAATTCACCTGGCCCTGCACATCTTTGGACTGTGGGAGGAAACCGGAGCACCCGGAGGAAACTCACGCAGACACGGGGAGAACATGCAAACTCCACACAGTCAGTCGCCTGAGGCGGGAATTGAACCCGGGTCTCTGGCGCTGCGAGGCAACAGTGCTAACCACTGTGCCACCGTGCCGCCCAAAAGATACATCCACCAAAGCTGGTTTTGTGCAGAAAACAGAGTGAACTTGGGAACATACAACATGAGCTCAGGTCTCCATCCTCCTTCCTGCCCATTGCCCAGGCACAGCCATGTACACAGGGGATGACATTTTACACATGAGACCTTCCAACCAGAGATCAGAAAACTTCCGCTATTCCGCAGCAACCTTCAGGGTAAAATGGACCTGCACTCCCAGATCTCTCTGCCCATCAACTTTTCCCAAGGCTCTTCCATTCATTGCATAATTCGCTCTAGAATTAGTCTTGCCTAAATGCATCATCTCACATTTGTCTAGATTGAAATCCATCTGCCACTTTTCCATCCAATTCTCCAGTCTGTCTATATCCTCCTGTATTCTCCGACAGTCCCTTATGCTTTCTGCTACTCCACCAATCTTTGTGTCATCTGCAAACTTGCTGATCATACCAACAGTGCCCTCTTCCAGCCCATTTATCTATATTACAAACAACAGTGGCCCCAGCCCTGACCACTGTGGGACACCACTGGTCACCTTTCTCCATTTCGAGAAATTCCCTTCAACTACTACTCTCTGTCTCCTGTTGCTCAACCAGTTCTTTATCCAACTCGCTAGAACACCCTGCACACCTTGTGACTTCACCTTCTCCATTAGTCTACGCTGGAGAACCTTATCAAACACCTTACTAAAGCCCATGTATATGACATCAACAGCCCTTCCTTTATCTATCAACTTGGTCACTTCCTCGAAGAACTCTATTAATTTGGTAAGGCACGATCTCCCCCACGCAAAACCATGTTGCCTATCACTGATAAGCCCATTCTTTTCTAAATATAATTCGAACCTATCCCTCAGTATCCCTCAGTACCCAGACTGAAGTTCCGACAATCTATGGCCCTGATTTTCCACAATTGCAGCAAGAGCGGATTTGAGCTCTTGGACTCAATGGTTCTCTCCATCTCTTTCCTGACAGTCATTGCTTTAATGGGGAATGTTGCTTTGGCTGGAACTTCAATCCTCCCCTGACTATCTCTTATGCCTGACAGGAGTCATCTTCCACTCTGTCCACTGTTCAGCAGCATGACTGGGTACACCTCGGGCTAACGGAAGGATGGAGTTGATTTAAGAGTCGAACAACAGGGGAGCTCAGTCGTCATTGCTGCTGCCCTCAGAGCACAGGGACTCGGGTTCGATTCCAGCCTCGGGTGACTGACTGTGTGGAATTTGCATGTTCTCCCCGTGTCTGTGTGGGTTTCCTGTAGCTGCTCCGGTTTCCCTCCCACAGTCCAGTGAAGTGCAGGTTTGGTGGGTTATCCATGGGAAAATACAGGGATAGGTTAGGGTGTGTGTCTGGGTGGCGGCTCTCCAGAGGGATAGTCTGGAATCAATGGGCTGAATGGCCTGTGTCCACGCTGTAAGGATTCCATGTTTTAAATTTCTCATCACGCTCTCTGCCAAGATATTGTTGGCAACTTGGGACTGAGAAAGCTGAGAATTATTCCAAAACCATCTCGCAAGTACTCTCAAGACATCAACAAACTATTGTTGAATTTAACTGATTCCTGCAATTGGATCCAACTCTGGATGCTGAGTGATGAAAGGGTGGATGTGAATGTTTTGACGTGTGTAAGACCTTTGTGAACAAGGGTGGTGGGTTCAGCTGCCTTTTGTCCAGTAGGGCGTGCTGCTCTCTGTAGGCCTGTCATATCCATCGTATCCACTTCGGGATACTCTTCACTTCCTGCTCAATCACAAGGATCATCTTCCAATTTAATAAATCCTAATTCTCCACATAAAACCTCTATATACTTGGTGTAAGACATAGAACATAGCAGAGAATATGGAACATCACAGCGCAGTACAAGCCCTTTGGCCCTCCATATTGTGCCAACCTGTGGAACCAATCTGAAGCCTCTCTATCCTACACTATTCCATTTTCATTGATGTGTTTATCCAATGTGCATTTAAATGCCCTTAAAGTTGGTGAGTCTACTCCTGTTGCAGGCAGGGTGTTCCACGCCCCTATAACTCTCTGAGTAAAGAAACTACCTCTGACATCTGTCCCATATCGATCACCCCTCAATTTAAAGCTTTGTCCCCTCATGCTAGCCACCACCATCTGAGGAAAAAGGCGCTCATTGCCCACATTATCTAACCCTCTGATTATCTTATATTTCTCAATTCAGTCACCTCTCAACCTTCTTCTCTCGAATGAAAACAGTCTCGGGTCCCTCAGTATTTCCTCATAAGGCCTTCCCTCCATACCAGACAACATCCTGGTCAATCTCCTCTGCACCCTTTCCAAAGCTTCCACGTTCTTCTTATAATGTGGTGATCAGAACTGTATGCAATACTCCAAGTGTAGCCGCACCAGAGTTTTGTACAGCTGCAGCATGACTTCATGTCTCTGAAACCCAACCCCTCCACCAATAAAAGCTAACACACTGTATGCCATCTTAACAACCCTATCAACCTGGGTGGCAACCTTCAGGAATCCATGTACATGGACACCGAGGTCTCTCTGCTCATCCACACTACCAAGAATCTTACCATTAGACCAGTATTCTTTATTTCTATTGCTCCTTCCAAAGTGAATCACCTCACACTTTTCTGCATTAAACTCCATTTACCACCTGTTAGCCAAGCTCTGCAACTTATCTATGTCTCTCTGTAACCTACAACATCCTTCATCACTGTCCAGAACTGTGCCAACCTTAGTGTCATCCACAAATTTACGAACCCATCTTTCTATGCATCTCGTTCACTTCTGAAAGTGACAAACAGCAGTGGCCACAAAACAGATCCTTGCAGTACACCACTAGTAACTGAACTCCAGGATGAACATTTCCCATCAACCACCACCCTCTGTCTTCTTTCAGGGAGCCAATTTCTGATCCACACACTAAATCACCCTCAATCCCATGACTCCGCATTTTGTGCAATAGCCTGCCGTGGGGAACCTTATCAAATGCTTTACTGTCACCCATATCTACACATCAACCACCTTACACTCATCCTACTGCTTGGACACCATCTCAAAGAACTCAATACGTTCCACGACCCACCCTTCCGAAAACCGTGTTGCCTATACCTATTCAAGTTATTCATTTCTAGATGATTTTAAATCCTATCTCTTATGACCTTTTCCAACACTTTACCCACAACAGAAATAAGGCTCACTGGTTTAAAATAGGTGTGCCATCGAGAGCATCCTGTCTGGATGTATCACTACCTGGTATGGCAACTGCATCATTCAAGATCGGAGACGGTTACAGAGAGTGGTAAACTCGGCCGGGACAATCACAAAGGCCAACCTCTCATCCAAAGAATCCATCTACCAGGTCCTCTGTCGACTAAAGGCCGCCAGCGTTCTCAAAGATCCGTCCCACATTGGCAATGTTTTTCTACAAACTCTACCATCGGGGAGAAGGTACAGAAGCCTGATACACGCACCAGCCGGTTTCAAAACAGTTTCTACCCTCCTTTAGAATCATTTTTAGAATACTGAAAGGTCTCACAGACTCTTAACATTCACTTGTACCTGTGCCTTTTTTGTTTTTGCTGCTGTTTCCCTATTATTTCCTTATCTAAGCTACTTAACTCTGTGATCTGCCTGTATTGTTCACTAGAACAAAGCTTATCACTGTGCCTTGGCGATGTGACAATAAATTCAATTTAATTCAGTTCAATTTAATTCAATTCAATTCAATTTAATCCAGTTCCGTTCTACTCTCCTTCTTGAACAAGGAGACAACATTTGCTATCCTCCAGTCTTCTGGTACTAATTCTCTTGACAACGATAACATGAAGATCAAAGCCAAAGGCTCAGCAATCTCCTCCCTATCTTCCCATAGAATCCTTGGATAAATCCCATCCAGCCCAGAGGACTTATCTAGTTTGACACTTTCCAGAATTGCTAACACCTCCTCCTTATTAAGCTAAATCACATCTAGTCCTGTAGCCTGTATCTCAGTATTCTCCTCGACAACATTGTCTTTTTCCAGTGTGAATATATTGATGAAACATATTGACTTAGTACTTCCCCATCTTCTTGGACTCCACACACACCTTCCCACTACTCTCTTTGATTGGCCCGAAGTTTTCTCTAGTCATTCCTTTATTCCTGATATAGCTGTAGAAAGCTTTCGGGTTTTCCTTGATACTATCTGCCAATGACTTCTCATGTGCCCATCTTGCTCTTCTTAACTCTCCCTTTAGATCTTCCCTGGCTAACATGTAACTCTCAAACACCCGAACTGAGTCTTCACGTCTCATCCTAATATACGCCTTCTTCTTTCTCTTGACAAGAGATTCAAATTCTTCAGGAAACCACAGCTCCTTCGCTCAACCACTTTCTCCCTACCTGACAGGTACATACTTATCAAGGACACGCAGTAGCTGTTCCTTGAATAAGCTCCACATTTCAATTGTGCCCATCCTCTGAATTTTCCTTCCCCAATCTGTGCATTCTAAATCTTCCCAAATTACATTATAATTGCCTTTCCCCCCACAATAACTCTTCATACACCTAGCCCTTTTCATCGCTAGAGTAAACATAAATGATTTGTGGTCACTATCACCAAAGTGCTCACCGACCTCCAAATCTAACACTTGGCCTGGTTCATTACCCAGTATCAAATCCAATGTGGCCTTGCCCTTTGTTGGCTGGTCTACATACTGTGTCAGGAAACCCTCCTGCACACATTGGACAAAAACGGATCCACTAAAGTACTGGAACTATAGTATTTCCAGTTAATACAGACAGGGAGTATCCAACTCCCTATTTAATACATGGTCCTGCAGGCCATCATTTGTGTGTTCATTAACAAGACCAACTGAAATGTTTACCTGCAGCTATTCAAGGGCAGAGCTGTCAGCTGGACAGCTGCCCCGTTACCATCCCGAATAGCTCCTTCACTTGGTTATCTCAAATCTGTGCTGTTTCCCAAACAGATCTGATAATCATTCTATGACTGAACTGCTATTAATACTGCATTCCCCCAAATTGCCCCTAATGTTTAGGGATGTGTAGGTTAGGTGCATTAGTCAGGGGGATATAGAGTAATTCGGTAAGAGAAAGGGTCTGGCGGGATACTCTTCAGAGGGTTGGTGTGGAGTTTTTGGGCCAAATGACCTGTTTCCACACTGTAGGGATTCTATAATTCAGATCGGAGTTTTGCAGTGATTCATTATGACAGCTGTCTGTTCTGTGGCTAACTCAATAATACAGATCCATTTCTTTAATGCATTGATCACTTGATCTTTCTGGTGTAATTGTTTTAGAAATATTTCCACATTCTCCATGATCTTCACAACTCCATCAGCTTTCTGAACCCGGTGCTCTGCTTCCTGAACCGACAGAAACATCTCTTTGGCGGAAACATCCCACCTGTGCATTTGGTATCGTCTGAATGGTTTGTGGTCACTTAAATTTCTCAATGTCATCATTGTTTTAACTTTATTTAATCATGAAATGACTGTTTCCCTACTGATACAATATTACTGAGCCACCCTTTATCTATCACATGATCATCAATGTTTTTGTCACCTGTACAGTTGTATTCAATGTGCTTACCTGTAACTTATTTATGTACATGCTCACTGACCTTTACGTTCAAACCGATCTTTAGCAGTTCTCCAAATTTTGTTCATCACTGTCTTTCTTTATAGTTTTCTCAAGTAATTACCATCCAATAAACAGGCTTGAAATTATGTTTGTGCAAAAGCATTTTGTTTGAGTTCTGCTTGTGCCATACAACAAAATATTTGCAGAAATGATGTTTCGGAGCCATACATTTGACATGAAATGCGGTTATTTTCTACAAATGCATGTTCACTGAAAGTGACACATCCCAAACTATATTTTTCACAGATATACATAACCTGCATGGGCAATACCATAAACAGATATCAGTTGGTTGTATGTTGCATTTTGTTCCACCCAGTGTATATTACACAGGGGAAGAACATGAATGGAACGTAATAACGAAATGGCTTTCGTTTGATTGTCTAAATACATCTCGCTCTTTGTGAAATGGCAATAATTTATCAATGAGATCACAAGGATATGTAACTGCAGTGTCCAGCTGCTCTCTGAATTTATTCTGGGTCAGGGCATATGTTCATGTGTTGGTGCAGGTACTGAGAAGCTGAAGCATATTGGTGATGGATTCCAGGTAATAAAGGGGATCTGTGACAGAGTAAAAATATGCCTTTGTAATTCGCTGATAAATGTAAAATACAAGCTGGGTCCCCCATAACGTTATAAAGCTGCCAGATATACTGAAGAGTAATATGATGGATTTCCTTTGTATCTCCATTTCTGGATCCTTGCCATTCTCTCCATTGAGGTGACCCCGGAGTGGCCTGTGGACTTTACTTGCTGCTAAAATATGTCTGAGAGTCAGAAGATTGAGGAGCAACAGCAGGAACAATGGTGCCAAAGCAATTAAAATCAGATAAAATGTGTCAAAACCAGCCCATGCAGTCAAAGTAATGAAGTTCGCTTTTGTAATGTTATACCAGGGAATAGTCGAAAGGGTAGTTCTGGAAAAGCACAGCAGGTCAGGCAGCATCCGAGGAACAGGAGAATCAACCTTTCATCAGGAATTTGGCCAAAATGTTGACTCTCCCGCTCCTCAGATGCTACCTGACCTGCTGTGCTTTTCCAGCACCACACTCTCGACTCTGATCTCCAACATCTGCAGGGTTCACTTTCTCTAATGCAGAGAATATTATCAATTATGTACAAAGGATCATGCCTGACGTACCAGGCGACAGACATTAAACTACCCAAAACAGTCACTATCCTTATTACAACAGCTGCCATTTTCTTTGTACAATGCTTCATTTTCAATTCATCGCAACATATGGCCACAAACTGATCGAAGGTGAAAGCAACTGTGAGTGAAATGGAAACCTCTGTTGATGTGAAAACCAGGATATAAATAAAAATACACACAGGTGTAATGAACAAGAATGAGCCATGGAAATACATCTGAGCAATCCTGTAGAATATTGGTTCAGCAATAATGACCAGGAGATCGGCTGCTGCCATGGCAAACAAGGAGCAAAAAATACATTTGGAGAGGCCACATTTTCCTCTGGACGGAATAATAATCACCAACATGATCACTTGAAGAGTGAAAAAAAACAAATCAAATTTTAAAATTGTGTCAGGCAACACCTCAGCCAATATTTTGAGAGGATCCAGAATGCCATTTCTATTCTTTCGGGCACAGTAAGCATTCAAAACTGATTTTTCTGCATAGAACACCCTGTCAGGTAATGATGTTTAAGATAATTCTCATCAGAAATGCGGAAATCAAAGGGTTTTCTTTGTTTCTTTTCTCTGAACTTCCAAGAGCCAATTATTGGATGCTCGGGAGGGATCTCTCACATCTTCATACAGGAGCATCAACAGCTCCTTCCCACCCTTAGAAATCCCAGACCAAAACAATTGAAATTAAATCCCACTGCTTCCCCTGTTTGAACATTCTGTTTTCTTCCCAGACTTGCTGCGTCAATGTCCAAACACCTGCTCTCTGTTTCAGCCCACTGCCATTCCAAAGGCAGAGTCCACAAAAACCAACCTGTAACTACCTTTCAGGCCTGGCTACAAAAATAGATCATGTTTGTTCTTTTTTAACACAAGTGGCTACTCACAGTGCAAAGGTCACCTTTCATCTCTCATAGTTCACAACTCCAAACCAAATATTAATAAAAATAAAATAATGAAAAACCTGTGGGATTCTAACAGCAAAGTTTATTACACTGTCCCTTTCAATATGATGTTGTTCCCCTGCCCTTTCATGTGTCATTTTTCAGACAAACCCTGTCCTTTAATTGAGGGAATTTAAATTCACATCAATTCCACTGACCAATCCCTCATTCTGAGACTGGAATGACTTACTGCTGAATGACATCTCCTACCCTGCCTCCCCCAGACAGACAAAACAACTTGGTGGTATCAACTTTAATAATATATTAATTTGATAAGATTGATTTGTAAGGCAATGCATTATGGGTGGCACAGCAGCACAGTGGTTAGCACTGATGTCTCACAGCACCAGAGACCTGGGTTCAATTCCCACCTCAGGCAACTGTCTGTGTGGAGTTCGCACATTCTCCCCGTGTCTGCGTAGGTTTCCTCCGGGTGCTCCGGTTTCCTCGCACTGTCCAAAAACTTGCAGGTTTGGTTAATTGGCCATGCTAAATTGCCCGTAGTGTTTTGTGAAGGGGTGAATGTAGGGGAATGGCCCTGGGTGGTTTGCTCTTCGGCAGGTCGGTGTGGACTTGTTGGGCCGAAGGCCTGTTTCTACACTGTAAGTAATTTAATTACTTCAAATCACATCTCATCTGGCAATGCATTACAGACACCTACCACCCTCTTGGCTCCAACAGGGACAATGCAGGAGCAGTAGAAAGCATTTTGCTTACTGAAGCCATGTTGTCCCTCGCTAAAAGAGGGCCTACCCACAATGCCCAGGAACTGACTGTGAGCAACCCATTCCACACTGTGTATAGGAAACGTTATCTAAACAGCCCGCTGATGGGATTCTCTCACTCACAATGACACTGCACCTCTGGAGGTGCCGAAGTCTCTCTATGGGAGCAGCAACCGACACAATACCCCACAGACAAAATGTCACCAAACTACTCAATATGGATGCTGAAAATGTGTTGCTGGGAAAGCGGAGCAGGTCAGGCAGCATCCAGGGAACAGGAGAATCGACGTTTCGGGCATAAGCCCTTCTTCAGGGCTTATGCCCGAATGATTCCTGAAGAAGGGCTTATGCCCGAAATGTCGATTCTCCTGTTCCCTGGATGCTGCCTGACCTGCTGCGCTTTTCCAGCAACACATTTTCAGCTCTGATCTCCAGCATCTGCAGACCTCACTTTCTACTCAATATGGATGACCTTAGCCATATGAGCCTTATGGACAGGATGTTACTGATTATTTATTCAATATTCTGAGACTGGCTAACCTCCTGTTACCATTGTTTACCTGCTCTATACTGTCAGACCCAAAATAATTTTAGCCCACTTTGAACAGTATTAACATATCAACTGTGATTCGAACTATATTGTCTTGCAATCAACGATCAATCTCTTGTAACCCTTTATAAACTGCATATGCCTGTACCTGGGTGAAGATGCTATGACTCATCTGTGCAGAGCAACCATTTTGTATATGAGCGGTGTTTAACCTCTCCCCACGGTATGGTGAAATAAACAAGCATGTCAATTTCACAAGGTCTGCCTATGAGCTTTATTTGAAATTGGACAAATCTCTGCCAGACAAAAGAACTATGTTCCAGAAATGAGGTGTGATTGACAGTCCTTGACATTAAGGCCACATTTGACCAGCTGTGACATGAAGTAGCCTGAGCAAAACTGGAATCACTAGGAATTGGGGAGAACTCTCGGCTCGATTGAGTCATATGTGACACAAATGTAGATGTCTGTGATTGTTGGAGGGGTATCATCTCTGCCTGAGGATATCTCTGCAGGAATTCCTCAGGGGATTGTTCCAGGACCAAGCATCTTCAACTGTTTCTTCAATGTCCCACCCTCCATCCCAAGGTCAGAGGTTGGGATGTTTCCAGATGGCTGCACAATATTCAGCCCCATTCCTGACTCCAGAAGCTTGACACCATGTGGGACAAAGCACCATGGTTGGAAAATCCACAAACATTCCAGCTTCGGGTGACTGTCTGTGTGGCTTTTGCACATTCTCCCCGTGTCTGCATTCATGTCTTCCCACAGTCCAAAGATATGCAGGTTAGGTGGATTGGCCAAGCTAAACAGCCCACTGTCTCTGGGTGGACTGACATTTGTAAATGCAGGATTACAAGGTTAGGGCATGAGTCTGTATGTGAATGGGATGTTGTTCAGAGGGTCAGGGAGCTCCCCCACACAGCAGCAGTGTGCACCATCTTCTCGACACATTGTCCAAATTTGCCAATCCTCCTTAGACAGCACCTCCCATTTCCACTTAAAGTGAGAAGCACAAGATAGTTTGGAACACCAGCATCTCCCAGATCCCCTCCAATCCACTGACCACACTCCCATGGAAATATATCACCCTTCTGTGATGTTGGGTTGAAACTTTAGAATTCCCTACCTACTGGAATCTTGGATCTACCTACAACACATGCACTGCCCTGGTTTATGCAGGACGTTCAGTGCCAAAGCCTGAAGACAAATAGACATGATCAATAAAAACTCACCCAGCCAGGAGTGTGCCTATCCCCTGATTGATTTATGAAGAAAAGTAAATGTCCTTTTTTTTGGCTTTTGCTAACTTTTCCCTGTTTTATACTGAAGCTGGAGCATTCAAAATATCCCCATCCCAATTTCCCAGGACGAGGCAGTGACATTGAAGTAATAGGCTTTGGGGAGTCAGGAGATGAGTCACTTGCTGCAGTATTCCTCACCTCTGACTGCACTTGGAGCCACTGTCCAGGTGAGTCCAGTTGAGTATCTGCTCAATAGTAACCCCCAGGATGTTGATAGTGGCGGATTCAGTGATGGTAAGACAATTGACTGTGGTTGCACTGTCTCTTATGGGATGGGAAATAACTTCTGATAGAATGTACAAGCCATGGTTTGCAAACGTTTGCAAATTTAGAAATGGCCCAGTGGTCAGCATTGTTCCTCACAGTGCCTATTCCACCCATGAGTGACTGAGCAATTTGCACATTCTCCCCGTGTCTGCATGCGTTTCTTCCCACAGTCCAAAGATGTGCAGGTTAGGTGGATTGGCCAAGCTAAATACCCCATTGGGTCAGGAGATGTGCAGGTTCAGTGGATTAATAATTGTAAATGCAGGGTTACAGGGATAGGGCATGCAGCTGTGTCTGGGTGGGATGCTCTGCAGAGGATCAGTGCAGATTCAATGAGCTGAATGGCCTCTTTCCTCACTGTAGGGATATTCGAAGTGAATGTAGCAGCTGAGAGTGTTGTGCTGGAAAAGCACAGCAGATCAGGCAGCATCCGAGGAGCAGGGGAATCGATGTTTCGGAATGGTTCCTGATGAAGGGCTTTTGCCTGAAACATCAACTCTCCTGCTGCTCGGATGCTGCCTGACCTGCTGTGCTTTCCCAGCACCACACTCTCGACTATAATAATAATAATTTCATGCCTCAGGCGACTGACTGTGTGGAGTTTGCACGTTCTCCCTGTGTCTGCGTGGGTTTCCTCCGGGTGCTCCGGTTTCCTCCCACAGTCCAAAGATGCGCAGGTCAGGTGAATTGGCCATGCTAAATTGCCCATAGTGTTAGGTAAATGGGTAAATGTAGGGGTATGGGTGGGTTGCGCATCGGCGAGTCAGTGTGGACTTGTTGGGCCGAAGGGCCTGTTTCCACACTGTAATGTAATGTAATCTAATCTAATCTATAATCTGCAAAGTCTGCAGTCCTCACTTTCTCCTGACTGTAGCAGTTGCACTTGTCCAAAAATTTCTTGTGTTCAGAAGGAGCAATTTTTTGTTGTGGATATTGTGGATGTAGCTGCCCATCATCGTTGGTGGTGAGGGGGTGAACGTTTGTGGAAAATAGTTTGCTCGTTACTTTGTCGTGGATGTGATTAAGCTTCTTGAATGTTGTAGCTGCACTCATCCAGTTCAGTGGACAATAGGCAATCCCGTTCTTGTCATGATGTAATGAGCCTTCTCAGGCAGGCTCCATCGAACACCATCTCGGTAGGTTCACGGAAGCCCCGATGGTGTATTGTGGAGGGCCAGATACACCAGCCACCCCACACTGATATCAACAAGTGAGAATGGATTGAGATTTCATTTTGTTATAAAGAGACATGAAACATGAAAACGAGAAGCTGAATGTCCCAGGCTCACTGGGACAGTTTCCAGACCAAATACCATTTTAAAAATACTTTCTGTATGTAATTTACAATTCTTTCTCCTGATTCTCACAGTCACATCCTGACAATTAAATCTGAAAGGTAGCCCCAGCCTCTCCTCGATTGCTGGTGGTGGAACAGAATGATCTGACTTTATATATTCCCAATGAACGAGAGTGTCCAGATAATGTGACTGATCATGGATATACATTGAAGTCCCGAAAGTGTGATATAGGAAGCGTGCCAGTGGGACTGCGAATAGGCATCGCCAACAAATACCAAATCAGGTTTGATCGTACGGGGATTTCTGGATCACGTCTTTGAGAGAATGATTTTAATCTGAGACAGAGGGAGGGTACCTTGTCCCTCACAGACTGCCAGCACATATATTCTGTCCTGGGAAAAAGCACAAAAGAACAAAGAGCAGGAACAGGCCTTTCGGCCCAGCAAGCCTGTGCTGTCACATGATACCTTTCTCAACCAGAAATACTTGACCTCGATATGGTCTGTATCCCTCTATTGGCTCCATTCCTCTATGGGTGACAGGTCCCTTAGCTGTGTCTGACCTAACTCTGACACTTCGGCTCTCAGTCCCTCTCTTCCCTCCCACAATAACAACAGCCCTCCCACCCTCCCATCCTCACCTACCATGGCCTTGAATATCAGATAGCCCTCCCTGAGTCACCATCCATCATATCCTTCTCCTTTGTGAATACGAATGCAACCTGTTCATTAAGGACCTTACCCACTTCCTCTGGCTCCACACATAAACAACCCTTTGTCCTTGAGTGGACCGACCTTTTCCCAAGTTACTCTTTTAATCATTATAAATGTATACAATTCCTTAGGATTTTCCTTAATATTATCTGGCAAAGACATTTCGTGGCCTCTTTAAGCCCTCCTGTTTTCTTGTTTGAGTTTTTTTCCTGGAACCTTGCATTCTTTAAGGGTTCTGTTGGTCTTCTGTCTCCTAATCTTTATATTTTGGAAAAACACTCAATTTCTCTTGTCATCCTTGTCGCCTTTATCCTTCATTTTTACAGGACCATACTGGTCATGAACACAAATCAACTGGATTAAAGAGATTCCTGTGTGCCAGATGTAAAGTTACACTCAACCAGTGCCCCCAGTCTACGTTCTCCAGTTCCTGCTTAATGTTCCTTTTCTCGATCACCTCCTGGCTGTTGACAGGCCTGGAGTAGAATCAAGTCAACATGATTGTATCCTTCCCTCCCTGAGCTCGAACCATATGGCTTTGTGGGTGAGCCTTCCAAGGGTCTTGCCTCGGTAAAGTTCTGATATTCTCCATTATCAGGAACACAGTTCCCCATCTGTTAACATCATCATCTCGCTTGAAACCATCAAAATCTTGGAATGGTAAGATGCCAGTGTTGCCCCTCTTACAAAAAAGTCTCTGTCATAGCTACAGCATCATAGTTTAACATATGAATCCAAACTCTAAACCCATTTGCTTTACCTGCCATCCCCTTCACATTCAAACAAATACAGCTCAGACCAGCAATCCTGATATATTCAGTTCTCTCCATGTCTGTTCTTCCACTGAACCTTATTGGCCTTAATCTCTGCCTCATCCAGAGTCATTTCATTCACTGACCGACTGCTCTCATTCCTGACCCCCTGCCACATCAGTTTAAACTCTGCTGAGTGACACTGGAAACCCTCCCTGTCTGTATATTGGTGCCCCTCCAGTTTAGATGTAACCGTTCCTTTTTGTACAGGGCCCACAATCCCAGGGAGACTTCCAAACTTCCATGTACCTGAAGCGCTCCCTCTATCACCAGTGTCTTAGGCACTAATTTAACTGTACTATCCCTCATTTCAATGACATATGGCACAGGAAGTAATCCCAAATTACAACACCAGAGATCCTGGTTTTCAACTTCCTACCTACCTTCCTGAACACCCTTTACAGAACCTGATCTCTCTTTCTGTCGATGGTGTCAATACCAACATAGACTGCAACCTCTGGCTGCTCACCCTCCACCTTCAGAATATCCTGTTCCTGCTCAGAGACGTCCTTGACCTTGGCAACAGGAAGGCAGCACATCAGTCAGGAGCCCTGCTTACAGCTCAGAAATGCCTGTCTGGGCCTGATTATACAGTCTGTTACCAATACAGCTCACCTACACATCGACCCTCCCTGCTGTACAACAGAGCCGGTCATGGTGTCATTACATTGGCTGCTGCTGCTGCTTTCCACTGAGAGGCCATTCCCAGCTCCCACCCCTCCCAAAACATATCCAAATCAGTGTACCTGTTTATGAGGGGGATGGCCACAGGGTCTCCTGCACTGCCTGCTAACGCTTACTCATCTTCCTGGTGGTCACCGGATTCCCCTCTGTCTGTGTAGCCCTTCCTGGTGATGTGACCAGCTTGGTAAATGTGGTATCCATGACTTCCTCAGTCTCATGGATGCTCCATAATGTGTCCATCCGTAGCTTCAGGAGCTCCATGCTGCAGATCAGGAGTTGCAGCTGATCAGACTGCCTGCACACCTACTCACTATAGACGCTGGAAGTGGCCCTGACCTCCCACATATTGTAAGGGGAGCATTCCATGGGGATGAATTCTCCTGCCATTGTGAATATTATCAACTAAATCTACCTTATCAATGAGAGACAATAAGGCAGGAACTGATTGTACGACCTTACCCACTCGCCATCAAACTCAAGGCCTCTCACTAAAAAGGCAAACAGTCTTTCATTTGACCTTTTATTCCGATAAAAGATGTGTTCAAACTTTCAGTCCCCATTCAGTGTGGGTTGCAGGAACTTAAATAGGCTGGTAATCCACAAATTGTTCCCTTAACCTCAAAATGAAGAAACTGATTTCCAAGAATAGAAAATTAATGTGGTTTAACAGACCCCGATCTGGTTCCTCAGTTAACGTCCCATAGAAACATAAATAACCAAGAGCAGCAGTAGGCCATTCTGCTCTTCCAGCCTTTTCCACCATACAAAATAAATAACTCTGGTCTTCAATCTTAACCCCAATCTGGTTCCTCAGTTAACATAAGTTCTTATCAGTTCCCAAAGAAACATAAAAAACATTTAACCACATTCCCTCCACACTCCGTGATGCTTTTAATAATTTAAACACATATCTATCTCTTTCTGGAATGTCCTCAGTGAGTGTCTTTAAGACAGAGACAGATCAGTTCTTGATTGGGAAGGGGATCAAAGGTTACAGGAGAAGGCAGGGGAATGTGGTTGAGAAACAGAGCAGCCATGTTTGAATAATGGAGCAGACTCTCCGGGCAACATGGCCTCATTCTGCTCCTTTATGGTCTTTGTGGTCTTATGTTGGCCTGACCAAGTAAGGACGGCAGATTTCCTTCCCTGAAGGACATTGGTGAATCAGAGCGTTCAATCCATCAGGACAAATAATTTTCAGAAAATGTTGATCTCAAGGAGATTCAAGATGGCGGCAGTGTGAACAGTCTGCTGTGTTGGGTTCTGTACCATACACCAGGCAAGTAGCCCAGGCAAGGTGGGCTCCTAATCCCCGTCCCCCTGTTAGTCACCCCTGAGGAACGTTTGCAGCATAAAGTAGGTAGAGCAGTTGAAGCCCCTTTAAATAAGGGTTTGGAAGATTTGGAAGTGATATGAAGCTCTCTAAGGGAAAGGGAGCGAGGGGAGTGCAGCAGGCATACCACACGATGTCGGCTATACCAGCAGCCGTTACCTCATCTCCCTTGGCAGCGCCCTTGGATTCAGTGGAGCAACAGAATTTGCTAACGGAGACTGCAAAACTCTGTCAAAAATTGAGGGAGCGCTGGAACAAGTTGCTGCCATGCTGACAGACCATGAGCAGGAGATCCAGGCTTTGGATCAGCGCGTGGACGTGGTGCAGCAGAGGACCGTAACTCGGAGGCTGGTCTTATGTTGGCTAGACCAGGTAAGGACGGCAGATCTTACCTGGAAAGGTCTGAGGGGCAGGTCCGAACGTTGGAAGGTCAGGTTCGGGTCTGCAGGAACAAGGAGACGACCGCTAAAATCGAGGTCGGCGAACAAAATCTGTGGATCCTGGATTTAACTGAGCATGAAGAAGATGAAAACCTCGCTGATTTAGTCGAGAGGTGGCTTTCCGGAGTTGCTGGGCCTGGAGATCGAGTCAGGCCGGGTGAGTGTGGAGCGGGCCTACCAGATCACAATGTCCAGGTCCAGGCCGGTCCAACACTCCCGCTCGGTCTGAGTGTAGCTCCAGCATTACAGGGAAAAGCATTTAATAATAGAAACAGCCAGAAGACTGGGAAGAGACCCACAGGCTTTGGCTTATAAAGGTTCAAAAATAAATGCTTTTTCATGACTTTTCTGGGGCCATAGTTAAGGAAAGGAAGACCTTTGATAATGTAAAGAAAAAATAAAAAATTTAAACATCCAATACTCTCTGAGGTACCCGGCAATGCTACGTTTCAAATGTGAGGGAAATGTCTATAACTTCAACTCGGCGGAAAAAGTAAAAGAATTTTTGAACTCAGTGAAATGATAGACTTTGGCCGAAGAGGGAGGAGGAAAAGAGACAGATGGACAACGGCATAATATAACTCTTTTGTATCTTCTCTATCTTTGTTCTTCTCCCTTTTGGGTCTCCGAGGTTACAGGTTTGGTATTGTTGTGGAAGAATCACTCAACGTTCGAGAAAAAAAAATACCAGGAGACGCAGAAAATCCTTCATGAAATTAAACTTTAATCTTGCAAAACCAAAGCTGTGGGAGCCAGCAAAATGTCTTCCCCGACTCCCCACAATTTCTTTGTTCTCCTCCATTTTGTACAGCTTGTTGGTCCCATGCTTATCGGATAACATTAACAGAGTCAATCATGATGGCTCGCTTTATCTTTCGAAACTAATCATCGTCTGCCACACTGATTCCTTCCATCACATTTAACCTATCACATTACAACACCATCATCTTCAGCATAAACTAACCTATTACAATGCACTACCATTATCTGTTACTGGAGCCCTGTAGCATGATCCCGGGCATACATTGTAACGCTAAGTTAACTACGTTACTGCCATAATAACTTCCATAGTAGGAAAAGATATGATAGCAAGGTTTACGAGGCATTTAGACACAGACATAATCAGGCTGGGAGGTGAGGATACAGAATATACGTACAGACATGGGATTAATTCAAAGTAGCATCATGATTGGCAGACACTTTGTGGGCTGAATGGCCTCTCCTTGTTCTATAGTGTTCTATGCTTAAGTTTGTACTGGTGTCAGGATTGAATTGTCCTTGTGAAACCCCAAATGGGTATCAATGAGGCGATTATCTAGCCTGTGATTTGAAATGATACATTGCCTCATAAATGGTTCTTATCATATTAAATATCTAATTAGAATTAGTTCCACCAGGACGTTTTGAGTCCAGGGGATACAGGGTGACGGGTGACATTCAGAAGTAAGTCATAACAGTCTCAGAATAAGGGATTGGTTGGTAGAATTGACGTGAATCTAAATTCCTTTAATTAAAGAGTTGTGTTAATCTGAAATTTGATATATGTAAGGGCAAGCGAGCAACATAATATTGAAAAGGACAGAGTGATAAAGTTTGCTGTTAGAACCGCACAGATATCTCACCATTTTATTTTGTTTAAATTTTGATTCAGAGCTGTGTGCTGAGAGATGGAAGGTGACCTTTGGAGTGTGAGTAGCAGCTTGTGTTAAGAAAAAAACAAGCAAGATCTATTTTGTTTTTGAGGCCAGGCCTGAAAGTTAGTTGCAGGTTGTTTCTTGTAGATTCTTTTACTTTGAAGTGGGAGTGTGTTGACTCAGAGAGCAGGTGTTTGGACACTAATAAGGAAATGAGGTCACCAAGCTGGGAAGAAAACAGATTGATCAGACAAAGGCAGGAGTGGTACTTTTTAAAAACTGTTTTGGTCTGGGGATTTCTGAGAGAAGGATTGGGCTGTTGTTTCTACAGTATAAAGGCATGAGAGCTCCCTGCCAAACATCCAACTGAAAATTCAGAGAAAAGAAACAAAGCTGTTCGCATTATTACCTTTTCATCTGAAAGAGCTGGAAAAGATGGCAATGAACAGAGAAGTACACCACAGGAACAGGCCTTTCATCCCTCAAGCCTGTGCCAACCATCACGCTCTATCTAAATTAAAAAATAAATTTTCTGCTCTTATTCAGTCTGTATCCCTCTATTCCCTCCCTATTCATACAACCATCTGGATACCTCAGATATGTCGCCAACAAACCTGCTTCTACCACCTCTTCCAGCAGTGTCTTCCAGGATCCTACCAAACTCTGTGTGAAAAACTTCCCTCACACATCTTCCTGAAACCTTCCCCCCTCTAACCTTCAACCTGTGCCCTCCTGTTGTAGTTGAAACATCAAAGCTGGGAAAAGCCTCTGACTATCTACCCCATCTTTGCTTCTCATAATCTTGTGGACTTCTATCAAGTCTCCTTTCAGCTGCCATCTTTCCAGTGAAAACAATTCCATTCTTTTTAACCTTTCCTCCATACCCAATGCCCTTGAGACCAAGCAACATTCTGGTGAACCTTCTCTGCACTCTCTCCAAAGCTTCCACGTCCGTCTGGTAGTGTGGCAACCAAAACTGCACACAATACTCCAAATGCAGCCTCTGCATAGATCTGCAACATTGTTTGCCAACCTTTTCACTCCAATGTACTGCCAAGGAAGGCAAGCCCGCCATTTGCCTTCTTAATTACCTTGGCCATCTGTATTGCCACGTTTAGGGAAATATGGACCTGCCCACTCAGATCCGTCTGTATGTTAATGTTCCGAAGGATTCTGCCATTTACTGTATAATTCACACTTCAATTTGATCCTCAAAAATCCATCACCACACATTTGTTTGGGTTAAACTCCATCTGCCATTTCTGTGCAGAAGTCACTCATCCTGTTGCATCCTTTCAGTATCAGCAGTATCAGCACCTCCACCAATTTTCATGTCATCTGTAAACTTACTAATCAGAGCACCCACATTTTCCTGCAGATCATGTATAGATACCACAAACAACAGAGTACCTAACACTGATCCCAGTTGAACACAATTAGTTACCTGTCTACATTCTGAAAAATCACCTATCCATTGTTACCCTCAGTCTTCTATCATCAAATCAGTTTTGTCTCTATCTGTCCAGCCCACCCCAAATCACAAACAATTTTAGATTTTGTACCAGTCTGCCACGTGGGACTATATCAATTGCTCTACCAAAGACCATATAAACTGTAACCACAATGCTTCCCTCATTAATTACATTGGTCACTTCTTCAAAAAATTCAGATTGGTGACACATGATCTTCCCATGCAGCCTGTCACTAACTGGCCCATTTTCTTCCAAATGTGGGTATATCTTTCCCCTCAGTATCTTTTCCAAGAGCTTCCTCACCACAGATGTCAGGCTCACCGGCCTATAATTTTTTGGATTATCCCTACTTCCAAGGGAACAATATCGGCTAATCTCCAATTCTCTGGAAACTCACTTGTGGTCAAGGAGGATGTGAAAATATCTGCTAATGCCCAACTATTTCTTCCCATGCCTTTCATTGTAACTTTAGATAGATTCCATCAGGCCCTCAGGATTTACCTACCTTAATGCAATTTAGGATACCTAAAACATATTTAGGATACCTAATACATTGACATTTTCTCGAGTACTCTCGTAATCATCCCTGATCTCAACATCAGTCATGTCCTTCTCAGTGATTACCAACACAAAGTATTCATTGAGGATCTCTCCCACTTCCTGTGGCTCAACTTGTCTTCTTTAACCTTGAGTGGGCCTAGTCTTTTACTTCAAAACATTAATGTTTCATCCTCCCCATTGACGCTGACAGACCTGCTGAGTTTCTCGAGCAATATCTGTTCTTGTTTAAGAGATGACATTTTCCACATTAAAAAAAGGATTCTTTAATTGTGCTTGTCTGTATATCTTCTGTGTGAGAATGTGATCTGAGAACAAATGTTATTGGGTTTAAGTTTTCCATTTCAGCCGGATATCTGGTGTCGATTATCATCTATTCTCAAAGTTTGGGACTGAACATTCAGTTAGTCTGACTAGGAAGCCTTGAGGTTAATTTTTAAGGTACATGGACATTCTCACTTTACTGTGTTATGAATCCAGATGGAGGGAGGCTGATTTGATTTGGTTCTGGATCTAAGTGTGGTGAATGTGTCCTCAGGGATGAGAGCTGAGATAAACCGTGATCATATGGAATGACAGAGCAGGCTTAAAGTGCAAATAGGTTACTGATGTCCCTCATGATTATGTGACATTCTGTCCTGTAAAAACAGCCAAATAATTTCTGCCACTCAGCCAAAAGTGAGCTTCAGCTACACTATTTAAAAATGTAGATTCGAACTGCAAAGTTCCATGAATAGAGTAAAACTTGTCTGTTTGTGGAGTCGTGGGATTTCTTTTTACCCAAAGTCATAAACGTCAGTGAAAATGTCAGCATGTGTGAGCAAGTTGAAAACAACTTTCAGAAAATGAATGCTACTCATCGTGCTATTTTCTGTTTAAGGCAATGTCTGCATTTTAAAGTATTTCTTAGTCGTCCAAAATATCTTTTAGAAAGAATTCAATAATACTGCCGTAATTTGTTGTTTTTTTCTCTCCATTTGATAGCAATAATCAGGAGAGGAACTGTCCCAGTGGAGACTTACACACCATATAAATGAGGGCTCATTCAGAGATCTCACAACAGAGTATTTTCAGAAGCTAACATTTCCAGATAAACAGAAATCACTTCTGAACACAGAAATGGGATATGCGCATTCAGTAATAATTCAGGTAGAACGTGTTTACTATCCAATTCTTGCGGTGTTTGGAGTCACTGGTGAGCCACTATCTCATATTACTGCTGTGAATCGGAGTTTATTGCGACTATACAATCGTACTTCTGTTATTCCATCTGAGTTTTGCATGGCCATGTCTTCTGATTTATCTTGTGGTATAATAAAGTGCCAAAACTCTGCTATTGTATTGCGTTAATGAAATTAATGAATTAAAAGTCTTTTGTATCCAACTTTTGTGAACTTCCTGGATTATTCCCTCCATTTGCTGTATTGAGATGAGATATTAGCTTAGAAAATGCATGAAATAATGATGTTCAGAAATGGCTTCATCTCGAGAAGCTAAGCTATTTCAAAGTTTGATTCACAAATTATAGCTTCAATGCCAAATATTGAGATAGCTCATCGTCTTTGTGTTGGATTGAGATAGCATGCCCAAAATAAACCGGTACATCAATGTATTTATAAGCTACGACTGTTCTGAAATGTTATATCCAGTACCTAAAATTACTTCACAGATTGACCAATGAATGGAATTCTCTGCTATCCTCTCCAGATATTCCCCTCGATCTAACTGAGGATAACACTTGCCAACTGGCTGTGAAATTAAACACTTTTAAGTCTTTGGTTACCTCACTTTCAAGTGTGTCAATTGGAATGATGCACTGTTTTGTTTCTCAGTATGTCAGACATCATCGGATTGCACTGATGATCACTAATTGTAGAGTTCTGTCTTTTAACATTGTAAATGGATTTCAAAAGAGTTGCCTGCCATTGTGTAATACTTCCTGGAGAGGAATGCTGCCCAATTCTTTCAATTATTTCTATTAATGCAATGATTTATGGAAATATTAAATATAACAAAGTTCCAGTATTCTCTGAGTGAGATATTTTAGTGAATCATGTGAAAATTGTGCTAAGTTTACTCACTTTATTGTTTGATGTCCACATTGATGATAATTATCTTTAATATAATCACCTAAGAGTGTGCTTTTATTCAAACAATAAGTTTTGAATGCTTACTGTACCCAGAGGATTAGATGTGCCATTCTACATCCACTAAAACTATTGGCTGAGGTATTGTCTGGAAACATTTTTATGTTTGTTTTCCTTTTTCTCTCTTCAAGCTAATATGTTGGTGATTATTATTCTGTCTCGAAGAAATTGTGGCCTCTCCAGATGTATTTCTTGCTACTTGATTGCAATGGCAGCAGCCGATCTCCTGGTCGTTATTGCTGAACCAATATTCTACAGGATTGCTCAGATGTATTTCTATGGTTCATTTCTGTGCATTACTCCGGTGTGTAGCTTTATTTATGCGCTCGTTTTCACATCAACAGAGATTTCCGTTTGGCTCACAGTTGCTTTCACCTTCGATCGGTTTATGGCCATATGTTGTGATAAATTGAAAGCAAAGTATTGTACAAAGAAAATGGCAGCTGTTGTAATAGGGACAGTGACTGTTTCGGGTTGTTTAGTATCTGTCGCCTGGTATTTCAGATATGAACCTCTGTACATGATTGATAATATTCCCTGGTATTGCATTACAAAAGCCAGCTTCATCACTTCGACTGCATGGTCTGGTTTTGTCATCTTTTATTTCATTTTCATTGTTTTTGTGCCATTCTTAATCATGTTACTCCTCAACCTTCTGACTGTCAGACGTATTTTAATAGCAAGTAAAGTCCGCAGGGCACTGCGTGGCCAGCTCAATGGAGAGAATGGCAAGGATCCAGAAATGGAGATGCGAAGGAAATCCATCATATTACTCTTCAGCATATCTGGCAGCTTTATAACGTTATGGGTGACCCAGCTTGTATTTTACATTTATCAGCGAATTGTAAAGGCATATTCTTACTCTGTCACAGATCCCCTTTATTACCTAGAATCCATCGCCAATATGGTTCAGCTTCTCAGTACCTGCAGCAACACATGTATATATGTCCTGACCCAGAATAAATTCCGAGAGCAGCTGAAGACTGCAGTTAAATACCCCTTTGACCTCATTATGAATTGGCAAAATTTCATGAAAGGCTAAGTTATTTAGGTGATCAAACTAAATTCATTTCATTACTACATTCCATTTGTGCCCTTCCCCTGTATAATATACTCTGGGTGGAAAGTAATGCAGCATAGACCCAACTGACATCTGTTTATGATATTCCCCATGCAGGTTATGCATATCTGTGAAAAACATAACTCAGTGTAAGACTTATTCAGCAGACCCGAATTGTAGGGAATACCCGCATTTCGCGCCAAATGTATGGCTCTGAAACATTCATCATGTCTTCAAATATGTTCCTGTATGGCACAAACAGAACTAAAGCAAAATTCTTTAGCAAAAACCTGACTGCAAGCCTGTTTATTGATATGGTACACTTGAGACAAATATAAAGAAAGACAGTAATGGACAAAGTTTGGAGAACTGCTAAAGACCATTGTGCGTGTTAAGAGTACGTGATCATACACATAAATAAGTCACAGGTAAGCACATTTAATATAACCGTATGCTGTAATTGGCAAATACATTTATGATCATGTGAGAGATACAGGATGGCTAAGTCATAGATTATTAGGGAAACTGTCATTTCATTATTAAGTAAAGGTAAACCAATGATGAAATTTAGAGATATAAGTAAACACTGCTGACGATACCAAACCCACCGGTGAGATGTTTCTAACAAACAGATGTTTCTATCGGTTAAGAAAGCAGACCATCCTGTTCAGAAAGCTAATGAGGTTACGAAGATTGTGGAGAATGCGGAAATATTTCTAAAACAATTACACCAGAAATATCAGGTGATCAAAGTACTAAGGAAATGGGTCTGTATTATTGAGAAAGGCAAAGAACAGATAGCTGTCATGGTGCAACATTGTACAAATCTTATCTGTGTACAGAGCTGTTTTGGATTGTGGTACATCAGCTCAGTCAGGAACTCATGGAAAATAACACAACACAGGGAGCCCTCAAACAGGAACTGTGTGACGGTAGAGGAACGTTAAGAGAGTCAACTACAAAGAGCTGACAGAAAAGCAGGTTAATCTTTGCGTAGACTTCAGTTCCTGGAGTTAGATGAATTTGGGGAAATGCCGTATTAAAAGTTGGTCAGTTATAGAATGATTGTGAGATCTGTTCAGGAGAAAGCACGGATTTGAGATAACCAAGTGAAGGAGCTATTCGGGATGGTACCGGGGCAGCTGTCCAGCTGACAGCTCTGCCCTTGAATAGCTGCAGGTAAACATTTCAGTTGGTCTTGTTATTGAACACACAAATGACGATCTGCAGCATCACGTATTAAATAGGGAGTTGAGTTCTCACTGTCTTACACCAAGTATACAGAGGTTTTATGTGGAGAATTAGGATTTATTGAATTGGAAGATGATCCTTGTGATTGAGCAGGAAGTGAAGAGTATCCCGAAGTGGATACGATGGATATGACAGGCCTACACAGAGCAGCATGCCCTACTGGCAGCTGAACCCACCACCCTTGTTCACAAAGATCTTACACACGTCAAAACATTTGCATCCACACTTTCATCACTCAGCATCCAGAGTTGGATCCAATTGCAGGAATCAGTTAAATTCAACAATAGTTTGTTGACGCCCTGAGAGTACTTGCAAAATGGTTTTAGAATAATTCTCAGCTTACTCAGTCCCAAGGTGCCAATAATATCTTGGCAGAGAGCATGATGAGAAATTTAAATCATTGAATGAGTACTTTTCTTCAGTATTTATGAACGAGAGGGACCGTATTGTTGAAGAGGAGAGTGTGAAACGGACTGGTAAGCTAGAGGAGATACTTGTTAGGAAGGAAGATGTGTTGGACATTTTGAACAACTTGAGGATAGACAAGTCCCCTGGGCCTGATGGGATATATCCTCGGATTATGTGGGAAGCAAGAGAGGAAATTGCAGTACCGTTGGCAATGATCTTTTCGTCTTCACTGTCAACGGGGGTGGTACCAGGGGACTGGAGAGTGGCGAATGTTGTGCCCCTGTTCAAAAAAGGGAGTAGGGATAACCCCGGGAATTACAGGCCAGTTAGTCTTACTTCGGTGGTAGGCAAAGTAATGGAAAGGGTACTGAGGGATAGGATTTATGAGTATCTGGAAAGACACTGCTTGATTAGGGACAGCCAGCACAGATTTGTGAAGGGTAGGTCTTGCCTTACAAGTCTTATTGAATTCTTTGAGGAGGTGACCAAGCATGTGGATGAGGGTAGAGCAGTGGATGTAGTATACATGGATTTTTGTAAGGCATTTGATAAGGTTCCCCATGGTAGGCTTATGTGGAAAGTCAGGAGGCATGGGATAGAGGGAAATTTGGCCAATTGGATAGAAAACTGGCTAACCGGTCGAAGTCAGAGAGTGGTGGCAGATGGCAAATATTCAGCCTGGAGCCCAGTTACAAGTGGAGTTACGCAGGGATCAGTTCTGGGTCCTCTGCTATTTGTAATTTTTATTAATGACTTAGATGAGGGAGTCGAAGAGTGGGTCAGTAAATTTGCAGATGATACGAAGATTGGTGGAGTTGTGGATAGTGAGGAGGGCTGTTGTCGGCTGCAAAGAGACTTAGATATGATGCAGAGCTGGGCTGAGGAGTGGCAGATGGAGTTCAACCCTGCCAAGTGTAAGGTTGTCCATTTTGGAAAGACAAATAAGAATGCAGAATACAGGGTTAACGGTAGGGTTCTTAGTGAGGTGGAGGAACAGAGGGATCTTGGGGTCTATGTTCATAGATCTTTGAAAGTTGCCACTCAGGTGGATAGAGCTTGTAAGAAGGCCTATGGTGTATTAGCGTTCATTAGCAGAGGGATTGAATTCAAGAATCGTGAAGTGATGTTGCAACTGTACAGGACTTTGGTTAGGCCACATTTGGAGTACTGTGTGCAGTTCTGGTCGCCTCGCTTTAGGAAAGATGTGGAAGCTTTGGAGAGGGTGCAGAGAAGCTTTACCAGGATGTTGACTGGAATGGAGAATAGGTCGTACGAGGATAGGTTGAGAGTGCTAGGCCTTTTCTCGTTGGAACGGCGAAGGATGAGGGGTGACTTGATAGAGGTTTATAAGATGATCAGAGGAATAGATAGAGTAGACAGTCAGAAACTTTTTCCCCGGGTGCAACAGAGTGTTACAAGGGGACATAAATTTAAGGTGAAGGGTGGAAGGTATAGGGGAGATGTCAGGGGTGGGTTCTTTACCCAGAGAGTGGTGGGGGCATGGAATGCGCTGCCTGTGGGACTGCTAGAGTCAGAATCTTTGGTGACCTTTAAGCGGCAATTGGATAGGTACATGGATGGGTGCTTAAGCTAGGACAAATGTTCGGCACAACATCGTGGGCCGAAGGGCCTGTTCTGTGCTGTATTGTTCTATGTTCTATGTTCTATGTTCTATAGAATCCCTACAGGCCACTTGGCCATCAAGTCGACACCAACCCACTGAACATCCCAGCCAGACCCACCACCCCGATCTATCTTAGTAACCTTGCATTTCTCATGGCTAATCCACCTAGCCTGCATTTTCCTGGACACTCTGGGCTATTTAACATGGCCAATCAATCAAACATCTTTGAACTGTGGAGGGAAACCAGAGCACCTTGAATAAACCCATGCAGACACGGGGAGAATGTGCTAACTCCATACAGGGAGTCTCCTGAGGTTGGAATTGAAACCAGTTTCCTGGCGCTGTGAGGCAGCAGAGCTAACCATTGATCTACCCCGCTACCCCACATTGAGGTTAACTCCATGCTTAAGTTAGCCCTAGGTGCACCTAGTCATGCTGCTGAACATGGACAGAGTGGAAGGTGACTCCAGTCAGGCAGAAGAGACAGTCAGGGGAGGATATAAGTTACAGCTAAACAAATAGCAATGTTGCATCAGATAGTATCCATCAGCTAATGTCTGATTCCCTCAGAGTATTTTCCACTGCACTAACTCGGTAACTCCCCGCTGGAATTCAGCTCTTGAATCCAGGTTTGACCCAAGGCTGTACTGAGATCAGGAGCTGGGTGATCCTGGCAAAACCCAAACTGGGGGTCACTGAGCAGGTGCTGTTTGATAGCACGGTTGATGACCCCTTCCATCACTTTACTGATGATAGAGATTAGATTGATTGGACAGAAATTGGCTGGGTTGGATGTGTCCTGCTCTTTGTTTACAGGACATACCTGGGCCATTTTCCACATTGTCGGATAGATGCCAGTGTTGGAACTGTACCAGAAGAGCTTGGTGAGGGGCGTGGCACACAAGTCTTCAATACTATTGCTGGAATGTTATCAGAGCCCACTACCTGTGCAGTATCCAGTGCCTCCAGCCATTTCTTGATATCACGTGGAGTGAATCAAATTGGCTGGGGACTGGTATCAGTGATGCTGGGGAACACTGGAGTAGCCCAAGATGGATCAATCACTCGACACTTCTGACTGAAGATTGCTGCGAATGCTTTGTGCTGATGCGCTGGGCTCCTCCATCATGGACGGTGGGGATATTTGTGGTGCCTTCACCTCCTGTGAGTTGTTTAATTGTCCACCCCATTACGACTGGATGTGGAAGGACTGCAGAGCTTAGATCTGATCCCTTGGTTGTGGGATCACTTAGCTCTGTCTGTGCCATTTAGCATGCTAGTAATCCTGTTTGGTAGCTTCACAAGTTTGTCACCTCATTTTTAGTAATGCTAGATGCTGCTCCTGGCATGCCCTCCTGCACTCTCCATTAAACCAGGGTTGATCCCCTGGCTTGATGGTAATGGTTGAGTGGGGGATATGCCAGGCCATGAGGTTACAGATTGTGTTGGAGTACAGGCCTGCTGCTGTTGATGGCCCACAGTGCCTCATGGATGCCCGGGCTTGAGCTACTAGATCAGTTCAAAGTCTGTTACATTTAGCGCGGTGATAGTGCCACATAACACGATGAAGGTCATTCTCAATGTGAAGGGGGGACTCCATCTCCACAAGGTCAGTGCAGTGGTCACTTTTACCTGGACAGTCATGGACAGATGCTTCTGCAGATTAATAAAGATGAGTCAAGTATGTTCTTTTTCCCCCCTTGTTGGTTCCTTCACCACCTGTCACAGACCCAGTCCAACAGTGAAATCCTTTAGGACCCGACCAGCTCAATCAGTAATGTTGCTGCCGAGCCACTCTTTGGTGGTGGACATTGAAATCCCCCAGCCAGAGTACGTTTTACACCCTTGCCACCTTCAGGGCTTCATCCAAGTGTTGTTCAACATGGAGGAGTACTGATTCATCAGCCGAAGGAGGAGGATACGTGGTAAACAGTAAGGGATTTCCTTGCCCATGTGCTGGGTCTGTCCTACCAGTCAAGAGGTGGTAATGGTGGTGTCTGGGGTGTTATGTGTAAGGTCTGATTCCATAAAAATGACCTTGTAAGGCTGTTACTTGACTGGTCTGTGAGACAGCTCTCCCAATTTCAGCACTGGCCCCCATGGTCGATAGGTCTGTTTGTGGTGTTGCTGTTGTCTTTTCTGTTTCCAAGGTCGATGCCAGGTGGTCTGTCCAGTTTCATTTCTTTGCTGTTTTCTTCTCGCGATTGATACAACTGAGTGCCTTGCTGGGGCATTTCAGAGGGCAGCTGAGAGTTAACCACATTGCTGTGGCTCTGGAGTCACATGTAGGCCAGACCAGGTAAGGATGGCAGATTTCCTTCCCTGAAGGGCATTACTGAACCAGATGGGTTTTTCCGACAATTGACAATGGTTTCATGGTCATCGATTGACCCTTAATTCCAGATTTTTTTTATTGAATTCAAATTCCACCATCTGTGGCAGGATTCATACCCAGGTCCCCAGAACATTATACTGGGTTTCTGGATTAATAGTCGAGTGATAATACCACGAGGCCATCACCTCCCCATAGCCTTGATTAGTCAGGGCATAGAGCTTCAGAGCAGGGAGGTTATGTCAGAATCATAGAAAGCCTTGGCGGGGCCACAGCTAGAGTATTGTGTGCGGTTCTGGAATCCATATTATAGGAATGATATGAAAGCACAGGAGAGGGTGCATGGAAGGTTTTACAGGATATGCTGAAGAACGGTCACTGGACTCAAAATGTTAACTCAGCTTTCTGTCCACAGATGCTGCCAGAGCTGCTGGGATTTTCCAGCAACTTCTATATTTGTTTTGCAGGATTATGGAATCTCTACAGTGTGGAAACAGGCTTTATGGCCCAACAATTCCACACCGACCCTCTGAAGAGTATCCCACCCAGACCCATTCCCCTACCCTACGACTTGACATTACCCCTGACTAATGCATCCAGCCTACACATGACTAGACACTATGGGCAATTTAGCATGGCCAATTCACCTAACCTGCACTATTGGACTGTGGGAAGAAACCCATGCGGACACAGGAAGAATGAGCAAACTCTACACAGACAGTCACCTCAGGCTTGAATTGAACCCAGGTCCCTGGCGCTGTGAGGCAGTAGTGCTAACCACTGAGCCACATTTCTGCCCCAAAGCCATTGGCACTCATAAGGATGTTACCGAGACTGGAGGGTTTGAGCTATAAGGAGGGACTGGATAGACAGACTCACACTAATTCTTCCTTGGAGTGTCAGAGGCTGATGGTGGACTTTATAGAGGTTTATAAAATCATAAGGGGCATGGACAGGTTGAAGAGGTGAAGTCATTGTTCCCGGGGGTAGGGGACTCCAAACCGAGAAAGCATAGTTTGAAGGTAAGAGGACAAGATTTGAAGATTTAAATTTGAAAGAGCGGCAACTGTTTCACATGGAGGGGTGGTGTATGTTTGAAATGAGCTGGCAGAGGAAGTAGTCCAAAGATGTGCAGGTTGGCCATGCTAAATTGCCCATAGTGCCTAGTGATGTGTAGGCTAGGTGCATTATTCAGAGGTAAAGACACATAATAGGGAGTGGAATGGGTCTGGGTGGAATACTCTTCAGGGGTAGGTGTGGACCTGTTGGGCCATATAACCTGTTTCCACACTGTAGGGATTCTATAATCCTGGTAAACCAATACAGAGGAAAAGGCTGGTGCTATTACAACATTTAAAACTCATTTGGATGGGTCCGTGAATAGGAGGGTTGAGAGGGATGTGAGCCAACTGCTCGCAAGTGGGACGAGGTCGGAATGGGATACCTAGTTAGCATGGACGGGTTGGACCAAAGGGTCTGTTTCTGTGCTTTATGACTGTTGACTCAATGATTTCTCCAATCCATCACTCACAGGGATTGTCCTATTATTGGGTCACTCAAGCTGCAAAGCTTCTCTTTGGTGTTTTCCTCTGAGGTCTCAGAACTGAAACATTCTAATTAGCGACTTAATATCTCTGTGGGAATATATGTTCCCAACCAAAACTGAAATAGCAATGATACAACTTGAAAATTCCCCTGGGAATCTGAAACAGTATAACACCATGTCCCTAAATACACCAATACCGTGTTTAATTCAGAGGTTTTGGCTACAACACCCAGGAACAGATCCTTCATATGCAAAATGCTGGAGTTGTTCACCATTGTTGACAAAGTATATTACATCACAATTGCTGCTATCGGTGTCCCTGGTAAGGCATTTTTAAAATTTGTTAATGGAATGAGAGCCAGCATTTATTTCCCATCCCTATTTGCCCAGAGAGCAGTTTCAGAGTCAACCACATTGCTGTGGGTCTGGAGTCACCTGTCAGTCAGACCAGGTAAGGATGGGAGTTGCTTTGTTTCAAGGGCATCAGTGAAGCCGATGGGTTTTTCCAAAAATCAATTCATGGTCATCATTAAACGTTTAATTCTAGAGTTCTTTTCATTGAATTCAAATTCAACCGTAAGCACTGCAGGATTCAATGCCAGCTCCCCATTACCGGGCTCTCTGGATTACTCGTCCTGTGGTAATACCTGATGAGGGGCTTTCGCCTGAAACGTCGATTTTCCTGCTCCTCAGATGCTGCCTGACCTGCTGTGCTTTTCCAGCACTACTCTAATCTAGACTCTGGTTTCCAGCATCTGCAGTCCTTGTTTTTACCTGTGGTAATGCTGCTTGTCCATTGCTTCCCTTCAGTGTAACTTTGGGCGTTGCATGAATCTGTGCTGTGGAGTACCATGCCTCGGAGGTTATATCTCGCTGGAAGTATTTGCCACTGTAGAACTGGGTTAACTGTGGGTCAGTCAGCACTGCCTTCATTGGGGATGATCAGGATTTTTGTTAGTTTTGATTTGGTCTGTTGTGGGTGGATCACACTGAGTTGATCACATGCAAGGACATCTTTTTCTTGTTTAACAAATGTAATCCCCTGCAAAGTGGATTTGAGTTTTGAACAAGTATGGTTGTCTTTCAATGAATAGTTTCAAGGAAGGAGCACTGACATTTCCTCATCCCAGTGAGTTACACATCACCAGGACTGAGTCTTCAACATAATTAGTGATTTGAAATGTAGCATAGATTGGTTTGAAGTTGATTAATCCCATTTCTCAAGAACATCTTCATAATCAATGGTTTGTAAATGCTGTCTTTAAGGATTTGTTCTATTATACCAAATGAATACGGGACATAGTTATTGATCACCCTACCTCTGCAACTAAATAAAATCTGACTGGCCAATTCCTCTCTATTACTCACACTCCCCCCACACGAGAAACCTTCAAGGCATGCTGTCTTAGCTCACTGTGTCAGAAGAGACATACAGAATGGAATAATACACCATTGTAGTTTTATCTCATCTTAGCAGAGATCAGGCTTGTAATTATGAAATAAATATTGCAGATTTTTATCACATGATGTCCTTTAATGTGCACAATTCTAATTTAACAAGTATCTTTGCAATTGATTAACAGTGCAGGAGTAAATTACAACAATGAAACTAATTCCCATCAACCTTCCTTCTGTTGTTGTTTCCTTCCATATGAGAGTTTCCAAATCCTGCTCGAATGCGATCTGCATTTTTTTGTTTCAGTGCTTTGTTGCTTCAAATATCAAACCTTCCCACACATTTATCGAAGCAACTTGTCTTAATAACTCCAAGTGTAAGCAAGGACAATATTCCCGCAACTTCCTGATGAAAGTAATTCCTCACGATTGCCGTATCTAATCTACAATTGTCCATTTCATGATTATCTCCAAGATCACATCCCTTTGTAAGGAAACTTAATTAAGCTATATTTACACAATCATTCTTGGAATGGCTTTAAAGAGCTTTGGTTGTTATTTGTCAATGAGCAATTTACATGGGAATCAGGAATGGGAGCAGATAATTCAGCTCCCAATGAAGGTATTATGCCTGAATCGTCAGTTCTCCTGCTCCTCAGATGCTGCCTGACCTGCTGTGCTTTTCCAGCACCACACTCTCAACTCTGATCTCCAGCATCTACAGTCCTCACTTGCTCCCCGGTTAGTTTATCATACACCTCGATCAGACTCCCCCTCATTCTTATGAATTCCAGCCAGTACAAGCCCAAATTATTCAGCTGCTTCCATTAAGGCAGCCCTTTCATCCTGGGAATCAACCTGGTGAACCTCCTCTGACCTTCCTCCAGTACCTCACATCCCTCCTCCTTTAGTAAGACAACATCCAACCTCTTCAGTCTGTCCAGATCGTTATAATCGATCAGTGAGTATTTATTCCTTTATAATGATTTGCAGCTTCTCAAGTGTCAGAGTGCATGATTCTGCATTATGGTTTCAGAACTGTCCACAGTGTGCTGAGTGACTGATAATTAAGTTGCAGTTTCAATTTTATGCCAAACGTCACTGTTTTTATGAGTTTACTGTCCAAATTGACGGCAGCTTATGGTTTGCATTTTGCTCCATGTGTTCAGAAGCAGATTATGGCAGATGCTGGAAATGTGAAACAAACATGAACAGAAAGACACAAAACGCATACACAGTTCAGAAGAAGTCGCAATTTTACCAATGTTTCTCTCTCCACAGATATTGTCAGACCTGCTGAGGTTCTCCAGCATTATCTGTGTTTGCTTCATACATTGACATGTAAATTTACTTGCAACCAAAACTGTGTCTTTGAAATTCATTACATATTTGGTCATGTTGCCATTTACTTCCTCGTTTGTAATTTCAATGTCTGAGGTTTTTTTTCATGAATTTATCCTTAGTTGCTGTCAACGCAAAGTTCATCACATGGTCAGTATCTCTCCAGAAGCTCAGACTGGTAGATCCCACTTGTAATTTCTTACCTCAGTTCCCTGAAACCCCCATTCCTGTAGGAAAGTGTAACTACCTGACCAGCTGTGTACATTTTCACATGAGCAGTGTCCTGCTTCATCCCTGCTACCAATGAAATGATTGTAACTAACATACTATTTAAATAATCTTGTCACTTTAAGCTGAGATGTGATTGTGTGCGCCAGTACAGGTTGAACCCATTGAGGAAGAGCTAAAACATGACATTTTTTCTCCTACTTTGTCAATGTTGTCAATTCGTTCTTTGGTCCTGAATGAAAGTAATCTCAAATTTGCCTTGAAATCCCCCCTCACGTTCCCACCTTGATTCATGCTCACCTATTCCCAGCTTTCCTATTTCAGTTTCCATGGTAAGCTACTGACCAATATCTCCCATGAGCTGACTGGTTCTGCTGAAGCTCTGACTCAGCTTCCTCACCTCCCTCACTTCCTGCAAGGAGTCTATTTCGTTTGTCCTTTTTTTACATCTGAACAACACCAGCGTCTATTGTACAAACACCTGAGATCCCTTTCTTTATCATGTGAAAGAATTCTTCTTTCTGTCTTTTCTTTTTAAAGGTACACATTGTTAAACTGCTGAACAATCTACTGCTTCTTTTGGTTATCTTCATGTTCATTAATCATCCCGTTTATTTTGTACCATATTTCAGTTTCTCAATGGATATCCCTTACCATCCATGTGATCACACACCACTGTCCCATTTTCCAATCCCCAGCTTGAGGTCCCCTCATTGGTAGGTGTTTGGATATAATCACTTTTTATCGGAGGCCATTGTTCCAAAATTGAGATTATTTTTACATTCTGTTATTCTTCTCGACCATCCTTGAATTGTATGCTAAAACCTAATCATTGCCATCTCAATTCATATTGAATACTGTTTAACCTGCAATTTCTAAACTAATTTCCATACTTCCTCTTTCAGTTAATGCACTGGCGATTGTGATCCTGTCCCTGGGGAAATGTGGGCTTTCCAGGTGCACGACTCATTACCTCGTGGCCATGGCAACAGCAGATCTGATGGTCATCATCACTGATGTTATATTGTATCAGCTGAATAATTACTTTTACCAGGGATCCTTCCTGCAGCGCACATTTGCCTGCATTATGATCAATTTCCTGCTTTTCCTGAGCTCTGACTCCTCTGTCTGGTTCACCGTTGCTTTTTCTGCTGATCGGTTTGTGGCCATTTGTTGCCAGAACCTGAAGCTGAGATATTGCACTGTGAAAACAGCTGCTGTGATTCTATCAACAACCTCCACTCTGTTCTTTGTAAAAAATGTTCCTATTTTCATTACACGGGAGCCTAAGATTGTGGTTGACAATGTTCAGTGGTCTTGTCAAATGAAGCCCAGCTATTTTACTGAACCCAGGTGGATGGTTTATGACTGGCTTGATAAGGTGTTAACACCATTACTCCCATTTGTTTTAGTGTTGCTCTTCAATGCTCTGACAGTCCGATATGTTTTAGTGGCTAATCGGATCCGTAAAGGATTGAGGGGTCAGAACAAGGAAGAGAAGCGCAGTGACCCTGAGATGGACAGCAGAAGAAAGTCAATGATTTTACTGTTCACCATATCTAGTAGCTTCATACTTCTGTGGTCACCCTATGTAATCAATTTCTTATATTATCGAATTGCAGCAATTGATCCCAGATCTTACAACGACAGTTGGCACGTATTTGAAAGAATTGGATTTATGCTGCTGAGTTTGAGTTGCTGCACAAATGCATTTATTTATGGAGTAACTCAGTCGAAGTTCAGGGGCCAGTTCATTTACGCAGTAAAATACCCACTGATTTTAATCAGCAGAGTCTTTACTTTGAAAATGAATTAATGACAATCTCGAAGACAGCTCCATACCCACCTGCTTTCATGGGGCAGTATTGAGGAGAAAGCTTCCATCATATGGTTTGTGTGAACAATGTTTGTTTGTGTGAAAATATGAATAGCAATATCGGCTTATTTTCCATTGGGCATTGTTTTCTTTTGGATTACCATAATATTGAGACAAGATTTTTAATCTTCAACTGCTGTAGGTTTAATATTAATTTGTTCAAAAAGGTATAACATTGCAGCATCCCCAGAAATAAAGCAAGATTCCTAAAACATCAATAGGCAGTCTTGAATGAGGGGGATTGGATTCCATTAGTCTGTGTTGTATTGTAAACGAGTCCACTCACATTTTGTCTGCCTCATTTCAGTTTTATTTCACATTAACATTTCCTCTCATATCCTTATTTCATTCACCTCAGAAATGATCTAATATGAACGCGAATGATGTTTCTTTTGGACAATTCAGATTCAAAGCAGCAATCTGGATCATGTTCATTTTATCTTCTCATTTAAGATGGTAGCCTTTCATTGAAAGATAAGTGTCCAATTCTGCCTACTTGGTGTTAGCAATGAAACAGGAGAATCTTACTCAAGGAAACAACAAGAATGAGGAAGTACCTCTGCTCTTCACATATAACATAATTTGAAAGTTTTCAAAGCACATGGCAAAAATATACTCCCCACTGTCACAAAGTCATCACATTCCAGTATTCAGGTACCTTGGAGAGAGTTTCATTCTGTATCACACATGCAGCTAACTGTCGACCTCAGTGTCTCATTCACTTTGTAGTCTTGAGAGTTTGTTCACCTTTCCCTTGACTATTCACACAATTAATCTTGAATATTCTGAGCATCAAATGACCCTATCTGATTTATAACCAAAGACGTCTCATCTGGAATTTTCATATTAAAATACCCACAGTAGGATAACTCTGTTTCAAATTGTTCTAAATTAACTCCTTTCTGGAGAAGAATCTGTTACTCTGCATATAGCCTTCCTGTCTGCCCAAGAATTGTTGCAAATACTTCACCATCTATGTTTACATTTCAGAGGAAAATCTTTCTTCTTCAAAACTAAAAGCCACCAAATGCACGTCAAGGATTGCCTTCATTGATCATAAAATGCTCACAATACAAACTAGCTTTCAATTTCACACCAGTGTCGTCCAAATGAGGTAATTTCTGACACACAATGGTATGAAATGACGGCTGCAGTAAGACTAACATATCACTTGTCACCCTTCATGCAGATGGACTTAAACTCACATCTCACTCATTCAAAAACAGAACCCACAAGGACATTATATTCTAGGGTGTAGGTTTGCTCGCTGAGCTGTAAGTTTGATATCCTGGCGAGATAACATCATCTTTGGCGACCTCCAAGTGAAGCAAAACTTTTGTCTCCTGCTTTCTATTTATATCTTTCTCCTGGATGGGGTTCCTGGGGTTTGTGGTGATGTCATTTCCTGTTCGTTTTCTAAGGGGTTGATAGATGACACTGAGATCTATGTGTTTGTTTATGCCGTTGTGGTTGGAGTGCCAGGCCTCGAGGAATTCTCTGGCATGTCTTTGCTTAGCCTGTCTCATGATAGATGTGTTGTCCAGTCGAAATGGTGTTTTTTTTTCATTCGTGTGTAGGGCTACGAGGGAGAGAAGGTCATGTCTTTTTGTGGCTAGCTGGTGTTCATGTTCCTGGTGTCTAACTTTCTTTCTGTTTGTCCTACGTAGTGTTTGTGGCAGTCCTTGCATGGAATTTTGTAGATGATGTTGGTTTTGTCCATGGGTTGTACTGGATCGTTTAAGTTTGTTAGTTTTTGTTTGAGAGTGTTGGTGGGTTTGTGTGCTACTAGGTTTCCAAGGGGTCTTAGTAGTCTGGCTGTCATTTCTGAAAATTGTTTGATGTATGGTAAGGTGGTTAGGGTTTCTGGCTGTGTTTGGTCTGCTTGTCGTGGTTTGTTCTTGAGGAATCTGCGCACTGTATTTTTTTTTGAGTATCCGTTCTTCTTGAAAACGTTGTATAGGTGGTTCTCCTCTGTTTTCCGAAGTTTGTCTGTGCTGCAGTGTGTGGTGGCTCGTTAGAATAGTGTTCTGATACAGCTTCATTTGTGTGTGTTGGGATGGTTGCTGGTGAAGTTAAGTACCTGGTCAGTGTTTGTCGGTTTTCTGTGTACGCAGGTTTGTAGTTCTCCGTTGTCCTTTCTTTCGACTGTGATGACCAGGAATGCGAGTTTGTTGTCGGTTTCTTCCTCCTTGGTGAACTTTATGCCTGTGAGGGAGTTGTTGATGATGTCAAATGTCTCTTCTATCTTGTTTCGTTTTGTGATGACAAAGGTGTCATCTATCAGGATTCATAGCAGAAGCGGTAATGCAAAGACTAGAACAAACAGCCCTACCAACCATCAAACCAAAAATCTGGGTCCGCTGCTTAACTTCACCAGCAACCATCCCAACACACACAAACGAAGCTGTATCAGAACACTATTCCAAAGAGCCACCACACACTGCAGCACAGACGAACTTCAGAAAACAGAGGAGAACCACCTATACAACGTACTCAAGAAGAACAGATACTCAAAAAATACAGTGCGCAGATTCCTCAAGAACAAACCATGACAAGCAGACCAAACACAGCCAGAAACTCTAACCACCTTACCATACATCAAAGAAGTCTCAGAAATGACAGCCAGACTACTAAGTCCCCTTGGAATCCTAGTAGCACACAAACCCACCAACACTCTCAAACAAAAACTAACAAACTTAAACGACTCAGTGCAACCCATGGACAAAACCAACGTCATCTACAAAATTCCATGCAAGGACTGCCACACACACTACGTAGGACAAACAGGAAGAAAGGTAGCCACCAGGATACATGAACACCAGCTATCCACAAAAAGACATGACCCTCTCTCCCTCGTAGCCCTACACACAAATGAAAAAAAAAATACCATTTCGACTGGACAACACATCTATCCTGAGACAGGCTAAGCAAAGACATGCCAGAGAATTCCTCGAGGCCTGGCACTCCAACCACCACGCCATAAACAAACACATAGATCTAGGTGTCATCTATCAACCCCTCAGAAAATGAACAGGAAATGACATCACCACAAACCCCAGGAACCCCATCCAGGAGAAAGATATAAATAGAAAGCAGGAGACAACAGCTTCGCTTCACTTGGAGGTCGCAACTGATGATGTTACCTAGCCAGGTAATGAAAGTCTGGATATCAAACCTGCAGCTCAGCAAGCAAACCTACACCCTAAACCTCAAACTGAGCTACAAACCTTCACAAACCTTGCACATTATATTCTAGCAACATAAATGGCACCCCTCATGTCATGTGCATAAGTTTCTATTTTGCTGCGCTCATGATTTATTTTCGAAACTTCCACGTTCTGTATATTTTGCTAAATGATTTCCTGATTTTCTGTTGGGTTTAGTGGCTGGTATTTGCTGAGTAAATTGTTTTACACATGTCACGTTTTGAATGTCCATTAAGCTCTCTCCACGTCTGTCTGCCCAAAAATGCAGAATGAAAAGTGACATTATTTGGATGTGAGCATAAGAGATACAGTTAGTAAGTTTGCAGATGACACCAAAATTGGAGGTGTAGTGGACAGCGAAGAGGATTATCTCAGATTACAACAGGATCTGGACCAGATGGGCCATTGGGCTGAGAAGTGGCAGATGGAGCTTAATTCAGATAAATGCAAGGTGCTACATTTTGGGAAAGCAAATCTTAGCAGGACTTATACACTTAATGGTAAGGTCCTAGGGAGTGTTGCTGAACAAAGAGACCTTGGAGTGCAGGTTCATAGCTCCTTGAAAGTGGAGTCGCAGGTAGATAGGATAGTGAAGAAGGCATATGTGAATACGATAGTGAAGAAGATAGTGAAGTATGTTTTCCTTTATTGGTCAGAGTATTAATCACAGGAGTTGGGAGGTCATGTTGCGGCTGTACAGGACATTGGCTAGGCCACTGTTGGAATATTGCCTGCAATTCTGGTCTCCTTCCTATTGGAAAGATGTTGTGAAACCTGAAAGGGTTCAGAAAAGATTTACAAGGATGTTGCCAGGTTGTAGGATTTGAGCTCTCGGGAGAGGCAGAACTGGCTAGGGCTGTTTTCCCTGGAGCGTCGGAGGCTGAGTGGTGACCTTATAGCGGTTTACAAAATTATGAGGGGCATGAGTAGGATAAATAGACAAAGTCTTTTCCCTGGGGTTGGGGAGTCCAGACCTAGAGGAGATAGGTTTAGGGTGAGAGGGGGAAGGTATAGAAGAGATCTAAGGGGCATTTTATTCACGCAGAGGGTTGTACATGTATGGAATGAGCTGCCAGAGGATGTACAATTTCAACATTCAAGAGGCATTTGGATGGGTATCTGAATAGGAAGGGTTTGGAGGGATATGGGCCGGGTGCTGCCAGGTGGGACTAGATTGGGTTGGGATATCTGGTCTGTTTCCGTGCTATATATCCCTTTGACCTCATGACTCTATGACATTATTAGATATCGTGTAATGACGATCGATTTTAGTAAAATCGCATTTGGTTCACCATTGCAGCTTGAGGAAAAATAAACAAAAATTTATTCTGACTGACATGTGACTCCAGACCGAAAGGACTGGCCTATGATCAATTACTGATGGGCAATAAATGTTGGTCTAAGAGGCAGCACCCATTTCCAATCAACTATTTTATTTTAAGGAAAGCATCATTTTAAGGTATCTGACTGTCATCTTCTGCATTTGAAGAAAGATTTTGAATTTAAACTGATGACGTGGTCTCTCATTTCAGATATTATTAAATAATGTTTGAAAACAATAAAATTGTCTTTAGTCAGTTTCTCTATTCTCACTCACAAAGTTAATGACTCAGCCTCTCTTGATTACAAGGCTCCATGGCTGATCTTTTCTGTTTTTGCTACTCAATAGGAACAGTACCTTCCAGAACTGAACCATTGATCCCTCTCCATCCTGTCGCCAGTCATTGAAAGCTGAAATTCATATTGATAGTTTTGCTACTTTAAACTTGACTGTTCCTAGACATTCTGGACAGTATTGAGAATGCGAGGACTGCAAATGCTGGAGATCAGAGTCGAAAAGTGTGGTGCTGGAAAAGCACAGCCAGTCAGGCAGAATCCGAAGAGGAGGAGAGTCAACGTTTCGAGCATGACCTCTTCATCAGGAATGAAAGGTTGGCCCAAGGGGGTTGAGAGATAAATGGGAGGGGGTGGGGCTGGGGGAAGGTAACTGGGAATGCGATATGTAGGTAAAGGTGGGGTGTGATGGTGATAGGTTGGAGTGGAGGGTGGAGCGTATAGGTGGGAAGGTAGTTGGACAGGTAGGACAGTTCATGAGGGCAGTGCCGAGTTGGAGGGCTGGATCTGTGATAAAGTGAGGGGAGGGGAAATGAGGAAACTGGTGAGATCCACATTGATCCCATGTGATTGGACAGTCCCAATATGGAAGATAAGGTGTTTGTCCTTCACGCGTCGAGTGGCTGGAGGTTGGCAGTGGAAGAGACCCAGGACTTGCATGTCCTTGTCTGAGTGGGAGGGGGAGTTAAAGTGTTTGGCTAACGGGTGATGGGCTTATTTAGTGTGCGTGTCCCAGAGATGTTCCACAAGTTGGCGCCCTGTCTCCCCTGTGAGAGGAGACCACGTCGAGAGCAATGGACACAGTAGATGAGGTGAGTGGAAGTACAGGATGTGGAAGGATTATTTGGGGCCTTGGATAGAGGTGAGGGAGAGGTGTGACACAGATTGTGCACCTCTTGTGGTGGCAAGGGAAGGTGCAATGAATGGAAAGAATGATGGTAGGGGGGGCGTAAAACTAACAAGGGAGTAGTGAGGGAATGGTCTCTGCAGAATGCAAATAGGTGTGGGGAGAGAAACATCTCCCTGGTGGTGGGGTCTGTTTGTAGGTGGCACAAATGGCTGAGGATGATGCGTTGTATCTGATGATTGGTGGGGTGGACTGAGGACCGGGGCGTTCTATCCATGTTGTGACTGGGGTGGTGGGGTTCAAGGGCAAAGGTCTGGGAAGTGGAGGAGATGCACTGGAGGGCATTGCCGACCACTTGGAAGGGAAATTGTGGTCTTTGAAGAAGGAGACTACCTGGAATGTTCTATAGTGAAATTGCACCTCCTGGGAACAGATGTGGTGGAGGCGGAGGATTTGGGAATAAGGGATGGCATTTTGAAAGGAGGCAGGATGGGAGGAGGCATAGTCCAGGTAGCTGTGAGAGTTGGTGGGTTTGAAGTAGAGTCTGTGTTGAGTTAGTCGCCAGAATATTTTTTATATTCGTTTATGGAATGAGGACATCGCTGGCTAGGCCAGCATTTATTGCGCATCCCTAATTGCTCAGAGGGCAGTTCAAAGCTAGCCACATTGCTGTGGGTCTAGAGTCACCTGGAGGGCAGACTGGGCAAAGATGGCAGTTTCCTTCCTTGAAGGACATTAGAGAACCAGGTGGAGTTTTCCAACAATCGACAATGGATTCATGGTCATTATTAAACTCTTAATTCCAGATTTTTGTTGAATTCAAATTCCACCATCTGCCTTGGCAGGATTCACACCAGGCTCCCCTAAACATTCCTGCGATAATCCCAGGAGGCCATCACCTCCCTATACAAGGTTATCACCTCCCCATGGAAATGGAGATGGAGAAGTCCAGGAAGTAAAGGGAGGTGTCTGAGATGGTCTAGGTGAATGTGAGGTCAAGGTGGAGGATGTTCGTGAAGTTAATGAACTGTTCAATCTCCTTGTGGGAACATGAGGTGTCGCCGATACAGGCATCAATATAACGTTAGGAAGAGGTAAGGAATGGTGCCAGTGTAACTATGGAAGATGGACTGTTACACATAACCAACAAAGAGGTAGGCATAGCTGGGGCCCAATGTGGGTGCCCATGGCTACCCCTTTGGTCTGGAGGAAGTGGGAGGATTGGAAGGAGAAATTGTTGAAGGGCTCATGTTCAAAACGTCAACTCTCCTGCTCCTCAGATGTTGCCTGACTGGCTGTGCTTCTCCAGCACCATACTTTTTGATTCTGGACAATATGTCATATTCCATCACCATCAAACACAATTAAGAAAGAACACAACTAAATTTAAACTGTATTGGGATCTTTGACTCGGTTAAGATGACTTCAGCTTAATCCCAGATGAGATGCTGCGAGACTGGTTGGCATGTGGGATTAATGATGTAAACATGCAAAAGCACCTTCCAGCTGAAGGCCAACTGGATCTTCAAACAGGGCATTACAACTGACATTAATGATTGGGAAATGTGACAAGTGGAGGAAAGGAGTTGTAGGGTATTCTGGAAGTGCATACCCTCGCCAATTCGACTGAACTTGCAGAACACCACTTGTGTGAAGGCAATTGCATAGCCACACTCGGGGCATGTTCTGAACAGAGGGACTCAAGGTCAGCCCACAGCAAAACGCCAAAACAAAGTCAAGCCTTAGCCAAATGATGAATATTTTCTTCAGGATCTTGGCTGGCAAGTCATTGTAGTTGTTGTTGGTATGTGGACTTGAGAAAGCAAAGGAGCCCTACTACACCTAAATTGAGTAAGAGGTCTCATAGGCCTCGTAGACCTGTATCTGGTAGAGCGCACATCCTGCAAAGTCCACCTATTTATCAATTGGAACAGTTAAATTGCTTAGCAACATCCACATCAAGTGGAGTTGCAGGTGAACGGGATAATGAGAAAGGTTAGTGGTATGTTTGCCTTTATTGGTCAGAACGTGAGTTTCAGAGTTGGGAGCTGAAAATGTGTTGCTGGAACAGCGCAGCAGGTCAGACAGCATCCAGGGAACAGGAGAATCGACGTTTCGGGCATAAGCCCTTCTTCAGGAATGAGGAAAGTGTGTCCAGCAGGCCTTCCTTGAAGAAGCTCTCTTCCTTCCTCTACAAAGATTTCAGTGAGTCCCTCTCTCACTGCACACCCCAAGTCATCTCCACTGCGAATCCTATCAGAGTTGGGAGCCATGTTGGAGCTGTACAGTACATTGGTTCAACCACTTTTGGAATAATGCGTTCAATTATGGCCTCCCTGTGATACAGAAGAACGTAGCATGGTTCAGTCAAAGATTTCCAGCCTTTTGGAAATCTTTTTGTTTCCAGGGTTGGAGGATTTAAGCTATAGGGAAAGGCTGAATAGGCTGGGGCTGTTTGAGAACATAGAACATAGAACAATATAGCACAGAACAGGCCCTTCAGCCCTCGATGTTGCGCCGACCTGTGAACTATTCTCAGCTCGACCCCCTACACTATCCCAAAATCATCCATGTGCTTATCTGAGGATTGTTTAAATCTCCCTGATGTGGCTGAGTTAACTACGTTGGCAGGCCTTATCACTCTCTGAGTGAAGAATCTGCCTCTGACATCTGTCTTAAATCTATCACTGCTTAATTTGTAGCTATGCCCTTGTAAAATCTGACATCATCATCCAAGGAAAAAGACTTTCACTGTCTACCCTGTCTAATCCTCTGATCATCTTGTATGTCTCTATTAAATCCCCTCTTAGCCTTCTACTCTCCAATGAGAACAGACCCAAGTCTCTCAGTCTTTCCTCATAAGATCTTCCCTCCAGACCAGGCAACATCCTAGTAAATCCCGTCTCCACTTTTTCCAATGCTTCCACATTCTTCCCCTGTAATGGGGCGAACAAAACTGTACACAATATTCCAAGTGTGGCCGCATTAGCGTTTTGTATGGTTGCAGCATCATATTGCAGCTCCAGAACTCAATCCCTCTACCAATGAAACCTAACACACCGTATGCCTTCTTAACACCACTATCAACCTGGGTGGCAACCTTCAGGGATCTATGTATATGGACTCCAAGATCCATACTGCCAAGAATGTGTCACTCCTACTCCCATGTGGTGGAATGCACTCCCATGTGCATTACTGTCAACCACTATTCACCGAAAGGGCAGGTCAGAGTCAGCCACACATTGCTGTGGGTCTGGAGTCACATGGAGCCAAGACCAAGTGTAAAAGGCAGTTTACCTTCCCTGAGGAACATTCATGACCCAGATGGACATTCCAGTCAATTCAGAGTTGTTGTCTGGTTAGTTATTTTTATTGCAGTGTTTTTATTTTCAATTTACATTTCACCATCTGCCGTGTTGACATTTGGATGATTATCTTGGAGTTCCAGTGAAGGTAGCACAATGTCTAGTCCACCACCTCCCTCAATCTTCAAAGAGAGGCAGTTTGTCTGAATAAGGAAAGGTTTTACTGGGAGAAAGAAGAACTGGACAAGAGAATCCAAAGTTTTGGGCAAATCCTATTTTTGTTTGTGTCTGTTATTAGTTTGAAACGTACAGTTTAAGACGGGAGACTCCCACATTTAAGGAAGATTTGACAAGATCTACCCAGGGGGTAAAAATGGAATTGGCCTTATTTCCTTAAAGGAACAGCTCCTCTAAAACTGTGCCTGATGGATCCCTTCTGTTTGGAGCAGATGAATCTTGTCAACTGAGTGCAATTTATTGTAAACTTTATATTAATCTTGCAATGAGCATAATTTTTTTAAAATGGTGAAAACAAATGTAAATATAACTTCATTTGAGAAAAATAACCAAGTAAATGGAGCATATCAAAGCCAGCAGCATGAGAAATGTGTCACAGCTGCAACCTGTGAGCTTGAGGCTGGAATACAGACACCATGTCCCATCGGGTCGGGGAATGTTCACTGGATAATTTGCATCAGGAGGCTGTCACACCTTCGAGGGTGAGGTTGTCTGATTCGGTCAGTGTCCAGAGACTGGAGAGTGTGATATTGAGTGACGTCTGCATGGGGGACTCAGAGAGCAGGAGTTCAGGAGCATCATCCTTGGCAAGAGTGATTTGACCTTGACACCAGAAGGACATTCAAGTGGAAGAAACCAGAAACAATGCAATGGTAGTAGGGGGTGATATAGTCACAGGAACCTTTCTACAACAAAGAACGTGACTCCAGGAGGCTGTGTTCCCTTCCCATGCTGGCTTTCAGGATGCATGGTCAGGACTGAAGACAAGTTTGCAATGAGATGGGCATCTTACCGATCTGTGGAGATACAGACAACATATGCCAGGCAGGAAGCAAGGTCCTGCCTCATCACTGTCAAGACCTCAGAGTCTAATTAAGAAGCTGACCCTCAGATATCTGGATTAATATCTATACCAAGTGTTCATTGGCATTGGGCCAATCAGATGAGGGAGTGACATTGAGACTCAAAGACTGGTGCGGGAGAAATGGGTCTGAGTTCTCTCATCACAGATGCTGTCAGACCTGCTGAGGTTATATTTCAGATTTACAGGAACAGAACTTTTCTCTCTTTATGCATTTTCTGTTTTGTTTTAACTCAATGCGTCATTTGTAATATCTAAGAGCCGAGATGTTTGCTAATTCCCCCTTCAGCACATCTTATCACATTAAAAGACCAATGTACATGACCCTGTTCACACTTAAAACTCCCCACTTCGGTCGATGGTGCCCCTGTTTAATCTTTCCTGCCAAACTCCGTTACTGCAGCCTTCAGCCTGTTAAATTCCCTCCAACGCTTTCTGCTATCTCCTGGTAATATTATTCTGACCCTGTCTGTGCACCGAAGCAGTTGACCGATATCATCCTGATTATCTGCACCAAATCAACACTTGGCATCAAAGCATATTTTGATTGTATTTGTATATTTGAATATCATTTGTACACAGCAAAAAAAAAATGAGAATGAAATACCATAACCTTGCACTAAGAAACCCTTCTGCTACCTGCAAGTTGCAGTAATTTATAATCACTCAGCATTGTTCTGTCCTAACACATTACTTCCCCACGGCAAAGCTGAACCATTGATTAAAATTGCTTTAGTTTTCATCCAGCTTCTTCTGCAACAATTTGTGAAACACATTGCACGGCTTTGCCTTCATTAATCAACAATTCTTTTTAATCCGAAACAGTTGTTTGATTTTTAATCCACACTGACTCCCCTTAAACAGATCTGTCCTCGCCAGTTGGATTTGTGTTGATCTGCTCCTGGTTATCCCCAGTGTACACAGCACTGGTGCCAAACTGAGCCACCTGTAGTGTTAGAAATGTACTCTCATGGTACCCGAGAGAAGCATATCACATTTTCAAGTTTCCCTGGAGGGGCGGAAGTATGGGGTTATGGTGTGGGTTGTCATGTTATGAAACAGAAAATAAAATGTGACATGGAGTTAGTGACAGAAAAGCTGCTGACCTCATCAGCTTGACCCTGTTCTCTTGTTCTTCCTTCTTCAATCCATGGATTTTCCAGGTTCGAATACAGATTTCCTGGATCTCTGTGACTGGCCTGGAACAGTGTGCTGAATGGACTCCTGCAATTCACAAGAGGAGCTTTTCCCACTGCACTGCTACCATGGGTTGAATGCTGCATACTGAGGTCCCACAGGTCCACTCTCCTCCTCACTGACTGAAGGCACTCACTAGAAACAGGTTGTGTCTCATAGGTTAGTCTGGAAGCATTGAATCTGTATCAGTGAATGATGTGCTCAGCAACAGAAGTGAAATAAACTTTCTATCTGAGCAAAAGAATGCTGGCATGCAGGTGCAACAGGTAATTAAGAAGGCAAATGGGATGTTGTTCTTTATTGCTAAAGGAATTGAATTTAAAAGCAAGGAGCTTATGTTGCAGCTGGATAGGGTGCTGGTGAGGGCACACCCGGAGTACTGTGGGCAGTTTTGGTCACCGAGCTTGAGAAAGGATGACAGGAAATGACATCACCATATGAAATGACATCACCATGGGAAATGATATCACCAACCCAAAGAAACCAAAATACATGAATAGAAAGCAGGAAGATCAGCAATGCTTCGTCCAGAGGCTCATGATGTTGTTACCAAGTATGGTGACGAAACGTCTGAACATGAACCTTCCAGCGTAGCGAGAAAACCTGCATCCAGAACCTCAACCTGAGCTACAAATCTTCTCAAAACTCAGTGCAGGCTATACGGGCACTACAGGGGATGAAGGGAGGAGGTGGAAGTGTGGTAGGAGGAGGGCAGGTGCTGAGGAAAGAGACGTGGCTGTTGTAGCGGGTTTGATTCAGGATGTGGCTGAAGAGTGGAACAGAGGAGGTTCACTGGGTTGATTCTGGAGTTGAGGGGGATGGCTTATGAGGAGAGACTGAGTAGACTGGGATTATATTCATTGGAATTTAGAAGAATGTGCTGGGGGAGATCTTATAGCAACATATGAAATTATGAAGGGAATCGATCAGCTAGAAGTAGAAAGGCTGTTTCCACTGGCGGGTGAAACTAAGCCAGGAGGGCATAGCCTCAAAATTATGGGAAGCAGATTTAGTCCTGAATAGAGAAGGAATGTCTTCACCCAGAGGGTTGTGAATCTGTAGAATTCCCTGTCCAGTAAAGTAGTTGAGGCTTCCTTAGTAAATGTTTTTAAAGCAAAGCTAGCAAATTTTTTGAACAGTAAAGGAATGAAGGGTTATGGTGGGAGGATGGGTAAGTGGAGTTGAAGACACGAAAAGATCAGCCCTGATCTTATTAAAGGGCCAGACAGCCTACTCCTGCTCCTAGTTCTTGTATGTTCTCTTGTTCTTCTTATTTTCGCTCTTAATGATCCACTTGTCTGAGGTGAAGTCATTTAATTGGGGAATGAGGGCAGAGGGGAACCAATGACATTTTGAGAATTCTGGAGGAGCTCACTGAAGGGCATCTCTGAAAATTAGAATCGGAAAAATGCTGTTCTGCATTATAAGAGTTTAAGGTGAATCATAGTTACATGGAGATGGCAAACGTAGATTCTTTCAAAATTGCCTTTGAGTGAGAAAGGAAGAAACAATCTCGATTTGTTCATCCAGTTGTAACTCCTGTGATATTGTGAAGACTTTTTCCTCTAGTATCCCTAACCCTTCAGGTTTAATGCACTGCGTACAGGTTCAGAAAAACCTCGTGGTTTGGACAAAGTAAGTCCATATTTTTAAAGTTTGTTACAATGTGCTGTTACAACAACTACCTGATTAAGGAGCAGTGCTTTGAAAGCTAATGCTTTCAAATAAACCTGTTGGACTTTAACCTAGTGTTGTGTGATGTTAGACCTGTTACAACATGGCGGTGAACTCCTCTGTTAATTTAACCAAACACGCAGAAAGGTTTACTTCATAATCTGTTAACGTATGAGTGACAGAGAACTCCTCAAATTCCACTATTAGATTAGATTAGATTACTTATAGTGTGGAAACAGGCCCTTCGGCCCAACGGGTCTACACCGACCCTCCAAACAGCAACCCACCCAGACCCAATACCCTATATTTACCCCTTCACCTAACACTACAGGCAATTCAGCGTGGCCAATTCACCTGACCAGCACATTTTTTGGACTGTGGGAGGAAACCAGAGCACTCAGAGGAAACCCACGCAGAAACGAGGAGAATGTGCCAAACTCCACACACACAGTTGCCTGAGGCAGGAATTGAATCCAGGTCTCTGGCGCTGTGAGGCAGCAGTGCTAACCACCATGCATATCAATTTAACCATTAAAGCATATCAATTTATTCTTTAACTCTAAAAGTGAGCATTAAATAACAACTACAAGGTGTATTTACAATGCTAAAGCTCCTTTCCCTTAAATACTTGTTATCTACCTCTCACACTATAACAACATACTGATCCAATAAAATTGTTAAAATTGTTAAAATTACAGCAACTTAATTTTCAAAACCAGACAGCGGTTGTTGTCTCTGGTGTCTGTCTTCCTCTGGCTGTGGATCTCCCTGGCTCGTCATCCGTCTTTTGTAACAAAGATGTTTCATATGAAAAAGATACCTTTGATAAGGAGTATTTTGAATGGCAGGTTGTCACTCCAGATGGCAGGTTGTCATTCTCTCTGCTAATTCTCAAAATCCCTCCTTATTTATACCCCAAACATCAGATGTTGGCAAAACAGTAAAATTCAAGTTAGGTTGGGTTTTCATCTCCTGGGGCATAATTTAAACTGATGGTTTAAATTCAAGTGCTGGTCAAAACAACTGAGGAATCTAGTTTACAGCTAACTGTTGCATATTTTGAATTTTCCAGTACATTTTGAGACTGCTAGTCAGTCACATGACAGTTGCCTGCGTTCTCTCACTGCCAAAACACCTTTCACTCTCTCTTAAAGGTACAGTACACACCTTCAACTTCACAACAGTGAAGCCAAACAAACAAGAAATGACATTCTCCACTTTTACATTTTCAAGCTGCCAACAATCCTTTATGTGCTAATTCTCCATATACCTCCTATCCATTGTCAAAAGTAAATTGGAGCATGTATTTATCTGGGTTTACATCTTTTACTGGGCACTGATATTATTTCTCAGTAAAGTTCCAACAGTGTCCTGGTTACATTGGACCCTCTGATATTCCATTGGTTTGTAGTTTCCTGACCCAGCTGAGAGTCAGTACAATTGAATTTTGAGCTGTTAGTAGGTAACTAACCAGAGGCCTGTCTACCAAACATACACACAAGAAACAAGAGGAGGCCATTTGGCCCTTCGAACCTGCTCGCCATTCTGTAAGATCGTGGCTGATTAGAGTTTAGACGCAACTCTACATTCCTGCCAAAATGCATCGCCTCACACTTCCCCACATTTCTATAGCTACATTCATATTCACTCTGAAGATGCCCCACCGAACAATGGATCGCCTCTGGAGCTTGAATTGAATGAAATACTGACCTACATTTGTATGAGGGCACTCTCAGTCAGTAACAGAGAGACCACAGGGAGCCTTCCCTGTGCCTGCCTCAGCCTGTTTTGGGATGGTCTGGAGTAGTTGGACCAGATGCAACAACTTGAAATAAAATAGCGACCAGTCAGTGAGAGAATTTCAAAGGAGAGCTGAAAATTTCAAGAAGGGGCTGCCAAAAGAAAAGGGAAAGTCCTGGGAACGATCACTCAGTGAGCTGGTTGGAGTCTATCAGCTCGAACAGGTTTCACAGCTTCCTTTTTTTACAGGAGTACAGAGGCTGATGGGTGACCTGATAGAAGGACATAAAATTGTGAGAGGCATAGATAGCGTGGGTAATCGGAGTCCTTTCCCTGGGAGGCAATGTCAAACACTAAGAGGTATCGTTTTCAGTGAGAGGTGGAAACTTTAAATAAGATGTGAGAGACAAGTTCTTTAAACAGAGGGTGTCCAGAACGTGCTGCCTGGAGAGGTTGGAGAAGTGGATATAGTAGCAACGTTTAAGAAGGGTAACACCATGAGCAGAGAGATGGAGTTGGTTACCATGGCATCATGGTTGGCACAGATGCAGTGAGTTGAAGGCCTGTTCCTATGATGTACTGTTCTATTCTCTATGATTGGCAGGTTTCCAATGTAACACCTTCATTTAAAATAGGAAGGAGATTATGTTACAGATGGCACAAATATAGGTTAGGTGAATTGGCCATGCTAAATTGCCCGAAGTGTTAGGTGCGTTAGTCAGAATAGGGGAATGGGTTTGGGTGGGTGTCTCTTCGGAGGGGCGGTGTGGACTTGTTGGGCTGAAGGGCCTGTTTCCACACTGTAGAGAATCTAATCTAAAATATAGATTGGATGGCAAGTGCACAGGGGAACAAATAAGTTAAGCAAGTGGGCAAAAGCATTCCAGATAAAATATAATAGACAATAGACAATAGGTGCAGGAGTAGGCCATTCTGCCCTTCCAGCCTGCACCACCATTCAATATGATCATGGTTGATCATCCTTAATCAGTTTCCTGTGCCTGCCTTATCTCCATAACCCTTGATTCCACTATCCTTGAGAGCTCTATCCAACTCTTTCTTAAATGAATCCAGAGACTGGGCCTCCACTGCCTTCTGGGGCAGAACATTCCACACAGCCACCACTCTCTGGGTGAAGAAGTTTCTTCTCATCTCTGTCCTAAATGGTCTACCCCGTATTTTTAAGCTGTGTCCTCTGGTTCGGCACTCACCCATCAGCGGAAGCATGTTTCCTGCCGCCAGAGTGTCCAATCCTTTAATAATCTTATATGTCTCAATCAGATCCCCTCTCAGTCTTCTAAACTCAAGGGTATACAAGCCCAGTCACTCCAGTCTTTCAGTGTAAGGTAATCCCGCCATTCCAGGAATTGACCTTGTGAACCTACGCTGCACTCCCTCAATAGCCAGAATGTCTTTCCTTGAATTTGGAGACCAGAACTGCACACAGTACTCCAGGTGTGGTCTCACCAGGGCCCTGTACAGCTGCAGAAGAACCTCTTTGCTTCTATACTCAATCCCTCTTGTTATGAAGGCCAGCATGCTATTAGCCTTCTTCACTACCTGCTGTACCTGCATGCTTATATTCATAGATTGGTGTACAAGATCTCTCTGTACTGCCCCTTTACCTAAATTGATTCCATTTAGGTAGTAATCTGCCTTCCTGTTCTTGTCACCAAAATGGATAACCATACATTTATCCACATTAAACTGCTTCTGCCATGCATCTGACCACTCATCTAACTTGTCCAGGTCACCCTGTAATCTCCTAACATCCTCATCACATTTCACCCTGCCACCCGGCTTAGTATCCTCAGCAAATTTGCTAATGTTATTGCTAATACCATCTTCTATATAATTAACATATATTGTAAAAAGCTGCGGTCCCAGTACTGATCCTTGCAGTACCCCACTGGTCACTGCCTGCCATTCCGAAATGGAGCCGTTTATCATTACTCTTTGTTTCCTATCAGCCAACCAACTTTCAATCCAAGTTAGTACTTTGCCCCCAATACCATGCGCCCTAATTTTGCTCACTAACTTCCTATGTGTGGACTTTATCAAAAGCTTTCTGAAAGTCCAGGTACACTGCATCTACTGGATCTCCCTCATCCATCTTCAGAGTTACATCCTCAAAATATTAAAGAAGATTAGTCAAGCATGATTTCCCCTTCATAAATCCAAGCTGACTCTGACCTATCCTGTTACTACTATAATATGGGAAGATGTGATGTCATGCACTTTGACAGGAAAAATGGACAAGCTGAATATTACTTAAATGAAGAAAACAAGGTAACATCCACGTTCAGCAAGCACTAACAAAAGCAAAGAAGCACTGGCCAATGTTTGAAAAGAAATGGAGTATAAAAATAGGTTGGTCTCACTATAATTAATCAAGGTACTAATTAGATGACAATTGGAATATTGTGAAATGCTGTGTTCCCCTTCTGTAAGGAAGTACATATTGGCATTGGAGACAGTCCAGGGAAGGAACACTGGGTTGAACCCAGTTATGAAGAGACTATCTGATGAGGAAAGGTTGAGTAGGTATGGACCTATACACATTGGAGTTGAGAAGAATGAGAGACTAACCTATAGAAACCTCTCAGAGTCTTAGGACACATTACAAGGCAGATGTGGAAATATCATTTCTCATTCCAGGCGGTTTTCGGGTCAGTGGGTGTAATCTCTGCAAGGTGTTTCCTATTTAAAACAGAGATGAAGAGGGACTTCTCCCCTGTTTCTGAACCAGGAGGCCCCAGTTCAACTCCCACCTGCTTTAGAGGTGTGTTATCACATTGCTGAGCCGGTTGGGTAGAAAATAGGTTTAAAGCAAACTTCTCTCAGAGTGAATCTGTGAAATTCTTTAATGTAGAAGGCTGCAGAGTCCTCGGTGTCTTTTTTTATGATTCATTTAGAGATCAATAACTTTAGTTCCTAGACTTTATAACTAATGGCATAGTCCAATTATGCAAAGAAATGCTCTTTTAATCGCAAAAAATCAATATACATTCCGCACCATTCAGTTTGAACAGGGTCCTGAAGTATATGGAAATTTAAGGTAATCAGATTTCTAATTAGTAAAAGGTTAATGTGGTCAGTACTACAAACTGTGAGGTAAACGATTATCACTGCAACCATGAGCTTATTGAAGGAGGGAAGAGATTCAATTGGCTAAATTGTCTAATTCTTCTCCTTCCCCCAATGGTCTTATGGTCTCAATAGAGATAAAAGGAACATAATATTGTGATGAAAAGAGTCCAGCCGTCCGACAATTAATAGCAGAACCACTGCCTTCCAAAGGCAAGATACAGCATGAAGATATAAATGTTGTCTTTCATGCTTCAGGTTTTTTTAAAGGTTAATTTGGCGATATATAACTTAAGTTCAGATATTTTATAACAAATAGCATGGTCCAGTTATTCAAGGAATTTTCCTTTAATCAAAATTCAGCTGCCATTCAGATTGGACAGTTTTCTAGAAGATAAAGTATCACCTGTAAATGTGAGTTGAGGACATTTGTGTGGAAGGCAGAGCCACCACTTAGAATGACTTTCAGAAACAGAACAGGTGAAGGAGGGAGGTCATGTGCAGATAGAAACACTTGTGAGTCTTCACTTTGCTGAACAGCCAAGTCATCAATAAATATCAAAATACATACATGATTTATTTGCATCTGTGCAAAATTGGAAAAGAAAAGAGTTGAAGTTATATTATCATAATAGAACATCAGTGTCAGCTGTAAATGAGAGTTTATACCTTTGGTTCCCATACTGCAGAAAGCAAAGGTAAAGAACCACTAGAAAAGGCAGAGTAAAACATTTCCAAGATGACAGCACATCAGAGAGTTCACAGCTGTCTGAAAAGATTGCAAATGTTTGTATTTTGTCCCTTGTTTTCAAAAGTGAGGCACCAGAATTACAAGATGATGACTAATAGATACAATAGAGCAACAGGAGAAAAATGTTCCATTAGCCAAGAGGTTACAAAGTGGAACTCACTGATAGAAACACATCACTTTCAATTCATTCGCAGAAAGTTGGAAATATATGGACAAGATCTCGAAAATGGTTGAATTGGAGTATTCTATAGACCATTGACAAAAGCATGGAATAATAGAACAAATTTTCCATAATCTGTTATAAAAGTGAAAGTGCTGACAAAACTCAGCAGGTCTGTGAATGCCTGTGGAGAGAGAAATAGAGTTGAAATTTGGAGTCTAATATAACTGTCCTTCATAACAGAAGAACTGCACATTTGTCTTATACAGCCAAATTCTACATTGTATGTATCTGGTGATTTACACCACTCAGATGTATCGACCTAGCAAGAGATGAATTAATTACAAAAGGAATGGGAAATCCGTTTCAGTACAAAATAGCTGAATCAGAGAGCAAAAGTCACGATGTCCTTCCACAAACAAAATGGTATAAACATTATTAAAGAACATCATGCTGTTTCCTAAACCATGCAATTGTTCTGCTATTGTTTAACATTTCAGAATCCTAGTAATTCCTGGTATCACTCATTCTGTGGAATTGAGCTACACATTTCATTCAATGACTGGAAACAACAGGACAGTTTGTGCTCAGTTCCTTATTTTATTGATTAATTCAACAAATGACAACAATGGATATTTCAGTGCATTCATGAACTGCTCTCTGAACTTTGACTGAGTCACCCCATAAATAAATGTATTGGTGCAGCAACTCAAACTCAACAGCATAAATCCAGCCTGCTGAAATAAACATAGTGAACCCTCATAATGTTCAGGATTTGTTCCTGTAATATTATAGTATAAAAAATGTAGAACAGCCATTGACCACAGCAGTATGAAGCTGGCCGATATAGTGAAGAGTAGAATTGCTGATCTCCGTCTGCTCTCCACCTCTGGGTCTTTGTGATTCCCTCCTTTACACTGCCCTCTCAGTCGCTTACGGACTCGACTGGCTACCAAGATGTGTGTGACTGTCAGTGCATTGAGCAATAAAATGAAAGCAAATGGAATCAATGGGGTTAAAACTGTGGCAAACCAATCAAAACCCACCCATCCTGGCTCAGTATAATAGCTTGCTTTTGAATCACAAAACCATGGCACATTGTCTATTATTTCTTTGGGTTCAATTATAAAATACAAAGGAATATTTTTTAAACTGAGCAGAATCCAGGTTGATGCTAGAACCACAGCTGCAATTCTATTTGTACAATATTTAATTTTCAGCTTCTGGCAACAAATCGGTCAAAGGAGAAAGTGACGGTGAACCAGACTGAACAATCTATTGATGCATGAACTAGAAGAGTGAGAAAACTACACACAGGAGTGATTTCCAGAAAAGATCTTGGAAAATAATAATGGGTCACCTGTGACAGTATGACATCAGTTAAAATGACCAAAAGATCTGCAGATGCCATAGCCACGAGATAATATGTAGTGCATGTGGATAGTCCACATTTCCCTCGGGACAAGATCATAATCGCAACTAAGTTAACTGTAAGGAAGACAAGAGGAAAGATGCATTAAATTACTTATAAAACAACCACCACGTTTGAGTCCAGAGACTAAGATTGGATACTTACCCTTAAAATTCATCGATTTGGAAGGGTAAAGAGAATCTTTTTAAAATGTGAATTTCCACACTGACATGATAAAACCTTTTTACTTTTCCTTTTAACAGTGTCAAGATTCAATGTTATTGAAAAGGATAATTGGCTGCATTATTTCAATGTGACTGGCACCATGCAAGATAACCTTTAGCTGTGATCTACCAGCACTCACTGACTTTGAAAACTGGGTCACTGAAGAGATGCAGAAACAATTTGTTGGACACATTAATATAGTTTATTTGAAACTTCAAGGATGGCCAGACAATGAAGTGCCAGACTAAAGTAAGGTTTTTTCATAGATATTCAGTACAATTTTGTTCAAGATCCAGCAAAAGAAAATGCAAGCATAAGTAGGTTTTAGAGCAAAACTGGAAGGGGAGAGGCAGTTGCTGAAAGAATAAGGATCATGTGCTGAAGAAGCATAGAATGGTCAACAACTCAGTCACTGAATTTATGTCTAGACTAGGCAAATGCACAGGGGACCTCTTCAGGACTAGAGAAGTGAACATATTAAATTCACAGAAGTAGAATTACTTAGTTATTTCAACCAGAAGGATTTTGTGGCCTGAGCACCTGAACAGGAAGGAGGTGAACAATTACCCAAAGGTAACAGAAGGAACACTCTACTATAAATAAGAGTTTGATCTCCAACAAGGAAGTTCTGATTCCACTAATATTAAAATATGTGAATACAAATCACAAAGAGACAATTAACATTATTGTGTTCATGTTACATATTTTCTTTCCTAATTGGTAAGACGCCACACATACAGGCCATGACTTTAACTGAGTTTGGGGATAATGCTAAAACATTCAACAAGCTGCCTGTTAACATTTTATTTTGCAAATTGCTGAATGAGGATAAATGGAGTTTCATCAAAGTTGGTATTGGGACAATATTTGTTCACCATTAGTACAAACAGATCATTCAAGCAGTTGGGCATATTAATATAGTTTATTCAATGAACCAAGCATTTCATTATTAAGAGTTTACCGTTATCATTTATGGCTCTGGGACTGACATCATTATTGTGAAAAGACAGCACATTTGTACTTCAGTTACACTTACCTGAACTCAGAGGGACACTTTATTGAATTATACCTGAAAGAGTGAAATCCTACATGAAAGTTGGTTGAATCTTATTTAAGGACTGGTTTATCCAATCTTACTTCCAGAAGTGGAATGAGCAAGAAATAAAACAAAAGCTTCACTCAATATATTAGTGAGAGAAAAAGACACACTTATGGCTGAGAGATTGGAGCGTCTCCATGTGCATAAAAAAAGATAACATTATTATTTAATTAGATTAGATTCCCTCCAGTATGAAAGAGGCCCTTTGGCCCAACAAGTCCACACCAACCCTCCAAAGAGTAACCCACCCATAGCCTATATTAACCCCAGAGTAATACACCTAATACAATGGGCAATTTAGCATGGCCAATTCACCTGACCTGCATATCTTCAGCTTGGGGGAGGAAGGGTAGTAATGAAGGGTATGTTGATGAGTTTGATCTTAGAGTAGGATAGAGGAGCATTGATGGCTGAAGGGTCTGTACTGTGCTATAGTGTTCTATATTCTTAGAATCACTGCTACTTTAATATTTTTGCTAATAAGCACATTAAGGGATTCAATGTTAACTACTCGCTGACAATTAAAACATCAGGGCAATACCCAGAGGAAGCCTACACAGACACGGGAAGAATGTGCAAACTCCACACAAACAGTTGCCAGAGGCTAGAATCAAACCAGGATCCCTGGCACTGTGAGGCAGCAGTGCTAACCATGCTGCGCCGAAACAGGGAAAAACATGTCATTGCACGGGTAATTTGACTACTGTAAGAGTACTGAGTGTGGTGCTGGAAAGCACATCATTTCAGCAGCATCCAAGGAGCAGGGGAATCGATGTTTCTGGGTTTCTCCTGCTTCTCGCATGCTGCCTGACCTGCTGTGCTTTTCCAGCATCATATTTTTGATTCTGATTTCCAGCATCTGCAGTCCTCACTCTCTCCTACTATAGGAGTATTGCCCTGAATGTTTTAATTGCCAGCGAGTAGTTAACATTGAATCCCTTAATGTGCTTATTAGCAAAAATATTAAAGTAACAGTGATTCTAAGAATATAGAACAGTATAGCACAGTACAGACCCTTCAGCCATCAATGCGACTCTATCCTACTCTAAGATTAAACTCATCGACATGCCCTTCATTACTATCATCCAAGTGCCTCTCCAAGAGTCGCTTAAATGTTCCTAATGTCTCTCACTCTGCTACCACTGCTAGCAGTGCATTCCACTCTCTGTGTAAAGAATCTACCTCTCACATCTCCCCTAAACCTTCCTCCAATCACTTAATAATTACACCCCTTATGATGCACATTTCCGCCTGGGGAAAATGTCTCTGGCCATTCAGTCTATCTATGTCTCTCATTATCTTGTACACCTTTATCAAGTCTCCTCTCATCCTTCTCCGCTCATATGAGAAAAGCCCCAGCTCCCTCAGCCTTTTTTCATGAGATATATGCTCCAGTTCAGGCAGCATCCTGGTAAATCTCTACACTCTCTCTAGAGCTTACACATCCTTCCTAGAATGAGGGGACTAGAACTGACACAAATTTCTAAGTATGGTCTAACCAGGGCTTAATAGAGATGCAGCATGACTGCATGATTGTTAAACTCAATCCCCCTGCTAATGAAAGCCTACACCCCACACCCCTTCTTAACAACGTTTTCAACTTGGCTGGCAAGTTTTAGGGATCCAATATCCCTCTGTTCCTCCACACTGCCAAGAATCCTGCATTTAACCCTGTACACTGCATTCAAATTGGACCTTCCAAAGTGAATCACCTCACACTTCTCCAGGTTGAACTCTATCCGCCAATTCTCAGCCCAGTCTGCACCCTGTCAATGTCTCCCTGCAACCTACAACAGCCCTCCACACTATCCACAATTTCACCAACCTTCGTGTCATTGGCAAAATTACTAGTCCACACTTCCACTTCCTTATCCAAGTCATTTCTAAAAATCACAAAGAGCACAGGCCCCCGAACAGATACCTACGGAATACCCTGGTCACCGAGCTCCAAGCTGAATACTTTCCATCTGCTATTACACTCTGTCTTCTATGGGGCAGCCCACTCTATATCCAGCTGGCTAACTTGCCCAATATCCCATGCCTCCTTACTTTCTGAATGAGCCTACATTGGGGAACCTTATCAAACGCCTTGCTAAAATCCATATACACCACATCCACTGCTCTCCCTTCATCAATGTCTTTTGTCACATCCTCAAAGAATTCTATACGGCTTGTGAGGCATGACTTGCCCTTCACAAAGCCAAGCTGACTATCTCTAATTAAGCTTTGCTTTAACAAATAAACATAGATCTTGTCTCTCAGAATCCTCGCCAATAATTTATCCACCACGGATTGGTGGATAAGACTGACTGGTGTTTAATCCCAGGGTTATCCTTATTCCCTTTCTTGAACAAGGGAATAATATTTGCCACCTTCCAATCATCTGGTACTACTCCTGTGGACAGTGAGGATGCAAAGATTATCAGCAAAGGTGCAGCAATTTCTTCCCTTGCTTCCGGTAGCAACTTTGGTTATATCCCGTCTGGCCCAGGGGCATAAAATATCCTTATTTTTACAAATATTTCCACCACATTCTCCATCTTACCTGTTTGAGCATATCAGCCTGTTCCACACTGTCCTCACAAAAGACAAGGTCCCTTTCACTAGTGGATACTGAAGCAAAGTATTCAGTAAGGACCTCCCCACCTCCTCCGACTCCAGGCATAACTTTCCTTCATTATCCCTGATCTGGCCATCTACTGTAACCCTGGCCATCCTCTTGTTCCTCACATCAGTATAGAATGCCTTGGGGTTTTCCCTAATGCTACCCACCAAGGCTTTTCGTGTCCCCTTCTCGCACTTCTTCAGCTCTGTCTTCAGTTCCTTCCTGGCTACCTTGTAACTCTCTAGAGCCCTGTCTCATCCCTTCACCCTACCAACCTTTCCTTGCCGGAGTGGGACAAACCTATCCAGCACTCACAGTAAGAGCTCCCTAAACAACTTCCAGATTTCCATCCTGCATTTCTCGGAGAACAACTGTTTCCAATTTATTCTCCACAGCTCCTGCTTAATAGCACTATAATTCCCCCTCCCCTAATTAAATACTTTCCCAAACCATCTACTCCTATCCCTCTCCATGACTACAGTAACGGTCAGGGAGTTGTGATCACTATCACTGAAATGTCCTCCCACCGAGAGAGCTGATGCCTGACTTGGTTCATTGCCAAGCATTAAATCCAATATGGCCTTCCCTCTAGTTGATTCCTTCCTGAACATACCTGACAAAATCTGCTCCATCCAAACTATTTGCACTAAAAAGGTTCCAACCAATATTCGCGAAGTTAAAAATCACACAACATCAGGTTTTAGTTAATTTGGAAGCACTAGTTTTGAGGTGCTGCCTCTTCATCAGGTGGTCATCACTTTTTAACTTTGTCCACCCCAGCCCAACCCGGCTCCTCCAAATCATGAATATTAACGAAGTTGAAGTCACCCACAACAAGTCTGTTACTTCTGCACCTTTCCAAAATCTGTCTCTCCATCTGCTTCTCCCTGTCTCTGTTGTGATTTGGGGGTCTGTGGAAAGCTCCCAACAAAGTGACTGCTCCTTTCCTGTTTCCTGACTTCCAGCCATACTGACAGAATAGACAAAGCCTCTTTGATGACCTCCCTTTCTGCTGCTGTGATACTATCTCTGATGAGCAATGCCACACCCCTCTCTCTTTTACCTCCCTCCCTATTCCTTTTGAAACATCTAAGTCCCGGACCATCCAACAACAATTCCTGCCCCTCTGATACCCAACTATTAAAGTAAAATCTTAAATTGCCCATTGTTACCTTTATTGAACAAGAATGAAAATCTGTGGATGAGAAATCAATCATCTGAATCATTGATTTTGATGAGTCAATATGGTTTCTTGCAACCTGGTACTGACGTAACCTCATTTCTAGACTGAACCAAGCAGTATTGGAGAAATTGAATATATTTCACACCAGTGGGTAACCTGCACTCAGTACAGTTCGACAAAGGGAAATGTGGCTAATACACAAATACTATTGCAAGGTGTTCCCCTCCTGTTGGCCAACCACACTCAATATAATTTGATAGTAACCAAAATTCTCAGCCATTCCTACACCATAAGGGCTGACTGAGCTAAGATCTGAGTCAAGGATGCAAAATGTTTCAGCACACACACAAGGTTATTCAGTCCGCACAGGAAGTTAACAAAAAACAGAGCTTTATATTCACTAGAACATAATTAAGAAAAAAACTCCATCAGCAATTCAGGACACTTGAGTTCAAGAAAAATATTTTGCTGAATACATATACAAAGCTGATCAGTGGAACACCATGTTCCAGCATAAATCTGAAAAGTAGGGATAGTCTTCACCCACTACATATACACACATACTCTCTCTCACACACACAGGCAGACACACACGGACAGACGGACCCACACAAACAAAAGCATGTTTAAAGACCATCAATTATTACCCACACTTACCAGGAACACCAATAACAGCAATAATGGTGTTGTATATTTTTTCAACTTGTTCAAGTGTATCAATCATTCTCTCCGGCCAATTCTCTGAAATCCGTTCTGAAGGTATATATGTCTGGAAGTGGTAATTTATGTACAGTGGGTTAGACATGGGCCATTGAGTTTACATAAAGGAGTAAAAATTAGATTGTTTCCGTCTAACTGAGCGGATGACGACAGCCTAACTAAATCCCTTCTGTGATTCATAATGATGAAGCAATTAAATTCAACGTTTAAAAAACAACAGGCTGGAGAATTCTGTCAGGTAATGATAATTGCAGCATATATTTTCCAGCAATGGCTCTGTCCTTTGTAGTATGACCAGTGTCAATTCTAGATTTCATTGTTTCAGGGTTGCCTTCACTGTATTGTGTATATTCATTAAGTGATTATCAGATCACAGAGCTCCCTCTTTGTCATATGATACTGAGTAATTCATGTCGATGGAAACTTATATTAATGTGAAACCACAACATATTACAATACCTTGAGCAAACAGATTTGACTGATACAGCATCTCAGGCTAACAGAATGTTTCAGATGCCAAAGAGGCAATGCAGAATTGGCAAAATAAAAACTAGCATTATGAAGCCTTTATTGCGAGGGTTTCCCTGTCACTAAAGAAAGAGTAGGTTGCTGATTGTTTCTCTAAGAAATAGAAGGCAGAAGGGTGGCCTTATAGAATTAATATGAACACAATATGAAAGTGTGTGATGGGGCAAGGGAGGACAATACGGTTTCTGTTACAGGCAGGACTAACATGCACAGCCATAAATATTAAACTGTCATTCCAAAAAGGAATGGAAGATTACTCAGGGAGTGGCTATTGTGGCAATTCTCTTTCATAAGTGTCAATTGATACAGGAGCATTGTGCCCTCATGAGGAAGCACATCAGGAACAAGCAGATGAAAAGATTATTTACCCCCGTTGACCATGTCCCGCAATGTAAGTTAGTCACAGCAATTCTGCAGCATTCCTTATGTTGGCTGCCTTTGCCTCATATTCCTTACTGCTTGTGCTGATTGGTGGCAGAATGTACTAAATGTCTTTATGGGTTAAAATGTTTCCAAATTTCTTCCCTGAAATATCTGTTCACAGATTTTTAGATTATTCTCCTGAGTTTTAGATTTTGAGCAGATGGAAATTGTTGCTCACTTCTGAAGTGATTATAATGCGGCCGGCCAGATGGACTCTGTGGAATCTGAGTCCCCTGACTGGGGCTGTTAACCTGGTCCAATCAAGGAGCCCTGGCTGACAGATATAAACAGGAATGCGAGGGGTTCTGCTCACTCTAGGCTCTGAGCGAGCTGGGTCAGTGTCACGTACTATTCATGGGGTCAATGTTAGAAATGAGGAAATGTGTTGTTTTTGTAGATATAGAACAACCAGAGTATGCGTACAGAAAAAGGGGTACAGCAAGAAAACTATTAACTCAGCAAGTATTTAGGGAAGTTTATCTTTATCTTTAGTGTATAATTGTGGTTAATTAGGTACTAATTTTGGTGCATAATTATTATCGCAAATAAGTTCTTTTAAAATTTTGGTCTCAGCAAAATAGCTGAGATAACTGTAATGCCTGAGCTAGGCAAAAAGAGATATGATTGCATGTTCAAGAATGGAATGTACCACGGAAGTTGTTACAAGATGTTAAACTCGTATCTTGATGTCCTTTTAACAAAATATTCCTTGTGTCAGCACTTACAGAGAGGAGGGTCGCCAACTTGGGGAAGGGGGAAGTAATAAGGGCAGAGCGCAGCTGGGTAGTGGTATGGCACAGTAATAGAGATTGGGTAATTAGGAGTCTGGAGAGATGACCTCACGCAGCTCAAAGGTATAACTGTATACTAACCTGAGTTCTAATTTGCTCATTTGCTTATGCAATTGAAGCCCTTACTTGCAAGTTTGAAATAAATTGTCTTGTTTCCAGATTTGTTGGTCTTGTCTAAAATTTTATTAAGTTTGTTTCTTACAGTCAGTACAAGGTGACTTGGTGATGGGATACCAGCCTTCATGGAGATTTTTTTCCAGTTTTCATCTGTGCCTCCAATATCAGAGACGCCTCATTGATGACACTGCCCTGTCTTCTCTCACTGAGACCTTTCATTATCTTATCCAGTGACCCTGTATGAAGGCCATAAGTCTGGCTTTGAACATCTGCTGCATGTAACTGTCAACCCTTTTGAGCCATCTTGTATTAACTAAAAAGCCCTGGCAGCTATTTTAAGTCAAGTTTAGTCATGGACAGCTGCAAGACCTCCCCCACAAGTCCCTTGGCTCAGACACCAAGTGAGCGGATGTAACTTATGGGACATATCTGCTACCTCTGCTATCATAACCAGTAAGGGGGGGGGGGGCGTGTTATCACTCTTTGACACTTCAATTGCTCTTACAGACCAGTGTTACCAACACAATCTAAATTACAAATCGTGTTACTATAGTTACAGGAGTTATGATCTTGATCCATGGGTGTAGAACATAGAACATAGGACATAGAACAGTACAGCACAGGCCAGGCCCCTCAGTCCATGATGTTGTGCCGACCATTGATCCTCATGTATGCACCCTCAAATTTCTGTGACCATATGCATGTCCAGCAGTCTCTTAAATGTCCCCGATGACCTTGCTTCCACAACTGCTGCTAGCAACGCATTCCATGCTCTCACAACTCTCTGTGTAACGAACCCCCCTCTGACATCCCCTCTATACTTTCCTCCAACTAGCTTAAAACTATGACCCCTCGTGTTAGACATTTCTGCCCTGTGAAGTAGTCTCTGGCTATCAATCTCTATCTATTCCTTTCATTATGTTGCATACCTCAGTTAGGTCCCCTCTCCTCCTCCTTTTCTCCAATGAAAACAGTCCAAGCTCAGTCAACCTCTCTTCATAAAAAATCCACACTTGGTAGTGTGGATGAGCAGAGGGTTCTTGGTGTCCATGTACACAAATCTCTGAAAGTTGCCACCCAGGTAAATAGTGCGGTGAAGAAGGCATATGGCGTACTGGCTTTTATTGGTAGAGGAATTGAGTTCCGGAGCCTTGAGGTCATGTTGCAGTTGTATAAGACTCTGGTGGGGCTGCATCTGGAGTATTGTGTGCAGTTTTGGTCGCCATACTATAGGAAGGATGTGGAGACACTGGAACGGGTGCAGAGGAGGTTTACCAGGATGTTGCCTGGTATGGTAGGAAGATCGTATGAAGAAAGGCTGAGGCACTTGGTGCTGTTTTCATTGGAGAAAATAAGGTTTAGGGGTGACTTGATAGAGGTGTACAAGATGATTAGGGGTTTAGATGAGAACCTTTTTCCACGTATGGAGTCAGCTATTACGAGGGGGCATAGCTTTAAATTACGGTGTTGGGGTAAATTCTTTACTCAGCGAGTCGTGAGTTCATGGAATGCCCTGCCAGTAGCAGTGGTGGACTCTCCCTCTTTATGGGCATTTAAACGGGCATTGTATAGGCATTGGAGGACAGTGGACTAGTGTAGGTTAGGTGGGCTTGGATCGGCGCAACATCGAGGGCCAAAGGGCCTGTACTGCGCTGTATTTTTCTATGTTCTATGTAAGATCTCCAGTCCAGGCAGCATCCTGGTAAACTTCCTCTGAACCCTCTCAAAGCATCGAGATCTTTCCTATAATAGGGCAACCAGAACTGGATGCAGTATTCCAAGTGCGGTCCAACCAAAGTTTTATAGAGCTTTAACAAGATTTCACGACTCTTAAACTAAATCCTCCTGTTAATGAAAGCCAAAACAACCCTGTGTCTTAACAACCCTGTCCACTTGGGTGTCATTTAATTGATCGATGTACCTGCACACCAAGATCCCTCTATTCCTCTACGCTGCCAAGAATCCTATCCTTAATCCTGTACTCAGCTTTCAAATTCGACCTTCCAAAATGCATCACCTCGCATTTATCCAGGTTGAACTCCATCTGCCATCTCTCAGCCCATCTCTGCATCCTGTCAATGTCGCGCTGCAGCCTACAACAGCCCTCTATACTGTCAACGACACCTCCAACCTTTGTGTCGTCTGCAAACTTACTTACCCATCCTTCTATCCCCTCATCCAAGTCATTAATAAAAATTACAAATAGTAGAGGCCCAAGGGCAGAGCCCTGTGGAACACCACTCACCACTGACTTCCAGGCAGAATATTTTCCTTCTACTACCACTCGCTGTCTTCTGTTGGCCAGCCAATTCTGTATCCAGACAGCTATGTTCCCCTGTATCCCATTCCTCCTGACCTTCTGAATGAGAAGGTCATTCATGGGGAACCTTATCAAATGCCTTGCTGAAGTCCATGTACTCCACATCCACAGCTCAACCCTCATCAACTTTTCTAGTCACATCCTCAAAGAACTCGATAAGGTTTGTAAGGCATGACCTGCCCCTCACAAAGCCGTGTTGACTGCATTTAATCAAGCCATGCTCTTCCAGATGGTCATAAATCCTATCCCTCAGAATCCTTTCTAACACCTTGCAGACGACAGACGTGAGACTTACTGGTCTATAATTGCCGGGATTTCCCTATTTCCTTTCTTGAAGAGAGGAATTACATTTGCCTCTCTCCAGTCCTCAGGTACGAATCGAGTGGAAAGCAAAGATCTTTGCAAGTGGCGAAGCAATTGCATTTCTCGTTTCCCAAAGCAGTCCGGGCCTTGCGACTTGTCAATCTTAATGTTTGACAAAATTTTCAGCATATCAGCTTCCTCTATCTCTATCCATTCCAGCATGCACACCTGCTCTTCAAAGGTTTCATTCACTACAAAGTTCGTTTCTTTCGTAAAGACAGAAACAAAAAAACTCATTTAGGGCTTTCCCTACCTCCTCAGACTCCACACACAAATTCCCGATGCTATCCATCGGCCCTACTCTTTCTTTGACCATTCTCTTATTCCTCACATAAGTCTAAAGTGCATTTGTGTTCTCCCTAATCCGTTCTGCCAAGCCTTTCTCGTGCCCCCTCCTGGCTCTCCTCAGACCTTCCTCACCTGCCTGTAATCCTCTAGAGCTGAGCTTGACCCTAGCTTCGTCCACCTTATGTAAGCTACCTTCTTCCTTTTGACGAGAAGCTCCACCGCTCTCATCATCCAAGGTTCTTTTATCTTACCACTTCTTGCCTGTCTCAGAGGGACATATTTATTCATCACTCGCAACAACTGTTCCTTAAACAGTCTCCACATGTCTATAGTGCCTTTACCATGGAGCAATTGCTCCCAGTCCATGCTTCCTAACTCATGTCCAATCATATCATAATTTCCTCTTCCCCAATTAAATATCCTCCCACTTTGCCTAATCCTCTCCTTCTCCATAGCTATGTAGAATGTGAGGCAGTTGTGGTCACTATCACCAAAATGCTCTCCCACCACAAGATCTGATACCTGCCCTGGCTCGTTTCCGAGCACCAAGTCTAGAATGGCTTCTCCCCTTATCGGCCTGTCAACGTACTGAGTTAGGAAACCCTCCTGAACACACCTTACAAAAACAGCTCCATTTAAATCTTCTGCTCGAAGGAAGTTCCAATCAATATTGGGAAAGTTAAAGTCACCCATTACAACAACGATACTACGTCCACATTTTTATAAAATCTGCCGAGCTATGCTTTCTTCCATCTCCCTGCTGCTATTGGGGGGCCTGTAGTAAACCCCTAACAAGGTGACTGCTCCCTTGCTGTTCCTAATTTCCACCCATACTGACTCGGTGGGCAGATCTTCCTCGACAATGGAAGCTTCTGTAGCTGTGATACCCTCTCTGATTAGTAGTCCTACACCCCCTCCTCTTTTTCACCCCTCCCTATTCTTTTTAAATGTTCTAAACCCTGGAACATCCAGCAACCATTCCTGCCCCTGAGAAACCCATGTCTCTGTTATGGCCACAACATCATAGCACCAGGTACTGATCCATGCTCTAAGTTCATCACTTTTATTCCTGACACACCTTGCGTTAAAGCAAACACACTTTAACAGATCCCTTGGTTTCTTCCCAGGAAAATCCCTCCCACTTTTAGATGTATCATTTCAGTTACATCAAACTGTAAACTTTTGATATAAATTCTGTCTTATAATCGTGTCCTCCACAACCACCTGATGAGGGAGCAGTGCTCGAAATGCGAGTGCTTCCAATGAAACCTGTTGGACTATAACCTGGCATTGTGTGGTTTTTACCGATGAACAGGCTGGGCAGGTAACACTGAGAATCAAGTGTGTACCATCCTCAAACCCAGGGAGCCTTGGAAAGGTGGTCTCAGAACCTGAAGATCATGTTAACAGCGTGCTGTCAGGATTATTGGAATGATTGGGATGAAGGCATCCCATTCACATTGTTTACCATTCGAGGTGCCCCAAACAAATTGATTGAGTTTACTCCTTTTGAATGAATATTCGGACATGAAGTTTTGGGGCCTTTGAAATGAGGAGAGTTATTGAGTTACAGACCTGGGGGGTATTCCAACCAAGTTCTGGCCATCATTGTCTCTTTCAACCAATGGACCGAGCACGAGTCTGGGGTCGGGGGTGGGTGCAGGGTCGGAGGGGGGAACTATCTGTCTGTTTCTGCTTGTCTCTGTGTGAGAATTTGAATCTCAATCCTGGTTTTGATCCTTTAACCTCAATCCCTCCCTGAACAGCTCTCCGAAAGCAAGGCACTGGGGTAGGGTCTGTCCCTAATTGGAAAGAGTGGGGGTGAGAGACCATCGAGAGACCTGGCGCCATCTGGACAGATGACTCTCACCTCCTTAATCTCTCCATGTCATCCTGTGACTCGTCCTAGTATCTGTCGGATAATTCCTCTTCCCTCTCTTACCTCTGTCTTACTCACTTTCTACTTGTCTCGCTCTCTATCTCTCAAACTTTCTCTCTCTTACTGGCAACCTTTCATTTTGCCTTTTTTTCTCTTTGATCTCTTCTCTCTACTTTTGCACATGTTCCTTCCTTCCATCCTCCCTCCCTCCCTGAGACTACAACCTCAGCCATCTCCAGAATATGTGTAGGACGTCTTTCCATGAGGAATAACGGCGGGTTACACAGAGACTGTGGACACAGAAAGACTCTGTCCTAGCAAGGCTAAAACAGCTGGTGGGAATGGGGAAAATGGAAGGGCCAACAACCCGGGTTAAAACCTTTGTGCTCCCACCAGACCAGATCACTGCAGAGGGTGACATACTGGGGAGCAAGATTGACTGTCCCAGGCAAAGGTCACCACCAGATACAGGCGGAAATAAATCAGGGTCATCCAATGGTTTCCAAGATATCCTTGGAAGAAGCTATGTCTTGTGTCCAGGGCTGGATACCGACATAGCTGCATTGGTGGGGCAGTGCCCAGAGTGCCAACAAGAGAAAAATCGCCACCAGTGGTTCCCACCCCACATTCACGGGAACGACCGTGTTAATCCTGAATTCGGTGACATGGTGTCTATGCCTGTCCTTTCATGGGTGCAATGTCCCTGGTCAGGTTGGATGGCCATTCAATGTTGTTGGATCTGCACGTTTGAGAAGCGAAATAATCTATTTCTGTTCATAAACCTCATGTTCACATTGAAACCATTAGGAGCCTCTCGGACGTAATACAAAAATGCATCATTGACAAATTAGGGCCAGACAGTTCAGGTGCAATGGTTGGAAACATTTCAACACCCACAGTGTGGTAGGTGTTCACTTCCACATATGGCAGTTGGTGGTAAATCAGTTGTTAGTTTTAAATCTGAAATTGATTATTGCTGTACAAAAAAATTAAGGGACATGGTCAAAGGCAGATAAATGGATTGAGGCCACAGATCAGTCATGATCTCATCGAATGACAGAACAGGTTCCAGGGACTGAATGTCACACTCCTCTTCCCAAGAAACAGCTTGTTCATGTTGTTTCAATATCTCCTTCCCAGGATGGTTAATGAACATGTTACTTTTAATTCCTCTATGCCAGTTTCTCCTTGTCCCTCTCACCTCAGGAACCAGTTTATTCCTGAAAGAGTTACTGCTGATTCATTCAATCCATGAAAAGTTATTAAAGGTCTAAAGTTCATGCAATCACAAGAGAGAGCCAAGTGGGGCTTTAGGGAATAGGAAACACAAAGTGAGAAACAGAAGGAAAAGCTGGAGAAAGTCAGGCTGAGGTGTGCTGAAAGGACCTGGTGAGCACTGCTGCTGTAGAAACACTGACAGAGCAAGTCAGCAATATCTGTCCCAGTTGCTTCTGACTCGAAGTCCAAAAGAGCGATATCACTGATCAAGTTTGAAAAGATTCTGGAGTAAAACACTGAAAAGAGAAATGCAGTTTTTGAGAATAATGTCACATCACCAAGAGAAAGGTAGGTTCTGAATAGAAAGACATTTGTAGGTTGCTGTTCAGCAAGAGTAAAAGACAGTTTGAGAATAAATTCCCATATTAATTTGTCAATAATAATGGCATTTCCTTCTGTGAACACAAGGGGAGAGCCTTGGTACATATGGATCACCCAACAAATCTTCCAACTGACATCTGTGCTTATACTGTAACCTCATTTTTTGGAATGTAAGGAACCATTTTCCATCTCACTGCATTGAATTTTATTCTGGATTAGAGTGGTGCTGGAAAAGCACAGCAGTTCAGGCAACATCCGAGGAGCAGGAAAATTGATGTTTTGCGCAAAAGCCCTTAATCAGAAATAGAGGCAGAGTGCCTGAAGGGGGGAGAGATAAATGAGAGGAGTGTGGGGGTGGGAAGATAATGGCATAGAGTACAATAGCTGAGTAGGGGAGGGAATGAAGGTGATAGGTCAGGGAGGAGGGTGGGGGAAAGATAGCAAAGAGTACAATGGGTGAATGGGGGTGGGATGAAGGTGGTAGGTCAGAGAGGAGGGTGGATTGGATAGGTGGAAAGGAAGGTACGACAGGTCATGGGGATGGTGCTGAGCTGGAAGGTGGAACTGGGTTGAGGTGGGGAAAGGGGAAATGAGTAAACCGGTGAAGACCACATATATGCCCTGGGGTTGAAGTGTTCCGAGGCGGACGGTGAGGCATTTTTCCTCCAGGCGTCCGGTGCTGAGGGAGCGGCAGTTAAGGAGGCCCAGGACCTCCATGTCCTCGGGGGAGTTGAAATGTTGGGCCACGGGGCGGTGTGGTTGATTGGAGCAGGTGTCCCAGAGATGTTCCCTAAAGCTCTCTGCTCGGAGGCGTCCAGTCTCCCCAATGTAGAGGAGACCGCATTGGGAGCAACGGATACAATAAATTATATTGGTGGATGTGCAGGTAAAATTTCGACGGATGTGGAAGGCTCCTTTGGGGCCTTGGGTGGAGGTGAGGAAAGAGGTGTGGGCGCAGATTTTGCAATTCCTGCGGTGGCAGGGGAAGGATGGGAGGGTGGGTTGTTGGGATGGCATAGACCTGACCAGATAGGCACAGAGGGAATGGTATTTGCGAAAGGTGGAAAGGGGTGGGGAGGGAAATATATCCCTGATGGTGGGGTCCATTTGGACATGACGGAAATGTCGGCGGATGATGTAGTTTATGCGAAGGTTGGTAGAGTGGAAGAGTTCTATCCTTGTTATGGTTGGAGGGGTGGGGTCTGAGGGCGGAGGTGCGGGATGTCGATGAGATGCGTTGGAGGGCACCTTTAACCATGTGGGAAGGGAAATTGCGGTCTCTAAAGAAGGAGGCCATCTGGCGTGTTCTGTGGTGGAACTGTTCCTCCTTGGAGCAGGTATGGTGGAGGCGGAGGAATTGGGAATATGGGATGGCATTTTTGCAGGAGATAGGGTGGGAAGTGGTTTAATCCAGGTAGCTGTGGAAGTCAAATCGGTCGTCATTATTGGAGATGGAAGGTCCAGGAAGGGGAGGGAGGTGTCAGAGATGGTCCAGGTAAATTTAAGGTCAATGTGCAATGTGTTGGTGAAGTTGATGAGTTGCTCAACCTCTTCGCGGGAGCATGAGGTGGCGCCAATGCAGTCATCAAATTAGCGGAGGAAGAGGTGGGGAGTGGTGCCAGTGTAACTACAGAAGATGGACTGTTCTACGTAGCCAACAAAGAGACAGTCATAGCTGGGGTCCATACGTGTGGCCATGGCTACCCCTCTGGTCTGGAGGAAGTGGTAGGATTCGAAGACCTTACTTACAAGGCCACCTGTGCGGTTCCACTCCTTTCCCACAGTGAATTAGAATGAGGGCAGCAGGACACAACATGGTTTAGGACATAGCTACAGGACCATTGATGAGATGGAGATGTGAAATTACATACAATGTTGCCAGATTCCCTTATGGTTGAAGATATTATTATTTACGGATCTGAAGAACTGAAATAAACGGACTAATAAACATTTTTTTCAACTGCTCTCTGAACTTGGTCTGGGTGACAGCATAAATAAAAGTGTTTGTGCAGCAGCTCAGGAGCTGCAACATGGAACCCAATATGTCAACAAAACTGGGAAGATAAATCATCACATTTCCAAAATACAGCATTCTCCGCCATATGGAATACACCATAAATATTGACCATTAAAGGATGAAGTTTGCAGAGAGTGCAAACATTAAAATAATAGATTTCCTTCGACTGGCCAACTCTGGATCTTTGGGACATTCCCCACTGCCCTGAACCCGGAGTCGTCTCCGTGCTCTGCTGCTCCTGAGAATGTGTCTGACAGTGAAAATATTTAGCAGCAGGATTAGAATGAATGGGACCCCAGGGGTCACAAGATGGTGAAGGAACTGAATCATTATCCAGAAATGTGATATCTCATTGGAGCCCGATATTAGACAAAATAAAGTAATGATTGAGAAAGTATATCGATCTGTTAACATAAAATACCAGTGAATGTTCTTTATACAACTGAGGGCAGTCACTGTTCCCAGCACCACAGCTGCAGTTTTCTCAGTGCAATATCTACTTTTCAACTTCTGACAGCAAATTGCCACAAATCGATCAAAAGTAAAAGTCACAGTGAACCAGACAGAACAATCAGTGGCTGCATAACTCAGGACGGCATGAATATTACACACACGAATGGAGTACCGCAGCTGATAAAATTCTTCGTGAAAAGTCCGTGGAATATGCTGCAGTATCACGTCCAGGATAATCACCAGAAGGTCTGCCACTGCCATGGCCACCAAGTATCGAGAAACACATTTGGAGAGGCCACATCTTCCCTGGGTTAGGATCACAACAGCTATCATGTTAACTGTGCAAGGGAAACAAACAGAGACATTAGAATGTGAGCAAAGCCACCGTGTTATTGGGACCTGTACAGAGATTTGCAAATGTGCTATTGTATAAAACTGATTGTATCAGTTACAGTGTATCACATTGTTAATATGGGGACAAGGCTTGCCATTCTTTTGACACTGGACTTCAATAAAATAAATAAGAATTATGAAATGCAATGCATGAACTTGCACAGGTGTCAGTCTCCATTCAATAGTTGCTTTCCTGAGATCAGCAGAGTCATCCAAATGATGCAGTGCCAGGCAGCAAAGCAAGACAGATGGGCTCAGACAGAGCAGCAGGGATGCAGTAACAAAGCTGGCATTTATTGAAAGGGAAATCTGGAATGTGTGCTGACCATCGAGAGGGGCAGCAGATCGAGACTGGAAAGGAGATCCATGGGGGCACCAGAATAAGGGCAAGAATTAGAGAAGAGCAAGTGGGTTAGTTGTACATGAAAGATACTGAGCAGGTGCATATTCCACACCTTATTTCAGAGCAGAGGGAGAGAATCGTGTGATTCTGAACAGCTCCAGACCCATCAGTGAAAGGGACAGACACAAACATATATTTTAGGAGCTTTATCCAAAGGCAGTGAATGTCAAGTGAGAGATGAACAGGATTGTCAACAGAGAGTGTGAGAGTGAACACAGAGTGAGACATCAAGACGAACATCAGTGGAGAGACAGCACAGAGAATGAGTGACCAAGAGTAACATCAGCAGAAAGATTAAGTGCGATGTGAGTCAAGTGAAACGTCAGTGTGGAAAGTGAATGCACAGTGAGACCAAATGAATGTCAGTAGAGAAAGGGAGTGCACAGTGAGAGGCCAACAAGAACGTCAGCAAAGGGATTACGTGTAGAACGAGAGACAACAAGTCACATCAGCACATGGGATCGACAGTGAAATGGGGGCTTCACAGGAACATCAGCAGAGACGGAGAGACAGAAAGGGAAGGAAACAGAAACAGTGTGAGGGGTCAGTGGGAGATCTGGAGGATCATCATTCGGGATCAGATGTGCAAAATGAGAATCAGGAGATAAATCAGCAGAACAAGTTCGCAGAGCGAAAGATTAAGAGAAACATCAGCAGGAAGAGGGAGTGCAAAATGGGAGACTCGATAAATCAGTAATGAGAATGGGCGGATGATGAGAGACAAAAAACACTTCCACATTGAAAATGGGGCCAGATTGAGAACAAGCAGAAAATCAGCAGCGTTAGTGTAGAGTGAGAAACCAAGAGGAATATCAACAGAGGGTTTGAGTGTCGGAGAAGAAATAATAGCGACCATACGTGTAAAGGGAGAGACCAAGAAGGAACATGAGCAGAGCCAGTCAGTGTTGACTCAGAGACAGAGAAGAACATCAGCAGAGAGAGGAAGGAACAGTTAGTGACCAAAGATTACATTCACCGAGAGAGGGAGTCAGTAGTGAGGGACAAATGGGAAAATGATCACGGTGTGAATGATGGCTGAGTGATCGAGGGACATATGAGTGACATTCAGTAACATTATCGTCCAGAATGTGAGCAGTGGGAAAGCAAGAGGGACAAGAATAGCAAGACAGATAGTGGAGTGAAAGAACAGGAGGATCCTCAGTGGGAAGAGTGAGTGTGGAGTGAGACACCAAGAGGAAGAGGAGCAGAGAAATGGAACTTAGTTGGTGAGGCAGCGTGGAATTTCAGCAGAGAGATTGAGGGTAGACTGGAAGACAAGGATGAAACATCAGCCAAGTGACTGAGTACATTCTGAGGGACAAGAGCAACATGAGCAGAAAGTGTCAGTGCAGAGTTAGAGACCCAGGAAACCAAGTATAAAGAGTTAGTGAGGAATGAGAGAGAAAGAGGAAGATGAATAGGGAGGTGGAGTGAACAGAGGGAGGAAGAGTTCGCTTGCACAGTAAGTGTACGGTCTGACCAAGAGGAACATCAGCACAGAGTTGAAGTGTTGAATGAGGCCATTGACCCTGAGAAAGGTCAGTGCCAGTGGAGAGGGTGAGTCACTGGGATATGGAGAACTCAGCAGGAAAGATGATGTAACAAAGCGGTTCTGCTGAGCAGAGCTATGGAATCCCAATGACCGATTGAAAACCAATAAAAGACAAGTTGTGTATGAAGAATGGTGCTAAATGTGACAGAATTTGAAAAGACCAACAACTCAAGACGAGACATCCATGAGGTACCAAAGCAGAACTGTACTGCAGTGCAATCTACAACGTCAGGATCCAGCAGATTCCCAGTTAACCATTCCCATTAAGCCAGGAAATTTCCCTGGTTCAATGAAGAGTGCAGGAGAGCATGCCAGGAACAGCACCAGGCCTGAGGTGTCACCCTGTCAAACTACCAAACAGGACTACTTGCTTCACAAACAGCACAAGCAGCAAGTGATGGACAGAGTTAAGGGATGCCACAACGAAGGGACCAGATCTAAGCTTTACTTAGCAGTCCTGCTGTGTCCAGTTGTGAAATGTGGGGGTCAAGTTTTTAAAAACTCATTGGAGGAAGAGGCTGCACAAGTAACCTCATCCTCAATGATGGAAGAGCCCAACACATCAGGGAAAAAGATAAGACTGAAGCATTTGTAGCAACCTTCAGCCAGATTGGCAGTGGGTAATACATCTCAGCCTCCTCCAGTGGTCACTAACATCACAGGTACCAGTCTTCAACCAATTTGATACACTCCACGTCACATCAAGAAACTGTGGGAGGCACTGGATAGTGTAAAGGCTGTGGGCTCTGACAATGTTCAGAGTCAGAGAGTCACATAGACATACAGCATGGAAATGAACACTCCGGTCCAACTCGCCCATGCTGACCAGTTATCCAAAATTAATCCAGTAACTTCAATCCGACTGAAGAGTTGTGTTCCATAACATGCTCCTCCCCTAATCAGTCTGTTCCAGTGGAGCTATCACACTCTGATTGAAAATTGCCAAGGTATACAAAAGGCAGGATAAATCCAACCCAGCCAAATAGTGCCCCACCAGTCTCTTCTGCATCATCAAAGTGATGGAAGCTTCTATCAAACAGCACCAGCTCAGCAATAAGCTGTTCAGTGACGCCCAGTTTAGGTTCCTCCAGGGCAATTAGGTCTGGAACTTATCAGAACCTTGGTTAAAACATGGACAAAGAATTCCAGAGGCAGGGAGAGAGGAACAGCTCATAACATCAAGGCCGCATCTGAACGAGCGTGGCATTAAAGGGACCTTGGCTAAACTGGAACCAATGGGTATCATGGGGCACATTCTCCGCTGGTTGGAGTCAGGTCGAGAGTGTGATGATGGAAAAGCACAGTCGGTCAGGCAGCATCCGAGGAGCAGGAGAATCAATGTTTCAGACGTAAGCCCGGAATCAGAGTTATGCCCGAAACATCGATTCTCCTGCTTCTCGGATACTGCCTGACCTACTGTGCTTTTCCAGCACCACACTCTCCAATCTGAACTCCAGCATCTGCAGTCCTCCCTTTCTCCTGGTTGGAGTCATACCTCACCCTCCAGGAGAGGAAGGCAGGTGGTGCACCAGTGTCCTGTGACTATTCCCCTCTCTAACAGGTTTACTGTTTTGGATACTGTTGGGAGGGATAGCCTTTCGGGGGGAGGATAACAGCAGCAGCCAGGCCTGCGGCACTTCAACTGGCTCTGCTGTAAACCAGGGGCGGGCAGAGTCCAAGTGAGTGATAGTTGGAGGGGACTTGCTAGTTCGGGGCACAGACAGGCATTTCTCTGGCTGTGTTGGAGACTCCAGGATGGTGTGTTCCCTCCCTGGTGACAGGGTCTCTGAGCGGCTGCATGACATCCTTAAAGGGGAGGGTCAGCAGCCAGAGTCATTGTGCACACAGGTAGGAAGAGGGATGGGGTCCTGAGGAGGGAGTACAGGGAGTTAGGTAAGAGGCTGAGAAGCAGGACCTTGAGAGTTGTAATCCTTGAGATCATACCAGTGCTACATTCTAGTGAGGCAAGGAATACAAGATAGGATAGAGGTATGTGTTGCTAAGGAGCTGGGCAGGGTTCAGGTTCTTTGATCATTGGGACCTCTTCTGTGGCAGGGCTGACCTGTCCAAGAAGGATAGGTTGTACCTAAACTGGAGGGGAACCAATATCCTCGTAGGGAGGTTCGGTAGTGCTACTCAGGAGGGTTTCAACTCGAGTGGCAGGGGGCTAGGAACCAGAACAGCAGGTCAGGAAATGGAAGGATTGGGGAGAAGGGAGATGCTAGGACCAGGAAATCAGAAAGGAAGGTCGGGCAGCGACAGGTAAATGAACACGATGGGACTGATGGGCTGAAGTGTGTTTATTTCAACACAAGGAGCATCATAGGGAAGGCAGATGAGCTTCGAGCCTGGATCAGTATATGGGACTATGATATAGGGGTCAATACTGGAGTTGGATGAGGGAGGGGCAGGACTGTCTGCTCAGCATTCTAGGGTTTTGTTGTTCTGGATGAGACAGAGAGGGAGGTAGAAGACACGGAGGAATGACATTCCTGATCAGGGAGAATGTTGTTACTCTGCACTCAGAGAGGACACAGTGGAGGCTCATCCACTGAGGCAGTATGGGTAAAGCTCAGATATCACTCTGATGGGGTAATACTGTAAATCCTTGAACTGCCACTGAGACATTGAGGAACAAATATGTCAGCAGATTATGGAAAGATGCGATAAAAACAGAGTTGTCAGAGTGAGTGACTAACTTCCCCAATATTGACTGGTCCATCCTTAGAGCAAGATGCTCAGATGGGGAAGAATTTGTTTAGTGCATCCAAGAGGGTTTCTTGAAACAGTATGTGTATAGTCCAACGAGAGGAGGGTACTGGACCTTATTTTGGCAAATGAGCCTGGTCAGGTGACAGACCTTTCAGTCAGAGAGCATTTTGGAAACAATGATCAGAACTCCTGCTGCTTGACATTCAATGATATTCCAGTAGCTGAATCAACATTAGTGGGCGGCACGGTGGCACAGTGGCACAGTGGTTAGCACTGCTGCCTCGCAGCGCCAGAGATCCGGGTTCAATTCCCGACGCAAGCGACTGACTGTGTGGAGTTTGCACGTTCTCCCCGTGTCTGCGTGGGTTTCCTCCGGGGGCTCCGGTTTCCTCCCACAGTCCAAAGATGTGCAAGTCAGGTGAATTGGCCGTGCTAAATTGCCCGTAGTGTTAGTTAAAGGGGTAAATGTAGGGTTATGGGTGGGTTACGCTTCGGCGGGTCGGTGTGGACGTGTTGGGCCGAAGGGCCTGTTTCCACACTGTAAGTAATCTAATCTAAACATTGTGGGCTCACCACATAAACACAGTGGCTCCAAGAGCAGGACAGATGCTTGGAATACTGCAGTGAGTCATTCCCTTCCTGACTCCCCAAAGCCTGTCCAACATCTACAAGGAACTAATCTGGAGTGTGATGGAATACTCCCCACTTGCCTGGATGGGTGCAGCTCCAACAACCCTCGAGGAGCTTGACACCATCCAGGGGAAAGGGGCCCACTTGATTGCTCCACATCCACAGGGATCCACTCCCTCCACTATCAACATTCAGTAGCAGCAGTGTGGTCCATTTACAAGATGCATTGCAGAAATTTGCCAAGATCCTGAGACAGCACCTTCTAAACCCATGACCACTTCCCATCTAAAAACACAAGGGCAGCAGATATTTGGGAACCCCACTCTTTGAGTGTTGCCTCCAAGTCACTCACCTTCCTGACTTGGAAGTATTTCATCAAAATTCCCTGTCTCTGGGTCACATTCCGGTAATTCCCTCCCTCAGTGCATTGTGGGTTAATCTACTGCCTGTGACCTGCAGTGGTTCGAGAAGGCAGCTCAGCACCATCTTTTCAAGGGGAACTCAGGACGTCAATAAATGCCATCCTGTCAGCAATGTCCATGTCCCACGGATGGATTAAAAACTGTGACTTGGCAGGACATTGTAACAAGGATTGCACTGAGAGGCAGTAGGGCAGACAGATACGATCAATCTCAGAGCAGGCCCAGAAATAGATTGTGAGCTGAAGATTACAAAGAGCTGTGCAAACCTGTGTCAGACACTAATATGAAAGTCGAGTTCTGGGGGAAATAGTCAGCAGGTCTGTCGAATCAGACCAGGAGATGTATGACCAACACTAACATCTCGACCAGAGTGTGACCAGGAAAGCAATAACTTTCTGTTGAAAAAAATAGGAATTGCTGGAGAAACTGGGCAGGTTTGGCAACATCTGTAGAGAGAAAGTGAAGGTAATGTTTCAAATACAGTGATCCGCCATCAGAACTGGTATTAGCCAGGAAAAGACAGAGATGAGTTTGTGGTTGATATGGGTTGCCAACCTACCTAAAGCAACGGAAACAGACATGTTGAGTAAAGCGGGGGAGAAGTCTGAGATGGACCAGATAAGATTAGACAAGATGCCCTACAGTATATAAACAAGCCCTTAGGCCCAACAAGTCCACACTGACCCTCCAAAGAGTAACCCACCCAGACCCATTCCACGACGTATACCCCTGACTAATGACACTCTCGGCAATTGAGCTTGGCCAATTCACCTGACCTGCACATCTTTGGATTATTGGAGGAAACCAGAGCACCCGGAGGAAACCCCCGCAGACACGGGGAGAATGTACAAACTCCACACAGACATTCCCCCAAGGCTGAAATCGAACCCAGGTCCCTGGCGCTGTGAGGCAGCAGTGCTAACCACTGAGCCACCGTACTGCCCATGAAGGAGAGAGAAGTGGGGTATTGATATTTTTTCAGTCCCAAATGAGAGAGGGTAGCAGCATTGACAATGACATCAATGTCCCGGAGAAAGAGCCGTAGGGAGGGCCTGGAGTCGTACAGAACAAGGAATGTTCCACATACCCCACAAAGAGACAGGAATAACTAGGGCACAGCAGGTACCCAGGGCCACTGCTTGGAACTGACCAAAGTGAGAGGTGATAAAGGGGAAGTTGTTCAAGGCAGAGGAGGGTGGGGGTGGATGGAAATGGTTCAGGCCTCCTTTATAGGGAAAAGCAGATATCCCTCAGACCATCCTGATCCAGGATGGGCATGTTGAGGGATTGCATGGCCATGGTGAAGAGGAGGAGAATGATGCCACAAACTGGGAGTTTTGTAACTGATGTAAGGCATCAGGGGAATCAAACATGTCAGTGGGATGTGAATTGGACAAGGAGAGAGAGAAACTAGATTCAAGTTTGGAAAATAAGTTTAATGGGGCAGGAACAGGCAGAACCAATGTTTGTGGATCTGGGGGAAGAAGGTAGAAGTGGGCAGGATGGGTTTTGGGGGACTGTGAGGTTGGAGGGTGTGCAGTGTGTGGGGGAGATCTCCAGATTAGATGAGATTAGTGAGTGTCATGGACACAATAGCCTGATGTTCGATGGTGGGGCCATGTTCTGGGAGAGATGTAAGAGGTATCGGAGAGCTGACACTTTGCTCCCACAGTGTACAGGTGAGTCTGTCAGACAACAACAGCTCCACTCTTGGAGTAGGCTTGTTTACAAAGTCAGGAATGGGCCTGAGAGCACAGAGCACAGTCAGCTCAGAGGGAGAGGGGTTTCAATTGGAGGGTAAGGGGTAAATTTAGGTGGCTTGTTCAACATAGCAAATCCTCAAAAGAAAAAGAAGCTTGCTTGAGTGACACCAACAGGGCAGATGGAGGAGACCAAGTGGAGTGAGAGTATTGGAGGCGAGTGAAGGGTTGGAAGAAGAACCTGATTTAAACATTTGGACACAGAGGCAAAGAATATGAAGGAAGAATAGTTTAACATCATGTCATGGTCAAAGGTCACACCATGGAGAGGGAGAGGGTGAGAATGGGAGAGAGGAATAAAACTAAGACATTTTCTCAGTCCAAAATGTTCTGCATCAGAGAGAGAGATGTTTGACTGTTCAATGATATGTGTTTATGGGAATTAGTAGTTAGCACTGAGAGAAACAGCTCATTCCCACTGTCAGAGGAATAAAGAGTGGTCATACTGCAGTCACAACTTTGACAGTCTGGCCCAGGGTAAACAAAAGCAAAGAACAGATTAGAGATAGGCAGTGAGTGTGAGGGAAGGTACAAATATATTAAATGAAAGAGCAGCAGTGGAGGAAGGTGGCAGGGTGGACACGGAAATAAAAGTGAGGTGGACCAGGTAAAAGTGAGGATAAAGGCAGAAAGTAATTAATCATGTTTAAAATATCTAATACTTGGCTTTCTTTAAAACAAACTGAAGCAATGACAAGAAAGTGGAGAAATTAACTGCATTTTCACAGAGAACACTCAGGTACAGAGAATTGCAAAGAACAGGCACATCAACAAGGATGGCACCATAAATGGTAAGATCTGTCAATTTGTTTAACATGGTTTACAGAACTCATCGTGAGGCACAGACTTACCAGGGACACCAACAATGCCAAGTAAGGGAAAGTAAACATAGGCAAAAATCCGAAGTGCGGCCTCGATTCGATAGACTAACTTTATCCAATCCTCATCACTGCAAAGGAGGTAAAGCCAACCAGAGATACCCCTTCCCATCACTGGATTATTCCAATCCTTTTCCCTCTGATTGTCACTAACTGCAGTGGTATTCCACTCTAATGTTCTCCGATACCAATACCATCCCTCCATATCTACAGTTGTGCTGATCTCTGATTGCTGCAGAGATATTGCTCCTGCTGTCAGTCTGTGATAAGCAATTGAAGGGAATCCCTTAATAAGCAACTGATGGACCGGCTCACAGCTCCCCCAGGGACACAGTTAATTGCAGTGAGTCAGACATGAATTCCAGTCAATGAACAAACAGTTGGAATTAACCCCTTTGAATCAAATCGGTTTTGTCCCACAATAGATAAGAACATTGATCTGATCCATGTTGGGTTTTAACGTAAACAAGCATGGAGGAAATAATTCAAGAAGTGTGCAGGGTATTTTAATATAAATGTGTCATTGCATTGGATTAAAGGGTTGCAGATTTAAAAAAAAAGCAAGATTGAAATTGACAGATGATGCCACCTGACATCAGTGATGACAACACTTGCAAGAACATAATTCAGGGTAACAATTCTTACCTGTTTGTAAATAAGTATGTAAAGAATAAATAAATGAAAATAAATAAACAAATATCAAATACACAGGTAACCAGTGGATATATAAATATTAAGCATAATGGATAAGTCAGTGGAAAGCCAATCATATTTGAAAGATCTGATTATCTGATGACAAATCTGACGAGGTGTGTTTTGGGTAACACATGTTGTCATTGACATACACCTCTGAAGGAAGTGAAATCAAATATTTCAAAGGAGTCTAACAGAAAGTAAATTCATGTCTATATTGTTGGACTCAAAGTACATGACAGAATCTTTTAGGTCTGACCAAAGTCTGACAAGAAAGCCCATGCGCTGGTAATAACACAAACTTATCAGCCTCATCCACTTAATATATAATAGAGACATATGCAAACAAATGAGTGAATCTGTAGAGTCTTCAATGCAGTTAAGAACAAAGCTGCTAACACATGGAAGTTTCTGAAGGGGACAGAACAATCACCATGGTGACTGGCTCTGATGTCACCACAAAGTGGTGGACAGTAACCTGGAACACCATTTCCAGCTGAATTCTAACCTCATGTTTGTGTGACAGTGAATCCTGCACTGACCGAAAGAAAGCATTTGTGGTAATGGGGCTGATATTAAACCTGATTGTGTAATAATCACTGCTCAGGAATATGAGGATTGGATCACAGCAAATATATTTGATCCCCCAGTTCTCACGTTGTTCCAGCTACTGTGAGATGTGTTGTATTTGGACTTACAGAAAGCTTTGCACAATCTTCCACACAAAAAGGTGAAGTCATAAGATAATGTTAGAAATGAGATAAAGTGTTGTTTTTGCAGATATAGAAAAAGCATACAGAAAAGGGGTACAGCAAGAGAACTATTAACCATGCAGATATTTAGGGACTTTCCAGTGTATAATTGTGGTTAATTGAATACTAACTTTGGTGTGTAATTACTATAACAAAAAGTTCTTTTTGTATAATTATGCTTTCAGCAAAAAGCTGAGATAACCGAAATGCTTGAGCTATACAAAATGATACAAGTTAATGAAATGTCCGAGGATGGAATGTACCAGCAGAATGATACAAAATGTTAAACCAGACCTTGACAAAATAAATGCATGGGTCAGCATTTACAGAAAGGAAGGTTGCCAAGCTGGGGAAAGGGGAAGTAATAAGGGTGGAGCGCAGCCGGGCAGTGGTCTGGTACAGTAAGAGAGATTGGGTAATTAGGAGTCTGGAGAGATGACCTCACTCAGCTCAAAGTGTATAACTGTACACTAACCTAAGTTCTAATTTGCTCATTTGCTTCTGCATTTGATGCCCTTTCTTGCAAGCTCATAGAATAAATTGTCTTGTTTCCAGTTTTGGTGGTCTCATCTAAATTTTATTAAACTTGTTTCTAACAATAAGAGCCCCACAGTGTTTGCAGTGGTATATTGGCATTAACAGACAACTTACTAATGATCAGGAAAGAACAAGGGGGGACAAGGAGTTTTTTTGTCTGTTCATGCCCCGAGCCCATTGTGATTCCACAGGGATTAATGCAGTGACCAGAACTGTTTATCAATGATTGTTTGATGATAAATTTGGGAGATGGATTTGGAAGAAGGAAGTGAATATATTATAGTCAAATTTTCAAACAACACACAATAAAGGTCAAAGGGCAGGTTGTGAGCGGCAGAGATAAAATTTATTGGTTAAAGAAGAGAGCATAAAGTTGGCAATGGCATATACTGTGGGAAAATGAGACATTGTCAATTTCAGACAGAGGAATAAAAGAACAGAATAATTATTCAAATTGGGAAAACAAAACTGCAGGAAGCTTTAACCGAACAGGACTTGGTGTGACATGTCCATGAAGTGCAGGAAGCTAACACTCAGGTACAACAGGTGATCAGGAAGCTCATGGAATGTGGGTCATTCTTTCAGTGCATCAAAGTACAAGAGTAGTGAGGTCTTACTGCAAATGTACAAGGTGCTGTTAAAACTACATATCGAATACTGTGAATAGTTCTTGTCTCCTTATTTCAGTAAAGATCTGATTTTATTGAAGGCAGTTCAGAGGAGGTTAATTAGAATGATCCCTGGCTTGGAGAGACTGAGTCATAGAGTCTTAGAACATGGAGAGAGACACTACAGTCCAGCTTGTTCTTACTGACCAGATACTCTAAACTGATGCAGTCCCATTTGCCAGCATTTGCCTCTTATACCACTTAAACCCTTTCAATACATCTCCCCATCCAGGTCCCTTTCAAATGTGGTGGTTGTACCCGGCTTTACCAGTTTTGGCACACCATTGGTCAGAGGCCTCCAGTCTGAAAAACAATCCTCAACTCTTTCAGGAAGAAGGAGTACACAGAAAAAAAACAAAACCATTCCCTACCCCAGCACTCCCCCCCCATACTGTCCCCAACAGACACCCTTGGGACAGGGACAGCACTGTGTGAAACACAGAGCAAAGCCCACTCTGCTCTTTCAAAACAACCATTTCTTACTCTGTGGAAACAATAAACAAACAGAAAATGGCTCTCCCATGACTCCATCCCCAACAACCTCTTTTGGACAGGGACCACAAGGGGTCAAAACAAAAGCAAAATCAAAGAAACACATAATTTATAATGACACGGTGGTGAACCCTTCCGCTAATTAAACCAAACCCCCAGAAAAGTTCACCTCGCCTCGTAATCTGTGTGAGTATGAATGACAGAGAACACCAAACTTACACTATTTCAAAAAAAAAGTTAATTTATTCTCGAACTCTAAAAGTGAATATGAAACGACAATTGTTTACAACTCTTTCTCTTACAGGCTTCATTCTCTTACAGGCTTGTTATCTTCCTCCAACACGATAAAAAATACTGTTCTAATAAATGCCCCTGTCAAAATTACATCAACTTAATTTGCAAAGCCCTACAGCGGCTGTTGTCTCTGGTGCCTGCCTTCCTCTGGCTGTAGATCTCCCTGGGTCACCTTCGGTCTTTTACTGCAAAGATGTTCCATATGAAAAAGTGCCTTTGAAAGAGAGTGGTTTGCTGGAGGTTAGTTGGGTAATAACAGTTGGTTGCTCTCTCTGGCTAAATCTGAAAATGCACATTCTTTATACCCCAAAAATCAGATTGTCTCATTGGTTCAATGCTGTCAAAACATTAAACCCAAATTCAATTGGGTTTTAGTATTTTGAGGCATAATTTAAACTGTTTGATTAAATTTGAACTGTTGTGAAAACGCAGCAACCAGCGCTCAGGTATTTGTTTCACAAACAATGTTCAACATTCTCAATGATCCAGTACACTCTGAGACTGCTGGTCAGCCACATGACAGGGGTTTGTAAGCTCTCAGTGCAAACCAGCTTTCACTCTCTCTTCATGGTCCAGTACACATGAGGACATAAGGACATAAGAACTAGGAGCAGGAGTAGACTGCCCGGCCCTTTGAGCCTGCTCAACCATTCAACACAATCATGGCTAATCCTTTCATGGACTCAGCTCCCCTTCCCCACATTTTCACCATGTTCCTTAATTCCTTTCTTTTTTCAAAAAAAATATACCTTAGCTTTAAAAGCGAATTACTGAAGTAGCGTCAACTACTTCCCTGGGCAAGTAATTCCATCGATTAACAACCCTCTGGGTGAAGAAGTCCCTTCTCAGTTCATTCTAAACCTGCTTCCTCTAATCTTGAGGCCATGCCCTCTTGTCCTCATCTCACCCACCAGTGGAAACATCCTCTCTATTTCTATTTAATTGATGCCCTTCATTATATTATATATTTCTATAAGACCTCCCACTCAGTCTTCTGAATTCCAATGAATATCATCCCAATCCACTCAGCTTCTCCACATAGGCCAAAGCCCTCAACTCTGGAATCGACCTGGTGAACCTCCTCTGTACCCCCTCCAGTGCCAGTACATCCTTTCTTAAGTAAGGAGACCAAATCTGCACACAATACTCCAGGTGTGGCCTCACCAGCACCTTGTACAGCTATAGCATTATCTCTCTGCTTTTAAACTCAATCCCTTCAGCAATGAAGGACAAAACTCCATTTGCTTTCCTAATTACTTGTTGGACCTGCAGACCAACCTTCTGCAATTCATGCACAAGGACACCCAAGTCCCTCTGCAAATCAGGATGCTGCAGCTTTTTACTATTCAAGTAATAATCCTTTTTCCAATCACCCCAACCAAAACACATGATTTCACATTTATTTGTATTGTATTCCATCTGCCAGACCTTTGCCCACCCACTCAATGTATCTATATCCCCCTGCAAAGTTTCACCATCCTCTGCACACTTTGCTCTGCCACTCATCTTAGTGTCATTGGTAAATTTTGACACCGTACATGTGGTCCCCAAGTCCAAATCATCCGTAAAAATTGCAAATAATTTGGTCTCAACACCAATCCCTCAGGCACACCACCAGGCACTGATCGCCAGCCAGAATAGCACTCATTTATTCCCACTCTTTGCTTCCTGTCAGTCAGGCAATCCTCTATCAACACTAATACTCTATCCCTAACACCATGCACCCTTATCTTATGCAGCAGCCTCAAGTGTGGCACCTTGTCAAAAGCCTTTTGGAAATCTCGGGACACCACATCCAAATGGTCCCCATTATCCACCTTGTTTGAAATATCTTCATGGAATTCCAAAAGATTTGTGAAGCATGACCTGCCCTTCATGAACCCACGCTGCATCTGTACAATGAGACAATTTCTTTTGAGATGCCCTGCTATTTTGTTCCTTGATAATAGACTTAATCATCTTCCCCACTACAGAGGTTAAACCCACTGGTCTTCCCCATCTTTTGTCTAATTCCCTTTTTAAACATTGGCATCACATTTTGCTATTTTCCAATCTGCTGGGACTGTCCCAGAGACAAGCGAATTTTGGAAAATTTTCCACCAGTCCACCTGCTATTTCTCCCGCCATCTCTTTCCATCCCCTGGGATGCACTCCATCAGGGCCAGGAGACTTATCTATCCATCGCTCCATTAGCGTACCCAACACGAGCTCTGCTGTAATAATAATTGTTTCCAGGTCCTCACCTACCTTCATCTCTTCATCACTTACTGGCCTGTTTTTAGTGTCCTCCACTGTGAAGTCCGAGGCAAAGTACCTGTTCAGTGCCTCAGCCATTTCATCATATCCCATAACTAACTGCCCCTTCTCATCCTCTAAAGGACCAACATTTACTTTACCCACTCTTCGTCATTTTTATATTTGTAGAAAGTTTTGCTGCCTTTATATTCTGTGCTAGTTGTTTCTCATACTCCATCTGACTTTCCTTTTTAGCTGTATTTGTGGTTTTAAAATTTCAACAATCTTCTAGATTTCTGCTGTTTTTGGTCACTTTGTATGCCTTCTCTTTCACTTTGATAGCCTGCCTTATTTCCTTGGACACCCATGCCAGATTGCCCCTCCTCTTACCGCCCTTCCTTCTCACTGGAATATACTTCTGTTGAGCACCTTGAAAGCTTTCTTTGAAGGCCCTCCACTGTTCGTCACCTGTCGCACCATGAAGTCTCTGTTCCCAGTCTACTGTAACCAGGTATTCTGGCATCGTCCCCCTTATTCAAGCACAGGGCCCTGGTATTGGACTTTATCTTCACACTATCCAGTTGTACTTTAAATTCAACCAAACTGTGATCACTCCTTCCAAGAGGACCCCTAACTATGAGGTCATTAATTATTCCTGCTCCCTCGTTAGTTTCATTACATGCTGTTCAAGAAAACGAAAATGGATACACTCAACGCACTCCTCCTCAAGGCTACCCTGACCGAGCTGGTTCGACCAATCGACATGCAGATTAAAATTCCCATGATAATAGCCATATCATTTTTGCTCCTGCCCCAATGTGATGTTACTATGTGCTGGCCTATAGACTACGCCAATCAGTGACTTTTCCTTCTTGTAATTCTTCATTTCCACCCAATCACATGCTCCACAGAACCTATATCATGGCTCAGCACTACCCTGATGTCATCCTGGAATATCAGACCTCCCTTGCATTCCTGTCTTTCCTTCCGAATAGTCTGGGAACCCTGGATATTTAATTCCCAGTCATGATCATTCTGCAGCCATGTCTCCGAGATGGCGACCAAATCATATTCGTTGACGATGGTTTGTGCCATTGACTCATCAACCTTGTTACGAATGCTACAGTCATTCGGGTAAAGTGCCTTATGCTCACTTTCTTACCCTCATGCTTCACAACATCGCTAATATCTCATGAGTAATTCTTCATTTTTGCTTCTTTCCTATTCTGCCATGAACTTAAACCCTCCTGCGTACATGCTAACCTGCTGCTTACCTCTTCATTTATCACCACACTTCCTGGAGCTTTCCATTTCCCATCCCCCCCAACTCACAAGTTTAAAGTCTGAGTGAATGTGTTAGCAGGGCATGGTCTTCTCACACAATAGGGGACAGACTGATTTCTCAGGGTTTGGTTTATTTATTTATACACCTAAGTAAATTTATATAAATTTTAATAGATAAATGATATATATGTTAATAAATGTATTTATTTAGTTCAATGTCAAAGTAACATCAGGTACCTTTACCATCCAGCGAAAACACTTCACCTCTGATGCTTTGTTCTCCGAAGGATTGGAATCACCATTTAATTGGGTTGATGGTTTAATGTCTCTCCCTGGGATCAGGGATTGCTTAACAAAAGGATTAAGTCATCTGTTTATGGTTTGTTCTCCTTCCATTTTTCTGTCGTCATACTTACTGGGAGCAAAGTGGTCAGGTGTCTCTGACTGAGCTGTCCTGCTGTTTTATCATCGTACCTGGGAGATACATCCACCAAAGCTGGTTTTGTGCAGAAAACAGAGTGAACTTGGGAACATACAACATGAGCTCGGGTCTCCATCCTCCTTCCTGCCCATTGCCCAGGCACAGCCATGTACACAGGGGATGGCATTTTACACATGAGACCTTCCAACCAGAGATCAGAAAACTTCCGCTATTTCTCAGAAGTGAGCTTCGGCTAAATCCTTAATTAGAACAAAGAACAAAGAAAATTTACAGCCCAGGAACAGGCCCTTCAGCCCTCCAAGCCTGAGCCGATCCAAAAGTACTGTCTAAACCTGTCGGTTCATTCCTAACCATTTGTATCCCTCTGTTCCCCACCTACTCATGCATCTGTCCAGACGCATCTTTAATGAATCTACCGTGCCTGCCTCTACCACCTCTGCTGGCAACGGGTTCCAGACGCCCACAACCCTCTGTGTGACGTACTTGCCGTGTGTATCGCCCTTAAACTTTCCACCTCTCACCTTGAAAGCATGACCTCTCGTTATTGAATCCTTCACTCTGGGAAAAAGCTTGTCTCTATCCAGCCTGTCTATACCCTTCATGATTTTGTAAACCTCAATCAGGTCCCCCCTCAATCTCCTTTTTTGCTAATGAAAACAACCCAAACCTACTCAACCTCTCCCCTTCCATACCAGGCAACATCCTCGTAAACCTTCTCTGTACCCTCTCCAAAGCATCCACATCCTTTTGGTATTGCAGTGATCAGGACTGTACACATTATTCGAAATGCGGCCGAACCAAATGTCTGGAACAATTTTAACATGACTTGCCAGCTCTGATACTCAATACCACTTCCAATGAAGGCAAGCATACTATATGCTTTCTTGACCACTCTATCCATCTGTGCAGCAACCTTCAGGGTAAAATGGACCTGCACTCCCAGATCTCTCTGCCCATCAACTTTTCCCAAGGCTCTTCCATTCATTGCATAATTCGCTCTAGAATTAGTCGTGCCTAAATGCATCATCTCACATTTGTCTAGATTGAAATCCATTTGCCACTTTTCCGCCCAATTCTCCAGTCTGTCTATATCCTCCTGTATTCTCCGACAGTCCCTTATGCTTTCTGCTACTCCACCAATCTTTGTGTCATCTGCAAACTTGCTGATCATACCAACAGTGCCCTCTTCCAGATCATTTATCTATATTACGAACAACAGTGGCCCCAGCCCTGACCACTGTGGGACACCACTGGTCACCTTTCTCCATTTCGAGAAACTCCCTTCAACTATTACTCTCTGTCTCCTGTTGCTCAACCAGTTCTTTATCCAACTCGCTAGAACACCCTGCACACCATGTGACTTCACCTTCTCCATTAGTCTACGATGGAGAACCTTATCAAACACCTTACTAAAGCCCATGTATATGACATCAACAGCCCTTCCTTTATCTGTCAACTTGGTCACTTCCTCGAAGAACTCTATTAATTTGGTAAGGCACGATCTCCCCCACGCAAAACCATGTTGCCTATCACTGATAAGCCCATTCTTTTCTAAATATAAATCGATCCTATCCCTCAGTATCCCTCAGTACCCAGACTGAAGTTCCGACAACCTATGGCCCTGATTTTCCACAATTGCAGCAAGAGCGGATTTGAGCTCTTGGATTCGATGGTCCCCTCCCTCTCTTTCCTGACAGTCATTGCTTTAATGGGGAATGTTGCTTTGGCTGGAACTTCAATCCTCCCCTGACTATTTCTTATGCCTGACAGGAGTCATCTTCCACTCTGTCCACTGTTCAGCAGCATGACTGGGTACACCTTGGGCTAATGGAAGGATGGAGTTGATTTAAGAGTGGAACAACAGGGGAGCTCAGTCGTCATTGCTGCTGCCCTCAGAGCGCAGGGACTCGGGTTTGATTCCAGCCTCGGGTGACTGACTGTGTGGAATTTGCATGTTCTCCCCGTGTCTGTGTGGGTTTCCTGTAGCTGCTCCGGTTTCCCTCCCACAGTCCAGTGATGTGCAGGTTTGGTGGTATATCCATGGGAAAATACAGGGATAGGTTAGGGTGTGTGTCTGGGTGGGGCTCTTCAGAGGGATAGTCTGGAATCAATGGGCCAAATGGCCTGTGTTCACGCTGTAAGGATTCCATGTTTTAAATTTCTCATCACGCTCTCTGCCAAGATATTGTTGGCAACTTGGGACTGAGTAAGCTGAGAATTATTCTAAAACCATCTTGCAAGTACTCTCAAGACATCAACAAACTATTGTTGAATTTAACTGATTCCTGCAATTGGATCCAACTCTGGATGCTGAGTGATGAAAGGGTGGATGTGAATGTTTTGACGTGTGTAAGATCTTTGTGAACAAGGGTGGTGGGTTCAGCTGCCTTTTGTCCAGTAGGGCATGCTGCTCTGTGTAGGCCTGTCATATCCATCGTATCCACTTCGGGATACTCTTCACTTCCTGCTCAATCACAAGGATCATCTTCCAATTTAATAAATCCTAATTCTCCACATAAAACCTCTGTATACTTGGTGTAAGACATAGAACATAGCAGAGAATATGGAACATCACAGCGCAGTACAAGCCCTTTGGCCCTCCATGTTGTGCCAACCTGTGGAACCAATCTGAAGAGTCTCTATCCTACACTATTCCATTTTCATTGATGTGTTTATCTAATGTGCATTTAAACGCTCTTAAAGTTGGTGAGTCTACTCCTGTTGCAGGCAGGGTGTTCCACGCCCCTATAACTCTCTGAGTAAAGAAACTACCTCTGACATCTGTCCCATATCGATCAGCCCACAATTTAAAGCTTTGTCCCCTCGTGCTAGCCACCACCATCTGAGGAAAAAGGCGCTCATTGCCCACATTATCTAACCCTCTGATTATCTTATATTTCTCAATTCAGTCACCTCTCAACCTTCTTCTCTCGAATGAAAACAGTCTCGAGTCCCTCAGTATTTCCTCATAAGGCCTTCCCTCCATACCAGACAACATCCTGGTCAATCTCCTCTGCACCCTTTCCAAAGCTTCCACATTCTTCTTATTATGTGGTGATCAGAACTGTATGCAATTCTCCAAGTGTGGCCGCACCAGAGTTTTGTATAGCTGCAGCATGACTTCATGTCTCTGAAACCCAACCCCTCCACCAATAAAAGCTAACACACTGTATGCCATCTTAACAACCCTATCAAACTGGGTGACAACTTTCAGGAATCCATGTACATGGACACCGAGGTCTCTCTGCTCATCCACACTACCAAGAATCTTACCATTAGACCAGTATTCTTTATTCCTATTGCTCCTTCCAAAGTGAATCACCTCACACTTTTCTGCATTAAACTCCATTTACCACCTGTCAGCCAAGCTCTGCAACTTATCTATGTCTCTCTGTACCTACAACATCCTTCATCACTGTCCAGAACTGTGCCAACCTTAGTGTCGTCCACAAATTTACGAACCCATCTTTCTATGCAACTCGTTCACTTCTGAAAGTGACAAACAGCAGTGGCCACAAAACAGATCCTTGCAGTACACCACTAGTAACTGAACTCCAGGATGAACATTTCCCATCAACCACCACCCTCTGTCTTCTTTCAGGAAGCCAATTTCTGATCCACACCACTAAATCACCCTCAATCCTGATTAGGGGGTTAGGGGGTTAGATAGGGTAGACAGTATGAACCTTTTCCCGCGTATGGAGTCGGGTATTACAAGGGGGCATAGCTTTAAATTAAGGGGGGGTAGATATAGGACTGATGTTAGGGGTAGGTTCTTCACTCAGCGAGTCGTTAGTTCATGGAATGCCCTGCCAGTAACAGTGGTGGACTCTCCCTCTTTATGGGCATTTAAGAGGGCATTGGATAGGTATATGGAGGATAGTGGGTTAGTGTAGTCTAGGTGGGCTTGGATCGGCGCAACATCGAGGGCCCAAGGGCCTGTACTGCGCTGTATTCTTCTATGTTCTATGTTCTATGTTCTAATCCCATGACTCCGCATTTTGTGCAATAGCCTGCCGTGGGGAACCTTATCAAATGCTTTACTGTCACCCATATCTACACATCAACCACCTTACACTCATCCTACTGCTTGGACACCATCTCAAAGAACTCAATAAGTTCCACGACCCACCCTTCCAAAAACCGTGTTGCCTATACCTATTCAAGTTATTCATTTCTAAATGATTTTAAATCCTATCTCTTATGACCTTTTCCAACACTTTACCCACAACAGAAATAAGGCTCACTGGTTTAAAATAGGTGTGCCATCGAGAGCATCCTGTCTGGATGTATCACTACCTGGTATGGCAACTGCATCATTCAAGATCGGAGACGGTTACAGAGAGTGGTAAACTCGGCCGGGACAATCACAAAGGCCAACCTCTCATCCAAAGAATCCATCTACCAGGTCCTCTGTCGACTAAAGGCCGCCAGCGTTCTCAAAGATCCGTCCCAACCTGGCAATGTTTTTCTACAAACTCTACCATCAGGGAGAAGGTACAGAAGCCTGATACATGCACCAGCCAGTTTCAAAACAGTTTCTACCCTCCTTTAGAATCATTTTTAGAATACTGAAAGGTCTCACAGACTCTTAACAATCACTTGTACCTGTGCCTTTTTTGTTTTTGCTGCTGTTTCCCTATTATTTCCTTATCTAAGCTACTTAACTCTGTGATCTGCCTGTATTGTTCACTAGAACAAAGCTTATCACTGTGCCTTGGTGATGTGACAATAAATTCAATTTAATTCAGTTCAATTTAATTCAATTCAATTCAATTTAATCCAGTTCCGTTCTACTCTCCTTCTTGAACAAGGAGACAACATTTGCTATCCTCCAGTCTTCTGGTACTAATTCTCTTGACAACGATAACATGAAGATCAAAGCCAAAGGCTCAGCAATCTCCTCTCTGGCTTCCCATAGAATCCTCGGATAAATCCCATCCAGCCCAGGGGACTTATCTAGTTTGACACTTTCCAGAATTGCTAACACCTCCTCCTTGTGAAGCTAAATCACATCTAGTCCTGTAGCCTGTATCTCAGTATTCTCCTCGACAACATTGTCTTTTTCCAGTGTGAATATATTGATGAAACATATTGACTTAGTACTTCCCCATCTTCTTGGTCTCCACACACACCTTCCCACTACTCTCTTTGATTGGCCCGAAGTTTCCTCTAGTCATTCCTTTATTCCTGATATAGTTGTAGAAAGCTTTTGGGTTTTCCTTGATACTATCTGCCAATGACTTCTCATGTGCCCATCTTGCTCTTCTTAACTCTCCCTTTAGATCTTTCCTGGCTAACATGTAACTCTCAAACACCCGAACTGAGTCTTCACGTCTCATCCTAACATACGCCTTCTTCTTTCTCTTGACAAGAGATTCAAATTCTTCAGGAAACCACAGCTCCCTCGCTCAACCACTTCCTCTCTGCCTGACAGGTACATACTTATCAAGGACACGCAGTAGCTGTTCCTTGAATAAGCTCCACATTTCAATTGTGCCCATCCCCTGCAGTTTCCTTCCCCAATCTGTGCATTCTAAATCTTCCCAAATTTCATCATAATTGCCTTTCCCCCCACAATAACTCTTCATACACCTATCCCTTTTCATCGCTAGAGTAAACATAAATGATTTGTGGTCACTATCACCAAAGTGCTCACCGACCTCCAAATCTAACACCTGGCCTGGTTCATTACCCAGTATCAAATCCAATGTGGCCTTGCCCCTTGTTGGCTGGTCTACATACTGTGTCAGGAAACCCTCCTGCACACATTGGACAAAAACGGATCCACTAAAGTACTGGAACTATAGTATTTCCAGTTAATACAGACAGGGAGTATCCAACTCCCTATTTAATACATGATCCTGCAGGCCATCATTTGTGTGTTCAATAACAAGACCAACTGAAATGTTTACCTGCAGCTATTCAAGGGCAGAGCTGTCAGCTGGACAGCTGCCCCGTTACCATCCCGAATAGCTCCTTCACTTGGTTATCTCAAATCTGTGCTGTCTCCCAAACAGATCTGATAATCATTCTATAACTGAACTGCTATTAATACTGCATTCCCCCAAATTGCCCCTAATGTTTAGGGATGTGTACGTTAGGTGCATTAGTCAGGGGGATATAGAGTAATTCGGTAAGAGAAAGGGTCTGGCGGGATACTCTTCAGAGGGTTGGTGTGGATTTTTTGGGCCAAATGACCTGTTTCCACACTGTAGGGATTCTATAATTCAGATCGGATTTTTGCAGTGATTCATTATGACAGCTGTCTGTTCTGTGGCTAACTCAATAATACAGATCCATTTCTTTAATGCATTGATCACTTGATCTTTCTGGTGTAATTGTTTTAGAAATATTTCCACATTCTCCATGATCTTCACAACCCCATCAGCTTTCTGAACCCGGTGCTCTGCTTCCTGAACCGACAGAAACATCTCTTTGGCAGAAACATCCCACCTGTGCATTTGGTATTGTCTGAATGGTGTTCACTTAAATTTCTCAATGTCATCATTGTTTTAACTTTATTTAATCATGAAATGACTGTTTCCCTACTGATACAATATTACTGAGCCACCCTTTATCTATCATATGATCATCAATGTTTTTGTCACCTGTACAGTTGTACTCAATGTGCTTACCTGTGACTTGTTTATGTGAATTCTCACTGACCTTTACGTTCAAACCGATCTTTAGCAGTTCTCCAAATTTTGTTCATCACTGTCTTTCTTTATAGTTTTCTCAAGTAATTACCATCCAATAAACAGGCTTGCAATTATGTTTGTGCAAAAGCATTTTGCTTGAGTTCTGCTTGTGCCATACAACAAAATATTTGCAGAAATGATGTTTCAGAGCCATACATTTGACGTGAAATGCGGTTATTTTCTTCAAATGCATGTTCACTGAAAATGACACATCCCAAACTATATTTTTCACAGATATACATAACCTGCATGGGCAATGCCATTAACAGATGTCAGTTGGGTGTATGTTGCATTTTGTTCCACCCAGTGTATATTACACAGGGGAAGGACATGAATGGAAAGTAATAACAAAATGAATTTAGTTTGATTGTCCAAATCCATGTAGCTCTTTGTGAAATGGCAATAATTTATCAATGAGATCACAAGGATATGTAACTGCAGTGTCCAGCTGCTCTCTGAATTTATTCTGGGTCAGGGCATATGTCCATGTGTTGGTGCAGGTACTGAGAAGCTGAAGCATATTGGTGATGGATTCCAGGTAATAAAGGGGATCTGTGACAGAGTAAAAATATGCCTTTGTAATTCGCTGATAAATATAAAATACAAGCTGGGTCCCCCATAACGTTATACAGCTGCCAGATATACTGAAGAGTAATATGATGGATTTCCTTTGTATCTCCATTTCTGGATCCTTGCCATTCTCTCCATTGAGGTGACCCCGGAGTGGCCTGTGGACTTTACTTGCTGCTAAAATATGTCTGAGCGTCAGAAGATTGAGTAGCAACAGCAGGAACAATGGTGCCAAAGCAATTAAAATCAGATAAAATGTGTCAAAACCAGCCCATGCAGTCAAAGTAACGAAGTTCGCTTTTGTAATGTTATTCCAGGGAATAGTCGAAAGGGTAGTTCTGGAAAAGCACAGCAGGTCAGGCAGCATCCGAGGAACAGGAGAATCAACCTTTCATCAGGAATTTGGCTAAAATGTCGACTCTCCCGCTCCTCAGATGCTACCTGACCTGCTGTGCTTTTCCAGCAACACACTCTCGATTCTGATCTCCAACATCTGCAGGGTTCACTTTCTCTAATACCAGGGAATATTATCAATCATGTACAAAGCTTCATACCTGAAGTACCAGGCGACAGACATTAAACTACCCAAAACAGTCACTATCCTTATTACAACAGCTGCCATTTTCTTTGTACAATGCTTCATTTTCAATTCATCGCAACATATGGCCACAAACCGATCGAAGGTGAAAGCAACTGTGAGTGAAATGGAAACCTCTGTTGATGTGAAAACCAGGATATAAATAAAAATACACACAGGTGGAATGAACAAGAATGAGCCATGGAAATACATCTGAGCAATCCTGTAGAATATTGGTTCAGCAATAATGACCAGGAGATCGGCTGCTGCCATTGCAAACAAGGAGCAAGAAATACATTTGGAGAGGCCACATTTTCCTCTGGACGGAATAATAATCACCAACATGATCACTTGAAGAGTGAAAAAAACAAATCAAATTTTAAAATTGTGTCAGGCAACACCTCAGCCAATATTTTGAGAGGATCCAGAATGCCATTTCTATTCTTTCGGGCACAGTAAGCATTCAAAACTGATTTTTCTGCATAGAACACCCTGTCAGGTAATGATGTTTAAGATAATTCTCATCAGAAATGTGGAAATCAAAGGGTTTTCTTTGTTTCTTTTCTCTGAACTTCCAAGAGCCAATTATTGGATGCTCGGGAGGGATCTCTCACATCTTCATACAGGAGCATCAATAGCTCCTTCCCACCCTTAGAAATCCCAGACCAAAACAATTGAAATTAAATCCCACTGCTTCCTCTGTTTGAACATTTTGTTTTCTTCGCAGACTTGCTGCGTCAATTGCTGCGTTAATGTCCAAACACCTGCTCTCTGTTTCAGCCCACTGCCATTCCAAAGGCAGAGTCTACAAAAACCAACCTGTAACTACCTTTCAGGCCTGGCTACAAAAATAGATCATGTTTGTTCTTTTTTAACACAAGTGGCTACTCACAGTGCAAAGGTCACCTTTCATCTCCCGTAGTTCACAACTCCAAACCAAATATTAATAAAAATAAAATAATGAAAAACCTGGTGGATTCTTACAGCAAAGTTTATTACTCTGTCCCTTTCAATATGATGTTGTTCCCCTGCCCTTTCATGTGTCATTTTTCAGACAAACCCTGTCCTTTAATTGAGGGAATTTAAATTCACATCAATTCCACTGACCAATCCCTCATTCTGAGACTGTAATGACTTACTGCTGAATGACATCTTCAACCCTGCCTCCCCCAGACAGACAAAACAACTTGGTGGTATCAACTTTAATAATATATTAATTTGATAAGATTGATTTGTAAGGCAATGCATTATGGGTGGCACAGCAGCACAGTGGTTAGCACTGATGCCTCACAGCACCAGAGACCTGGGTTCAATTCCCACCTCAGGCAACTGTCTGTGTGGAGTTCGCACATTCTCCCCGTGTCTGCGTAGGTTTCCTCCGGGTGCTCCGGTTTCCTCCCACTGTCCAAAAACCTGCAGGTTTGGTGAATTGGCCATGCTAAATTGCCCGTAGTGTTATGTGAAGGGGTGAATGTAGGGGAATGGCCCTGGGTGGGTTGCTCTTCGGCGGGTCGGTGTGGACTTGTTGGGCCAAAGGCCTGTTTCTACACTGTAAGTAATTTAATTACTTCAAATCACATCTCATCTGGCAATGCATTACAGACACCTACCACCCTCTTGGCTCCAATGGGGACAATGCAGGAGCAGTAGAAAGCATTTTGCTAACTGAAGCCATGTTGTCCCTCGCTAAAAGAGGGCCTACCCACAATGCCCAGGAACTGACTGTGAGCAACCCATTCCACACTGTGTATAGGAAACGTTATCTAAACAGCCCGCTGATGGGATTCTCTCACTCGCAATGACACTGCACCTCTGGAGGTCCCGAAGGCTCTCTCTCTCTCCATGGGCGCTCCAGCCGACACAATACCCCCACAGACAAAATGTCACCAAACTACTCAATATGGATGCTGAAAATGTGTTGCTGGGAAAGCGCAGCAGGTCAGGCAGCATCCAGGGAACAGGAGAATCGACGTTTCGGGCATAAGCCCTTCTTCAGGGCTTATGCCCGAATGATTCCTGAAGAAGGGCTTATGCCCGAAACGTCGATTCTCCTGTTCCCTGGATGCTGCCTGACCTGCTGCGCTTTTCCAGCAACACATTTTCAGCTCTGATCTCCAGCATCTGCAGACCTCACTTTCTACTCAATATGGATGACCTTAGCCCTATGAGCCTTATGGACAGGATGTTACTGATTATTTATTCAATATTCTGAGACTGGCTAACCTCCTGTTACCATTGTTTACCTGCTCTGTACTGTCAGACCCAAATTATTGTTCGCCCACTTTGAACAGTATTAACATATCAACTGTGATTCGAACTGTATTGTCTTGCAATCAACTATCAATCTCTTGTAACCCTTTATAAACTGTATATGCCTGTACCTGGGTGAAGATGCTATGACTCATCTGTGCAGAGCAACTATTCTGTATATGAGCAGTCTTTAACCTCTCCCCACTGTATGGTGAAATAAACAAGCATGTCAATTTCACAAGGTCTGCCTATGAGCTTTATTTGAAATTGGACAAATCTCTGACAGACAAAAGAACTATGTTCCAGAAATGAGGTGTGATTGACAGTCCTTGACATTAAGGCCACATTTGACCAGCTGTGACATGAAGTAGCCTGAGCAAAACTGGAATCACTAGGAATTGGGGAGAACTCTCGGCTCGATTGAGTCATATGTGACACAAATGTAGATGTCTGTGGTTGTTGGAGGGGTATCATCTCTGCCTGAGGATATCTCCGCAGGAATTCCTCAGGGGAATGTTCCAGGACCAAACATCTTCAACTGTTTCTTCAATGTCCCACCCTCCATCCCAAGGTCAGAGGTTGGGATGTTTACAGATGGTTGCACAATATTCAGCCCCATTCCTGACTCCAGAAGCTTGACACCATGTGGGACAAAGCACTATGGTTGGAAAATCCACAAACATTCCAACCTCGGGTGACTGTCTGTGTGGCGTTTGCACATTCTCCCCGTGTCTGCATTCATGTCTTCCCACAGTCCAAAGATGTGCAGGTTAGGTGGATTGGCCAAGCTAAACAGCCCACTGTCTCTGGGTGGACTGACATTTGTAAATGCAGGATTACAAGGTTAGGGCATGAGTCTGTGTGTGAATGGGATGTTGTTCAGAGGGTCAGGGAGCTCCCCCACACAGCAGCAGTGTGCACCATCTACTCGACACATTGTACAAATTCGCCAATCCTCCTTAGACAGCACCTCCCATTTCCACTTAAAGTGAGAAGCACAAGATAGTTTGGAACACCAGCATCTCCCAGATCCCCTCCAATCCACTGACCACACTCCCATGGAAATATATCACCCTTCTGTGATGGTGGGTTGAAACTTTAGAATTCCCTACCTACTGGAATCTTGGATCTACCTACAACACATGCACTGCCCTGGTTTATGCAGGACGTTCAGTGCCAAAGCCTGAAGACAAATAGACATGATCAATAAAAACTCACCCAGCCAGGAGGGTGCCTATCCCCTGATTGATTTATGAAGAAAAGTAAATGTCCTTTTTTTTGGCTTTTGCTAACTTTTCCCTGTTTTATACTGAAGCTGGAGCATTCAAAATATCCTCATCCCAATTTCCCAGGACGAGGCAGTGACATTGAAGTAATAGGCTTTGGGGAGTCAGGAGGTGAGTCACTTGCTGCAGTATTCCTCACCTCTGACTGCACTTGGAGCCACTGTCCAGGTGAGTCCAGTTGAGTATCTGCTCAATAGTAACCCCCAGGATGTTGATAGTGGAGGAGTCAGTGATGGCAAGACAATTGACTGTGGTTGCACTGTCTCTTATGGGATGGGAAATAACTTCTGATAGAATGTACAAGTCATGGTTTGCAAATGTTTGCAAATTTAGAAATGGCCCAGTGGTCAGCATTGTTCCTCACAGTGCCAATTCCACCCATGAGTGACTGAGCAATTTGCACATTCTCCCCGTGTCTGCATGCGTCTCTTCCCACAGTCCAAAGATCTGCAGGTTAGGTGGATTGGCCAAGCTAAATACCCCTTTGGGTCAGGGGATGTGCAGGTTCAGTGGATTAATAATTGTAAATGCAGGGTTACAGGGATAGGGCATGAAGCTGTGTCTGGGTGGGATGCTCTGCAGAGGATCAGTGCAGATTCAATGAGCTGAATGGCCTCTTTCCTCACTGTAGGGATATTCGAAGTGAATGTAGCAGCTGAGAGTGTGGTGCTGGAAAAGCACAGCAGATCAGGCAGCATCCGAGGAGCAGGGGAATCGATGTTTCGGAATGGTTCCTGATGAAGGGCTTTTGCCTGAAACATCAACTCCCCTGCTGCTCGGATGCTGCCTGACCTGCTGTGCTTTCCCAGCACCACACTCTCGACTATAATAATAATAATTTCATGCCTCAGGCGACTGACTGTGTGGAGTTTGCACGTTCTCCCCGTGTCTGCGTGGGTTTCCTCCGGGTGCTCCGGTTTCCTCCCACAGTCCAAAGATGTGCAGGTCAGGTGAATTGGCCATGCTAAATTGCCCATAGTGTTAGGTAAATGGGTAAATGTAGGGGTATGGGTGGGTTGCGCTTCGGCGAGTCAGTGTGGACTTGTTGGGCCGAAGGGCCTGTTTCCACACTGTAATGTAATGTAATCTAATCTAATCTATAATCTGCAAAGTCTGCAGTCCTCACTTTCTCCTGACTGTAGCAGTTGCACTTGTCCAAAAATTTCTTGCGTTCAGAAGGAGCAATTTTTTGTTGTGGATATTGTGTATGTAGCTGCCCAGCATCGTTGGTGGTGAGGGGGTGAACGTTTGTGGAAAATAGTTTGCTCGTTACTTTGTCGTGGATGGGATTAAGCTTCTTGAATGTTGTAGCTGCACTCATCCAGTTCAGTGGACAATAGGCAATCCCGCTCTTGTCATGATGTAATGAGCCTTCTCAGGCAGGCTCCATCGAACACCATCTCGGTAGGTTCACGGAAGCCCCGATGGTGTATTGTGGAGGGCCAGATACACCAGCCACCCCACACTGATATCAACAAGTGAGAATGGAGTGAGATTTCATTTTGTTATAAAGAGAGAATCAAAGAAACATGAAAACGAGAAGCTGAATGTCCCAGGCTCACTGGGACAGTTTCAAGCCCAAACACCATTTTAAAAATACTTTCTGTATGTAATTTACAATTCTTTCTCCTGATTCTCACAGTCACACCCTGACAATTAAATCTGAAAGGTAGCCCCAGCCTCTCCTCGATTGCTGGTGGTGGAACAGAATGATCTGACTTTATATATTCTCAATGAACGAGGGTGTCCAGATAATGTGACTGATCATGGATATACATTGAAGTCCCGAAAGTGTGTTATCGGAAGCGTGCCAGTGGGACTGCGAATACGCATCGCCAACAAATACCAAATCAGGTTTGATCGTACGGGGATTTCGGGATCACGTCTTTAAGAGAATGATTTTTTTCTGAGACAGAGGGAGGGTACCTTGTTCCTCACAGACTGCCAGCACATATATTCTGTCCTGGGTAAAAGTACAAAAGAACAAAGAGCAGGAACAGGCCATTCAGCCCAACAAGCCTGTGCTGTCACATGATACCTTTCTCAACCAGAAACACTTGACCTCGATATGGTCTGTATCCCTCTATTGGCTCCATCCCTCTATGGGTGACAGGTCCCTTAGCTGTGTCTGACCTCACTCTGACACTTCGGCTCTCAGTCCCTCTCTTCCCTCCCACAATAACAACAGCCCTCCCATCCTCACCTACCATGGCCTTGAATATCAGATAGTCCTCCCTGAGTCACCATCCATCATATCCTTCTCCTTTGTGAATACGAATGCAACATGTTCATTAAGGACCTTACCCACATCGTCTGGCTCCACACATAAACAACCCTTTGTCCTTGAGTGGACCGACCTTTTCCCAAGTTACTCTTTTGCTCATTATAAATGTATACAATTCCTTAGGATTTTCCTTAATATTGTCTGCAAAGTCATTTCGTGGCCACTTTAAACCCTCCTGTTTTCTTGTTTGAGTTTTTTCCTGGGACCTTGCATTCTTTAAGGGTTCTGTTGGTCTTCTGTCTCCTAATCTTTATATTTTGGATAAACACTCAATTTCTCTTGTCATCCTTGTCGCCTTTATCCTTCACTTTCACAGGATCCTACTGGTCATGAACACAAATTAACTGGATTAAAGAGATTCCTGTGTGCCAGATGAAAAGTTACACTCAACCAGTGCCCCCAGTCTACGTTCTCCAGTCCCTGCTTAATGTTCCTTTTCTCGATCACCTCCTGGCTGTTGACAGACCTGGGGAAGAATCAAGTCAACATGATTGTATCCTTCCCTCCCTGAGCTCGAACCATATGGCTTTGTGGGTGAGCCTTCCAAGGGTCTTACCTCGGTAAAGTTCTGATATTCTCCATTATCAGGAACACAGTTCCCCCATCTGTTAACATCACTATCTCGCTTGAAACCATCAAAATGTTGAAATGTTCAGATGCCAGTGTTGCCCCTCTTACAATAAAGTCTCTGTCGTAGCTACAGCATCATAGTTTAACATATGAATCCAAACTCTAAACTCATTTGCTTTACCTGCCATCCCCTTCACATTCAAACAAGTACAGCCCAGACCAGCAATCCTGATATATTCAGTTCTCTCCATGTCTGTTCTTCCACTGAACCTTATTGGCCTTAATCTCTGCCTCATCCAGAGTCATTTCATTCACTGACCGACTGCTCTCATTCCTGACCCCCTGCCACATCAGTTTAAACTCTGCTGAGTGACACTGGAAACCCTCCCTGTCAGTATATTGGTGCCCCTTCGGTTTAGATGTAACCTTTCCTTCTTGTACAGAGCCCACAATCCCAGGGAGACTTCCAAACTTCCATGTACCTGAAGCCCTACCTCTATTACCAGCTCCTTCGGCACTAATTTAACTGTACTATCCCTCATTTCAATGACATATGGCACAGGATGTAATCCCAAATTACAACACCAGATGATCCTGGTTTTCAACTTCCTACCTACCTTCCTGAACACCCTTTACAGAACCTGATCTCTCTTTCTGCCGATGGTGTCAGTACCAACATAGACTGCAACCTCTGGCTGCTCACCCTCCACCTTCAGAATATCCTGTTCCTGCTCAGAGACGTCCTTGACTTTGGCAACAGGAAGGCAGCACATCAGTCAGGAGCCCTGCTTACAGCTCAGAAATGCCTGTCTGGGCCTGATTATACAGTCTGTTACCAATACAGCTCACCTTCACATCGACCCTCCCTGCTGTACAACAGAGCCGGTCATGGTGTCATTACATTGGCTGCTGCTGCTGCTGCTGCTTTCCACTGAGAGGCCATTCCCAGCTCCCACCCCTCCCAAAACATATCCAAATCAGTGTAACTGTTTATGAGGGGGATGGTCACAGGGTCTCCTGCACTGCCTGCTAACGCTTACTCATCTTCCTGGTGGTCACCGTATTCCTCTCCGTCTGTGTAGCCCTTCCTGGTGATGTGACCAGCTTGGTAAACGTGGTATCCATGACTTCCTCAGTCTCATGGATGCTCCATAATGTGTCCATCCGTAGCTTCAGGAGCTCCATGCTGCAGATCAGGAGTTGCAGCTGATCAGACTGCCTGCACACCGACTCACTACAGACACTGGAAGTGGCCCTGACTTCCCACATATTGTAAGGGGAACATTCCATGGGAATGAATTCTCCTGCCATTGTGAATATTATCAACTAAATCTACCTTATCAACGACAGACAATAAGGCAGGAACTGATTGCACAACCTTACCCACTCAACATCAAACTCAAGGCCTCTACTCAAAAGGCATTTCATTTGACCTTTCATTCCGATAAAAGATGTGTTCAAACTTTCAGTCCCCATTCAGTGTGGGCTGCAGGAACTTAAATCGGCTGGTAATCCACAAATTGTTCCCTTAAGCTGAAAATGAAGAAACTGATTTCCAAATTAATGTGGTTTAACAGACCCCGATCTGGTTCCTCAGTTAACGTAGGTTCTGATCATTTCCCATAGAAATATAAATAACCAAGAGCAGGATAGGCCATTCTGCCCTTCCAGCCTGTTCCACCTTAAAAAATAAATAACTCTGGTCCTCAATCTTAATAACATTTAACCACATTCCCTCCACATCCCGTGATGCTTTTAATAATTTAAACACATTTCAATCTCTTTCTGGAATGTACGCAGTGAACTGACATCCACAGCCTTCTGTGGTAATGAATTCCACAGCTTTAAACACCCTGTGTGTGTGAGGAAATGTTTCATCATCTCACTCCGAAATGTCCAACTCCGTATCCTGAGACTGTGACCCCTTGGTTCCAAGCTCCTCAACAAGGGGGAACATCCTCCCCACATCGGGTCTGTCCAGCCCCATGAGAATTTCATGTAATTCAGTCAGATAGTTTTAATTTGCCGAAACAGGACTAGGTCCAGAAATTTTCAAGTGCCCAGATGAGGGAAGGTGAAGTAGTTTATATGGATTTTGGCAAAGCTTTTCACAAGGTTCCACGCTGGAACTGAATGGGAAGGTGAAAGCAAATGGAACTGAGGGGAGCTTGATGAGATGGATCAGAAACTTGTGAAGTAATAGGACCCACAGGGTATTGGGACAATGGTGTTTGAGTGACTGGAGGCCCATGTCCTGCTGTGCACCCGACTCGGATCAGTACTGGGACTCTTATTGTTTGTCATTTACATAAATGATGGAGATTACAATGTTGGGGGAGTGTGAGGCAAGCTCCCTATGACACTAAGGTTGGTCGGGTGGTTCATAGTGAAGAAGATGGCTGTAGGTTGGAGGAAGATATCGATGGGATGGTCAGACGGGCAGAGCAGTGGCAGATGCTGTTTAACACTAAGAAGTGCAAAGTGATGCACTTTAGAAGAAGAGACAAGAGGAAGGAGTATTTAATGAATGGCAGGACATTGGGGAGCTTAGAGGCACAGAGAGATGGTGCTGCAATTATTCACAGATCCCTGAAGTTGGTGGAACATGTGAATAGGATCGTTAAGGCAGCAGATGGGATCCATCAGCTTCCATCAGTCATGGCAGGAATATAAGAAAGAGCAAGGAGCGAATGTTGGAGTTTTATAGAGTGTTGGTCTGGTCCCAGCTGGAGTACTGTGTACAGTTTGGGTCATCTCATTGCAGCAAGGATGTGACAGGACTGGAGAGGATACAGAGTGGGCTCACAAGAATGTTGAGTGTGTGGTGCTGGAAAAGCACAGCAGGTCAGGCAGCATCTGAGGAGCAGGAGGATCGATGTTTTGGACATAAGCCCTTCATCAGGAATGAGGTTTGTGTGTCGGGAGTCTGAGAGAAAAACGGAAGTGGGTGTGGGACTGGGGTATAAGGTAGCTGGGAATGCAATAGGTAGATGAAGATGTGGGTATCGTAAGATGACAGGTTGGACGGGAGGGTGGAGCGGATAGATGGGAAAGACGGTGGACAAGTCAAGAGGGCAGTGCCGAGTTGGAGGTTGGGGCTGGGATAAGGTGGGGGAGGGGAATGAGGAAACTGGTGAAATCCACATTAATCCCATGTGGTTCCAAGGCAGAAGATGAGATGTTCTTCCTCCAGGCGTCAGGTGATTAGCGTTTGGCGATGGAGGAGGCCCAGGACCTGCATGTCTTTGGTAGAGTGGGAGGGGGAGTAGCCCTCACTCTTACCAGCATGTTGCCTGGGATAGAAATAGTGAAGGAAAAAAGAAGAGTAGATAGGCCTGGATTGTTTTCTTTCAAGAAGGGAAGACTGAGGATGGACATTATTGAGGTTTTTAAGATTATGAGGGGTATGGACCGGGTGAATGAAGAGTAAGTGTTCCCCTTGGTTGAGGGGTCAATCACATGGGGACATATGTTTAAGGTAAGGGGCAGAGGATTCAGAGTGGCTTTGAGAAAAAAGAAGACTTTTTCACTCCAAGGATGGTGGGAATCTGGAATGTATTGCCTGGGAAGGCAGTGAGACCGGAAACCTAACAAGCTTTAAAAGATATTTGGATGAGTACTTGAAATATCATAATAGCATGCAGGTGCAGCAGACTGTGAGGAAGCTGAGCTTCATAGTGAGAGGATTTGAGCATCGGAGTAAGGATGTCTTCCTGCAGTTACACAGGGCCTTGGGAAGGCCACACCTTGAGGGCTGTGTGTGGTTTTGGTCTCCTGGCCTGAGGAAGGACATTGTTACCATTGGGGGAGTTCAGTGAAGGTTCACCAGACTGATTCCCGAGATGGCAGGACGGACAAATGAAGAAACACTGGATCAATTGGGATTGTACTCACTGGGATTGAGAAGAATGAGGGGGCTCTCATGGAAACATATAAAATCCTGATGGGAATGGACAGGCTAGATGCAGGAAGAATGTTCCCGATGTTGGGGAAGACAGAACTGGGGGGTTGCAGTTAATGAATAAGGGGTAAATCATTCAGGACTGAGATGAGGAAGGATTTCTTCACTCAGAGAGTGGTGAACCTGTGGAATTCTCTCCCACCGGAAGCTAATGGGGCCAGTTCATCAGATAGATTCGAGAAGGAGCTGGGTGCAGCTCTTGCGTCTATAGGGATCAAGGGGTATGGAGAGTATGTGGGAGTGGGATACTGAGATTGCATGATCAGCCGTGATTATATTGAATGGTGGTGCAGGCTCAAAGGGCTGAGTGACTATTCCTGGGCCTATTTTCGATGTGTTTGTTGGTGTTGGTGAAACAACCTCTCCCTTCCTACTGTCAATCTTTCAGAATTGGAGAATTCTCTTGGAGTTGGTGATGAGACAGTTCAGAGATGTTACTTCAAGAATGCATATTGTAATTGGAACCCTGTACGCTAATTCCCTCCCAGCTATTCCCTCACAAATACCATGCCCCACACATTCACTGACTCACCCACAAGGTATTCAAAACCCTCCAAGCTTACCTTCACTTGTCCCTTTCTGACTGGTTGGAAGATAACAGTCTGTCTTGAGCAAGATGAAACAGGAACTGGGAAGGTGACACAAGTTCTCATGTGGTTTCCCAACGCTATTTCTAACGTCCATGTTCGGGTGAGTCAGGTGATTGTTAATGTCAGAATAAAAGACAATATTGCTGAGCAGTCCACACAGAAGCAGTGTGTGGGTGTGAGAGCCCTAAGGTCCTTCAGTCAGGTTACCCACAGTTTAAGGAAGGCTCACTGCACCCGAAATGTTAACTTTGATTCCGAGCCACAGAGACAGAGAGTCCCACAGCACGGAGACAGGCCCTTTGGCCCAAACTGGTCCATGCTGACCAAAATGTTCATCCACACTAACCCCATTTCCCTGCACTTAGCCCAGATCCTTCTAACCCTTTCATATCCCTGTATATGACCAAATGCCCTTTAAATGTTGTTAATGTATCCTCTTCAACCTCTTCTGCTGCCAGCTCATTCCATATGGGCACCAAGCTCTGGGTAAAAAGGTTGCCCCTCAGATTTCGTCTCCGCCGCATCTGCTCCCAGGAGGACCAGTTCCAAAACCGTACAACCCAGATGGCCTCCTTCTTCAAGGACCGCAATTTCCCGCCAAACGTAGTCGACAATGCCTTCCACCGCATCTCTTCTACTTCCCGCTCCTCTGCCCTTGAGCCCCGCCCCTCCAACCGCCACCAGGACAGAACCCCACTGGTCCTCACCTACCACCCCACCAACCTCCATGTACAGCGTATCATCCGCCGTCATCTCCGCCACCTCCAATTGGACCCCACCACCAGTGATATATTTCCCTCCCCTCCCCTATCAGCGTTCCGAAAAGACCACTCCCTCCGTGACTCCCTCGTCAGGTCCACACCCCACACCAACCCAACCTCCACTCCAGTTTCCTTATTTTCCCTCCCCCCACCTTGTCTCAGTCAAATCCCTCGAACTCAGCACCGCCTTCCTAACCTGCAATCTTCTTCCTGACCTCTCCGCCCCCACCCCACTCCGGCCTATCACCCTCACCTTGACCTCCTCCACCTAGCGCATTTCCAAAGCACCTCCCCCAAGTCCCTCCTCCCTACCTTTTATCTTAGCCTGCTGGACACACTTTCCTCATTCCTGAAGAAGGGCTTATGCCCAAAACGTTGATTCTCCTGTTCCCTGGATGCTGCCTGACCTTCTGCGCTTTTCCAGCAACACATTTTCAGCTCTGATCTCCAGCATCTGCAGCCCTCACTTTCTCCTCAGATATCCTATTATTGTTTCTCCTCTAACCTTAAACTGATGCCCTCTAGTCCGCAATTCCCCAATCCTGGGAAAAAGAGAGTACACTTACCCTATCCGTGCCTCACCTGATCTTATACACTTCCAAAAGATCTCCCCTCAGTCTCCTACATCCTAAAGAAAGTGTCCTTGCTTGTCCAACCTCTCCCTATAACTCAGACCACTGAGTCCTGGCGACATCCTTGTAAATTTCTTCAGCACTCTTTCCAGTTTAATAACATCCTTCCTGTAGTAAAGTGAACAAATCTGAACACAATATTCCAAGTACGGCCTCATCAATGCCCTGTACAACTGCAACATAACTTCCCAACATCTATACTCAAAGCTCTGACTGGTGAAGGCCATTGTGCCAAAAGCCTTCCTCACTGTCCTATCAACTTGTGACTCCACTTTCAGAGAACTGTGGCCCTTTGCAAACCAGTCCACATTGTAAACTTGGCCCCATTGGAAACCAGGCCCTACTGTAAACCAGACCCCATTGTAAACCAGGTCCCATTGTAAACCAGGCCCCAATATAAATCAGGCCCCATTGTAAACCAGGCCACAATATAAACCAGGCCCTATTGTAAACCAGGCCGCATTGTAAACCAGGCCCCATTGTAAACTTGACCCCATTGTAAACCAGGCCCCATTGTAAACCAGGCCCCATGATAAACCAGGTCCCATTGTATACCAGACCCCATTGTAAATCGGGGCCCCATTGTAAACCAGACCCCATTGTAAATCGGGGCCCCATTGTAAACCAGACCCCATTGTAAACCGGACCTCAACGGACATTGAGCCCCATTGTAAACCAGGCCCCACTATAAACTGGGCTGCATTGTAAACAGGACGTGATTATAAACCAGGCTCCAATGTAAACCGGGCTCCATTGTAAACCAGACCCCATTGTACACCGGTTCCCACTGTAAACTGGACTCCATTGTATACAGGGCCACTTGTAAACTAAGCCCCACTGTAAACCATGCCATATTGTAAACCGGGCTCAACTGTAAACAGGGCTCCATTGTAAACCGGGCACCAATGTCATGTGCACCCCATTGTAAAGCAGACCTCATTGCATACCAGGCCCTATGGTAAAACGGGCCTCACTGTAAGCATTGTAAACCGGCCCCCATTGTAAACGGTCCCCATTGTAAAGCAGACCCCATTGTATCCCGGACCACATTGTAAAACAGACCCCATTGTAAACCAGGTCCCCATTGTAAACTGGGCCCCATTGTAAACTGGGCCCCATTCTAAAGCAGACCCCATTGTAACCCAGACCCCATTGTAAACCGGGCTCCATTATAAACAAGGCTGCTCTGTAAACTGAGCCATATCTTACACTGGACCATATCTTAAACTTGGATGTATCCAACACTAGGCCTCATCCTAAGCTGGGAAGAATCCCACACTGGCCCTAATGCTACATTGGGCTTTACACTAAACTGGGACACATTGTAACCAGGGTTATGTCCTTTATTGGGCCACATTGTAGACATCCCAGACATTATTGAGGGCTCAGGTGGTTATGGAAGCAGTTTAAAACCAACTGTGCATCTCCCACAGTGTGGTCACTATTCACAGTTACCATACAGAATGGGAATTCCTGTTGAATTGAATCAATCACCTCTTTTCACCCCTTTTCAAATCAGCTTAGCTTCTCATTTACTTGGGTGAATGAGTCATCGAGTCAGTCGATCAGAGAACCTGTCTGGGGAATACGAGAAGGTGAAGGAAGCTCCCTTATGGGCATATCAGCTTGTGCCAGAAGCCGACAGGCAACACTTCAGTCATCTAAGGAGGGACCTTGATCAAACAAAGTAATTTTGAGAGGTAGGTAAGGACATTCAAATAAAGCAAAACAATGACGCTCTGAGAGAGACGATTATTTTGGAATAGTTAAAAAATAGGCATATGGCCGAGAATGGAATGTTTTAGGTTAGATGGGCTTCAGATTGGTTTCACATCAGTGCGACATCGAGGGCTGAAGGACATGTACTGGGCTGTAATGTTCTATCTTCTATGTCCACGACTGTCTATGTCTCTTTGTGTCTTTCTATTTTCTCTACAATCCTTTATATCTCTCTATGTCTCTCTGTGTCTCTCTGTATAGTACAGAAGAAACCCTTTGGCCTATCAAGGTTGCCCTACATACCTGCTCGTCCCACCATCCCGTATTTGGCTCACAGACCTGAGTGTTGTGACATTACAAGCTCTTGACCAAAACATTTTAAACATTGTGAGGTTTTTGCTCAACTACCTTCAAAGGCAGTGCATTCCAGACCCCACCACCCTCTGGATGAATCTGTAATCAAATCCTCCTCTAAACCTCCTGCCTTTCACTTTAAAATGATGCTCCTCTTGTTGTTGACCCGTTGACTAAGCAGAACAGCAGGTTCCGAGCCCCCTGTTGTGACGATGCTGCCCCTTTTTACGAGGTTCTGTTGTCTTTGGCTTTTTTTCAAGAGGGGTTGTAAAGGCAGAGGCGCCGAAATGGCTCACAGACTCTGTCTAAGTCATCAATCAGAGCAGGCCTTTCAGTTTGTATTTAACACTGTTGTACAATGAAAGGGGCATGGCCAGTTCTCCCAGTTCAGATTAATTCTAGTTTGGTTTAGTTTTAACAGGGAGTCAGAAATTACTGGTAGCAGAGAGACAGCTACAGTGAAAAGAGGTTCCCTGCTTCATCAGAGGTCTTGCCTGAAGGTTCTTTCTGAAATCTCTCCCGTCTGTAAGAACCTGGGTTTGAATTTACCTTTTGCCGATGGGTGTGTTTATGGGACGTTGCTGGAATTGGAACAGCTTCACTGAGTTGCAATAGAGTCGATTGTTATTCCATATTTTGTTTTCTTTGGTTGGTGTTTCAACCGTAGCGTGTAAATAAATTCCGTTTTGTTTAAAGCCAAGTGGTTTGACCAGCTGCATCATTACTGGAATATCCACTCTACATCTGCCTTTCAAATAAGGTTAGGGTCTGGGCTGCCGTCTTAAAATGTTTTGAGGGGGTCTGGCCTGGTCCAGGGCTCTTGCGGGATTTGTTCTATAGTTCCAATTTGGAATTAGGGTTTTTGGATTCGAAGGTGGTGAGTGGTGGTTGTTAGTACCTTTTGTTCTGGGTGTTGGTTTTAGCAGGGCTTGGTGTAGTCATGGCTCCTTCAGTCACTAAGAGTTTTCTGGGGTTGGAAGAAATGACTTTGGAGTTTGAGGTACATTCATCCGTGAGAAAAGGAGAGAAATTACAGCAATCGCTCGACATTTACATTTGCTGGAAACACCATTGGAAATGGCTAAGATGTATTTGAAAGTGAAGCAGCTTGAGTTAAAGGTGAAAGAAAAAGAAATGAACCAAATTGAATGACAATTAAAAGCAGAGAATAAAAGAAAAAGACAGAACTGCTTTCGCAGAACATAAAGAAAAGGAGAGAGAACAAAGGGAGAAAGAGAGAGAGTTTGAACTTCAGAAACTGGTCCTTCGAGAGGAAAGTCGGCTTAAAAGGATGGAGGGGAAGGCTGAAGGTAAGCTGAGGGAGGAGGAGAGTGAGGATAAGCAATTATCTTTGTACACCCCAGTCCAACACCGGCATCTCCGAATCATCACAACACTCTATGTCTCTCTGTGTCTCTTTGTGTCTCTTTTTGTTTTTCTGCAACTCTCTGTCTCTCTGTGTCTCTCTTTATGACTCTCTATGTCTCTCTGTGTCTCTCCACCTGTCTATGTCACTCTATGTCTCCTTCTGATTCGTTGTGTTTTTCTCTGTCTCCCTGTGTCCTTCTCAGACAATCTTGTCTCTATGACTCACTGTGTCTCTCACTGATTCTCTACATTTTTCTATGTCTCTGTATGTCTCTCAACAAATCTCTGTCTATCTGTGTCTCTCTGTGACTCTATATGTCCTTGTGTCTCTCTCTAACTCTTTGTGTCTCTCTGTCTCTCCGTCTCTCTCTCTCTCTGGCTCTTTGTGTCTCTCTGCGTCTCTGTGTGTCTCTGTGGCTCTCAATGACTGTACATTTCTCGACAACTCTCTATGTCTATCTGTGTGCCTCTCTGACTCTCTATGTCTCTCACTCACTCTCTACATTTATCTATGTCTCTCTATGTCTCTCTGTGTCCCTCGAGGTCTCCCTGTGACTCTCCACGACTCTCTGTGTCTCTTTGTGTCTCTCTATGTCTCTCTGTGTCTCTGAGTCTCTGTGTCACTGCTCTGAGAGGAGACTACATCGGGAGAAACGGACACAGTAGATGATGTATGTGGAAGTACAGGTAAATGTTTGACAGATGTGAAAGGATCCTTTGGGGCCTTGGACGGAGGTTAGGGGGGAGGTGTGGGCACAATTTTCCCAATTCGTGCGGTGTCAGGGGAAGGTGCCGGGAGGGGAGGGTGGGATGGTGGGAGGCGTGGACCGAACAAGGGAGTCACAGGGGGAATGGTCTTTATGGAAAATAGATAGGGATGGGGAGGGAATTATATCCCTAGTGGTGTGTTCTGTTTGTAAACGGTGGAAATAGTGGTGGATGATGTGATATATCTGAAGGTTGGTGGGTGGAAGGTGAGGACCGGGGGGATCTGTCATTGCTGTGATTGGAGGGTGGGGTTCAAGGGTGGAGGCACAGGAAGTGGATGAGATGTGCTGGAGGGGGTCATTGGCAATATGGGAGGGGACATTGTGGTCTTTGAGGAAGGAGGTCATCTGGTGGGTTTTGTGGTGGAACTGGTGTTCCTGGGAGCAGATGGGGTGAAGGCGGAGGAATTGGGAATGAGGGATAGCATTTTTAGAAGATGCAGGGTGGGCCGAGATGAAGTCCAGGTAGCTGCAGGTGTTGGTGGGTTTTTTTTACAGAGCAGCGAGGAGAGAGGGTGGAGAGAAGCAAGGGCTGCCGGGAAGGGTAGGTTTTTCCACTTTTTCCTGTCCAGGAGCAGCGGGAGACACAGTGGAGGTGACGTGGAGACCAGGAGAGTGCCGGGAAGGTAAGGACTGAGTATATATTTGTGCAGACTCTAAACCTGAGATTCTACACGTGTAGTATCTCCCTCCCGCACCCCTCTCCTCGAACCAGAAGAACAAGACTCTCTAAGATAAGGATTTTATTTTTTCTATTTCTTTATTTTCCTATATTTAAGTGCATTGTTTGGTTTTAGTTAGCTGATACAAAGCTAAGCTTACAATGGCAGGGGACCTCAGACCCGTGGCATGTGCCTCTTACTTGATGTGGGAGCTCAGGGACGTGGCTGTCGTTCCTGACTCTTACACTTGCAAGAAGTGTGTCCAGCTGCAGCTCTTGTTTGACCACATGACGACTCTGGAGCTGCGGATGGACTCACTGTGGAGCATCCGCGATGCTGAGGAGGTCGTGGATAGCTTGTTTAGTGAACTGGTCACACCGCAGGTTGGAATTGCTGAGGGGGACAGTGAATGGGTGACCAAAAGTCAGAAAAAAAGAGTAGGAAGGCAGTGCAGGTGTCCCCTGCAGTCATCTCCCTCCAAGACACCTATACCGTTTTGGATACTGTTGGGGGAGATGGCTCACCAGGGGAGGGCAGCAGTTGCCAAGATCATGGCACCGTGGCGGGCACTGCTGTTCAGAAGGGCAGGAAAACGACTCATAGAGCCATAGTCAGAGGGGATTCTATTGTTAGGGGAGTAGATAGGCGGTTCAGTGACTGAAAACGGGACTCCCGGATGGTATGTTCCCTCCCAGGTGCTCGGGTCAGGGATGTCACCGATCGGCTGCAGAGCATTCTAAAAGGGGAGGGTGAACAGCCAGTTGCCTTGGTGCATATAGGCACCAACGATAGAAGTAGAAAACAAGATGAGGTCCTGGAAGCAGAATTCAGGGAGCTCGGAGAGAAGTTAAAGAGGAGGACCTCAAAGGTGGCAGGGGCCTGGCGACAGAAGAGAAACCAAGTAGGCAGCGAGGTGGAGATTGGAGACTGTAAGAATCATGAAGATAGCATTAATAAAGGGAAGAGTAGGCAGGGAGCAGATGAGCACAAAAGAACTGGTGGCCTGAAATACATCTATTTTAATGCAAGGAGCATAGTGTGTAAGGCAGATGAACTTAAGGCTTGGATTGGTGCCTGGGAGTTATTGCAATCACAGAGAAGGATTGGCAACTAAATATTCCAGCATATAGATGCTTTAGACAGGACAGCGAGGGAAGTAAAGGGGGGGTGGAGTTGCATTGCTGGTCAGGGATGATATCACGGCTGTGCTTAAGGAGGGCACTATGGAGGCCTTGGATAGTGAGGCATTATGGGTGGAGCTGAGAAATAAGAAGGGTACAGTTACATTGTTGAGGCTGTATTACAGGCCTCCCAACAGCGAGGGTGAGGTAGAAGAACAAATAGGCCAACTGATTATGGAAAGATATAGAGGCAATAGGGTGGTGGTGATGGGAGACTTTAATTTTCCCAGCATTGACTGGGATACACTTAGCGTCAGAGATCTGGATGGGGTAGAATTTGTAAGAAGCGTCCAGGAGAATTTTCTTGAGCAGTATGTCAATAATCCAACGAGGGAAGGGGCCATATTGGACCTGGTACTGGGGAATGAGCCAGGTCAGGTGGTAGAAGTTGCGGTGGAGGATTTCTTTGGGAACAGTGACCACAATTCTGTAAGTTTTAGAATACTCATAGATAAAGATGGGAGTGGTCCTAAGGGAAGACTACTAAACTGGGCCAAGGCCAGTTATATCAAAATTAGGCAGGAGCTTGGAAATGTGGATTGGACACAGCTGTTTGAAGGGAAGCCCACATTTGAGATGTGGGAGGCTTTCAAAGATAGCTTAAAGATACTGCAGGGGAGGCATGTGCCGTTTAAGGCAAAGGATACGAAGGGCAAGAATCGTGAACCGTGGATGACAGGAGAAATTGTACGACTAGCCAAGAGGAAAAGGGAAGCGTACATAAGGTCTAGGCAGCTAAGAACAGAACAGGCCCTGGAGGAATATCAGAAGAGTAGGACAAGTCTTAAACGAGGAATCAAGCAGGCTAAAAGGGATCATGAAATAGCTGCAGCTCGCAGAATTAAGGAGAAGCCCAAAGCATTTTATTGTTGTGTAAGAAGTAAGCAGATAACTAGAGAAAGGATTGGTCCACTAAAGGATAATTAAGGAAGGCTGTGTGCCGAACCTGAGAGAACGGGTGAGATTCTGAATGATTACTTTGCATCAGTGTTCACTGAGGAGAGGAACATGATGAATCTTGAGATTAGAGACAGAAGTTTGATTAGTCTGGATCACATTGACATAAGTAGGGAAGATGTGTTGGGTAGGCTGGAGGTTATTAAGGTGGACAAATCCCCAGGACTGGATGGGATCTATCCCAGGTTTCCGAGGGAGGAGGGAGAGGAAATAGCTAGCGCCCTGACAGAAATCTTTGTGGCATCCTTAAATACAGGTGAGGTGCCAGAAGACTGGAAGGTTGCTCATGTTGCCCCCTGTACAAGAAGGGTAGTCGGAATATTCTGGGTAACTACAGAGCATTGAGCCTGACGTTGGTGGTGGGAAAGTTGCTGGAGAGCGTACTGAGGGATAGGATCTATTTATATTTAGAAAAGAATGGGCTTATCAGTGATAGGCAACATGATTTTGTGTGGGGGAGATCGTGCCATACCAACTTCATAGGGTTCTTCGAGGAAGTGACCAAGTTGATAGATAAAGGAAGGGCTGTTGATGTCATATACATGGAATTTAGTAAGGCATTTGATAAGGTTCCCCATGGTAGACTAATGGAGAAGGTGACGTCACATGGTGTACCGGGTGTTTGAGCTCTGTGGATAAAGAACTGGTTGAACAACATGAGACAGAGATTAGTAGTTGAAGGGAGTTTCTTGCAATGGAGAAAGGTGACCAGTGGTGTTCCACAGGGGTCAGTGTTGGGGCCACTGTTCTTTGTAATATACATAAATGATCTGCAAGAGGGCACTGTTGGTATGAGAAGCAAGTTTGCAGATGACACAAAGATTGGTGGAGTCGCAGAAAGCATAAGGGACTGTCAAAGAATACAGGAGGATATAGATAGACAGGAGAGTTGGGTGGAAAATTGGCAGATGGCACATAGGCAAGACTAACTCTAGAGCAAATTATACAATGAACGGAAGAGCCTTGGGAAATGTTCATGGGCAGAGAGATCTGGGAGTGCAGGTCCATTGTACCCTGAAAGTTGCTGCACAGGTGGATAGAGTGGTCAAGAAAGGATATAGTATGCTTGCCTTCATTGGACAGGGTATTGAGTATAAGAGCTGGCGAGTCATGTTAAAACTGTACAAGGCATTGGTTTGTCCGCATTTAGAATACTGTGTACAGTTCTGGTCGCCACATTATCAAAAGGATGTGGGTGCTTTGGAGAGGGTGCAGAGAAGGTTGACAAGGATGTTGCCAGGTATGGAAGGTGCTTGCGATGAAGAGAGGTTGAGTCGGTTAGGTTTGTTTTCATTAGAAAACAGGAGATTGAGGGGGGACCTGATTGAGGTTTACAAGATCATGAAGGGTAGAGACAGGGTGGATAGAGACAAGCTTTTTTCCAGGGTGAAAGATTCTATAACGAAAAGTCACGCTTTTAAGGTGAGAGGTGGAAAGTTTAAGGGGATGCACACGGCAAGTACTTCACACAGAGGGTTGTGGGTGTCTGGAACGCGTTGCCAGCAGAGGCAGATTCAATTAAGATGCGTCTGGACAGAAAATGAGTAGGTGGGGAGCAGAGGCAGAGCAGATGCTTAGGAATTGACCGACAGGTTTAGACAATACATTTGGATCGGCTCAGGATTGGAGGGCCGAAGAGCCTGTTCCTGGGCTGTAAATTTTCTTTGTTCTTTGTTCTTTGAATAGACCCATGACCCACTGGCACTGAGTGACCAGACCACTGCTGACCTCACGGGAAAGCTGAGTGGCTTTTGAGTCCAGTATCTTCAGAGAGTGCAACCAGACTCTCGGGGGCACTGTGTCCTCTCTACGTTCACCCAGCAGCTTGGGCAGCATTGAGGAAACGCTGACAGCCTCCTGGTAGTTCACTGGGTTTCTGATAAGGAAGAAGTCTCCATGAAAGGTGCAGTGCCATCTCTCCACATGTTTCTTGTTCTCATCCGATACGTCACCTGAGCCCTTTCCCCCGGTTTGGAGGGTGGGGATCTTTCTAACCATCACCTCCAGGTTTCGCTGGATGTTCTGTATGTTGCCAGTAGAGGAATGATCCTGGTCAAACAGAAAGAAGGCCTGAGCACCGTCCAATCCCCCCGTGGCAATGTGAGTGGCTGAGCCCTGCTCAAAGACAGAAAGGGAGGTGATCTGCTGCGGCCCCAGTGAGGTCATGGTAAGCTCCTCAAACTGGGTGGGAGCTCGGTACTGGATGGTGTAATGATACTATGGCTCGGAGAGCTGTATATTGTTCTGGGTTTTTATTTGAAGAAAATTGGAGTGAGACGTTTTGAGCAGCTTGTGAGACCTTGGGTTTTCTTTAATTTAGACCAACAGAAGCAGCCTGAATGGTTGGGGTCAGGCTCCGACAGAACCAAGATGTTTAGTTTTACTTTTCAGCTGCAGTCGCTGGGGTCTTGAAGCTGGGTTTGGAAGCTGCAGTACATCTCTCCGTGCTCCTCTCTCTCTGAGTTTTCTCTTGGTGTTTTATCTCCCGGGTTGGAGATTGTCATGGGAGACAATTGGTTTTCTGAATTTGCTTTTATTCAGGATGTGTTTATGGGAACTTACGATATTGGAAAAATTAATTACTGTACTTAATGTAACTGCTGTTAAGCGCTTCAATAGAGTTACAATTAAGCCAATGTTTTTATTGTGATTTTGTCTATATTTTAGCTTTCATGTAAAGATGAAGTGTGTTTTGCTGAAGATGAAGTAGTTTGACCAATCGGAATGTGACTGGAATGCGACACCTTGCATTGCCCTTTAAAATAGGAATGGGTGAGGTCCTAGACAGGCTTCTGAGTATATTGGAAGGAATTGGCTCTGGTGCAGAAACATAGAATCATAGGACCCCGACCGTGTGGAAACAGGCGATTTGACCCAACAAGGCCACACTGACACTCTGAAGAGTAACACAGCCAGAAACATTCCCCAACCCTATTACTCAACATTTCCCTGACAATGCACCTAATAAACACACCCCTGAGCACGGTGGGCTATTTCGTGTGGCAAATTCACCGAACCTGCACATCTTTGGAGTTTGGGGGTGAACAGGAAGAGCTGGCAAAAAGCCACACAGACGTGTGGAGAATGTGCAAACTCCACCCAGACAGTCACCCAATGGTGGAATTGAACCTGAGTCCCTTTTGATGTGAAGCAGCAGTGCTAACCACTGAGCCAGCGTGCTGCCCAAAATAAATAGATGGCTTTTGTTGGATCATGATCTCTAAAGTCAGGTTGGGTTTAGGATTATTGGACTCAGCGGCAGGGTGTGGTGACAGTGATGCATTTGTTTGCTTTGAGTAAGGTGTGTCTTGTGTAAAAATGGCTCTTTCAGTTCCTGAGAGTATCCTGGGGGAGGGCGAGGTCACTTTGGGAGATTTCCTGAAAGTGAACAAGACAAAGCATTTGGAATTGGCAAACAAGATGGAGCTGGGATTGTCCAGGGCCGGGAGGAAAGGAGAAATATTTGTGACAATCACACAGCATTTACAAATGCCAGGAATGTCATCAGGGTCTTGGGAAATGGTGAAAGATCAAATGGAAATGAAGTGGCTTGAACATGAAAAGGAAATGAAACCGTTTGAAATATGATTGACAGCAGAGGAGAAGCTGAAAGGGAGAATAGCTCCGACAGAGAGTAAAGAAAAGGGAAAGATGGCCCGAGCAGAATAAAAGTAGAAAGTGAGAGTATTTGCACTTCGGAGGGGAGATCTGAAAATGCAAAGTTGATTTAAAATGGTCGAGGGAGAGGTGAAAAGTCGGAGGGGTGATGAGGGTAGTGATAGAGAGCATCCCCATCGGAGCTGAAGGCCCGGTGGGGATCTGGTTAAATACGTCCGAGTGTTGCAGAAGTTCAATGAGTAGGAAGTCGAAGCCTCAGTCTAAACATTATGGCACAGACAGCAGCACACAGGGGGGCACATACCTTCAATACATTATCTGGGCTGGCACCAATTGTTAACGTTTACTTGAGAATGTAACTTTTAAAAAACGCTTTGCAATTTACATATGAAAGAAGTGAAACTGACGGATAAGAGACTGAACAAACAGTCAAGGTATTTTTCAATGTATCGTTTTGGTTAAATTACACTGTCAACTTTTGCTATAAATTCTGTCCGACAATCGTGTCCTCCACAACCACCTGATGAAGGGGTAGCGCTCAAAAAGCGAGTGCTTCCAATTAAACCTGTTGGACTATAACCTGGTGTTGTGTGATTTTTAACTAGGGACAGGCTGGGCAGGCAACACTGAGAATCAAGTGTGTACCGTCGTGAATCCCAGGGAGCCTGGGAAAGGTGGCCTCAGACCCTGAAGACCATGTTAACAGCGAGCTGTCAGGATTATCCGAATGATTGGGATAAAGGTTTCCAATTCATATTGTTTACCATTAGAAATTCCCCAAACAAACTGACTCCGTTTACTCCCTTTGAATGAATATTCTGACATGAAGTGATGGAGCCTTTGAAATTAGGAGGGTTTTTGAGTTACAGACCTGGGGGTATTCCAGCCAAGTTCTGGCAGTGATTGTCCCTTTCACCCTGTGGACCGAGCAGGAGGCTGGGGTCGGGGCGTGGGCACAGGGTCGGAGGGGGGAACTATCTGTGTGCTTTTGTCTGTCTCTGTGTGAGAATTTGAATCTCAATCCTGGTTTTGATCCTTTAACCTCCCTCCCTCCCTGAGACTACAACCTCAGCCATCTCCAGAATATGTGTTGGATGCCTTTCCATGAGGAATAACGGTGGGTTACACAGAGACTGTGGACACAGAAAGACTCTGTCCTAGCAAGGCTACAACAGCTGGTGGGAATGGTGAAAATGGAAGGGCCAACAACCCGGGCTGACACCTTTGTGCTCCCACCAGACCAGATCACTGCTGAGGGTGACATACTGGGGAGCAAGATTGACTGTCCCAGGCAAAGGTCACCACCAGATACAGGCTGAAATCAACCAGGGTCATACAATGGTTTCCAAGATATCCTGGGAAGAAGCTATATCTTGTGTCCAGGGCTGGATACCGACATAGCTACATTGGTGGGCAATGCCCAGAGTGCCAACAAAGAGAAAAATCGCCACCGGTGGCTCCCACCCCACATTCACGGGAACGACCGTGTTAATCCTAAATTCGGTGACATGGTGTCTATGCCTGTCCTTTCATGGGTGCAATGTCCCTGGTCAGGGTGGATGTACTTTCAATGTTATTGGATCTGCACGTTTGAGAAGCGAAATAATCTATTTCTGTTCATAAACCTCATGTTCACATTGAAACCATGAGGAGCCTCTCGGACGTAATACAAAAAGGCATCATTGAAAAATTAGGGCCAGACAGTTCAGGTGCAATGTTTGGAAACATTTCAACATCCACAGTGTGGTAGGTGTTCACTTCCACATGTGGCAGTTGGTGGTAAATCAGTTGTTAGTTTTAAATCTGAAATTGATTATTGCTGTACAAAAAAATTAAGGGACATGGTCAAAGGCAGATAGATGGATTGAGGCCACAGATCAGTCATGATCTCATCGAATGACAGAACAGGTTCCAGGGGCTGAATGTCATACTCCTCTTCCCAAGAAACAGCTTGTTCATGTTGTTTCAATATCTCCTTCCCAGGATGGCTAATGAACATGTTACTTTTAATTCCTCTATGTCAGTTTCTCCTTGTCCCTCTCACCTCAGGAACCAGTTTATTCCTGAAAGAGTTACTGCTGATTCATTCAATCCATGAAAAGTTATTAAAGTTCTGAAGTTTATGCAAACACAAAAGAGAGCCAAGTGGGGTTTTAGGGAATAGGAAATACAAAGTGAGAAACAGAAGGAAAAGCTGGAGAAAGTCAGGCTGAGGTGTGCTGAAAGGACCTGGTGAGCACTGCTGCTGTAGAAACACTGACAGAGCAAGTCAGCAATATCTGTCCCAGTTGCTTCTGACTCGAAGTCCAAAAGAGCGATATCACTGATCAAGTTTGAAAAGATTCTGGAGTAAAACACTGAAAAGAGAAATGCAGTTTTTGAGAATAATGTCACATCACCAAGAGAAAGGTAGGTTCTGAACAGAAAGAAATTTGTAGGTTGCTGTTCAGTGAGAGTAAAAGACAGTTTGAGAATGAGTTCCCATATTAATTTGTCAATAATGATGGCATTTCCTTCTGTGAACACAAGGGGGAGAGCCTTGGTACATATGGATCACCCAACAAATCTTCCAACTGACATCTGTGCTTATACTGTAACCTCATTTTTTGGAATGTAAGGAACCATTTTCCATCTCACTGCATTGAATTTTATTCTGGATTAGAGTGGTGCTGGAAAAGCACAGCAGTTCAGGCAGCATTCGAGGACCAGGAAAATTGATGTTTTGCGCAAAAGCCCTTCATCAGGAATAGAGGCAGAGTGCCTGAAGGGGGGAGAGATAAATGAGAGGAGTGTGGGGGTGGGAAGATAATGGCATAGAGTACAATAGCTGAGTAGGGGAGGGAATGAAGGTGATAGGTCAGGGAGGAGGGTGGGGGCAAGATAGCAAAGAGTACAATGGGTGAATGGGGGTGGGATGAAGGTGATAGGTCAGAGAGGAGGGTGGAGTGGATAGGTGGAAAGGAAGATACGACAGGTCATGGGGATGGTGCTGAGCTGGAAGATGGAACTGGGTTGAGGCGGGGGAAGGGGAAATGAGTAAACCGGTGAAGACCACATATATGCCCTGGGGTTGAAGTGTTCCGAGGCGGACGGTGAGGCGTTCTTCCTCCAGGCGTCCGGTGCTGAGGGAGCGGCAGTGAAGGAGGCCCAGGACCTCCACATCCTCCGCTGAGTGGAAGGGGGAGTTGAAATGTTGGGCCACGGGGCGGTGTGGTTGATTGGAGCAGGTGTCCCAGAGATGTTCCCTGAAGCGCTCTGCTAGGAGGCGTCCAGTCTCCCCAATGTAGAGGAAACCGCATGGGGAGCAACGGATACAATAAATTATATTAGTGGATGCGCAGGTAAAATTTCGACGGATGTGGGAGTCTCCTTTGGGGCCTTGGATGGAGGTGAGGGAGGAGGTGTGGGCGCAGATTTTGCAATTCCTGCGGTGGCAGGGGAAGGATGGGAGGGTGGGTTGTTGGGAGGATGTGGACCTGACCAGGTAGAAACAGAGGGAATAGTATTTGCGAAAGGCGGAAAGGGGTGGGGGGGGGAAATATATCCCTGATGGTGGGGTCCATTTGGACGTGGCGGAAATGTCGGCGGATGATGTGGTTTATGCGAAGGTTGGTAGAGTGGAAGGGTTCTATCCTTGTTATGGTTGGAGGGGTGGGGTCTGAGGGTGGAGGTGCGGGATGTCGACGAGATGCGTTGGAGGGCATCTTTAACCATGTGAGAAGGGAAATTGCGGTCTCTAAAGAAGGAGGCCATCTGGCGTGTTCTGTGGTGGAACTGGTCCTCCTTGGAGCAGGTATGGCGGAGGCGGAGGAATTGGGAATACGGGATGGCATTTTTGCAGGAGGTAGAATGGGAAGAGGTTTAATTCAGATAGCTGTGCAAGTCGGTGGGCTTGTAAAAATGTCACTGTCAAATCGGTCGTCATTATTGGAGATGGAAGGTCCAGGAAGGGGAGGGAGGTGTCAGAGATGGTCCAGGTAAATTTAAGGTCAGGGTGGAAGGTGTTGGTGAAGTTGATGAGTTGCTCCACCTCCTCACGGGAGCATGAGGTGGCGCCAATGCAGTCATCAATGTAACGGAGGAAGAGGTGGGGAGTGGTATCAGTGTAACTACGGAAGATGGACTGTTCTACGTAGCCAACAAAGAGACAGGCATAGCTGGGGCCCATACGTGTGGCCATGGCTACCCCTTTGGTCTGGAGGAAGTGGTAGGATTCGAAGACCATACTTACAAGGCCACCTGTGCGGTTCCACTCCTTTCCCACAGTAAATTAGAATGAGGGCAGCAGGACACACAACATGGTTTAGGACAGAGCTACAGGACCATTGATGAGATGGAGATGTGAAATTAAATACAATGTTGCCAGATTCCCTTATGGCTGAAGATATTATTATTTACTGATCTGAGGAACTGAAGTAAACGGACAAATAAACATTTTTTTCAACTGCTGTCTGAACTTGGTCTGGGTGACAGCATAAATAAAAGTGTTTGTGCAGCAGCTCAGGAGCTGCAACATGGAACCCAATATGTCAACAAAACTGGGAAGATAAATCATCACATTTCCAAAATACAGCATTCTCCGCCATATGGAATACACCATAAATATTGACCATAAAAGGATGAAGTTTGCAGAGAGTGCAAACATTAAAATAATAGATTTCCTTCGACTGGCCAACTCTGGATCTTTGGGACATTCCCCACTGCCCTGAACCCGGAGTCGTCTCCGTGCTCTGCTGCTCCTGAGAATGTGTCCGACAGTGAAAATATTTAGCAGCAGGATCAGAATGAATGGGACCCCAGGGGTCACAAGATGGTGAAGGAACTGAATCATTATCCAGAAATGTGATTTCTCATTGGTGCCCGATATAAGACAAAATAAAGTAACTCTCAAGAAAGTATATCGATCTGTTAACATAAAATACCAGTGAATGTTCTTTATACAACTGAGGGCAGTCACTGTTCCCAGCACCACAGCTGCAGTTCTCTCAGTGCAACATCTACTTTTCAACTTCTGACAGCAAATTGCCACAAATTGATCAAAGTAAAAGCCACAGTGAACCAGACAGAACAATCAGTGGCTGCATAACTCAGGACGGCATGAATATTACACACACGAATGGAGTACCGCAGCTGATAAAATTCTTCATGAAAAGTCCGTGGAATATGCTGCAGTATCACGTCCAGGATAATCACCAGAAGGTCTGCCACTGCCATGGCCACCAAGTATCGAGAAACACATTTGGAGAGGCCACATCTTCCCCGGGTTAGGATCACAACAGCTATCATGTTAACTGTGCAAGGGAAACAAACAGAGACATTAGAATGTGAGCAAAGCCACCGTGTTATTGGGACCTGTACAGAGATTTGCAAATGTGCTATTGTATAAAACTGATTGTATCAGTTACTGTGTATCACATTGTTAATATAGGGACAAGGCTTGCCATTCTTTTGACACTGGACTTCAATAAAATAAATAAGAATTATGAAATGCAATGCATTAACTTGCACAGGTGTCAGTCTCTATTCAATAGTTGCTTTGCTGAGATCAGCAGAGTCATCCAAATGATGCAGTGCCAGGCAGCAAAGCAAGACAGATGGGCTCAGACAGAGCAGCAGGGATGCAGTAACAAAGCTGGCATTTATTGAAAGGAAAATCTGGAATGTGTGCTGAGCATCGAGAGAGGCAGCAGATCGAGACTGGAAAGGAGATCCAGGGGGGCTCCAGAATAAGGGCAAGAATTAGAGAAGAGCAAGTGGGTTAGTTGTACATGAAAGATACTGAGCAGGTGCATATTCCACACCTTATTTCAGAGCAGAGGGAGAGAATCATGTGATTCTGAACAGCTCCAAATTCAACAATGAAAGGGACAGATGCAAACATATATTTTAGGAACTTTATACAAAGTCGCTGAACGTCAAGTGAGTGGATTATGAACAGAGAGAGAGAGTGAACACAGAGTGAGACATCAAGATGAACATCAGTGGAGAGACAGCACAGAGAATGAGTGACCAAGAGTAACATCAGCAGAAAGATTAAGTGCGATGTGAGTCAAGTGAAACGTCAGTGTGGAAAGTGAATGCACAGTGAGACCAAATGAATGTCAGTAGAGAAAGGGAGTGCACAGTGAGAGGCCAACAAGAACGTCAGCAAAGGGATTATGTGTAAAACGAGAGACAACAAGTCACATCAGCACATGGGATCGACAGTGAAATTGGGGTTTCACAGGAACATCAGCAGAGACGGAGAGAGAGAAAGGGAAGGAAACAGAAACAGTGTGAGGGGTCAGTGGGAGATTTGGAGAATCATCATTCAGGATCAGATGCGCAAAATGAGAATCAGGAGATAAATCAGCAGAACAAGTTCGCAGAGCGAAATATTAAGGGAAACATCAGCAGGAAGAGGGAGTGCAAAATGGGAGACTCGATAAATCAGTAATGAGAATGGGCGGATGATGAGGGACAAAAAACACTTCCACATAGAAAATGGGGCCAGATTGAGAACAAACAGAAAATCAGCAGTGTTAGTGTAGAGTGAGAAACCAAGAGGAATATCAACAGAGGGTTTGAGTGTCGGAGAAGAAATAATAGCGACCCTACTTGTAAAGGGAGAGACCAAGAAGAAACATGAGCAGAGCCAGTCAGTGTTGACTCAGAGACAGAGAAGAACATCAGCAGAGAGAGGAAGGAACAGTTAGTGACCAAAGATTACATTCACCGAGAGAGGGAGTCAGTAGTGAGGGACAAATGGGAAAATGATCCCGGTGTGAATGATGGCTGGGTGATTGAGGGACATATGAGTGACATTCAGTAACATTATCGTCCAGAATGTGAGCAGTGGGAAAGTCAGAGGGACAAGAGCAGCAAGACAGATAGTGGAGTGAAAGAACAGGAGGAACCTCAGTGGGAAGAGTGAATATGGAGTGAGACACCAAGAGGAAGAGGAGCAGAGAAATGGAACTTAGTTGGTGAGGCAGCGTGGAATTTCAGCAGAGAGATTGAGGGTAGACTGGAAGACAAGGATGAAACATCAGCCGAGTGACTGAGTGCATTCTGAGGGACAAGAGCAACATGAGCAGAAAGTGTCAGTGCAGAGTTAGAGACCCAGGAAACCAAGTATAAAGAGTTAGTGAGGAATGAGAGAGAAAGAGGAAGATTAACAGAGAGGTGGAGTAAACAGAGGGAGAAAGAGTTCGCTTGCACAGTAAGTGTACAGCCTTACCAAGAGGAACATCAGTACAGAGACTGAAGTGTTGACTGAGGCCATTGACCCTGAGAAAGAGCAGTGCCAGTGGAGAGGGTGAGTCACGGGGATAGGGAGAACTCAGCAGGAAAGATGATGTAACAAAGAGGTTCTGCTGAGCAGAGCCATGGAATCCCAATGACCGATTGAAAACCAATAAAAGGCAAGTTGTGTATGAAGAATGGTGTTAAATGTGACAGAATTTGAAAAGACCAGCAACTCAAGACGAGATATCCATGAGGTACCAAAGCAGAACTGTACTGCAGTGCAATCTACGACATCAGGATCCAGCAGATTCCCAGTTAACCAATCCATTAAGCCAGGAGACTTCCCTGCCTTAATGGAGAGTGCAGGAGAGCATTCCAGGAACAGCACCAGGTTTGAGGTGTCACCCTGTCAAGTTACCAAACAGGACTACTTGCTTCACAAATAAAACAAGCAGCAAGTGATGGACAGAGTTAAGTGATGCCACAACAAAGGTACGAAATCTAAGCTTTACTAAGCAGTCCTGTTGTGTCCAGTTGTGAAATGTGGGGGTCAAGTTTTTAAAAACTCATTGGAGGAAGAGGCAGCACAAGTATCCTTATCCTCAATGATGGAAGAGCCCAACACATCAGGGAAAAAGATAAGACTGAAGCATTTGCAGCAACCTTCAGCCAGATTGGCAGCGGGTAATACATCTCAGCCTCCTCCAGTGGTCACTAACATCACAGGTATCAGTCTTCAGCAAATTTTATACTCTCCACGTCACATCAAGAAACTGTGGGAGGCACTGGATAGTGTAAAGGCTGTGGGCCCTGACAATGTTCAGAGTCAGAGAGTCACACAGACATACAGCATGGAAATGGACACTCCGGTCCAACTCGCCCATGCTGACCAGTTATCCGAAATTACTCTAGTAAATTCAATACCACTGAAGACTTGTGTTCCAGAACATGCTCCTCCCCGAGTCAGTCTGTTCCAGTGGAGCTACCACACTGGGATCAAAAATTGCCAAGGTATACAAAAGGCAGGATAAATCCAACCCAGCCAAATAGTGCCCCATCAGTCTCCTCTGCATCATCAAAGTGATGGAAGCTTCTATCAAGCAGCACCCGGTCAGCAATAAGCTGCTCAGTGACGCCTAGTTTGGGTTCCTCCAGGGCCATTAGGTCTGGAACTCATCAGAACTTTGGTTAAAACATGGACAAAGAATTCCAGAGGCAGGGAGAGAGGAACAGCTCATAACATCAAGGCCGCATCTGAACGAGCGTGGCATCAAAGGGACCTTGGCTAAACAGGAACCAATGGGTATCATGGGGCACATTCTCTGATGGTTGGAGTCATGGTCGAGAGTGTGATGCTGGAAAAGCACAGTCGGTCAGGCAGCATCTGAGGAGCAGGAGATTCAACGTTTCAGATGTAAGCCCGGAATCAGAGTTATGCCGAAAAGATCGATTCTCCTGCTTCTCGAATGCTGCCTGACCTACTGTGCTTTTCCAGCACCACACTCGTGAATCTGATCTCCAGCATCTGCAGTCCTCCCTTTCTCCTGGTTGGAGTCATACCTCACCCTCCAGGAGAGGAAGGCAGGTGGTGCACCAGTGTCCTGTGACTATTCCCCTCTCTAACAGGTTTACTGTTTTGGATACTGTTGGGAGGGATAGCCTTTCGGGGAGAGGATAACAGCAGCAGCCAGGCCTGGGGCACTACAACTGGCTCTGCTGTAAACCAGGGGCGGGCAGAGTCCAAGCGAGTGATTGTTGGAGGGGACTTGCTAGTTCGGGGCACAGACAGGCATTTCTCTGGCTGTGTTGGAGCCTCCAGGATGGCGTGTTCCCTCCCTGGTGACAGGGTCTCTGAGCGGCTGCATGACACCCTTAAAGGGGAGGGTCAGCAGCCAGAGTCATTGTGCACACAGGTAGGAAGAGGGATGGGGTCCTGAGGAGGGAGTACAGGGAGTTAGGAAAGAGGCTGAAAAGCAGGACCCTGAGGGCAGTAATCCTTCAGTTAGTCACAGTGCTACATGCTAGTGAGGCAATGAATACAAGATAGAATAGAGGAATGTGTGGCTAAGGAGCTGGCGAAAGGGGCAGGGTTTCAGGTTCTTTGATCATTGGGACCTCTTCTGTGGCAGGGCTGATATGTACAAGAAGGATAGGTTGTATCTAAACTGGAGGGGAACCAATATCCTCGCAGGGAGGTTCGCTCGTGCTACTCAGGAGGGTTTCAACTCGAGTGGCAGGGGGCTAGGAACCAGAACAGCAGGTCAGGAAATGGAAGGATTGGGGAGAAGGGAGATGCTAGGACCAGGAAATCAGAAAGGAAGGGCAGGCAGAGACAGGGAAATGAACACGATGGGACTGATGGGCTGAAGTGTGTTTATTTCAACACAAGGAGCATTATAGGGAAGGCAGATGAGCTTCGAGCCTGGATCAGTATATGGGACTATGGTATAGGGGTCAATACTGGAGTTGGATGAGGGAGGGACAGGACTGTCTGCTCAGCATTCTAGGGTTTTGTTGTTTTAGACGAGATAGAGACGGAGGTTGAAGACACGGAGGAATGACATTACTGATCAGGGAGAATGTTGTTACTCTGCACTCAGAGAGGACGCAGTGGAGGTTCACTGAGGCAGTATGGGTAAAGCTCAGATATCACTCTGATGGGGTTATACTGTAAGTCCTTGAACTGCCACTGAGACATTGAGGAACAAATACGTCAGCTGATTATGGAAAGATGCGATAAAAACAGAGTTGTCAGAGTGAGTAACTTTAACTTCCCCAATATTGACTGGTACATCCTTAGAGCAAGAAGCTCATATGGGACAGAATTTGTTAAGTACATCCAAGAGGGTTTCTTGAAACAGTATGTGGATAGTGCAACGAGAGGAGGGTCCGTACTGGACCTTGTATTGGCAAATGAGCCTGGTCAGGTGACTGACCTTTCAGTAAGAGTGCATTTTGGAAACAGTGATCAGAACTCCTGCCGCTTGACATTCAATGATGTTCCAGTAGCTGAATCAACATTGTGGGCTCACCACATAAACACAGTGGCTACAAGAGCAGGGCAGATGCTTGGAATACCGCAGTGAGTAATTCCCTTCCTGACTCCCCAAAGCCTGTCCATCATCTACGAGGAACTAATTTGGAGTGTGATGGAATACTCCCCACTTGCCTGGATAGGTGCAGCTCCAACAGCCCTCGAGAAGCTTGACACCATCCAGGGGAAAGGGGCCCACTTGATTGCTCCACATCCACAGGTATCCACTCCCTCCACTATCAACATTCAGTAGCAGCAGTGTGTTCCATGTACAAGATGCATTGCAGAAATTTGCCAAGATCCTGAGACAGCACCTTCTAAACCCATGACCACTTTCCCATCTAAAAACACAAGGGCAGCAGATATTTGGGAACCCCACTCTTTGAGTGTTGCCTCCAAGTCTCTCACGTTCCTGACTTGGAAATATTTCATCAAAATTCCCTGTCTCTGGGTCAAATTCCGGGAATTCCCTCAATAAGTGCATTGTGGGTTAATCTACTGCATGTGACCTGCAGTGGTTCGATAAGGCAGCTCAGCACTATCTTTTCAAGGGGAACTCAGGACGACAATAAATGCCGTCCTGTCAGCAATGTCCATGTACCACGAAAAAATGAGACTTGGCAGGATATTGTAACGAGGATTGCACTGAGAGGCAGGAGGGCAGACAGATAAGATCAATCTCAGAGCAGGCCCAGAAATAGATTGTGAGCTGAAGATTACAAAGAGCTTTGCAAACCGGGTCAGACACTAATATGAAAGTCGAGTCCTGGGGGAAATAGTCAGCAGGTCTGTCGAAACAGACCAGGAGATGTATGACCAACACTAACATCTCGACAAGAGTGTGACCAGGAAAGCAATAACTTTCTGTTGAGAAAAATAGGAATTGCTGGAGAAAATGGGCAGGTTTGGCAACATCTGTAGAGAGAAAGTGAAGGTAATGTTTCAAATACAGTGATCCGCCATCAGAACTGGCATTAGCCAGTAAGAGACAGAGATGAGGTTGTGTTTGATATGGGTTGCCAACCTACCTAAAGCAACGGAAACAGACATGTTGAGTAAAGCAGGGGAGAAGTCTGAGATGGACAAGATAAGATTAGACAAGATGCCCTATAAACAAGTCCTTCGTCTCAACAAGTCCACACTGAACCCCCAAAGAATAACCCACCCAGATCCATTCCACGACGTATACCCCTGACTATTGCACCTAACACTATCGGGAATTGAGCATGGCCAATTCACCTGACCTGCACATCTTTGGATTATTGGAGGAAACCAGGCCACCCGGAGGAAACCCCCGCAGACACGGGGAGAATGTACAAACTCCACGCAGACAGTCCCCCAAGGCTGAAATCGAACCCAGGTCCCTGGTGCTGTGAGGCAGCAGTGCTAACCACTGAGCCACCGTACTGCCCATGAAGGAGAGAGAAGTGGGGTATTGATATTCTTTCAGTCCCAAATGAGAGAGGGTAGCAGCATTGACAATGACATCAATGTCCCGGAGAAAGAGCTGTGGGGAAGGTCTGGAGTAGCACAGTACAAGGAATGTTCCACGTACCCCACAAAGAGACAGGAATAACTAGGGCCCATGCAGGTACCCAGGGCCACAGCTTGGAACTGACTAAAGTGAGAGGTGATAAAGGGGAAGTTGTTCAAGGCAGAGGAGGGTGGGGGTGGATGGAAATAGTTCAGGCCTCCTTTATAGGGAAAAGCAGATATCTCTCAGACCATCCTGATCCAGGATGGGCATGTTGAGGGATTGCATGGCCATGGTAAAGAGGAGGAGAATGATTCCACAAACTGGGAGTTTTGCAACTGACATAAGGAATCAGGGGAATCAAACACGTCAGCGTGATGTGAACTGGACAAGGAGAGAGAGAAAATGGATTCAAGTTTGGGAAATAAGTTTAATGGGGAAGGAACAGGCTGAACCAATGTTTGTGGATCTGGGGGAAGAAGGTAGAAGCGGACGGGATGGGTTTTGGGGGACTGTGAGGTTGGAGGATGTGCAGTGTGTGGGGGAAATCTCCAGATTAGATAGGATTAGTGAGTGTCATGGACACAATAGCCTGATGTTAGATGTTGGGGCCATGTTCTGGGAGAGGTGTAAGAGGTATCGGAGAGCTGGCACTCTGCTCCCACAGTGTACAGGAGAGTCTGTCAGACAACAACAGCCCCACCCTTGGAGTAGGCTTGATTTCAAAGTCAGGAATGGGCCTGACAGCACAGAGTGCAGTCAGTTCAGAGGGAGAGGGGTTTCAATTGGAGGGTAAGGGGTAAATTTAGGTGGCTTGTTCAACATAGCAAATCCTCAAAAGAAAAAGAAGCTTGCTTGAGTGACACCAACAGGGCAGATGGAGGACACCAAGTGGAGTGAGAGTATTAGATTAGATTACATTACATTACAGTATGGAAACAGGCCCTTCGGCCCAACAAGTAAGACCGTTTGCTTTTAAAAGTGCTTACCGGTAGCGGGCAGCGGTGTTTTTTTTTTCTCTTTCACTCTCTCTTCACAGAAAGAGCGGGAGCACCAGGGGGAAGTGACGACGACCAGAGGGGCAGCCGAGACCCGGAAGCAGTTAGTGTCAGCTTACCTGGGTAGGTTTTTTCCCCCTTTAAAAGCGCGAAGGAGAGGAACCTGAGGCACTACACGGGTAGTGCCTCCCACCCGCCCTCCTCCTCTAACCTAATAATAACACCTGTTGTGGTAAGTAGGTAAGTGCTGAATTTTGCTTGTTGTATTCTTTAGACCCAGTTTTTTTTAAAATAAAAGTTAGCTTTAGAGGGATGGCAGTGAAGGCAGTGCAATGTTCCTCCTGCAACATGTATGAGGTGAGGGATGCCATCGACGTCCCTGCCGATTACACTTGCAGGAAGTGCACCCATCTCCAGCTCCTCCAAGACCGTGTTAGGGAACTGGAGCTGGAGTTGGATGAACTTCGGATCATTCGGGAGGCAGAGGGGGTCATAGATCAGAGTTATCGGGAAGTAGTAACTCCAAAGATGGCAGATAGATGGGTGACAGTGAGGGGGACTGGGAGGAAGCAGCCAGTGCAGGGACCCCCTGCGGCCGTTCCCCTCAAGAACAAGTATACCGTTTTGGATACTTGTGGGGGGGGATGACTTACCAGGGGTAAGTAACGGGGCTCAGGTCTCTGGCACGGAGCCTGTCCCCGTTACTCAGAAGGGAAGGGTGAAGAAGAGCAGAGCAGTAGTAATTGGGGACTCGATAGTTAGGGGCACAGATAGGCGGTTTTGTGGGAACGAGAGAGACTCACGTTTGGTATGTTGCCTCCCAGGTGCAAGGGTACGTGATGTCTCTGATCGTGTTTTCCGGGTCCTGGAGGGGGAGGGGGAGCAGCCCGAAGTCGTGGTCCATATTGGCACCAACGACATAGGTAGGAGGAGTGCCGAGGATGTTAGACAGGCTTTCAGGGAGCTAGGTTGGAAGCTCAGAGTTAGAACGAACAGAGTTGTTGTCTCTGGTTTGTTACCCGTGCCACGTGATAGAGATTCGAGGAATAGGGAAAGAGAACACTTAAATGCGTGGCTACAGGGATCGTGCAGGAGGGAGGGATTCCGGTTTTTGGATAACTGGGGTTCTTTCTGGGGGCGGTGGGACCTCTATAAACAGGATGGTCTACACCTGAACCTGAGGGGCACCAGTATCCTTGGGGGGAGGTTTGCTAGTGCTCTTGGGGGGGGTTTAAACTAACTCTGCAGGGGCATGGGAACCCAGATTGTAGCTTCAGGGTGCAGGGCCTGGAGTGTAGGGAGGTTAGGAACATGGCATCAATTTCCAAGGAGGGTGTCTGTAAACAGGAAAGTGGCTTGAAGTGTGTATACTTCAATGTAAGAAGTATACGAAATAAGGTAGGTGAACTTGCAGCGTGGGTTGGTACCTGGGACTTCGATGTTGTGGCTATTACGGAGACATGGCTAGAACAGGGACAGGATTGGCTGTTGCAGGTTCCAGGATTTAAATGTTTTAGTAGGGTCAGAGGTGGGGGTAAAAGAGGGGGAGGTGTGGCATTGCTTGTCAAAGATAGTATTACAGTGGTGGAAAGGACGATGGATGAGGACTTGCCATCTGAGGTAGTTTGGGCTGAGGTTAGGAATAGGAAAGGTGAGGTCACCCTGTTAGGAGTCTTTTACAGGCCTCCTAATAGTACTAGAATCATTGAAGAAAGGATAGGGAAGGTGATTCAGGAGATGAGTGACAGTAATAGGGTGGTTGTTATGGGGGACTTTAACTTTCCTGATATTGATTGGGAAAGCTATAGCTCAAGTTCGTGAGATGGGTCAGTGTTTGTTCAATGTGTGCAGGAGAGTTTCCTGACACAATATGTAGACAGGCCAACAAGAGGTGAGGCCATACTGGATTTGGTTCTGGGTAACGAACCAGGCCAGGTGTTAGAATTAGAGGTAGGTGAGCACTTTGGGGATAGTGACCATAATTCGGTGATTTTTACTCTCGTGATGGAGAGGGATAAGTGTGTACTACAGGGCAAGAGTTATAGCTGGGGTCAGGGAAATTATGATGCGGTGAGGCATGACTTAGGATGTGTGGCTTGGAAAAGTAGACTCCAAGGCAAGAGTGTAAATGATATGTGGAGCTTGTTCAAGGAGCAACTATTGAGTGTCCTTGATAATTATGTACCTGTCAGGCAGGGAGGAAAGGGTCGTGCGAGGGAGCCGTGGTTTAATAAGGAATTGGAATCCCTTGTTAAATGGAAGAGGGCGGCCTATCTCAAAATGAGACGTGAAGGTTCAATTGGGGCGATTGAGAGTTATAGGGTAGCCAGGAAGGACCTGAAGAGAGAGCTAAGAGCAGCAAGGAGGGGACGTGAAAGGTCCTTAGTCGGTAGGATTAGGGAAAACCCTAAGGCTTTCTATAGGTATGTTAGGAATAAAAGAATGAATAGGGTAGGAATAGGTCCAGTCAAGGATAGTAGTGGGAAGTTGCGTGTGGAGGCGGAAGAGATTGGGGAGACACTGAATGAATACTTTTCTTCAGTATTTACTCAGGAACAGGGCATTGTCGTCGATGTGAATACTGAGTCACAAATAAGTAGAATGGATGGCTTTGAGGTATGTAGAGAAGAGGTGTTGGAAATCCTGGAAAAGGTGAAAATAGATAAGTTCCCTGGGCCTGATGGCATTTATCCTAGGATTCTCTGGGAAGCAAGGGAGGAGATTGCAGAGCCATTGGCCTTGATTTTTATGTCCTCTTTGTCTACAGGAGTAGTGCCAGAAGACTGGAGGATAGCAAATGTGGTTCCCTTGTTCAAAAAGGGGAGTAGGGATAACCCTAGTAACTATAGGCCGGTGAGTCTCACTTCTGTTGTGGGCAAAGTCTTAGAGAGAATTGTAAGGGATAGGATTTATGCACATCTGGATAGGAATAATGTGATCAAGGATAGTCAGCATGGTTTTGTGAAGGGCAGGTCGTGCCTCACAAACCTTATTGAATTCTTTGAAAAGGTGACGAAGGAGGTTGATGAGGGGAAAGCGGTGGATGTGGTATATATGGATTTTAGTAAGGCGTTTGATAAGGTTCCCCATGGTAGGCTACTGCAGAAAATACGGAGATATGGCATTGAGGGTGAGTTGGAGGTTTGGATTAGGAATTGGCTGGATGGAAGAAGACAGAGGGTAGTAGTTGATGGCAAAGTTTCTTCATGGAGTGCCGTCACTAGCGGTGTTCCGCAAGGATCTGTTTTGGGTCCATTGCTGTTTGTCATTTTTATAAATGACCTGGAAGAGGGGTTAGAAGGTTGGGTGAGCAAGTTTGCGGATGATACGAAAGTCGGAGGAGTTGTTGACAGTGAGGAAGGATGTGGCAGGTTACAGCAGGATATAGAGAAGCTGCAGAGCTGGGCAGAAAGGTGGCAAATGGAATTCAATGTAGCTAAGTGTGAGGTGATTCACTTTGGGAAGAATAACAAAAAGATGGGGTACTGGGCTAATGGTCGGATACTTGGTAGTGTGGATGAGCAGAGGGATCTTGGTGTCCATGTACACAGATCTCTGAAAGTTGCCACCCAGGTAAATAGTGCGGTGAGGAAGGCATATGGCGTACTGGCTTTTATTGGTAGAGGAATTGAGTTCCGGAGTCCTGAGGTCATGATGCAGTTGTATAAGACTCTGGTGCGGCCGCATCTGGAATATTGTGTTCAGTTTTGGTCGCCATACTATAGGAAGGATGTGGAGGCACTGGAACGGGTCCAGAGGAGGTTTACCAGGATGTTGCCTGGTATGGAAGGAAGATCGTATGAGGAAAGACTGAGACACTTGGGGCTGTTTTCATTAGAGAAAAGAAGGTTTAGGGGTGACTTGATTGAGGTGTACAAGATGATTAGGGGGTTAGATAGGGTTGACAGTGTGAACCTTTTCCCGCGTATGGAGTCGGGTATTACAAGGGGGCATAGCTTTAAATTAAGGGGGGGTAGATATAGGACTGAAGTTAGGGGTAGGTTCTTCACTCAGCGAGTCGTAAGTTCATGGAATGCCCTGCCAGTAGCAGTGGTGGACTCTCCCACTTTATGGGCATTTAAGCGGGCATTGGATAGGTATATGGAGGATAGTGGGTTAGTATAGGTTAGGTGGGCTTGGATCGGTGCAACATCGAGGGCCAAAGGGCCTGTACTGCGCTGTATTCTTCTATGACGTGGCTTTCCACTGACTTCTCTATGATGCTTAATGTTTATTATCTGTGTGATTGATACTTGTTTGGCTCGGTGACAGGTTTACTTATTCTCATTTATTTATTCATTCTTTATTTACTTAGTTTAAAAAACAGTGAGAGTTGTTGCTCCTGAATTATGTTCTTCCAAGTGATGTCATCACTGATGTCAGGTGGCATCGTCTGTAAATTTAAATCTTGCGTTCTTTTATTTAAAATGTGCTACCCTTTAATCCTGTGCAATGACACCTTTATGTAAAAAATACCCTGCACACTTCTTGAATTATTTCCTCCACGTTGTTTACAATAAAACCCAACACAGACCAGATCAATGTTCTTATCTATTGTGGGACAAAATCGATTTGATTCAAAGGGGTTAACTCCAACTGTTTGTTCATTGACTGGAATTCATGTCTGACTCACTGCAATTAACTGTGTCCCTGGGGGAGCTGGGAGCTGCTCCATCAGTTGCTTATTAAGGGATTCCCTTCAATTGCTTATCACAGACTGACAGCAGGAGCAATATCTCTGCAGCAATCAGAGATCAGCACAATTGTAGATATGGAGCGATGGTATTGGTATCGGAGAACATTAGAGTGGAATACCACTGCAGTTAGTGACAATCAGAGGGAAAAGGATTGGAATAATCCAGTGTTGGGAAGAGGTATCTCTGGCTGGCTTTACTTCCTTTACAGCGATTCTGATTGGATTACGTTAGTCTATCGAATCAAGGCTGCACTTCAGATTTTTGCGTATGGTTACTATCCCATACTTGGCATTGTTGGTGTCCCTGATAAGTCTGTGCCTCACGATGAGTTCTGTAAACCATGTTGAACAAATTGACAGATCTTACCATTTATGGTGCCATCTTGTTGATGTGCCTGTTCTTTCCAATTCTCTGTACCTGAGTGTTCACTGGGTAAATGTGGTTAACTTGTCCACTTTCTTGTCATTGCTTCTTTTATTTTCATTTCCATTTTCACCCTGCCACCTTCCTCCATTACTGCTCTTTAATTTAATATATTTGTACTTTCCCTCACACTCACTGCCTATCTCCAATCTGTTCTTTGCTTTTGTTTCCCCCGGGACAGACTGTCAAAGTTGTGACTGCAGTATGACCACTCTTTATTCCTCTGACAGTGGGAATGAGCTGTTTCTCTCAGTGATTAGATTAGATTAGATTAGATTACAGTGTGGAAACAGGCCCTTCGGCCCAACAAGTCCACACCGACCCGCCGAAGCGAAACCCACCCATACCCCTACATTTACCCCTTACCTAACACTACAGGCAATTTTTTAGTATGGCCAATTCACCTGACCTGCACATCTTTGGACTGTGGGAGGAAACCGGAGCACCCGGAGGAAACCCACGCAGACACGGGGAGAACGTGCAAACTCCACACAGTCAGTCGCCTGAGTCGGGAATTGAACCCGGGTCTCTGGCGCTGCGAGGCAGCAGTGCTCATCCCTGTCACTCGTAAACACATATCATTGAACATTCAAATATCTCTCTCTGATGCAGAACATTTTGTAGTGAGAAAATGTCTTAGTTTTATTCCTCTCTCCCACTCTCCCCCTCTCCCTCTCCATGGAGTGACCTTTGACCATGACATGATGTTAAACTATTCTTCCTTCATATTCTTTGCCTCTGTGTCCAAATGTTTAAATCAGGTTCTTCTTCCAACCCTTCACCCGCCTCCAATACTCTCACTCCACTTGGTCTCCTCCATTTGGCCTTTTTGTGTCACTCAAACTAGGTTTTTTACCCTTTGAGGATTCTCTATGTTGTATTCCCCACCTAAATTTACCCCTGTCCCACCAGCTGAAGCCTCTCTCCCTCTGAACTGACTGCACTCCGTGCTCTCAGGCTCATTCTCGGTCTCTGTGGGTCATCTCCACTTAGTTGCTGAATGTTTCCCCTTTCCCTTACCCCATCCTTCTCTTCAGCATATAATCTATCTCTTCCTGGCTATTATCAGTTCTGATGGAGGTTCACTGGATTCGAAACATTACCTTCACTTTCTCCCAATAGATGCTGCCAAACCTGCCCAGTTTCTCCAGCAATTACCAAAAGAGAAAATGCTGGAAAATCTCAGCAGGTCTGGCAGCATCTGGAAGGAGGGAAACAGCTGACGTTTCGAGTCTAAATGACACTTTTTCAAAGCTGCCAGACCTGCTGAGATTTTCCAGCATTTTCTCTTTTGGTTTCAGATTCCAGCATCCGCAGTAATTTGCTTTTCCCCCGCAATTACTATTTTTATAAGCAGCAAGTTATTGCTTTCCTGGTCACCCCCTGGTCAAGATGTTAGTGTTGGTCATACATCTCCTGGTCTGATTCTACAGACTTGCTGACTATTTCCCCCAGGACTCGACTTTCATATTAGTGTCTGACCCGGGTTTGCACAGCTCTTTGTAATCTTCAGCTCACAATCTATTTCTGGGCCTGCTCTGTTATTGATCTTATAGATTAGATTACTTACCGTGTGGAAACAGGCCCTTCGGCCCAACAAGTCCACACTGCCCCGCCGAAGCGTAACCCACCCATACCTCTACATCTACCCCTTACCTAACACTACGGGCAATTTAGCATGGCCAATTCACCTGACCTGCACATCTTTGGACTGTGGGAGGAAACCGGAGCACCCGGAGGAAACCCACGCAGACACGGGGAGAATGTGCAAACTCCACACAGTCAGTCGCCTGAGGCGGGAATTGAACCCGGGTCTCTGGCACTGTGAGGCAGCAGTGCTAACCACAGTGCCACCGTGCCGCTCTTGTGGGCGGCACGGTGGCACAGTGGTTAGCACTACTGCCTCACAGCGCCAGAGACCTGGGTTCAATTCCCGCCTCAGGCGACTGACTGTGTGGAGTTTGCACGTTCTCCCCGTGTCTGCGTGGGTTTCCTCCGGGTGCTCCGGTTTCCTCCCACAGTCCAAAGATGTGCAGGTTAGGTGAATTGGCCGTGCTAAATTGCCCGTAGTGTTAGGTAAGGGGTAAATGTAGGGGTATGGGTGGGTTGCGCTTCGGCGGGCCGGTGTGGACTTGTTGGGCTGAAGGGCCTGTTTCCACACTATAAGTAATCTAATCTAATCTAATCTAATCTAATCTAATATCTTCTGGAATGTCCTCAGTGAGTGTCTGAAAGACAGAGACAGATCCGTCCTTGATTGGTAAGGGGATCAAAGGTTACAGGAGAAGGCAGGAGAATGTGGTTGAGAAACAGAGCAGCCATGTTTGAATGATGGAGCAGACTCTCCGGGCAAAATGGCCTCATTCTGCTCCTTTATGGTCTTTATGGTCTTATGTTGGCCTGACCAAGTAAGGACGGCAGATTTCCTTCCCTGAAGGACATTGGTGAATCAGAGTGTTCAATCCATCAGGACAAATAATTTTCAGAAAATGTTGATCTCAAGGAGATTCAAGATGGCGGCAGTGTGAACAGTCTGCTGTGTTGGGTTCTGTACCATACACCAGGCAAGTAGCCCAGGCAAGGTGGGCTCCTAATCCCCGTCCCCCCGTTAGTCACCCCTGAGGAACGTTTGCAGCATAAAGTAGGTAGAGCAGTTGAAGCCCCTTTAAATAAGGGTTTGGAAGATTTGGAGGTGATATGAAGCTCTCTAAGGGAAAGGGAGCGAGGGGAGTGCAGCAGGCATACCACACGATGTCGGCTATACCAGCAGCCGTTACCTCATCTCCCTTGGCAGTGCCCTTGGATTCAGTGGAGCAACAGAATTTGCTAACGGAGACTGCAAAACTCCGTCAAAAATTGAGGGAGCGCTGGAACAAGTTGCTGCCATGCTGACAGACCATGAGCAGGAGATCCAGGCTTTGGATCAGCGCGTGGAGGTGGTGCAGCAGAGGACCGTACCTCGGAGGCTGGTCTTATGTTGGCTAGACCAGGTAAGGACGGCAGATCTTACCTGGAAAGGTCCGAGGGGCAGGTCCGAACGTTGGAAGGTCAGGTTCAGGCCTGCAGGAACAAGGAGACGACCGCTAAAATCGAGGTCAGCAAACAAAATCTGTGGATCCTGGATTTACCTGAGCATGAAGAAGGTGAAAACCGCGCTGATTCAGTCGAGAGGTGGCTTTCCGGAGTTGCTGGGCCTGGAGATCGAGTCAGGCTGGGTGAGTGTGGAGCGGGCCTACCGGATCACAATGTCCAGGTCCAGGTCGGTCCAAGGCTCCCGCTCGGTCTGAGTGTAGCTCCAGCATTACAGGGAAAAGCATTTAATAATAGAAACAGCCAGAAGACTGGGAAGAGACCCACAGGCTTTGGCTTATAAAGGTTCAAAAATAAATGTTTTTTCATGACTTTTCTGGGGCCATAGTTAAGGAAAGGAAGACCTTTGATAAGGTAAAGAAAAAATAAAAAATTTAAACATCCAATACTCTCTGAGGTACCCGGCAATGCTACGTTTCAAATGTGAGGGAAATGTCTATAACTTCAACTCGGCGGAAAAAGTAAAAGAACTTTTGAACTCGGTGAAATGATAGACTTTGGCCGAAGAGGGAGGAGGAAAAGAGACAGACGGACAATGGCATAATATAACTCTTTTGTATCTTCTCTATCTTTGTTCTTCTCCCTTTTGGGTCTCCGAGGTTACAGGTTTAATATTGTTGTAGAAGAATCACTCAATGTTCGAGAAAAAAAAATACCAGGAGACGCAGAAAATCCTTCATGAAATTAAACTTTATCTTTCGAAACTAATCATCGTCTGCCACACTGATTCCTTCCATCACACTTAACCTATCACATTACAACACCATCATCTTCAGCATAAACTAACCTATTACAATGCACTACCATTATCTGTTACTGGAGCCCTGTAGCATGATCCCGGGCATACATTGCAATGCTAAGTTAACTACGTTACTGCCATAATAACTTCCATAGTAGGAAAAGATATGATAGCAAGGTTTACGAGGCATTCAGACACAGACATAATCAGGCTGGGAGGTGAGGATACAGAATATACGTACAGACATGGGATTAATTCAAAGTAGCATCATGATTGGCAGACACTTTGGGGGCTGAATGGCCTCTCCTTGTTCTATAGTGTTCTATGCTTAAGTTTGTACAGGTGTCAGGATTGAATTGTCCTTGTGAAACCCCAAATAGGTATCAATGAGGCGATTATCTAGCCTGTGATTTGAAATGATACATTGCCTTATAAATGGTTCTTATCATATTAAATATCTAATTAGAATTAGTTCCACCAGGACGTTTTGAGTCCAGGGGATACAGGGTGACGGGTGACATTCAGAAGTAAGTCATAACAGTCTCAGAATAAGGGATTGGTTGGTAGAATTGACGTGAATCTAAATTCCTTTAATTAAAGAGTTGTGTTAATCTGAAATTTGATATATGTAAGGGCAAGCGAGCAACATAATATTGAAAAGGACAGAGTGATAAAGTTTGCTGTTAGAACCGCACAGATATCTCACCATTTTATTTTGTTTAAATTTTGATTCAGAGCTGTGTGCTGAGAGATGGAAGGTGACCTTTGGAGTGTGAGTAGCAGCTTGTGTTAAGAAAAAAACAAGCAAGATCTATTTTGTTTTTGAGGCCAGGCCTGAAAGGTAGTTGCAGGTTGTTTCTTGTAGATTCTTTTACTTTGAAGTGGGAGTGTGTTGACTCAGAGAGCAGGTGTTTGGACACTAATAAGGAAATGAGGTCACCAAGCTGGGAAGAAAACAGATTGATCAGACAAAGGCAGGAGTGGGACTTTTTAAAAACTGTTTTGGTCTGGGGATTTCTGAGAGAAGGATTGGGCTGTTGTTTCTACAGAAAAAAGGCATGAGAGCTCCCTGCCAAACATCCAACTGAAAATTCAGAGAAAAGAAACAAAGCTGTTCACATTATTACCTTTTCATCTGAAAGAGCTGGAAAAGATGGCAATGAACAGAGAAGTACACCACAGGAACAGGCCTTTCATCCCTCAAGCCTGTGCCAACCATCACGCTCTATCTAAATTAAAAAATAAATTTTCTGCTCTTATTCAGTCTGTATCCCTCTATTCCCTCCCTATTCATGCAACCATCTGGATACCTCAGATATGTCGCCAACAAACCTGCTTCTACCACCTCTTCCAGCAGTGTCTTCCAGGATCCTACCAAACTCTGTGTGAAAAACTTCCCTCACACATCTTCCTTAAACCTTTCCCCCTCTAACCTTTAACCTGTGCCCTCCTGTTGTAGTTGAAACATCAAAGCTGGGAAAAGCCTCTGACTATCTACCCCATCTCTGCTTCTCATAATTTTGTGGACTTCTATCAAGTCTCCTTTCAGCTGCCATCTTTCCAGTGAAAACAATTCCATTCTTTTTAACCTTTCCTCCATACCCAATGCCCTTGAGACCAAGCAACATTCTGGTGAACCTTCTCTGCACTCTCTCCAAAGCTTCCACGTCCGTCTGGTAGTGCAGCAACCAAAACTGCACACAATACTCCAAATGCAGCCTCAGAAGGGTGTTATAGATCTGCAACATTGTTTGCCAACCTTTTCACTCCAATGTACTGCCAAGGAAGGCAAGCCCGCCATTTGCCTTCTTAATTACCTTGGCCATCTGTATTGCCACGTTTAGGGAAATATGGACCTGCCCACTCAGATCCGTCTGTATGTTAATGTTCCGAAGGATTCTGCCATTTACTGTATAATTCACACTTCAATTTGATCCTCAAAAATCCATCACCACACATTTGTTTGGGTTAAACTCCATCTGCCATTTCTGTGCAGAAGTCACTCATCCTGTTGCATCCTTTCAGTATCAGCAGTACCAGCACCTCCACCAATTTTCATGTCATCTGTAAACTTACTAATCAGAGCACCCACATTTTCCTGCAGATACCACAAACAACACAGTCCCTAACACTGATCTCAGTTGAACACAATTAGTTACCTGTCTACATTCTGAAAAATCACCTATCCATTGTTACCCTCAGTCTTCTATGATCAAATCAGTTTTGTCTCTATCTGTCCAGCCCACTCCAAATCACAAACAATTTTAGATTTTGTACCAGTCTGCCACGTGGGACTATATCAAATGCTCTACCAAAGACCATATAAACTGTAACCACAATGCTTCCCTCATTAATTACATTGGTCACTTCTTCAAAAAATTCAGATTGGTGACACATGATCTTCCCATGCAGCCTGTCACTAACTGGCCCATTTTCTTCCAAATGTGGGTATATCTTTCCCCTCAGTATCTTTTCCAAGAGCTTCCTCACCACAGATGTCAGACTCACCGGCCTATAATTTTTTGGATTATCCCTACTTCCAAGGGAACAATATCGGCTAATCTCCAATTCTCTGGAAACTCACTTGTGGTCAAGGAGGATGTGAAAATATCTGCTAATGCCCAACTATTTCTTCCCATGCCTTTCATTGTAACTTTAGATAGATTCCATCAGGCCCTCAGGATTTACCTACCTTAATGCAATTTAGGATACCTAAAACATATTTAGGATACCTAATACATTGACATTTTCTCGAGTACTCTCGTAATCATCCCTGATCTCAACATCAGTCATGTCCTTCTGAGTGATTACCAACACAAAGTATTCATTGAGGATCTCTCCCACTTCCTGTGGCTCAACTTGTCTTCTTTAACCTTGAGTGGGCCTAGTCTTTTACTTCAAAACATTAATGTTTCATCCTCCCCATTGACGCTGACAGACCTGCTGAGTTTCTCGAGCAATATCTGTTCTTGTTTAAGAGATGACATTTTCCACATTAAAAAAAGGATTCTTTAATTGTGCTTGTCTGTATATCTTCTGTGTGAGAATGTGATCTGAGAACAAATGTTATTGGGTTTAAGTTTTCCATTTCAGCCGGATATCTGGTGTCGATTATCATCTATTCTCAAAGTTTGGGTCTGAACATTCAGTTAGTCTGACTAGGAAGCCTTGAGGTTAATTTTTAAGGTACATGGACATTCTCACTTTGCTGTGTTATGAATCCAGATGGAGGGAGGCTGATTTGATTTGGTTCTGGATCTAAGTGTGGTGAATGTGTCCTCAGGGATGAGAGCTGAGATAAACCGTGATCATATGGAATGACAGAGCAGGCTTAAAGTGCAAATAGGTTACTGGTGTCCCTCATGATTATGTGACATTCTGTCCTGTAAAAACAGCCAAATAATTTCTGCCACTCAGCCAAAAGTGAGCTTCAGCTACACTATTTAAAAATGTAGATTCGAACTGCAAAGTTCCATGAATAGAGTAAAACTTGTCTGTTTGTGGAGTCGTGGGATTTCTTTTTACCCAAAGTCATAAACGTCAGTGAAAATGTCAGCATGTGTGAGCAAGTTGAAAACAACTTTCAGAAAATGAATGCTACTCATCGTGCTATTTTCTGTTTAAGGCAATGTCTGCATTTTAAAGTATTTCTTAGTCGTCCAAAATATCTTTTAGAAAGAATTCAATAATACTGCCGTAATTTGTTGTTTTTTTCTCTCCATTTGATAGCAATAATCAGGAGAGGAACTGTCCCAGTGGAGACTTACACACCATATAAATGAGGGCTCATTCAGAGATCTCACAACAGAGTATTTTCAGAAGCTAACATTTCCAGATAAACAGAAATCACTTCTGAACACAGAAATGGGATATGCGCATTCAGTAATAATTCAGGTAGAACATGTTTACTATCCAATTCTTGCGGTGTTTGGAGTCACTGGTGAGCCACTATCTCATATTACTGCTGTGAATCGGAGTTTATTGCGACTATACAATCGTACTTCTGTTATTCCATCTGAGTTTTGCATGGCCATGTCTTCTGATTTATCTTGTGGTATAATAAAGTGCCAAAACTCTGCTATTGTATTGCGTTAATGAAATTAATGAATTAAAAGTCTTTTGTATCCAACTTTTGTGAACTTCCTGGATTATTCCCTCCATTTGCTGTATTGAGATGAGATATTAGCTTAGAAAATGCATGAAATAATGATGTTCAGAAATGGCTTCATCTCGAGAAGCTAAGCTATTTCAAAGTTTGATTCACAAATTATAGCTTCAATGCCAAATATTGAGATAGCTCATCGTCTTTGTGTTGGATTGAGATAGCATGCCCAAAATAAACCGGTACATCAATGTATTTATAAGCTACGACTGTTCTGAAATGTTATATCCATTACCTAAAATTACTTCACAGATTGACCAATGAATGGAATTCTCTGCTATCCTCTCCAGATATTCCCCTCGATCTAACTGAGGATAACACTTGTCAACTGGCTGTGAAATTAAACACTTTTAAGTCTTTGGTTACCTCACTTTCAAGTGTGTCAATTGGAATGATGCACTGTTTTGTTTCTCAGTATGTCAGACATCATAGGATTGCACTGATGATCACTAATTGTAGAGTTCTGTCTTTTAACATTGTAAATTAATTTCAAAAGAGTTGCCTGCCATTGTGTAATACTTCCTGGAGAGGAATGCTGCCCAATTCTTTCAATTATTTCTATTAATGCAATGATTTATGGAAATATTAAATATAACAAAGTTCCAGTATTCTCTGAGTGAGATATTTTAGTGAATCATGTGAAAATTGTGCTAAGTTTACTCACTTTATTGTTTGATGTCCGCATTGATGATAATTATCTTTAATATAATCACCTAAGAGTGTGCTTTTATTCAAACAATCAGTTTTGAATGCTTACTGTACCCAGAGGATTAGATGTGCCATTCTACATCCTCTAAAACTATTGGCTGAGGTATTGTCTGGAAACATTTTTATGTTTGTTTTCCTTTTTCTCTCTTCCAGCTAATATGTTGGTGATTATTATGCTGTCTCGAAGAAATTGTGGCCTCTCCAAATGTATTTCTTGCTCCTTGTTTGCAATGGCAGCAGCCGATCTCCTGGTCGTTATTGCTGAACCAATATTCTACAGGATTGCTCAGATGTATTTCCATGGCTCATTCCTGCTCATTACTCCGGTGTGTAGCTTTATTTATGCGCTCGTTTTCACATCAACAGAGATTTCCGTTTGGCTCACAGTTGCTTTCACCTTCGATCGGTTTATGGCCATATGTTGTGATAAATTGAAAGCAAAGTATTGTACAAAGAAAATGGCAGCTGTTATAATAGGGACAGTGACTGTTTTGGGTTGTTTAGTATCTGTCGCCTGGTATTTCAGATATGAACCTCTGTACACGATTGATAATATTCCCTGGTATTGCATTACAAAAGCCAGCTTCATCACTTCGACTGCATGGGCGGGTTTTGTCATCTTTTATTTCATTTTCATTGTTTTTGTGCCATTCTTAATCATGTTACTCCTCAACCTTCTGACTGTCAGACGTATTTTAATAGCAAGTAAAGTCCGCAGGGCACTGCGTGGCCAGCTCAATGGAGAGAATGGCAAGGATCCAGAAATGGAGATGCAAAGGAAATCCATCATATTACTCTTCAGTATATCTGGCAGCTTTATAACGTTATGGGTGACCCAGCTTGTATTTTACATTTATCAGCGAATTGTAAAGGCATATTCTTACTCTGTCACAGATCCCCTTTATTACCTGGAATCCATCGCCAATATGGTTCAGCTTCTCAGTACCTGCAGCAACACATGTATATATGTCCTGACCCAGAATAAATTCCGAGAGCAGCTGAAGACTGCAGTTAAATACCCCTTTGACCTCATTATGAATTGGCAAAATTTCATGAAAGGCTAAGTTATTTAGGTGATCAAACTAAATTCATTTCATTACTACATTCCATTTGTGCCCTTCCCCTGTATAATATACTCTGGGTGGAAAGTAATGCAGCATAGACCCAACTGACATCTGTTTATGATATTCCCCATGCAGGTTATGCATATCTGTGAAAAACATAACTCAGTGTAAGACTTATTCAGCAGACCCGAATTTGTAGGGAATACCCGCATTTCGCGCCAAATGTATGGCTCTGAAACATGCATCATGTCTTCAAATATGTTCCTGTATGGCACAAACAGAACTAAAGCAAAATTCTTTAGCAAAAACCTGACTGCAAGCCTGTTTATTGATATGGTACACTTGAGACAAATATAAAGAAAGACAGTAATGGACAAAGTTTGGAGAACTGCTAAAGACCATTGCGCGTGTTAAGAGTACGTGGTCATACACATAAATAAGACACAGATAAGCACATTTAATATAACCGTATGCTGTAATTGGTAAATACATTTATGATCATGTGAGAGATACAGGATGGCTAAGTCATAGATTATTAGGGAAACTGTCATTTCATTATTAAGTAAAGGTAAACCAATGATGAAATTTAGAGATATAAGTAAACACTGCTGACGATACCAAACCCACCGGTGAGATGTTTCTAACAAACAGATGTTTCTATCGGTTAAGAAAGCTAATGAGGTTACGAAGATTGTGGAGAATGCGGAAATATTTCTAAAACAATTACACCAGAAATATCAGGTGATCAAAGCATTAAGGAAATGGGTCTGTATTATTGAGAAAAGCAAAGAACAGATAGCTGTCATGGTGCAACATTGTACAAATCCTATCTGTGTACAGAGCTGTTTTGGATTGTGGTATAACAGCTCAGTCAGGAACTCATGGAAAATAACACAACACAGAGAGCCCTCAGACAGGAACTGTGTGACGGTAGAGGAACGTTAAGAGAGTCAACCACAAAGAGCTTACAGAAAAGCAGGTTAATCTCTGCGTAGACTTCAGTTACTGGAGTTAGATGAATTTGGGGAAATGCCGTATTTAAAGTTGGTCAGTTATAGAATGATTGTGAGATCTGTTCAGGTGAAAGCACGGATTTGAGATAACCAAGTGAAGGAGCTATTCGGGATGGTACCAGGGCAGCTGTCCAGCTGACAGCTCTGCCCTTGAATAGCTGCAGGTAAACATTTCAGTTGGTCTTGTTATTGAACACACAAATGACGATCTGCAGCATCACGTATTAAATAGGGAGTTGAATTCTCACTGTCTTACCCCAAGAGACGGAGAGATTTTATGTGGAGAATTAGGATTTATTGAATTGGGAGATGATCCTTGTGATTGAGCAGGAAGTGAAGAGATTTCCGAAGTGGTCACTACAATTGGATATGATGGATATGATAGGCCTACAGAGAGCAGCATGCCCTACTGGACAAAAGGCAGCTGAACCAACCACCCTTGTTCACAAAGGTCTTACACACGTCAAAACATTCACATCCACCCTTTCATCACTCAGCATCCAGAGTTGGATCCAGTTGCAGGAATCAGTTAAATTCAACAATAGTTTGTTGACACCCTGAGAGTACTTGCGAAATGGTTTTAGAATAATTCTCAGCTTACTCAGTCCCAAGGTGCCAATAATATCTTGGCAGAGAGCATGATGAGAAATTTAAATTCATAGAATCCCTACAGGCCACTTGGCCATCAAGTCGACACCAACCTACTGAACATCCCAGCCAGACCCACCACCCCGATCTATCTTAGTAACCTTGCATTTCTCATGGCTAATCCACCTAGCCTGCATTTCCCTGGACACTCTGGGCAATTTAACATGGCCAATCAATCAAACATCTTTGAACTGTGGAGGGAAACCAGAGCACCTTGAGTAAACCCATGCAGACACGGGGAGAATGTGCTAACTCCATACAGGGAGTCTCCTGAGGTTGGAATTGAAACCAGTTTCCTGGCGTTGTGAGGCAGCAGAGCTAACCATTGATCTACCCCGCTACCCCACATTTAGGTTAACTCCATGCTTAAGTTAGCCCTAGGTGTACCTAGTCATGCTGCTGAACATGGACAGAGTGGAAGGTGACTCCAGTCAGGCAGAAGAGACAGTCAGGGGACGATATAAGTTACAGCTAAACAAATAGCAATGTTGCATCAGATAGTATCCATCAGCTAATGTCTGATTCCCTCAGAGTATTTTCCACTGCACTAACTCGGTAACTCCCCGCTGGAATTCAGCTCTTGAATCCAGGTTTGACCCAAGGCTGTACTGAGATCAGGAGCTGGGTGATCCTGGCAAAACCCAAACTGGGGGTCACTGAGCAGGTGCTGTTTGATAGCACGGTTGATGACCCCTTCCATCACTTTACTGATGATAGAGATTAGATTGATTGGACAGAAATTGGCTGGGTTGGATGTGTCCTGCTCTTTGTTTACAGGACATACCTGGGCCATTTTCCACGTTGTCGGATAGATGCCAGTGTTGGAACTGTACCAGAAGAGCTTGGTGAGGGGCGTGGCAAGTTCTGTCACACAAGTCTTCAATACTATTGCTGGAATGTTATCAGAGCCCATTGCCTTTGCAGTATCCAGTGCCTCCAGCCATTTCTTGATATCACGTGGAGTGAATCGAATTGGCTGGGGACTGGTTGTCTCTGGTTTGTTACCCGTGCCACGTGATAGAGAGTCGAGGAATAGGGAGAGAGAACAGTTAAATGCGTGGCTACAGGGATGGTGCAGGAGGGAGGGATTCCGGTATTTGGATAACTGGGGTTCTTTCTGGGGAAGGTGGGACCTCTATAAACAGGATGGTCTACACCTGAACCTGAAGGGCACCAGTATCCTTTTGGGAAGGTTTGCTAGTGCTCTTGTGGGGGATTTAAACTAACTCTGCAGGGACATGGGAACCTAGACTTTAGGGTGTAGGACCTGGAGTGTAGGGAGGTTAGGAACATGGCATCAATCTCAGAGGAGGGGGCCTGTAAACAGGAAAGTGGTTTGAAGTGTGTATACTTCAATGCAAGAAGTATACGAAATAAGGTAGGTGAACTTGCAGCGTGGGTTGGTAACTGGGATTTCGATGTTGTGGCTGTTACGGAGACATGGGTAGAACAGGGACAGAATTGGCTTTTGCAGGTTCCAGGGTTTAAATGTTTTAGTAGGGTCAGAGGTGGGGGTAAAAGAGGGGGAGGTGTGGCATTGCTTGTCAAAGATCGTATTACAGCGGTGGAAAGGACGATGGATGAAGACTCGCCATCTGAGGTAGTTTGGGCTGAGGTTAGGAATAGGAAAGGTGAGGTCACCCTGTTAGGAGTTTTTTACAGGCCTCCTAATAGTCCTAGAAACGTAGAAGAAAGGATTGCGAGGATGATTCAGGAGAAGAGTGAAAGTAATAGGGTGGTTGTTATGGGGGACTTTAACTTTCCTGATATTGATTGGGAAAGCTATAGCTCTAGTTCGTTAGATGGGTCGGTGTTTGTCCAATGTGTGCAGGAGGGTTTCCTGACACAATATGTAGACAGGCCAACAAGAGGTGAGGCCGTACTGGATTTGGTTCTGGGTAACGAACCAGGCCAGGTGTTAGAATTAGAGGTAGGTGAGCACTTTGGGGACAGTGACCACAATTCGGTGACTTTTACTCTCGTGATGGAGAGGGATAAGTGTGCACTGCAGGGCAAGAGTTATAGCTGGGGTCAGGGAAATTATGATGCGGTGAGGCATGACTTAGGATGCGTGGCTTGGAAAAGTAGGCTTCAAGGCAAGGGCGTAATTGATATGTGGAGCTTGTTCAGGGAGCAACTATTGAGTGTCTTTTTTTTTAGATTACTTACAGTGTGGAAACAGGCCCTTCGGCCCAACAAGTCCACACCGCCCCGCCGAAGCGCAACCCACCCATACCCCTACCCCTACATTTACCCCTTACCTAACACTACGGGCAATTTAGCATGGCCAATTCACCTGACCTGCACATCTTTTGGATTGTGGGAGGAAACCGGAGCACCCGGAGGAAACCCACGCAGACACGGGAGAATGTGCAAACTCCACACAGTCAGTCGCCTGAGGCGGGAATTGAACCCGGGTCTCTGGCGCTGTGAAGCAGCAGTGCTAACCACTGTGCCACCGTGCCGCCCACATGTCCTTGATAAGTATGTACCTGTCAGGCAGGGAGGAAAGGGTCGTGTGAGGGAGCCGTGGTTTAATAAGGAATTGGAATCCCTTGTTAAATGGAAGAGGGCGGCCTATGTAAAGATGAGGCGTGAAGGTTCAATTGGGGCGATTGAGAGTTATAAGGTAACCAGGAAGGACCTGAAGAGAGAGCTAAGAGCAGCAAGGAGGGGACATGAAAGGTCCTTAGTTGGTAGGATGAGGGAAAACCCTAAGGCTTTCTATAGGTTATGTCAGCAATAAAAGAATGACTAGGGTAGGAATAGGTCCAGTCAAGGATAGTAGTGGGAAGTTGCGTGTGGAGGCTGAAGAGATTGGGGAGACACTGAATGAATACTTTTCATCAGTATTCACTCAGGAACAGGACATTGTTGCTGATGTGAATACTGAGTCACAATTAAGTAGAATGAATGGCTTTGAGGTATGTAGGGAAGAGGTGTTGGAAATTCTGGAAAGGGTGAAAATAGATAAGTCCCCTGGGCCTGATGGCATTTATCCTAGGATTCTCTGGGAAGCAAGGGAGGAGATTGCAGAGCCATTGACCTTGATTTTTATGTCCTCGTTGTCTACAGGAGTAGTGCCAGAAGATTGGAGGATAGCAAATGTGGTTCCCTTGTTCAAGAAGGGGAGTAGGGATAACCCTAGTAACTATAGGCCGGTGAGTCTCACTTCTGTTGTGGGCAAAGTCTTAGAGAGAATTGTAAGGGATAGGATTTATGAACATCTGGATAGGAATAATGTGATCAAGGATAGTCAGTATGGTTTTGTGAAGGGCAGGTCGTGCCTCACAAACCTTATTGAATTCTTTGAGATTGTGACTAAGGAGGTGGACGAGGGGAAAGCGGTAGATGTGGTGTATATGGACTTTAGTAAGGCGTTTGATAAGGTTCCCCATGGTAGGCTACTGCAAAAAATACGGAGGTATGGCATTGAGGGTGAGTTGGAGGTTTGGATTAGGAATTGGCTGGCTGGAGACAGAGGGTAGTAGTTGATGGTAAAGGTTCATCTTGGAGTGCCGTTACTAGCGATGTTCCGCAAGGATCTGTTTTGGGACCATTGCTGTTGTCAGTTTCATAAATGACCTGGAGGAGGGGCTAGAAGGTTGGGTGAGCAAGTTTGCGGATGATACGAAAGTCGGAGGAGTTGTTGACAGTGAGGAAGGATGTGGCAGGTTACAGCGGGATATAGATAAGTTGCAGAACTGGGCAGAAAGGTGGCAAATGGAGTTCGATGTAGCTAAGTGTGAGGTGATTCACTTTGGTAAGAGTAACAAAAAGATGGGGTACTGGGCTAATGGTCGGATACTTGGTAGTGTGGGTGAGCAGAGGGATCTTGGTGTCCATGTACACAGATCGTTGAAAGTTGCCACCCAGGTAAATAGTGCGGTGAAGAAGGCATATGGCGTACTGGCTTTTATTGGTAGAGGAATTGAGTTCCGGAGTCCTGAGGTCATGTTGCAGTTGTATAAGACTCTGGTGCGGCCGCATCTGGAGTATTGTGTGCAGTTTTGGTCGCCATACTATAGGAAGGATGTGGAGGCACTGGAATGGGTGCAGAGGAGATTTACCAGGATGTTGCCTGGTATGGTAGGAAGATCGTATGAGGAAAGGCTGAGGCACTCGGGGCTGTTTTCATTGGAGAAAAGAAGGTTTAGGGGTGACTTGATAGAGGTGTACAAGATGATTAGGGGTTTAGATAGGGTTGACCGTGAGAACCTTTTTCCACGTATGGAGTCAGCTATTACGAGGGGGCATAGCTTTAAATTAAGGGGTGGTAGGTATAGGACAGATGTTAGCGGTAGGTTCTTTACTCAGCGAGTCGTGAGTTCATGGAATGCCCTGCCAGTAGCAGTGGTGCACTCTCCCTCTTTATGGGCATTTAAGCGGGCATTGGATAGGCATATGGAGGATAGTGGACTAGTGTAGGTTAGGTGGGCTTGGATCGGCACAACATCGAGGGCCAAAGGGCCTGTACTGCGCTGTATTCTTCTATGTTCGATATTCTATGGTATCAGTGATGCTGGGGAACACTGGAGTAGCCCAAGATGGATCAATCACTCAACACTTCTGACTGAAGATTGCTGCGAATGCTTTGTGCTGATGTGCTGGGCTCCTCCATCATGGAGGGTGGGGATATTTGTGGTGCCTTCACCTCCTGTGAGTTGTTTAATTGTCCACCCCATTATGACTGGATGTGGAAGGACTGCAGAGCTTAGATCTGATCCCTTGGTTGTGGGATCACTTAGCTCTGTCTGTGCCATTTAGCATGCTAGTAATCCTGTTTGGTAGCTTCACAAGTTTGTCACCTCATTTTTAGTAATGCTAGATGCTGCTCCTGGCATGCCCTCCTGCACTCTCCATTGAACCAAGCTTGATGGTAATGGTTGAGTGGGGGATATGCCAGGCCGTGAGGTTACAGATTGTGCTGGAGTACACGCCCACAGTGCCTCATGGATGCCCGGGCTTGAGCTACTAGATCAGTTCAAAGTCTGTTGCATTTAGCGCGGTGATAGTGCCACATAACACAATGAAGGTTATTCTCAATGTGAAGGGGGGACTCCATCTCCACAAGGTCAGTGCAGTGGTCACTTTTACCTGGACAGACATGGACAGATGCTTCTGCAGATTAATAAGGATGAGTCAAGTATGTTCTTTTTCCCCCCTTCACCACCTGTCACAGACCCAGTCCAACAGTGAAATCCTTTAGGACCCGACCAGCTCGGTCAGTAATGTTGCTGCCGAGCCACTCTTGGTGGTGGATATTGAAATTCCTCAGCAGGAGTACGTTTTGTACCCTTGCCACCTTCAGGGCTTCATCCAAGTGTTGTTCAAAATGGAGGAGTACTGATTCATCAGCCGAAGGAGGAGGATACGTGGTAAACAGTAAGAGATTTCCTTGCCCATGTGCTGGGTCTGTCCTACCAGTGAAGGGATGGTAATGGTGGTGTCTGTGGTGTTATGCGTAAGGTCTGATTCCGTAAGAATGACTGTGTAAGGCTGTTGCTTGACTGGTCTGTGAGACAGCTCTCCCAATTTCAGCACTAGCCCCCATGGTCGATAGGGCTGTTTGTGGTGTTGCTGTTGTCTTTTCTGTTTCCAAGGTCGATGCCAGGTGGTCTGTCCAGTTTCATTTCTTTGCTGTTTTTTCTCGCGATTGATACAACTGAGTGCCTTGCTGGGGCATTTCAGAGGGCAGCTGAGAGTTAACCACATTGCTGTGGCTCTGGAGTCACATGTAGGCTAGACCAGGTAAGGATGGCAGATTTCCTTCCCTGAAGGGCATTACTGAACCAGATGGGTTTTTCCGACAATTGACAATGGTTTCATGGTCATCGATTGACCCTTAATTCCAGATTTTTTTTAATGAATTAAAATTCCACCATCTGTGGCAGGATTCATACCCAGGTCCCCAGAACATTATACTGGGTTTCTGGATTAATAGTCGAGTGATAATACCACGAGGCCATCACCTCCTCATAGCCTTGATTAGTCAGGGCATAGAGCTTCAGAGCAGGGAGGTTATGTCAGAATCATAGAAAGCCTTGGCGGGGCCACAGCTAGAGTATTGTGTGCGGTTCTGGAATCCATATTATAGGAATGATATGAAAGCACAGGAGAGGGTGCATGGAAGGTTTTACAGGATATGCTGAAGAATGGTCACTGGACTCAAAATGTTAACTCAGCTTTCTTTCCACAGATGCTGCCAGAGCTGCTGAGATTTTCCAGCAATTTCTATATTTGTTTTGCAGGATTATAGAATCTCTACAGTGTGGAAACAGGCTTTATGACCCAACAAGTCCACACCGACCCTCTGTAGAGTATCCAACCCAGACCCATTCCCCTACCCTATGACTTGACATTACCCCTGACTAATGCATCTAGCCTACACATGACTGGACACTATGGGCAATTTAGCATGGCCAATTCACCTAACCTGCACATCTTTGGATTGTGGGCGGAAACCCATACAGACACAGGGAGAATGAGCAAACTCTACATAGACAGTCACCTCAGGCTTGAATTGAACCCAGGTCCCTGGTGCTGTGAGGCAATAGTGCTAACCACTGAGCCACATTTCTGCCCCTCGGCCATTGGCGCTCACAAGAATGTTACCGAGACTGCAGGGTTTGAGCTATAAGGAGGGACTGGATAGACAGACTCATACTAGTTCTTCCTAGGAGTGTTGGAGGCTGATGGGGGACTTTATAGAGGCTTATAAAATCATGAGGGGCATGGATAGGTTGAAGAGGTGTTCCCGGGGGTAGGGGACTCCAAACCGAGAAAGCATAGTTTGAAAGTGAGAGGAAAAGATTTGAAGGTTTAAATTTGAAAGAGAGGCAACTGTTTCTCATGGAGGGGTGGTGTATGTTTGAAATGAGCTAGCAGAGGAAGTAGTCCAAAGATGTGCAGGTTGGGTGAATTGGCCATGCTAAATTGCCTATAATGCCTAGTGATGTGTAGGCTAGGTGCATTATTCAGAGGTAAAGACGCATAATAGGGAGTGGAATGGGTCTGGGTGGAATACTCTTCAGGGGTAGGTGTGGATCTATTGGGCCATATAACCTGTTTCCACACTGTAAGGATTCTATAATACTGGTAAACCAATCCAGAGGAAAAGGCTGGTGCTATTACAACATTTAAAACTCATTTGGATGGGTCCGTGAATAGGAGGGTTGAGAGGGATGTGAGCCAACTGCTCGCAAGTGGGACGAGGTCGGAATGGGATACCTAGTTAGCATGGACGGGTTGGACCAAAGGGTCTGTTTCTGTGCTTTATGACTGTTGACTCAATGATTTCTCCAATCCATCACTCACAGGGATTGTCCTATTATTGGGTCACTCAAGCTGCAAAGCTTCTCTTTGGTGTTTTCCTCTGAGGTCTCAGAACTGAAACATTCTAATTAGCGACTTAATATCTCTGTGGGAATATATGTTCCCAACCAAAACTGAAATAGCAATGATACAACTTGAAAATTCCCCTGGGAATCTGAAACAGTATAACACCATGTCCCTAAATACACCAATACCGTGTTTAATTCAGAGGTTTTGGCTACAACACCCAGGAACAGATCCTTCATATGCAAAATGCTGGAGTTGTTCACCATTGTTGACAAAGTATATTACATCACAATTGATGCTATCGGTGTCCCTGGTAAGGCATTTTTAAAATTTGTTAATGGAATGAGAGCCAGCATTTATTTCCCATCCCTATTTGCCCAGAGAGCAGTTTCAGCGTCAACCACGTTGCTGTGGGTCTGGAGTCACCTATCAGCCAGACCAGGTAAGGATGGGAGTTGCTTTGTTTCAAGGGCATCAGTGAACCCGATGAGTTTTTCCAAAAATTAATTCATGGTCATCATTAAATGTTTAATTCCAGAGTTCTTTTCATTCGATTCAAATTCAACCGTAAGCACGGCAGGATTCAATGCCAGCTCCCCATTACCGGGCTCTCTGGATTACTAGTCCTGTGGTAATACCTAATACCTGAAACGTCAATTTTCCTGCTCCTCGGATGCTGCCTGACCTGCTGTGCTTTTCCAGCACCACTCTAATCTAGACTCTGGTTTCCAGCATCTGCAGTCCTTGTTCTTACCTGTGGTAATGCTGCTTGTCCATTGCTTCCCTTCAGTGTAACTTTGGGCGTTGCATGAATCTGTGCTGTGGAGTACCATGCCTCGGAGGTTATATCTCACTGGAAGTATTTGCCACTGTAGTACTGGGTTAACTGTGGGTCAGTCAGCACTGCCTTCATTGGGGATGATCAGGAGTTTTATTAGTTTTGATTTGATCTGTTGTGGGTGGATCACACTGAGTCGATCACATGCTCGGACGTCTTTTTCTTGTTTAACAAATGTAATCCCCTGCAAAGTGGATTTGAGTTTTGAACAAGTATGGTTGTCTTTCAATGAATAGTTTCAAGGAAGGAGCACTGACATTTCCTCATCCCAGTGAGTTACACATCACCAGGACTGAGTCTTCAACAGCACAGATTAGATTGAAGTTGAGTAATTCCATTTCTCAAGAACATCTTCATAATCAATGGTTTGTAAATGCTGTCTTTAAGGATTTGTCTATTATACCAAATGAATACGGGACATAGTTATTGATCACCCTACCTCTGCAACTAAATAAAATCTGACTGGCCAATTCCTCTCTATTACTCACACTCCCCCCACACGAGAAACCTTCACGGCATGCTGTCTTAGCTCACTGTGTCAGAAGAGACATACAGAATGGAATAATACACCATTGTAGTTTTATCTCATCTTAGCAGAGATCAGGCTTGTAATTATGAAATAAATATTGCCGATTTTTAGCACATGATGTACTTTAATGTGCACAATTCTAATTTAACAAGTATCTTTGCAATTGATTGACAGTGCAGGAGTAAATTACAACAATGAAACTAATTCCCATCAACCTTCCTTCTGTTGTTGTTTCCTTCCATATGAGAGTTTCCAAATCCTGCTCGAATTCGATCTGCATTTTTTTGTTTCAGTGCTTTGTTGCTTCAAATATCAAGCAGCATCCAAGGAGCAACAAAGCTCAGAAACAAAAAAATCGCTATCGAGCAGGATTTGGAAACTCTCATATGGCAGCTCCTTGGATGCTGCCTGACCTGCTGCGCTTTTCCAGCACCACATTTCCAGCTCGGATCTCCAGCATCTGCACTCCTCACTTTATCCTAGAAGCTTCAAATATCAAACCTTCCCTCACATTTATCGAAACAACTTGTCTTAATAACTCCAAGTGTAAGCAAGGACAATATTGTCACAACTTCCTGATGAAAGTAATTCCTCACGATTGCCGTATCTTATCTACCATTGTCCATTTCATGATTATCTCCAAGATCATATCCCTTTGTAAGGAAACTTAACTTAGCTATATTTACACAATCATTCTTGGAATGGCTTTAAAGAGCTTTGGTTGATATTTGTCAATGAGCAAATTACATGGGAATCAGGAATGGGAGCAAATAATTCAGCTCCCAATGAAGGTATTATGCCTGAATCGTCAGTTCTCCTGCTCCTCAGATGCTGCCTGACCTGTTGTGCTTTTCCAGCACCATACTCTCGACTCTGATCTCCAGCATCTACAGTCCTCACTTGCTCCCCGGTTAGTTTATCATACACCTCGATCAGACTCCCCCTCATTCTTATGAATTCCAGCCAGTACAAGCCCAAATTATTCAGCTGCTTCCATTAAGGCAGCCCTTTCATCCTGGGAATCAACCTGGTGAACCTCCTCTGACCTTCCTCCATTACCTCACATCCCTCCTCCTTTAGTAAGACAACATCCAACCTCTTCAGTCTGTCCAGATTGTTATAATCGATCAGTGAGTATTTATTCCTCTATAATGATTTGCAGCTTCTCAAGTGTCAGAGTGCATGATTCTGCATTATGGTTTCAGAACTGTCCACAGTGTGCTGAGTGACTGATAATTAAGTTGCAGTTTCAATTTTATGCCAAACGTCACTGTTTTTATGAGTTTACTGTCCAAATTGATGGCAGCTTATGGTTTGCATTTTGCTCCATGTGTTCAGAAGCAGATTATGGCAGATGCTGGAAATGTGAAACAAACATGGACAGAAACACACAAAATACATACACAGTTCAGAAGAAGTCACAATTTTACCAATGTTTCTCTCTCCACAGATATTGTCAGACCTGCTGAGGTTCTCCAGCATTATCTGCGTTTGCTTCATACATTGATATGTAAATTTACTTTTAACCAAAACTGTGTCTTTGAAATTCATTACATATTTGGTCATGTTGCCATTTACTTCCTCGTTTGTAATTTCAATGTCTGAGGTTTTTTTCATGAATTTATCCTTAGTTGCTGTCAACATAAAGTTCATCACATGGTCAGTATCTCTCCAGAAGCTCAGACTGGTAGATCCCACTTGTAATTTCTTCCCTCAGTTCCCTGAAACCCCCATTCCTGTTGGAAAGTTCAACTTCCTGACCAGCTGTGTACATTTTCACATGAGCAGTGTCGTGCTTCATCCCTGCTACCAATGAAATGATTGTAACTAACATACTATTTAAATAATCTTGTCACTTTAAGCTGAGATGTGATTGTGTGAGCCAGTACAGATTGAACCCATTGGGGAAGAGCTAAAACATGACATTTTTTCTCCTACTTTGTCAATGTTGTCAATTCATTCTTTGGTCCTGAATGAAAGTAATCTCAAATTTGCCTTGAAATCCCCCCTCGCGTTCCCACCTTGATTCGTGCTCACCTATTCCCAGCTTTCCTATTTCAGTTTCCATGGTAAGCTACTGACCAATATCTCCCATGAGCTCTGACTCAGCTTCCTCACCTCCCTCACTTCCTGCAAGGAGTCTATTTCGTTTGTCCTTTTTTTACATCTGAACACAACCAGCGTCTATTGTACAAACACCTGAGATCCCTTTCTTTATCAAGTGAAAGAATTCTTCTTTCTGTCTTTTCTTTTTAAAGGTACACATTGTTAAACTGCTGAACAATCTACTGCTTCTTTTGGTTATCTTCATGTTCATTAATCATCCCGTTTATTTTGTACCATATTTCAGTTTCTCAATGGATATCCCTTACCATCCATGTGATCACACACCACTGTCCCATTTTCCAATCCCCAGCTTGAGGTCCTCTCATTGGTAGGTGTTTGGATATAATCACTTTTTATCGGAGGCCATTGTTCCAAAATTGAGATTATTTTTACATTCTGTTATTCTTCTCGACCATCCTTGAATTGTATGCTAAAACCTAATCATTGCCATCTCAATTCATATTGAATACTGTTCAACCTGCAATTTCTAAACTAATTTCCGTACTTCCTCTTACAGTTAATGCACTGGCGATTGTGATCCTGTCCCTGGGGAAATGTGGGCTTTCCAGGTGCACGACTCATTACCTCGTGGCCATGGCAACAGCAGATCTGATGGTCATCATCACTGATGTTATATTGTATCAGCTGAATAATTACTTTTACCAGGGATCCTTCCTGCAGCGCACATTTGCCTGCATTATGATCAATTTCCTGCTTTTCCTGAGCTCTGACTCCTCTGTCTGGTTCACCGTTGCTTTTTCTGCTGATCGGTTTGTGGCCATTTGTTGCCAGAACCTGAAGCTGAGATATTGCACTGTGAAAACAGCTGCTGTGATTCTATCAACAACCTCCACTCTGTTCTTTGTAAAAAATGTTCCTATTTTCATTACACGGGAGCCTAAGATTGTGGTTGACAATGTTCAGTGGTCTTGTCAAATGAAGCCCAGCTATTTTACTGAACCCAGGTGGATGGTTTATGACTGGCTTGATAAGGTGTTAACACCATTACTCCCATTTGTTTTAGTGTTGCTCTTCAATGCTCTGACAGTCCGATACGTTTTAGTGGCTAATCGGATCCGTAAAGGATTGAGGGGTCAGAACAAGGAAGAGAAGCGCAGTGACCCTGAGATGGACAGCAGAAGAAAGTCAATGATTTTACTGTTCACCATATCTAGTAGCTCCATACTTCTGTGGTCACCCTATGTAATCAATTTCTTATATTATCGAATTGCAGCAATTGATCCCAGATCTTACAACGACAGTTGGCACGTATTTGAAAGAATTGGATTTATGCTGCTGAGTTTGAGTTGCTGCACAAATGCATTTATTTATGGAGTAACTCAATTGAAGTTCAGGGGACAGTTCATTTACGCAGTAAAATACCCACTGATTTTAATCAGCAGAGTCTTTACTTTGAAAATGAATTGATGACAATCTCGAAGACAGCTCCATACCCACCTGCTTTCATGGGGCAGTATTGAGGAGAAAGCTTCCATCAAATGGTTTGTGTGAACAATGTTTGTTTGAGTGAAAATATGAATAGCACTATCGGCTTATTTTCCATTGGGCATTGTTTTCTTTTGGATTGCCATAATATTGAGACAAGATTTTTAATCTTCAACTGATGTTGGTTTAATATTAATTTGTTCAAAAAGGTATAACATTGCAGCATCCCCAGAAATAAAGCAAGATTCCTAAAACATCAATAGGCAGTCTTGAATGAGGGAGATTGGATTCCATTAGTCTGTGTTGTATTGTAAACGAGTCCACTCACATTTTGTCTGCCTCATTTCAGTTTTATTTCACATTCTCCTTTCCTCTCATATCCTTATTTCATTCACCTCAGAAATGATCTAATATGAACGCGAATGATGTTTCTTTTGGACAATTCAGATTCAAAGCAGCAATCTGGATCATGTTCATTTTATCTTCTCATTTAAGATGGTAGCCTTTCATTGAAAGATAAGTGTCCAATTCTGCATACTTGGTGTTAGCAATGAAACAGGAGAATCTTACTCAAGGAAACAACAAGAATGAGGAAGTACCTCTGCTCTTCACATATAACATAATTTGAAAGTTTTCAAAGCACATGGCAAAAATATACTCCCCACTGTCACAAAGTCATCACATTCCAGTATTCAGGTACCTTGGAGAGAGTTTCATTCTGTATCACACATGCAGCTAACTGTCGACCTCAGTGTCTCATTCACTTTGTAGTCTTGAGAGTTTGTTCACCTTTCCCTTGACTATTCACACAATTAATCTTGAATATTCTGAGCATCAAATGACCCTATCTGATTTATAACCAAAGACGTCTCATCTGGAATTTTCATATTAAAATACCCACAGTAGGATAACTCTGTTTCAAATTGTTCTAAATTAACTCCTTTCTGGAGAAGAATCTGTTACTCTGCATATAGCCTTCCTGTCTGCCCAAGAATTGTTGCAAATACTTCACCATCTATGTTTACATTTCAGAGGAAAATCTTTCTTCTTCAAAACTAAAAGACACCAAATGCACGTCAAGGATTGCCTTCATTGATCATAAAATGCTCACAATACAAACTATCTTTCAATATCCCACCAGTGTCACCCCAGCGAGTTAATTTCTAAGACACAATGGTATGAAATGATGGCTGCAGAAAGACTAACATATCACTTGTTACCCTTCATGCATATCTCACTCGTTCAAAAACAGAACCCACAAGGACATTATATTCTAGGGTGTGGGTTTGTTTGCTGAGCTGTAGGTTTGATATCCAGACGTTTCATTACCTGGCTCGGTAACATCATCTTTGGCGACCTCCAAGTGAAGCAAAACTTTTGTCTCCTGCTTTCTATTTATATCTTTCTCCTGGATGGGGTTCCTGGGGTTTGTGGTGATGTCATTTCCTGTTAGTTTTCTAAGGGGTTGATAGATGACACCTAGATCTATGTGTTTGTTTATGCCGTTGTGGTTGGAGTGCCAGGCCTCGAGGAATTCTCTGGCATGTCTTTGCTTAGCCTGTCTCAGGAGAGATGTGTTGTCCAGTCGAAATGGTGTTTTTTTTTCATTCGTGTGTAGGGCTATGAGGGAGAGAAGGTCATTTCTTTTTGTGGCTAGCTGGTGTTCATGTTCCTGGTGTCTAACTTTCTTCCTGTTTGTCCTACGTAGTGTTTGTGGCAGTCCTTGCATGGAATTTTGTAGATGATGTTGGTTTTGTCCATGGGTTGTACTGACTTGTTTAAGTTTGTTAGTTTTTGTTTGAGAGTGTTGGTGGGTTTGTGTGCTACTAGGTTTCCAAGGGGTCTTAGTCATCTGGCTGTCATTTCTGAAAATTGTTTGATGTATGGTAAGGTGGTTAAGGTTTCTGGCTGTGTTTGGTCTGCTTGTCATGGTTTGTTCTTGAGGAATCTGCGCACTGTATTTTTTTTTTGAGTATCCGTTCTTCTTGAATACGTTGTATAGGTGGTTCTCCTCTGTTTTCCGAAGTTTGTCTGTGCTGCAGTGTGTGGTGGCTCGTTAGAATAGTGTTCTGACACAGCTTCGTTTGTGTGTGTTGGGACGGTTGCCGGTGTAGTTACGTATTTGGTCAGTGTTTGTCGGTTTTCTGTATACGCAGGTTTGTAGTTTCCATTGTCCTTTCTTTCGACTGTGACGTCCAGGAATGCGAGTTTGTTGTCGGTTTCTTCCTCCTTGGTGAACTTTATGCCTGTGAGGGGGTTGTTGATGATGTTAAATGTCTCTTCTATCTTGTTTCGTTTTGTGATGACAAAGGTGTCATCTATCAGGATTCATAGCAGAAGCGGTAATGCAAAGACTAGAACAAACAGCCCTACCAACCATCAAACCAAAAATCTGGGTCCGCTACTTAACTTCACCAGCAACCATCCCAACACACACAAACGAAGCTGTATCAGAACACTATTCCAAAGAGCTACCACACACTGCAGCACAGACGAACTTCGGAAAACAGAGGAGAACCACCTATACAACGTACTCAAGAAGAACAGATACTTAAAAAATACAGTGCGCAGATTCCTCAAGAACAAACCATGACAAGCAGACCAAACACAGCCAGAAACTCTAACCACCTTACCATACATCAAAGAAGTCTCAGAAATGACAGCCAGACTACTAAGTCCCCTCGGAATCCTAGTAGCACACAAACGCACCAACACTCTCAAACAAAAACTAACAAACTTAAACGACTCAGTACAACCCATGGACAAAACCACCGTCATTTACAAAATTCCATGCAAGGACTGCCACAAACACTACGTAGGACAAACAGGAAGAAAGTTAGCCACCAGGATACATGAACACCAGCTAGCCACAAAAAGACATGACCCTCTCTCCCTCGTAGCACTACACACGAATGGAAAAAAAAACACCATTTCGACTGGACAACACATCTATCCTGAGACAGGCTAAGCAAAGACATGCCAGAGAATTCCTCGAGGCCTGGCACTCCAACCACCACGCCATAAACAAACACATAGTTCTAGGTGTCATCTATCAACCCCTCAGAAAATGAACAGGAAATGACATCACCACAAACCCCAGGAACCCCACCCAGGAGAAAGATATAAATAGAAAGCAGGAGACAAAAGTTTTGCTTCACTTGGAGGTCGCAACTGATGATGTTACCTAGCCAGGTAATGAAAGTCTGGATATCAAACCTGCAGCTCAGCAAGCAACCCTACACCCTAAACCTCAAACTGAGCTACAAACCTTCACAAACCTTGCACATTATATTCTAGCAACATAAATGGCACCCCTCATGTCATGTGCATAAGTTTCTATTTTGCTGCGCTCATGATTTATTTTCGAAACTTCCACGTTCTGTATATTTTGATAAATGATTTCCTGATTTTCTGTTGGGTTTAGTGGCTGGTATTTGCTGAGTAAATTGTTTTACACATGTCACGTTTTGAATGTCCATTAAGCTCTCTCCACGTCTGTCTGCCCAAAAATGCAGAATGAAAAGTGACATTATTTGGATGTGAGCATAATAGATACAGTTAGTAAGTTTGCAGATGACACCAAAATTGGAGGTGTAGTGGACAGCGAAGAGGGTTACCTCAGATTACAACAGGATCTGGACCGGATGGGCCATTGGGCTGAGAAGTGGAAGATGGAGCTTAATTCAGATAAATGCAAGGTGCTACATTTTGGGGAAGCAAATCTTAGCAGGACTTATATACTTAATGGTAAGGTCCTAGGGAGTGTTGCTGAACAAAGAGACCTTGGAGTGCAGGTTCATTACTCCTTGAAAGTGGAGTCGCAGGTAGATAGGATAGTGAAGAAGGCATATGTGAATACGATAGTGAAGAAGATAGTGAAGTATGCTTTCCTTTATTGGTCAGAGTATTAAGCACAGGAGTTGGGAGGTCATGTTGCGGCTGTACAGGACATTGGCTAGGCCACTGTTGGAATATTGCCTGCAATTCTGGTCTCCTTCCTATCGGAAAGATGTTGTGAAACCTGAAAGGGTTCAGAAAAGATTTACAAGGATGTTGCCAGGTTGTAGGATTTGAGCTCTCGGGAGAGGCTGAACTGGCTAGGACTGTTTTCCCTGGAGCGTCGGAGGCTGAGTGGTGACCTTATAGCGGTTTACAAAATTATGAGGGGCATGGGTAGGATAAATAGACAAAGTCTTTTCCCTGGGGTTGGGGAGTCCAGACCTAGAGGAGATAGGTTTAGGGTGAGAGGGGGAAGGTATAGAAGAGATCTAAGGGGCATTTTATTCACGCAGAGGGTTGTACATGTATGGAATGAGCTGCCAGAGGATGTGGTGGAGGCTGGTACAATTTCAACATTCAAGAGGCATTTGGATGGGTATATGAATAGGAAGGGTTTGGAGGGATATGGGCCGGGTGCTGCCAGGTGGGACTAGATTGGGTTGGGATATCTGGTCTGTTTCCGTGCTATATATCCCTATGACCCCATGACTCTATGACATTATTAGATATCGTGTAATGACTATCGATTTTTGTAAAATCGCATTTGGTTCACTATTGCAGCTTGAGGAAAAATAAACAAAAATTTATTCTGACTGACATGTGACTCCAGACCGAAAGGACTGGCCTATGATCAATTACTGATGGGCAATAAATGTTGGTCTAAGAGGCAGCACCCATTTCCAATCAAATATTTTATTTTATGGAAAGCATCATTTTAAGGTATCTGACTGTCATCTTCTGCATTTGAAGAAAGATTTTGAATTTAAACTGATGACTGTGGTCTCTCATTTCAGATATTATTAAAAAATGTTTGAAAACAATAAAATTGTCTTTAGTCAGTTTCTCTATTCTCACTCACAAAGTTAATGACTCAGCCTCTCTTGATTACAAGGCTCCAGGGCTGATCTTTTCTGTTTTTGCTACTCAATAGGAACAGTACCTTCCAGAACTGAACCATTGATCCCTCTCCATCCTGTCGCCAGTCATTGAAAGCTGAAATTCATATTGATAGTTTTGCTACTTTAAACTTGACTGTTCCTAGACATTCTGGACAGTATTGAGAATGCGAGGACTGCAAATGCTGGAGATCAGAGTCGAAAAGTGTGGTGCTGGAAAAGCACAGCCAGTCAGGCAGAATCCGAAGAGGAGGAGAGTCAACGTTTCGAGCATGACCTCTTCATCAGGAATGAGAGGTTGGCCCAAGGGGGTTGAGAGATAAATGGGAGGGGGTGGGGCTGGGGGAAGGTAACTGGGAATGCAATATGTAGGTAAAGGTGGGGTGTGATGGTGATAGGTTGGAGTGGAGGGTGGAGCGTATAGGTGGGAAGGCAGTTGGACAGGTAGGACAGTTCATGAGGGCAGTGCCGAGTTGGAGGGCTGGATCTGTGATAAAGTGAGGGGAGGGGAAATGAGGAAACTGGTGAGATCTACATTGATCCCGTGTGATTGGAAGGTCCCAATATGGAAGATAAGGTGTTTGTCCTTCACGCATCGAGTGGCTGGAGGTTGGCAGTGGAAGAGACCCAGGACTTGCATGTCCTTGTCTGAGTGGGAGGGGGAGTTAAAGTGTTTGGCCAACGGGTGATGGGCTTATTTAGTGTGCGTGTCCCAGAGATGTTCCACAAGTTGGCGCCCTGTCTCCCCTGTGAGAGGAGACCACGTCGAGAGCAATGGATACAGTGGATGAGGAGAGTGGAAGTACAGGATGTGGAAGGATTATTTGGGGCCTTGGATAGAGGTGAGGGAGAGGTGTGACACAGATTTTGCACCTCTTGTGGTTGCAAGGGAAGGTGCAATGAATGGAAAGAATGATGGTAGGGGGGGCGTAAAACTAACAAGGGAGTAGTGAGGGAATGGTCTCTGCAGAATGCAAATGGGTGTGGGGAGAGAAACATCTCCCTGGTGGTGGGGTCTGTTTGTAGGTGGCACAAATGGCTGAGGATGATGCGTTGTATCTGATGGTTGGTGGGGTGGACTGAGGACCGGGGCGTTCCATCCATGTTGTGACTGGAGGGGTGGGGTTCAAGGGCAAAGGTGTGGAAAGTGGAGGAGATGCACTGGAGGGCATTGCCGAACACTTGGAGGGAAATTGCGGTCTTTGAAGAAGGAGACTAACTGGAATGTTCTATAGTGGAATTGGTCCTCCTGGGAACAGATGCAGTGGAGGCGGAGGATTTGGGAATAAGGGATAATATTTTGAAAGGAGGCAGGATGGGAGGAGGTGTAGTCCAGGTAGCTGTGAGAGTTGGTGAGTGTTGAGTTAGTCACCAGAATATTTTTTATATTCGTTTATGGAATGAGGACATCGCTGGCTAGGCCAGCATTTATTGCCCATCCCTAATTGCTCAGAGGGCAGTTCAAAGCTAGCCACATTGCTGTGGGTCTAGAGTCACCTGGAGGGCAGATCGGGTAAAGATGGCAGTTTCCTTCCTTGAAGGATATTAGAGAACCAGGTGGAGTTTTCCAACAATCGACAATGGATTCATGGTCATTATTAAACTCTTAATTCCAGATTTTTGTTGAATTCAAATTCCACCATCTGCCTTGGCAGGATTCACACCAGGCTCCCCTAAACATGGCCTGGGTCTGTGGATTAACATTCCTGCGATAATCCCAGGAGGCCATCACCTCCCTATACAAGGCTATCACCTCCCCATGGAAATGGAGATGGAGAAGTCCAGGAAGTAAAGGGAGGTGTCTGAGATGGTCTAGGTGAATGTGAGGTCAAGGTGGAGGATGTTCGTGAAGTTAATGAACTGTTCAATCTCCTTGTGGGAACATGAGGTGACGCCGATACAGTCATCAATGTAACGTTAGGAAGAGGTAAGGAATGGTGCCAGTGTAACTGTGGAAGATGGACTGTTACACATAACCAACAAAGAGGTAGGCATAGCTGGGGCCCAATGTGGGTGCCCATGGCTACCCCTTTCGTCTGGAGGAAGTGGGAGGATTGGAAGGAGAAATTGTTGAAGGGCTCATGTTCAAAACGTCAACTCTCCTGCTCCTCAGATGTTGCCTGACTGGCTGTGCTTCTCCAGCACCATACTTTTTGATTCTGGACAATATGTCATATTCCATCACCATCAAACACAATTAAGAAAGAACACAACTAAATTTAAACTGTATTAGGATCTTTGACTCGGTTAAGATGACTTCAGCTTTCTCCCAGATGAGATGCTGCGAGACTGGTTGGCATGTGGGATTAATGATGTAAACATGCAAAAGCACCTTCCAGATGAAGGCCAACTGGATCTTCAAACAGGGCACTACAACTGACATTAATGATTGGGAAATGTGACAAGTGGAGGAAAGGAGTTGTAGGGTATTCTGGAAGTGGATACCCTCGCCAATTCGACTGAACTTGCAGAACACCACTTGTGTGAAGGCAATTGCATAGCCACACTCGGGGCATGTTCTGAACAGAGGGACTCAAGGTCAGCCCACAGCAAAACGCCAAAACAAAGTCAAGCCTTAGCCAAATGATTAATATTTTCTTCAGGACCTTGGCTGGCAAGTCATTGTAGTTGTTGTTGGTATGTGGACTTGAGAAAGCAAAGGAGCCCTACTACACCTAAATTGAGTAAGAGGTCTCATAGGCCTCGTAGACTTGTATCTAGTAGAGCGCACACCCTGCAAAGTCCACCTATTTATGAATTGGAACAGTTAAATTGCTTAGCAACATCCACATCAAGTGGAGTTGCAGGTGAACGGGATAATGAGAAAGGTTAGTGGTATGTTTGCCTTTATTGGTCAGAACTTGAGTATCAGAGTTGGGAGGCCATGTTGGAGCTGTACAGTACATTGGTTAAACCACTTTTGTAATAATGCATTCAATTATGGCCTCCCTGTGATACAAAAGAACGTAACATGGTTCAGTCAAAGATTTCCAGCCTTTTGGAAATCTTTTTGTTTCCAGGGTTGGAGGATTTAAGCCATAGGGAGAGGCTGAATAGGCTGGGGCTGTTTGAGAACATAGAACATAGAACAATATAGCACAGAATAGGCCCTTTGGCCCTCGATGTTGCGCCGACCTGTGAACTATTCTCAGCTCGTCCCCCTACACTATCCCAAAATCATCCATGTGCTTATCTGAGGATTGTTTAAATCTCCCTAATGTGGCTGAGTTAACTACATTGGCAGGCCTTTTCACTCTCTGAGTGAAGAATCTGCCTCTGACATCTGTCTTAAATCTATCACTGCTTAATTTGTAGCTATGCCCTCGTACAATCTGACGTCATCATCCAAGGAAAAAGACTTACACTGTCTACCCTGTCTAATCCTCTGATCATCTTGTATGTCTCTATCAAATCCCCTCTTAGCCTTCTACTCTCCAATGAGAACAGACCCAAGTCTCTCAACCTTTCCTCATAAGACCTTCCCTCCAAACCAGGCAACATCCTGGTAAATCCCCTCTGCACCTTTTCCAATGCTTCCACAACCTTCCTGTAATGGGGCGAACAGAACTGTACACAATATTAGCGTTTTGTATGGTTGCATCAATCCCTCTACCAATGAAACGTAACACACCGTATGACTTCTTAACAGCACTACCCACCTGGGTGGCAACCTTCAGGGATCTATGTATATGGACTCCAAGATCCCTCTGCACATCCACACTGCCAAGATTGTGTCACTCCTGCTCCCATGTGGTGGAATGCACTCCCATGTGCATTACTGTCAACCACTATTCACCTAAAGGGCAGGTCAGAGTCAGCCACACATTGATGTGGGTCTGGAGTCACATGGAGCCAAGACCAAGTTTAAAAGGCAGTTTGCCTTCCCTGAGGAACATTCATGACCCAGATGGACATTCCAGTCAATTCAGAGTTGTCGTCTGGTTAGTTTTTTTATTGCAGTGTTTTTATTTTCAATTTACATTTCACCATCTGCCATGTTGACATTTGGATGATTATCTTGGAGTTCCAGTGAAGGTAGCACAATGTCTAGTCCACCACCACCCTCAATCTTCGAAGAGAGGCAGTTTGTCTGAATAAGGAAAGGTTTTACTGGGAGAAAGAAGAACTGGACAAGAGAATCCAAACTTTTGGGCAAATCCTATTTTTGTTTGAGTCTGTTATTAGTTTGAAACGTACAGTTAAAGATGGGAGATTCCCACACTTAAGGAAGATTTGACAAGATCTACCCGGGGGGTAAAACTGGAATTGGTCTTATTTCCTTAAAGGAACAGCTCCTCTAAAACTGTGCCTGATGGATCCCTTCTGTTTGGAGCAGATGAATCTTGTCAACTGAGTGCAATTTATTGTAAACTTTATATTAATCTTGCAATGAGCGTAATTTTTTTTTAATGGTGAAAACAAATGTAAATATAACTTCATTTGAGAAAAATAACCAATTAAATGGAGCATATCAAAGCCAGCAGCATGAGAAATGTGTCACAGCTGCAACCTGTGAGCTTGAGGCTGGAATACAGACACCATGTCCCATCGGGTCGGGGAATGTTCACTGGATAATTTGCATCAGGAGGCTGTCACACCTTCGACGGTGAGGTTGTCTGATTCGGTCAGTGTCCAGAGACTGGAGAGTGTGATATTGAGTGACGTCTGGATGGGGGACTCAGAGAGCAGGAGTTCAGGAGCATCATCCTTGGCAAGAGTGATTTGACCTTGACGCCAGAAGGTCATTCAAGTGGAAGAAACCAGAAACAATGCAATGGTAGTAGGGGGTGATATAGTCACAGGAACCTTTCTACAACAAAGAACGTGACTCCAGGAGGCTGTGTTCCCTTCCCATGCTGGGTTTCAGGATGCATGGTCAGGACTGAAGACAAGTTTGCAATGAGATGGGCATCTTACTGATCTGTGGAGATACAGACAACATATGCCAGGCAGGAAGCAAGGTCCTGCCTCATCACTGTCAAGACCTCAGAGTCTAATTAAGAAGCTGACCCTCAGATATCTGGATTAATATCTATACCAAGTGTTCATTGGCATTGGGCCAATCAGATGAGGGAGTGACATTGAGACTCAAAGACTGGTGCGGGAGAAATGGGTCTGAGTTCTCTCATCACAGATGCTGCCAGATCTGCTGAGGTTATATTTCAGATTTACCGGAACAGAACTTTTCTCTCTTTATGCATTTTCTGTTTTGTTTGAACTCAATGCGTCATTTGTAATATCTAAGATCCGAGATGTTTGCTAATTCCCCCTTCAGCACATCTTGTCACATTAAAAGACCAATGTACATGACCCTGTTCACACTTAAAACTCCCCACTTCGGCTGATGGTGCCCCTGTTTAATCTTTCCTGCCAAACTCTGTTACTGCAGCCTTCAGCCTGTTAAATTCCCTCCAACGCTTTCTGCTATCTCCTGATAATATTATTCTGACCCTATCTGTGCACGAAGCAGTTGACCGATATCATCCTGATTATCTGCACCAAATCAACACTTGGCATCAAAGCATATTTTGATTTTATTTGTATATTTGAATGTCATTTGTACACAGCAAAAAAAATGAGAATGAAATACCATAACCTTCCATTAAAAAACCCTTCTGCTACCTGCAAGTTGCAGTAATTTATAATCACTCAGCATTGTTCTGTCCTAACACATTACTTCCCCACGGCAAAGCTGAACCATTGATTAAAGTTGCTTTAGTTTTCATCCAGCTTCTTCTGCAACAATTTGTGAAACACATTGCACGGCTTTGCCTTCATTAATCAACAATTCTTTTTAATCCGAAACAGTTGTTTGATTTTTAATCCACACTGACTCCCCTTAAACAGATCAGTCCTCGCCAGTTGGATTTGTGTTGATCTGCTCCTGGTTATCCCCAATGTACACAGCACTGGTGCCAAACTGAGCCACCTGTAGTGTTAGAAATGTACTCTCATGGTACCCGAGAGAAGCATATCACATTTTCAAGTTTCCCTGGAGGGGCAGAAGTATGGGGTTATGGTGTGGTTTGTCATGTTATGAAACAGAAAATTAAATGTGACACGGAGTTAGTGACAGAAATGCTGCTGACCTCATCAGCTTGACCCTGTTCTCTTGTTCTTCCTTCTTCAATCCATGGATTTTCCAGTTTCGAATACAGATTTCCTGAATCTCTGTGACTGGCCTGGAACAGTGTGCTGAATGGACTCCTGCTAGTCACAAGAGGAGCTTTTCCCACTGCACTGCTACCATGGGTTGAATGCTGCATACTGAGGTCCCACAGGCCCACTCTCCTCCTCACTGACTGAAGACACTCACTAGAAACAGGTTGTGTCTCATAGGTTAGCCTGGAAGCATTGAATCTGTATCAGTGAATGATGTGCTCAGCAACAGAAGTGAAATAAACTTTCTATCTGAGCAAAAGAATGCTGGCATGCAGGTGCAACAGGTAATTAAGAAGGCAAATGGGATGTTGTTCTTTATTGCTAAAGGAATTGAGTTTAAAAGCAGGGAGCTTATGTTGCAGCTGGATAGGGTGCTGGTGAGGGAACACCCGGAGTACTGTGGGCAGTTTTGGTCAGCGAGCTTGAGAAAGGATGACAGGAAATGACTTCACCATATGAAATGACATCACCATGGGAAATGATATCACCAACCCAAAGAAACCAGAATACATGAATAGAAAGCAGGAAGATCAGCAATGCTTCGTCCAGAGGCTCATGATGTTGTTACCAAGCATGGTGACGAAACGTCTGAACATGAACCTTCCAGCGTAGTGAGAAAACCTGCATCCAGAACCTCAACCTGAGCTACAAATCTTCTCAAAACTCAGTGAAGGCTATACGGGCACTACAGGGGATGAAGGGAGGAGGTGAAAGTGTGGTAGGAGGAGGGCAGGTGCTGAGGAAAGAGACGTGGCTGTAGTAGCGGGTTTGATTCAGGATGTGGCTGAAGAGTGGAACAGAGGAGGTTCACCGGGTTGATTCTGGAGTTGAGGGGGATGGCTTATGAGGAGAGACTGAGTAGACTGGGATTATATTCATTGGAACTTAAAAGAATGTGCTGGGGGAGATCTTATAGCAACATATGAAATTATTAAGGGAATCGATCAGCTAGAAGTAGAAAGGCTGTTTCCACTGGCGGGTGAAACTAAGCCAGGAGGGCATAGCCTCAAACTTATGGGAAGCAGATTTAGTACAGAATAGAGAAGGAATGTCTTCACCCAGAGGGTTGTGAATCTGTAGAATTCCCTGTCCAGTAAAGTAGTTGAGGCTTCCTTAGTAAATGTTTTAAAGCAAACCTAGCTAATTTTTTGAACAGTAAAGGAATGAAGGGTTATGGTGGGAGGATGGGTAAGTGGAGTTGAAGACATGAAAAGATCAGCCGTGATCTTATTAAAGGGCCAGACAGCCTCCTCCTGCTCCTAGTTCTTGTATGTTCTCATGTTCTTCTTATTATCGCTCTTAATGATCCACTTGTCTGAGGTGAAGTCATTTAATTGGGGAATGAGGGCAGAGGGGAACCAATGACATTTTGAGAATTCTGGAGGAGCTCACTGAAGGGCATCTCTGAAAGTTAGAATCGGAAAAATGCTGTTCTGCATTGTAAGAGTTTAAGGTGAATCATAGTTACATGGAGATGGCAAACGTAGATTCTTTCAAAATTGCCTTTGAGTGAGAAAGGAAGAAACAATCTCGATTTGTTCATCCAGTTGTAACTCCTGTGATATTGTGAAGACTTTTTCCTCTAGTATCCCTAACCCTTCAGGTTTAATGCACTGCGTACAGGTTCAGAAAAACCTTGTGGTTTGGACAAAGTAAGTCCATATTTTTAAAGTTTGTTACAATGTGCTGTTACAACAACTACCTGGTGAATGAGCAGCGCTTTGAAAGCTAGTGCTTTCAAATAAACCTGTTGGACTTTAACCTAGTGTTGTGTGATGTTAGACCTGTTACAACATGGCGGTGAACTCCTCTGTTAATTTAACCAAACACGCAGAAAGGTTTACCTCATAATCTGTTAACGTATGAGTGACAGAGAACTCCTCAAATTCCACTATTAGATTAGATTAGATTACTTACAGTGTGGAAACAGGCCCTTCGGCCCAACGGGTCTACACCGACCCTCCAAACAGCAACCCACCCAGACCCAATACCCTATATTTACCCCTTCACCTAACACTACGGGCAATTCAGCATGGCCAATTCACCTAACCAGCACATTTTTTGGACTGTGGGAGGAAACCAGAGCACTCGGAGGAAACCCACACAGAAACGAGGAGAATGTGCAAACTCCACACACACAGTTGCCTGAGGCAGGAATTGAATCCAGGTCTCTGGCGCTGTGATGCAGCAGTGCTAACCACCGTGCATATCAATTTAACCATTAAAGCATATCAATTTATTCTTTAACTCTAAAAGTGAGCATTAAATAACAACTACAAGGTGTATTTACAATGCTAAAGCTCCTTTCCCTTAAATACTTGTTATCCACCTCTCACACTATAACAACATACTGGTCCAATAAAAGCCCTTGTTAAAATTACAGCAACTTACTTTTCAAAACCAGACAGCGGTTGTTGTCTCTGGGTGTCTGTCTTCCTCTGGCTGTGGATCTCCCTGGCTCGTCATCCGTCTTTTGTAACAAAGATGTTTCATATGAAAAAAATACCTTTGATAAGGAGTATTTTGAATGGCAGATTGTCACTCCAGATGGCAGGTTGTCATTCTCTCTGCTAATTCTCAAAATCCCTCCTTATTTATACCCCAAACATCAGATGTTGGCAAAACAGTAAAATTCAAGTTAGGTTGGGTTTTCGTCTCCTGGGGCATAATTTAAACTGATGGTTTAAATTCAAGTGCTGGTCAAAACAACTGAGGAATCTAGTTTACAGCTAACTGTTGCATATTTTCAATTTTCCAGTACAGTTTGAGACTGCTAGTCAGTCACATGACAGTTGCCTGCGTTCTCGCACTGCCAAAAAACCTTTCACTCTCTCTTAAAGGTACAGTACACACCTTCAACTTCACAACAGTGAAGCCAAACAAACAAGAAATGACATTCTCCACTTTTACATTTTCAAGCTGCCAACAATCCTTAATGTGCTAATTCTCCATATACCTCCTATCCATTGTCAAAAGTAAATTGGAGCATGTATTTATCTGGGTTTACATCTTTTACTGGGCACTGATATTATTTCTCAGTAAAGTTCCAACAGTGTCCTGGTTACATTGGACCCTCTGATATTCCATTGGTTTGTAGTTTCCTGACCCAGCTGAGAGTCAGTACAATTGAATTTTGAGCTGTTAGTAGGTAACTAACCAGAGGCCTGTCTACCAAATGTACACACAAGAAACAAGAGGAGGCCATTTGGCCCTTCGAACCTGCTCGCCATTCTGTAAGATTGTGGCTGATTAGAGTTTAGACGCAACTCTACATTCCTGCCAAAATGCATCGCCTCACACTTCCCCACATTTCTATAGCTACATTCATATTCACACTGAAGATGCCCCACCGAACAATGGATTGCCTCTGGAGCATGAATTGAATGAAATACTGACCTACATTTGTATGAGGGCACTCTCAGTCAGTAACAGAGAGACCACAGGGACCCTTCCCTTTGCCTGCCTCAGCCTGTTTTGGGATGGTCTGGAGTAGTTGGACCAGATGCAACAACTTGAAATAAAATAGCGACCAGTGAGAGAATTTCAAAGGAGAGCTAAAAATTTCAAGAAGGGGCTGCCAAAAGAAAAGGGAAAGTCCTGGGAACGATCACTCAGTGACCTGGGTTGGAGTGTATCAGCTCGAACAGGTTTCACAGCTTCCTTTTTTTACAGGAGTACAGAGGCTGATGGGTGACCTGATAGAAGGACATAAAATTGTGAGAGGCATAGATAGCGTGGGTAATCGGAGTCCTTTCCTTGGGAGGCAATGTCAAACACTAAGAGGTATCGTTTTCAGTGAGAGGTGGAAACTTTCAATAAGATGTGAGAGACAAGTTCTTTAAACAGAGGGTGTCCAGAACACGCTGCCTGGAGAGGTTGGAGAAGTGGATATAGTAGCAACGTTTAAGAAGAGTAACACCATGAGCAGAGAGATGGAGTTGGTTACCATGGCATCATGGTTGGCACAGATGCAGTGAGTTGAAGGCCTGTTCCTATGATGTACTGTTCGATTCTCTATGATTGGCAGGTTTCCAATGTAACACCTTCATTTAAAATAGGAAGGAGATTATGTTACAGATGGCACAAATATAGGTTAAGTGAATTGGCCATGCTAAATTGCCCGAAGTGTTAGGTGCGTTAGTCAGGGTAGGGGAATGGGTTTGGGTGGGTTTCTCTTCGGAGGGGCGGTGTGGACTTATTGGGCTGAAGGGCCTGTTTCCACACTGTAGAGAATCTAATCTAAAATATAGATTGGATGACAAGTGCACAGGGGAACAGATAAGTTAAACAAGTGGGCAAAAGCATTCCAGATAAAATATAATAGACAATAGACAATAGGTGCAGGAATAGGCCATTCTGCCCTTCAAGCCTGCACCACCATTCAATATGATCATGGTTGATCATCCTTAATCAGTATCCTGTTCCTGCCTTATGTCCATAACCCTTGATTCCACTATCCTTGAGAGCTCTATCCAGGTCACCCTGTAATCTCCTAACATCCTCATCACATTTCACTCTGCCACCCAGCTTAGTATCCTTAGCAAATTTGCTAACGTTATTGCTAATACCATCTTCTATATCATTAACATATATTGTAAAAAAGCTGCAGTCCCAGTACTGATCCCTGCAGTACCCCACTGGTCACTGCCTGCCATTCCGAAATGGAGCCGTTTATCACTACTCTTTGTTTCCTATCAGCCAAACAACTTTCAATCCAAGTTAGTACTTTGCCCCCAATACCATGCGCCCTAATTTTGCTCACCAACTTCTTTTGTGGGACTTAATCAAAAGCTTTGTGGGCGGCACGGTGGCACAGTGGTTAGCACTGCTGCCTCACAGCGCCAGAGACCCGGGTTCAATTCCCGCCTCAGGTGACTGACTGTGTGGAGTTTGCACGTTCTCTCCGTGTCTGCGTGGGTTTCCTTCGGGTGCTCCGGTTTCCTCCCACAGTCCAAAGATGTGCAGGTCAGGTGAATTGGCCATGCTAAATTGCCTGTAGTGTTAGGTAAGGGGTAAATGTAGGGGTATGGGTGGGCTGCGCTTCGGCGGGGTGGTGTGGACTTGTTGGGCCGAAGGGCCTGTTTCCATACTGTAAGTAATCTAATCTAATCTAATCTAATCTTTCTGAAAGTCCAGGTACACTACATCTACTGGATCTCCCTCATCCATCTTCAGAGTTACATCCTCAAAAAATTCCAGAAGATTAGTCAAGCATAATTTCCCCTTCATAAATCCATGCTGACTCTGACCTATCCTGTTACTACTATAATAGGGGAAGATGTGATGTCATGCATTTTGACAGGAAAAATGGACAAGCTGAATATTACTTAAATGAAGAAAACAAGGTAACATCCACGTTCAGCAAGCACTAACAAAAGCAAAGAAGCACTGGCCAATTTTTGAAAAGAAATGGAGTATAAAAATAGGTTGGTCTCACTATAATTATACAAGGTACTAATTAGACGACAATTGGAATATTATGAAATGCTGTGTACCCCTCCTGTAAGGAAGTATATATTGGCATTGGAGATAGTCCAGGGAAGGAACACTGGGTTGAACCCAGTTATGAAGAGACTATCTGATGAGGAAAGGTTGAGTAGGTGTGGACCTATACACATTGGAGTTGAGAAGAATGAGAGACTAACCTATAGAAACCTCTCAGAGTCTTAGGACACATTACAAGGCAGATGTGGAAATATCATTTCTCATTCCAGGCGGTTATAGGGTCAGTGGGTGTAATCTCTGCAAGGTGTTTCCTATTTAAAACAGAGATGAAGAGGGACTTCTCCCCTGTCTCTGAACCAGGAGGCCCCAGTTCAACTCCCACCTGCTTCAGAGGTGTGTTATCACATTGCTGAGCCGGTTGGGTAGAAAATAGGTTTAAACAAACTTCTCTCAGAGTGAATCTGTGAAATTCTTTAATGTAGAAGGCTGCAGAGTCCTCGGTGTCTTTTTTTTATGGTTCATTTAGAGATCAATAACTTTAGTTCCTAGACTTTATAACTAATGGCATTGTCCAATTATGCAAAGAAATGCGCTTTTAATCGCAAATAATCAATATACATTCAGCACCATTCAGTTTGAACAGGGTCATGACGTATATGGAAATTTAAGGTAATCAGATTTCTAATTAGTAAAAGGTTAATGTGGTCAGTACTACAAACTGTGAGGTTAACGATTATCACTGCAACCATGAGCTTATTGAAGGAAGGAAGAGATTCAATTGGCTAAATTGTCTAATTCTTCTCCTTCCCTCAATGGTCTTATGGTCTCAATAGAGATAAAAGAAACATAATATTGTGATGAAAAGAGTCCAGCCATCCGACAATTAATAGCAGAACCACTGCCTTCCAAAGGCAAGATACAGCATGAAGATATAAATGTTGTCTTTCATGCTTCAGGTTTGTTTAAAGGTTCATTTGGCGATATATAACTTAGTTCACATATTTTATAACAAATAGCATGGTCCAGTTATTCAAGGAATTTTCCTTTAATCAAAATTCAGCAACCATTCAGATTGGACAGTTTTCTAGAAGATAAAGTATCACCTGTAAATGTGAGTTGAGGACATTTGTGTGGAAGGCAGAGCCACCACTTAGAATGACTTTCAGAAACAGAACAGGTGAAGTAGGGAGGTCATGTGCAGATAGAAACACTTGTGAGTCTTCACTTTGCTGAACAGCCAAGTCATCAATAAATATCAAAATACATACATGATTTATTTGCATCTGTGCAAAATTGAAAAAGAAAAGAGTTGAAGTTATAATATCATAATAGAACATCAGTGTCAGCTGTAAATGAGAGTTTATACCTTTGGTTCCCATACTGCAGAAAGCAAAGGTAAAGAACCACTAGAAAAGGCAGAATAAAACATTTCCAAGATGACAGCACATCAGAGAGTTCACAGCTGTCTGAAAAGATTGCAAATGTTTGTATTTTGTCCCTTGTTTTTGAAAGTGAGGCACCAGAATTACAAGATGATGACTAATAGATACAATAGAGCAACAGGAGAAAAATGTTCCATTAGCCAAGAGGGTACAAAGTGGAACTCACTGATAGAAACACATCACTTTCAATTCATTCGCAGAAAGTTGGAAATATATGGACAAGATCATGAAAATGGTTGAATTGGGGTATTCTATAGACCATTGACAAAAGCATGGAATAATAGAACAAATTTTCCATAATCTGTTATAAAAGTGAAAGTGCTGACAAAACTCAGCAGGTCTGTGAATGCCTGTGGAGAGAGAAATGGAGTTGACATTTGGAGTCTAATATAACTGTCCTTCATAACAGAAGAACTGCACATTTGTCTTATACAGCCAAATTCTACATTGTATGTATCTGATGATTTACACTTCTGAACTGTAACTCAGATGTATCGACCTAGCAAGAGATGAATTAATTAAAAAAGGAATGGGAAATCCATTTCAGTACAAAATAGCTGAATCAGAGAGCAAAAGTCACGATGTCCTTCCACAAACAAAATGGTATAAACATTATTAAAGAACATCATGCTGTTTCCTAAACCATGCAATTGTTCTGCTATTGTTTAACATTTCAGAATACTAGTAATTCCTGGTATCACTCATTCTGTGGAATTGAGCTACACATTTCATTCAATGACTGGAAACAACAGGACAGTTTGTGCTCAGTTCCTTATTTTATTGATTAATTCAACAAATGACAACAATGGATATTTCAGTGCATTCATGAACTGCTCTCTGAACTTTGACTGAGTCACCCCATAAATAAATGTATTGGTGCAGCAACTCAAACTCAACAGCATAAATCCAGCCTGCTGAAATAAATATAGTGAACCCTCATAATGTTCAGGATTTGTTCCTGTAATATTATAGTATAAAAAATGTAGAACAGCCACTGACCACAGCAGTATGAAGCTGGCTGATATAGTGAAGAGTAGAATTGCTGATTTCCGTCTGCTCTCCACCTCTGGGTCTTTGTGATTCCCTCCTTTACACTGCCCTCTCAGTCGCTTCCGGACTCGACTGGCTACCAAGATGTGTCTGACTGTCAGTGCATTGAGCAATAAAATGAAAGCGAATGGAATCAATGGGGTTAAAACTGTGGCAAACCAATCAAAACCCACCCATCCTGGCTCAGTATAATAGCTTGCTTTTGAATCACAAAACCATGGCACATTGTCTATTATTTCTTTAGGTTCAATTATAAAATACAAAGGAATATTTTTTAAACTGAGCAGAATCCTGGTTGATGATAGAACCGCAGCTGCAGTTCTGTTTGTACAATATTTAGTTTTCAGCTTCTGGCAACAAATGGCAACAAATCGGTCAAAGGAGAAAGTGACGGTGAACCAGACTGAACAATCTATTGATGCATGAACTAGAAGAGTGAGAAAACTACACACAGGAGTGATTTCCAGAAAAGATCTTGGAAAATAATAATGGGTCACCTGTGACAGTATGACATCAGTTAAAATGACCAAAAGATCTGCAGATGCCATAGCCACGAGATAATATGTAGTGCATGTGGATAGTCCACATTTCCCTTGGGACAGGATCATAATCGCAATTAAGTTAACTGTAAGAAAGACAAGAGGAAAGATGCATTAAATTACTTATAAAACAACCACCACATTTGAGTCCAGAGACTAAGATTGGATACTTACTCTTAAAATTCATCGATTTGGGAGGGTAAAGAGAATCTTTTTAAAATGTGAATCTCCATGCTGACATGATACAACCTTCTTTCTTTTCCTTTTAACAGTGTCAAGATTCAATGTTATTGAAAAGGATAATTGGCTGCATTATTTCAATGTGACTGGCACCATGCAAGATAACCTTTAGCTGTGATCTACCAGCACTCACTGACTTTGAAAACTGGGTCACTGAAGAGATGCAAAAACAATTTTTCTCACTATTTGAAACTTCAAGGATGGCCAGACAATGAAGTGCCAGACTAAAGTAAGGTTTTTTCATAGATATTCAGTACAATTTTGTTCGAGATTCAGCAAAAGAAAATGTAAGCATAAGATTAGATTAGATTAGATTACATTAGATTAGATTTTTTTTTAGATTACATTACAGTGTGGAAACAGGCCCTTCGGCCCAACAAGTCCACACCGACCCGCCGAAGCGAAACCCATCCATACCCCTACATTTACCCCTTACCTAGCACTACGGGCAATTTAGAATGGCCAATTCACCTGACCCTGCACATCTTTGGACTGTGGGAGGAAACCGGAGCACCCGGAGGAAACCCACGCAGACACGGGGAGAACGTGCAAACTCCACACAGTCAGTCGCCTGAGTCGGGAATTGAACCCGGGTCTCAGGCGCTGTGAGGCAGCAGTGCTAACCACTGTGCCACCGTGCCGCCCACGGTAAGTAGGTTTTACAGCAAAACTGGAAGGGGAGAGGCAGTTGCTGAAGGAATAAGGATCATGTGCTGAAGGAGCATAGAATGGTCAACAACTCAGTCACTGAATTTATGTCTAGACTTGGCAAATGCACAGGGGACCTCTTCAGGACTAGAGAAGTGAACATATTAAATTCACAGAAGTAGAATTACTTAGTTATTTCAACCAGAAGGATTTTGTGGCCTGAGCTCCTGAACAGGAAGGAGGTGAACATTTACCCAAAGGTAACAGAACTCTACTATAAATAAGAGTTTGTTCTTCAACAGAGAAGTTCTGATTCCACTAATATTAAAATATGTGAATACAAATCGTAAAGAGACAATTAACATTATTGTGTTCATGTTACAGGCTTTCTTTCCTAATTGGTAAGATGCCACACATACAGGCCATGACTTTAACTGAGTTTGGGGATAATGCTAAAAAATTCAACAAGCTACCTGTTAACATTTTATTTTGCAAATTGCTGAATGAGGATAAATGGAGTTTCATCAAAGTTGGTATTGGGACAATATTTGTTCACCATTAGTACAAACAGATCATTCAAGCAGTTGGACATATTAATATAGTTTATTCAATGAACCAAGCATTTCATTATTAAGAGTTTACCGTTATCATTTATGGCTCTGGGACTGACATCATTATTGTGAAAAGACAGCACATTTGTACTTCAGTTACACTTACCTGAACTCAGAGGGACACTTCATTGAGTTATACCTGAAAGAGTGAAAGCCTACATGAAAGTTGGTTGAATCCTATTTAAGAACTGGTTTATCCAATTTTACTTCCAGAAGTGGAATGAGCAAGAAATAAAACAAAAGCTTCACTCAATATATTAGTGAGAGAAAAAGACACACTTATGGCTGAGAGATTGGAGCGTCTCCATGTGCATAAAAAAAGATAACATTATTATTTAATTAGATTAGATTCCCTCCAGTATGAAAGAGGCCCTTTGGCCCAACAAGTCCACACCAGCCCTCCAAAGAGTAACCCACCCATAGCCTATATTAACCCCAGAGTAATGCACCTAATACTATGGGCAATTTAGCATGGCCAATTCACCTGACCTGCATATCTTCAGCTTGGGGGAGGAAGGGTAGTAATGAAGGGTATGTTGATGAGTTTGATCTTAGAGTAGGATAGAAGAGCATTGATGGCTGAAGGGTCTGTACTGTGCTATAGTGTTCTATATTCTTAGAATCACTGCTACTTTAATATTTTTGCTAATAAGCACATTAAGGGATTCAATGTTAACTATTCGCTGACAATTAAAACATCAGGGCAATACCCAGAGGAAGCCCACACAGACACGGGAAGAATATGCAAACTCCACACAAACAGTTGCCAGAGGCTAGAATCAAACCAGGATCCCTGGCACTGTGAGGCAGCAGTGCTAACCATGCTGCGCCTATACTGGGAAAAACATGTCATTGCACGGGTAATTTGACTACTGTGAGAGTACTGAGTGTGGTGCTGGAAAGCACATCATTTCAGCAGCATCCAAGGAGCAGGGGAATCGATGTTTCTGGGTTTCTCCTGCTTCTCGCATGCTGCCTGACCTGCTGTGCTTTTCCAGCATCACATTTTTGATTCTGATTTCCAGCATCTGCAGTCCTCACTCTCTCCTACTATAGGAGTATTGCCCTGAATGTTTTAATTGCCAGCGAGTAGTTAAAATTGAATCCCTTAATGTGCTTATTAGCAAAAATATTAAAGTAACAGTGATTCTAAGAATATAGAACAGTATAGCACAGTACAGACCCTTCAGCCATCAATGCGACTCTATCCTACTCTAAGATTAAACTCATCGACATACCCTTCATTACTATCATCCAAGTGCCTCTCCAAGAGTCGCTTAAATGTTCCTAATGTCTCTCACTCTGCGACCACTGCTAGCAGTGCATTCCACTCTCTGTGTAAAGAATCTACCTTTCACATCTCCCCTAAACCTTCCTCCAATCACTTAATAATTACACCCCTTATGATGCACATTTCCGCCTGGGGAAAATGTCTCTGGCCATTCAGTCTATCTGTGTCTCTCATTATCTTGTACACCTTTATCAAGTCTCCTCTCATCCTTCTCCGCTCATATGAGAAAAGCCCCAGCTCCCTCAGCCTTTTTTCATGAGATATATGCTCCAGTTCAGGCAGCATCCTGGTAAATCTTCTCTGCACTCTCTCTAGAGCTTACACTGCCTTCCTAGAATGAGGGGACTAGAACTGACACAAATTTCTAAGTATGGTCTAACCAGGGCTTAATAGAGTTGCAGCATGACTGCATGATTGTTAAACTCAATCCCCCTGCTAATGAAAGCCTACACCCCACACCCCTTCTTAACAATGTTACCAACTTGGCTGGCAAGTTTTGGGGATCCAATATCCCTCTGTTCCTCCACACTGCCAAGAATCCTGCATTTAACCCTGTACACTGCATTCAAATTGGACTTTCCAAAGTGAATCACCTCACACTTCTCCAGGTTGAACTCTATCCGCCAATTCTCCGCCCATTCTGCACCCTGTCAATGTCTCCCTGCAACCTACAACAGCCCTCCACACTATCCACAATTTCACCAACCTTCGTGTCATTGGCAAAATTACTAATCCACACTTCCACTTCCTTATCCAAGTCATTTCTAAAAATCACAAAGAGCACAGGCCCCCGAACAGATACCTACGGAATACCCTGGTCACCGAGCTCCAAGCTGAATACTTTCCATCTGCTATTACACTCTGTCTTCTATGGGGCAGCCCACTCTATATCCAGCTGGCTAACTTGCCCAATATCCCATGCCTCCTTACTTTCTGAATGAGCCTACATTGGGGAACCTTATCAAACGCCTTGCTAAAATCCATATACACCACATCCACTGCTCTCCCTTCATCAATGTCTTTTGTCACATCCTCAAAGAATTCTATACGGCTTGTGAGGCATGACTTGCCCTTCACAAAGCCAAGCTGACTATCTCTAATTAAGCTTTGCTTGAACAAATAAACATAGATCTTGTCTCTCAGAATCCTCGCCAATAATTTATCCACCACGGATTGGTGGATAAGACTGACTGGTGTTTAATCCCAGGGTTATCCTTATTCCCTTTCTTGAACAAGGGAATAATATTTGCCACCTTCCAATCATCTGGTACTACTCCTGTGGACAGTGAGGATGCAAAGATTATCAGTAAAGATGCAGCAATTTCTTCCCTTGCTTCCGGTAGCAACTTTGGTTATATCCTGTCTGGCCCAGGGGCATTAAATATCCTTATTTTTACAAACATTTCCACCACATTCTCCATCTTACCATCAACCTGTTTGAGCATATCAGCCTGTTCCACACTGTCCTCACAAATGACAAGGTCCCTTTCACTAGTGGATACTGAAGCAAAGTATTCAGTAAGGACCTCCCCACCTCCTCCGACTCCAGGCATAACTTTCCTTCAATATCCCTGATCTGGCCATCTACTGTAACTCTGGCCATCCTCTTGTTCCTCACATCAGTATAGAATGCCTTGGGGTTTTCCCTAATGCTACCCACCGAGGCTTTTCGTGTCCCCTTCTCGCACTTCTTCAGCTCTGTCTTCAGTTCCTTCCTGGCTACCTTGTAACTCTCTAGAGCCCTGTCTCATCCCTTGTCACCTAAGGTTCCTTCACCCTACCAACCTTTCCTTGCCGGAGTGGGACAAACCTATCCAGCACTCACAGTAAGAGCTCCCTAAACAACTTCCAGATTTCCATCCTGCATTTCTCGGAGAACAACTGTTTCCAATTTATTCTCCACAGCTCCTGCTTAATAGCACTATAATTCCCCCTCCCCTAATTAAATACTTTCCCAAACCATCTACTCCTATCCCTCTCCATGACTACAGTAACGGTCAGGGAGGTGTGATCACTATCACTGAAATGTCCTCCCACCGAGAGAGCTGATGCCTGACTTGGTTCATTGCCAAGCATTAAATCCAATATAGCCTTCCCTCTAGTTGATTCCTTCCTGAACATACCTGACAAAATCTGCTCCATCCAAACTATTTGCACTAAAAAGGTTCCAACCAATATTCGCGAAGTTAAAAATCACACAACACCAGGTTTTAGTTAATTTGGAAGCACTAGTTTTTGAGGTGCTGCCTCTTCATCAGGTGGTCATCACTTTTTAACTTTGTCCACCCCAGCCCAACCCGGCTCCTCCAAATCATGAATATTAACAAAGTTGAAGTCACCCACAACAAATCTGTTACTTCTGCACCTTTCCAAAATCTGTCTCTCCATCTGCTTCTCCCTGTCTCTGTTGTGATTTGGGGGTCTGTGGAAAGCTCCCAACAAAGTGACTGCTCCTTTCCTGTTTCCTGACTTCCAGCCATACTGACAGAATAGACAAAGCCTCTTTGATGACCTCCCTTTCTGCTGCTGTGATGCTATCTCTGATGAGCAATGCCACACCCCTCTCTCTTTTACCTCCCTCCCTATTCCTTTTGAAACATCTAAGTCCCGGACCATCCAACAACAATTCCTGCCCCTCTGATACCCAACTATTAAAGTAAAATCTTAAATTGCCCATTGTTACCTTTATTGAACAAGAATGAAAATCTGTGGATGAGAAATCAATCATCTGAAACATTGATTTTGATGAGTCAATATGGTTTCTTGCAACCTGGTACTGACGTAACCTCATTCCTATACTGAACCAAGCAGTATTGGAGAAATTGAATATATTTCACACCAGTGGGTAACCTGCACTCAGTACAGTTCGACAAAGGGAAATGTGGCTAATACACAAATACTATTGCAAGGTGTTCCCCTCCTGTTGGCCAACCACACTCAATATAATTTGACAGTAACCAAAATTCTCAGCCATTCCGACACCAGAAGGGCTAACTGAGCTAAGATCTGAGTCAAGGATGCAAAATGTTTCAGCACACACACAAGGTTATTCAGTCCACACAGGAAGTTAACAAAAAACAGAGCTTTATATTCACTAGAACATAATTAAGAAAAAAACTCCATCAGCAATTCAGGACACTTGAGTTGAAGAAAAATATTTTGCTGAATACATATACAAAGCTGATCAGTGGAACACCATGTTCCAGCATAAATCTGAAAAGTAGGGATAGTCTTCACCCACTACATATACACACATACTCTCTCTCACACACACAGGCAGACACACACGGACAGACGGACCCACACAAACAAAAGCATGTTTAAAGACCATCAATTATTACCCACACTTACCAGGAACACCAATAACAGCAATAATGGTGTTGTATATTTTTTCAACCTGTTCAAGTGTATCAATCATTCTCTCCGGCCAATTCTCTGAAATCCGTTCTGAAGGTATATATGCCTGGAAGTGGTAATTTATGTACAGTGGGTTAGACATGGGCCATTGAGTTTACATAAAGGAGTAAAAATTAGATTGTTTCCGTCTAACTGAGCGGATGACGACAGCCTAACTAAATCCCTTCTGTGATTCATAATGATGAAGCAATTAAATTCAATGTTTAAAAAACAACAGGCTGGAGAATTCTGTCAGGTAATGATAATTGCCGCATATATTTTCCAGCAATGGCTCTGTCCTTTGTAGTATGACCAGTGTCAATTCTAGATTTCATTGTTTCAGGGTTGCCTTCACTGTATTGTGTATATTCATTAAGTGATTATCAGATCACAGAGCCCCCTCTTTGTCATATGATACTGAGTAATTCATGTCGATGGAAATTTATATTGATGTGAAACCACAACATATTACAATACCTTGAGCGAACAGATTTGACTGATACAGCATCTCAGGCTAACAGAATGTTTCAGATGCCAAAGAGGCAATGCAGAATTGGCAAAATAAAAACTAGCATTATGAAGCCTTTATTGCGAGGGTTTCCCTGTCACTAAAGAAAGAGTAGGTTGCTGATTGTTTCTCTAAGAAATAGAAGGCAGAAGGGTGGTCTTATAGAATTAATATGAACACAATATGAAAGTGTGTGATGGGGCAAGGGAGGACAATACGGTTTCTGTTACAGGCAGGACTAACATGCACAGCCATAAATATTAAACTGTCATTCCAAAAAGGAATGGAAGATTACTCAGGGAGTGGCTATTGTGGCAATTCTCTTTCATAAGTGTCAATTGATACAGGAGCATTGTGCCCTCATGAGGAAGCACATCAGGAACAAGCAGATGAAAAGATTATTTACCCCCTTTGACCATGTCCCGCAATGTAAGTTAGTCACAGCAATTCTGCAGCATTCCTTATGTTGGCTGCCTTTGCCTCATATTCCTTACTGCTTGTGCTGATTGGTGGCAGAATGTACTAAATGTCTTTATGGGTTAAAATGTTTCCAAATTTCTTCCCTGAAATATCTGTTCACAGATTATTAGATTATTCTCCTGAGTTTTAGATTATGAGCAGATGGAAATTGTTGCTCACTTCTGAACTGATTATAATGCGGCCGGCCAGATGGACTCTGTGGAATCTGAGTTCCCTGATTGGGGCTGTTAACCTGGTCCAATCAAGGAGCCCTGGCTGACAGATATAAACAGGAATGCGAGGGGTTCTGCTCACTCTAGGCTCTGAGCGAGCTGGGTCAGTGTCACGTACTATTCATGGGGTCAATGTTAGAAATGGGGAAATGTGTTGTTTTTGTAGATATAGAAAAACCAGAGTGTGTGTACAGAAAAAGGGGTACAGCGAGAAAACTATTAACTCAGCAAGTATTTAGGGAAGTTTATCTTTATCTTTAGTGTATAATTGTGGTTAATTAGGTACTAATTTTGGTGCATAATTATTATCGCAAATAAGTTCTTTTAAAATTTTGGTCTCAGCAAAATAGCTGAGATAACTGTAATGCTTGAGCTAGGCAAAAAGAGATATGATTGCATGTTCAAGAATGGAATGTACCACGGAAGTTGTTACAAGATGTTAAACTCGTATCTTGATGTCCTTTTAACAAAATATTCCTTGTGTCAGCACTTACAGAGAGGAGGGTCGCCAACTTGGGGAAGGGGGAAGTAATAAGGGCAGAGCGCAGCTGGGTAGTGGTATGGCACAGTAATAGAGATTGGGTAATTAGGAGTCTGGAGAGATGATCTCACGCAGCTCAAAGGTATAACTGTATACTAACCTGAGTTCTAATTTGCTCATTTGCTTATGCAATTGAAGCCCTTACTTGCAAGTTTGTAATAAATTGTCTTGTTTCCAGATTTGTTGGTCTTGTCTAAAATTTTATTAAGTTTGTTTCTTACAGATTTGGGGGCTCGTCTGGAATCCCAAGCTCCGGTCTCTCGGCATTTTTGGGAAAAACGGAGAAGGCTCACCTCACCGATTTCGGAGGTCTCTTGTTTCCCTCATTGCTGCGGCGGCTTGGACAAGCGAGATCCAGGCAGGGAGACCCTGGAAACAAGGCGGACAGACACGGTGGGTTTGGTCAGGTAACTCTTGTGCACAAGACCCAGGTAAGAAAAGGTCTTAAAGACTATATCTTGGTGACTGGGGTAGGTAGTGGGTTTTTTTGTTGTCAGTCTTTGCCACGGGACGAGGTGCACTGAGATGCGTTGGTTTGGTTGAGTAACTCTTATGGACTTAAGACTCAGGTAAAGGTAAATTTCGGGCAACCAGGATTGGCAACGGTATTTGCTGCCAGGTTTTGCCACGGGATGAGGTGCGCTGAGACGTAGTGGTTTCGGTCAGGTAACTCTTATGTACACAAGCGATCTAGATTGGCAGCGGTATTTGTTGCCAGTCTTTACCACGTGAGACGTGGGGTTTCGGTCGGGTAACTCTTGTGTACCTAAGACCGGGGTAAAGGTAATTTTCGGGCGACCTAGTTTGGCAACGGTTTTCACTGTTACGTATTGCCGTGGGACGGGGCGCGCTGATACGACCAGGTAACTCTTGTGCACAGACCAAGGTATGAAAATTGACCTTCAAGCATTGTCTTGGTGGTTGCATACATACGAGAAGTACGAGGAATTGGCAACATTTATAATAAGGTCTTTAATTGGCTAGATTCTAGATTAATCTAATGAGGAAGGTGTCTACCTGATTCGATCACCCCGCCTTAGCTCGGTTGTTAAGAGGGGAAATCCCCCACATGAAGGTCAGGACCCTGAAGTGGGTGTGGAAGAAGGTGATACCGGACCTCAGTAAGGCTAATTCAATTACATAAAGAAACAGCCGAGTATTAAAATAGGAAATAAGAATAGTGGGTTTAAATGTCGAAGGAGACATGTGAGAAAAATGTTAAGAGATTGGAAGTACAATCCTCGGACAAGAAGAAGGGATAAAAATGATAAAATGTCAATGGAAAACAGCCTTAGAGTCAGGAGGAATCAGATTATGCTTCGTGTCAGAAGGGCTAGTAGCTGAAGGGCTACTGAGGGTACACTTCATAACTAACTTATAGCCAGACATCCAGAAAAACATTCAAAACCTAGAGGAGTTGTTGTGGGAAGCTCAAAGTGTATGTGTCTGTGTGTGTGAGAGAGAGAGAGATAGAGAGAAAAGAGCTGTACAGCTAGTAGAAAGTGTAACCCTTTGTGATTCAGTTTGAATGCACATTTGTTTGTTGGTGATTGAATGTTCCCTGGAGCCTGAGATCCGGGACTGTTTTGAATCTGATTTCTATTATGGAAATTTTAACATGATTTCTTTTAAGGTTAAGGATTTTGCAGATTATAAAATAAAATGTTAACTCCTGCTCTTTTTACAGGTCATGACTGCCTTACTATTAGTTTCTAACTAATCGCTTTTATCCTTACATAAAAGCGATTTGTGGAGGACAGTTGAAGTCTCGGTTCAACATTAATAAATCAAAAAAAAAAATCCTATGATTAAAATCGGTGACCTTGGATTCGGCCATTATTCATGCATTAGAAGTTTTTTTTAAATGACCTGTAGCATTGTAATTGAGCAATGACTGGTCAGGACTACAGAAGAAAACTAATTTTGGATTTAAATCAAGGGGCTAAAACTGAGTAATTATAGCGGATTTCAAAGTTGGGAACTGTATGCATTTTACATTTTAAATATTAAACACTGAATAAATGAATTTATAATATATAAATATATATATATATACACAAGTAAGATTCCTAAATGTATATTTAGGAACAGACTTTAAAGTTAGACAACCATAAATTGATATTTGAGATTACAGGGAGCAAGAAATATTGCAATATTTCTTTTAAAAATCAAGGTTTAAACAAAACATTGGGTGATGAGGAATGGCCATGAGGTGGCCCTAAAGTGGTTCAGTTGGTTAAATCGGCTCAGCAATTGATCTGGCAACGTAACATGAGAAGCAGAAACAGAAGGCAAAATTAATGATAGCCACAGTTGATGAAGTAATAAAGAAAAGGACAAAACTAAAAGGAGAAGGAAACTGGAATGGTGGCGGGCAGCATGTTGAAAATAAAGGGAGGAGAAGGGATTGGGGAGGAGATGGTAAGGGGTCTGGTGAACAGGAACAAGGATCAATGTGGAAATCCCCACAGGAGAGATGTTATTACTGTGGAAAGACAGGTCACTTTAGGAGAGAGTGTCCTGATCCGAAAAAGGAAGTAAAGGCAGTGCCATTTATGAATCTTGATGAAAAATAGGGGTGTAGGAGTTCCTGCCCCCGGGGACCCACCAGGAACCCTTGATAAATTTAAAGGTGGGACCTTACAAAGAGGACGTAGTTTTCCTGGTCGATACGGGGGCAGCAAGGTCATCCTTAAATTTTAAGCCCAAGGGAGCGGGAACGAAAATGTTAATTGGATTATGGCAACAGTTTTGTGATGAGAAGCACGAAGAATCAGTTTTGTGTTCATGGCAAGATACTGCCACCAAATTGGGGATTGAATTAACTGCAAATGGTGCGATGGAATCTGTTGAGGTTCTTAAAAATGAATGTGCTCGAGCAAAACAATTACAGAAACAGAATGAGAAGTCACAAGTGACTGGTAAACAAACAGAACTGCGCAATTACAGTTTCTAAAATGATTTAATCACTTATTGTGTTTCCACCCTGAATTATATAATATATATAATTAATCATTAATATTTATAATAAATCAATTGTGTTAGCCTGAATTAATATTAATTGGCAGGATTTCTTCACACATTCTCAGTGACCTGTCATATTGATTCATGGTTAATTTAAAACATGACTGCATTAATTCATTGTTAATCAAAGAATGGAAAACTACATTACTGACGAGAGTGTGTGCAGGCAGTGATAGCAACAGCCTTATTGGTAGAGTCGGAAACTTACTTTAGAGGTGCCTTAATAGTCAGCACCCCACATCAGGTACGGTCAGGAGAAGAAAGGGAAATGATTAGAGGAGCTGCTCTGAAGGAATGGGAAAAGAGACATCTGGTGGGTGGGGGAGTGATATCAGCCAAAAACAAATTCCCGAATGTGGACCCACGTTGGAAGGAAATGGATGAACACGATAGAGAAGAAATGAGGGACTTTTGAGAAATGGTCACTTTGGGTATTAAAGAGGCGGAACCTAGATCTCAGAATTTTGTGAAAGCCTTTGAAGTGAGACAGGATAAAGATGAAGTCCCATCGACTTTCTTACAGAGACTGAAAGAGATCACTAGAAAATATTTGGGAATGGATCCCGATGACCCGGTAGCTCAGGGACTCTTAAAGGTCCAGTTTGTGACTAAATCATGGCCGGACATACAAAAGAAACTACAGAAATTAGATGGATGGAGTGAAAGACAGATGGAGGAATTGTTACATGAACCACAGAAAGTGTATGTGAAAAGAGAGGACGAGAAACAAAAACAGAAAGTTAAAATAATGGTTGTAGCAGTTGAGGAGATTACGAAGAAAAGGATAGAATCAGAGAACAACAGGGGAGGACAAGATCGACAAAGAACAGATTGTCGGGAAGAAGGCAACCGGCAGGATGTTATTACTGCGGAAAAATAGGGCATTTTAAAAAGGATTGTCCAAAGTTGGTACGACAAAAAGAGGCAGTTTCATTGATGACTATTGATGAAGAATAGTGGAGTCAGGGGTTCCTCCTTCCTGTGACCCACCGGGAACACCTGATAAATCTAAAGGTGGGACCTGAAGGAGAGGAAACGGTGCTTTTAGTGGATACGGGAGCAACACGATCATCCCTAAGCTTTAGACCGAGCGGTGTTAAATTAACTAACAAAGGTCTCAAGGTTTCTAGAGTAAAAGGTGAAGAATTCTTAAATCAGAAAGCAGGACAATGGCTCACAGACTCTAGGATCTTGAAATATGAGACAATCTTAATAGAACAGGATGACCTTGTGTTAGTCACAGACAGTTGCTTGAACCCAGCTGCATTTCTGTGGCAGAGAGAAGGGGGGGGGGGGGGGGGTGGCCTTTGGCAATCCAGAACATGACTGCCTTGATATTACTGAATATCAGACTAAAGTGCGACTGAACTTAAGAGACGTACCGTTGCATGCGAGAGTTCGGTTGTTTATCGATGGGTCCTCCCGGATGATTGAGGGTAAAAAGCACAATGGATATACTGCAGTAGACGGGAGAGAGGGAAGCGTTATCGATGCTGAAAGACTGCCTAACGGCTGGTCAGAGTTCAATGATAAGTTTTAAAGAACTATTTTGTGGCGCTTGGCTCTTCTTTGTCTACTCTTAGGAATAAAGGCCTGTTGGTACAGACACTGCCACTCGAGTTTGCCGTACATCGAATACAACCGTGTGATTGGGTCCTGATCAAGACCTCTAAAGATACCAAACTGCACCGGGCTGGGAGGGACCATTCCTAACCCTCCTAACTAGTGAAACAGCTATTTGGACTGTTGATAAAGGCTGGAGTATTCACACTCACGTTAAATGTCCTGTGAACACCCCATTGGTGGAGTGGCACGCTCATCCTACAGACAACCCTCTGAAAGTTAAGCTGAGAAAGAAAGAATGAACTGAGACAAAAGACTCTTTTAAAGTTTAATGATATATGTTGTTATTGATTGTAAGGGCTGTCTGGACTCACCACTCCCTGGCGCCTAAAGGATTAAGACAGATAGGTAGAAAGGTAGACAGGGGTTAGAAATGGGCAGGTACTGGTATAGTATTATAACACTTGTAGTACTAACTATTCAAGGAGACAGGAAAAATCACTTTACTCCACTATGCCAAAACTATGCTAAACAAGAGGGACTTACCAACTGTTGGGTCTGTGCAGAGGTCCCACACCATGGTGAATCTGGGATCCCCACCTCGGTAATACCGCTCACCAAAAGAGAAGTGTACGATGTATAACAATTTGAATCGGGCTCAAATGAAACAAAGTGGAAATCTGACAGGGGTAAATATAACCTCGCGGGATGGTTCCCCAGATGAGCCCTGAAAAACCCATGGAATTATCGGTGGCCTTATAATTTCCCCACCGAAAGGAGCAGTGAATACCACCTGTTTTTGCAATCAGAATGATGCCGCACCCTTCCAGTTAGGAAAACCATCTTGTGTCTACACCAGCCAAGCCACTGCCACGACCATTCCCTGAATATTGAACGGAACATATTGGGTATGCAGCTGGAAAGCCTATCCATTTATTCCCGGGGAAAAATACGCTCGAGTGGCCGAATGTATAGGAATAAATGCATGTTTTGATGTTGATGAATCACTGCCTCGAAGCCAGAAAGGCTGGAGTGGCTGCTGTTACCTCGCTGATATAGTCCCTCACCTCCGATTAGAAAAACGTGAACACAACGTGAGGAAGAAAGGGGGAATAAGACGTAAGACCCGAGAGGTCTCTGACCGTCTGTTGTGGACACTATTCCCAAACTACGGCACTGCAAGGGCAGGGGTAGAGATACATAAACTGGCGGCTGCCCTTGAGAAATTAATTAATAATACCGACATAATGGGAGAAGCTCAGTCCCAAATATTGGCCATCGCCACCGAAATGATTGCCACAAGACTAACAGCCTTACAGAATCGAATGGCTTTGGACTATCTCTTGGCCGAAAAAGGGGGAACTTGTGCACTGATTGGTAAGGAATGCCGCACCTTCATCCCAGACACCTCTTCCCTAGTGGAAGATAAGGCAGAAATAGTAAAGAAAAAGATAAAGAATATAAAAGAAATTGAGGATAAACTTCGAAAAGATGAGAAATAGGGACTGACCGGTTGGAGAAAATGATTAGCTAATTTAGGCATTTATGTATTACTGATAATAGTAGATTTAATAATAGGATTTAACGTGTTAAAGTGGATAATGAGTAAGTTGATAATGTCCTTAGGAGACAACAATCAATGATGGTCATGACAAAAGTAAGTGCACAAGAAAGAGAGAGTAATAGATTATTCTTAGAGTTTGAAAAAAAAGACAGACTCAGGAGAGCAGAAATGGCAAGACTGTGAACCCCTACACCTCAGGGTGAAAAGAGGGCAGAAAATAAAAATTACAAAAACAACAAATGGTAAAAGAAAAGAAATGGGGGAGTTGTTAGAAATGGGGAAATGTGTTGTTTTTGCAGATATAGAAAAACCAGAGTGTGTGTACAGAAAAAGGGGTACAGCAAGAAAACTATTAACTCAGCAAGTATTTAGGGAAGTTTATCTTTATCTTTAGTGTATAATTTTGGTTAATTAGGTACTAACTTTGGTGTAAAATTATTATAGCAAAAAAGTTCTTTCAAAATTTTGGTCTCAGCAAAATAGCTGAGATAACTGAAATGCTTGAGCTAGGCAAAAAGAGATACAATTGCATGTTCAAGAATGGAATGTACCACGGAAGTTGTTACAAGATGTTAAACTCGTATCTTGATGTCCTTTTAACAAAATATTCCTTGTGTCAGCACTTACAGAGAGGAGGGTCGCCAACTTGGGGAAGGGGGAAGTAATAAGGGCAGAGCGCAGCTGGGTAGTGGTATGGCACAGTAATAGAGATTGGGTAATTAGGAGTCTGGAGAGATGACCTCACGCAGCTCAAAGATATAACTGTATACTAACCTGAGTTCTAATTTGCTCATTTGCTTATGCAATTGAAGCCCTTACTTGCAAGTTTGTAATAAATTGTCTTGTTTCCAGATTTGTTGGTCTTGTCTAAAATTTTATTAAGTTTGTTTCTTACAGTCAGTACAAGGTGACTTGGTGATGGGATACCAGCCTTCATGGAGATTTTTTTCCAGTTTTCATCTGTGCCTCCAATATCAGAGACATCTCATTGATGACACTGCCCTGTCTTCTCTCACTGAGACCTTTCATTATCTTATCCAGTGACCCTGTATGAAGGCCATAAGTCTGGCTTTGAACATCTGCTGCATGTAACTCAACCCATTTGAGCCATCTTGTGTTAACTAAAAAGCCCTGGCAGCTATTTTAAGTCAAGTTTAGTCATGGACAGCTGCAAGACCTCCCCCACAAGTCCCTTGGCTCAGACACCAAGTGAGCGGATGTAACTTATGGGACATACCTGCTACCTCTGCTATCATAACCAGTAAGGGGGGGGGGAGGGGGTCCCGTGTTATCACTCTTTGATACTTCAAATGCTCTTACAGACCAGTGTTACCAACACAATCTAAATTACAAATCGTGTTACTATAGTTACAGGAGTTATGATCTTGATCCATGGGTGTAGAACATAGAACATAGAACATAGAACAGTACAGCACAGAACAGGCCCCTCAGTCCATGATGTTGTGCCGACCATTGATCCTCATGTCTGCACCCTCAAATTTCTGTGACCATATGCATGTCCAGCAGTCTCTTAAATGTCCCCAATGACCTTGCTTCCACAACTGCTGCTAGCAACGCATTCCATGCTCTCACAACTCTCTGTGTAACGAACCCCCCTCTGACATCCCCTCTATACTTTCCTCCAACCAGCTTAAAACTATGACCCCTCGTGTTAGACATTTCTGCCCTGTGAAGTAGTCTCTGGCTATCAATCTCTATCTATTCCTTTCATTATGTTGCATACCTCAGTTAGGTCCCCTCTCCTCCTCCTTTTCTCCAATGAAAACAGTCCAAGCTCAGTCAACCTCTCTTCATAAAAAATCCACACTTGGTAGTGTGGATGAGCAGAGGGTTCTTGGTGTCCATGTACACAGATCTCTGAAAGTTGCCACCCAGGTAAATAGTGCGGTGAAGAAGGCATATGGCGTACTGGCTTTTATTGGTAGAGGAATTGAGTTCCGAAGCCTTGAGGTCATGTTGCAGTTGTATAAGACTCTGGTGGGGCTGCATCTGGAGTATTGTGTGCAGTTTTGGTCGCCATACTATAGGAAGGATGTGGAGGCACTGGAACGGGTGCAGAGGAGGTTTACCAGGATGTTGCCTGGTATGGTAGGAAGATCGTATGAAGAAAGGCTGAGGCACTTGGTGCTGTTTTCATTGGAGAAAATAAGGTTTAGGGGTGACTTGATAGAGGTGTACAAGATGATTAGGGGTTTAGATGAGAACCTTTTTCCACGTATGGAGTCAGCTATTACGAGGGGGCATAGCTTTAAATTACGGTGTTGGGGTAAATTCTTTACTCAGCGAGTCGTGAGTTCATGGAATGCCCTGCAGTGGTGGACTCTCCCTCTTTATGGGCATTTAAACGGGCATTGTATAGGCATTGGAGGACAGTGGACTAGTGTAGGTTAGGTGGGCTTGGATCGGCGCAACATCGAGGGCCAAAGGGCCTGTACTGCGCTGTATTTTTCTATGTTCTATGTAAGATCTCCAGTCCAGGCAGCATCCTGGTAAACCTCCTCTGAACCCTCTCAAAGCATCGAGATCTTTCCTATAATAGGGCAACCAGAACTGGATGCAGTATTCCAAGTGCGGTCCAACCAAAGTTTTATAGAGCTTTAACAAGATTTCACGACTCTTAAACTAAATCCTCCTGTTAATGAAAGCCAAAACAACCCTGTGTCTTAACAACCCTGTCCAGTTGGGTGTAATGGAATTGATCGATGTACCTGTACACCAAGATCCCTCTATTCCTCTACGCTGCCAAGAATCCTATCCTTAATCCTGTACTCAGCTTTCAAATTCGACCTTCCAAAATGCATCACCTCGCATTTATCCAGGTTGAACTCCATCTGCCACCTCTCAGCCCATCTCTGCATCCTGTCAATGTCGCGCTGCAGCCTACAACAGCCCTCTATACTGTCAACGACACCTCCAACCTTTGTGTCGTATGCAAACTTACTGACCCATCCTTCAATCCCCTCATCCAAGTCATTAATAAAAATTACAAACAGTACAGGCCCAAGGGCAGAGCCCTGTGGAACACCACTCACCACAGACTTCCAGGCAGAATATTTTCCTTCTACTACCACTCGCTGTCTTCTGTTGGCCAGCCAATTCTGTATCCAGACAGCTATGTTCCCCTGTATCCCATTCCTCCTGACCTTCTGAATGAGAAGGTCATTCATGGGGAACCTTATCAAATGCCTTGCTGAAGTCCATATACTCCACATCCACAGCTCAACCCTCATCAACTTTTCTAGTCACATCCTCAAAGAACTCGATAAGGTTTGTAAGGCATGACCTGCCCCTCACAAAGCCGTGTTGACTGCATTTAATCAAGCCATGCTCTTCCAGATGGTCATAAATCCTATCCCTCAGAATCCTTTCTAACACCTTGCAGACGACAGACGTGAGACTTACTGGTCTGTAATTGCCGGGATTTCCCTATTTCCTTTCTTGAAGAGAGGAATTACATTTGCCTCTCTCCAGTCCTCAGGTACGAATCGAGTGGAAAGCAAAGATCTTTGCAAGTGGCGAAACAATTGCATTTCTCATTCCCCAAAGCAGCCGAGGACAAATCTGGTCCGGGCCTTGTGACTTGTCAATTTTAATGTTTGACAACATTTTCAGCATATCAGCTTCCTCTATCTCTATCCATTCCAGCATGCACACCTGCTCTTCAAAGGTTTCATTCACTACAAAGTTTACTTCTTTCGCAAAGACAGAAACAAAAAAACTCATTTAGGGCTTTCCCTACCTCCTCAGACTCCACACACAAATTCCCGATGCTATCCCTGATCGGCCCTACTCTTTCTTTGACCATTCTCTTATTCCTCACATAAGTCTAAAGTGCCTTTGTGTTCTCCCTAATCCGTTCTGCCAAGCCTTTCTCGTGCCCCCTCCTGGCTCTCCTCAGACCTTCCTCACCTGCCTGTAATCCTCTAGAGCTGAGCTTGACCCTAGCTTCCTCCACCTTATGTAAGCTACCGTCTTCCTTTTGACGAGAAGCTCCACCGCTCTCATCATCCAAGGTTCTTTTATCTTACCACTTCTTGCCTGTCTCAGAGGGACATATTTATTCATCACTCGCAACAACTGTTCCTTAAACAGTCTCCACATGTCTATAGTGCCTTTACCATGGACCAATTGCTCCCAGTCCATGCTTCCTAACTCATGTCCAATCGTATCATAATTTCCTCTTCCCCAATTAAATATCCTCCCACTTTGCCTAATCCTCTCCTTCTCCATAGCTATGTAGAATGTGAGGCAGTTGTGGTCACTATCACCAAAATGCTCTCCCACCACAAGATCTGATACCTGCCCTGGCTCGTTTCCGAGCACCAAGTCTAGAATGGCCTTTATCGGCCTGTCAATGTACTGAGTTAGGAAATCCTCCTGAACACACCTTACAAAAACAGCTCCATTTAAATCTTCTGCTCGAAGGAAGTTCGAATCAATATTGGTAAAGTTAAAGTGATCCATTACAACAACGATACTACGTCCACATTTTTATAAAATCTGCCGAGCTATGCTTTCTTCCATCTCCCTGCTGCTATTGGGGGGCCTGTAGTAAACCCCTAACAAGGTGACTGCTCACTTGCTGTTCCTAATTTCCACCCATACTGACTCGGTGGGCAGATCTTCCTCGACAATGGAAGCTTCTGTAGCTGTGATACCCTCTCTGATTAGTAGTCCTATACCCCCTCCTCTTTTTCACCCCTCCCTAGTCTTTTTAAATGTTCTAAACCCTGGAACATCCAGCAACCATTCCTGCCCCTGAGAAACCCATGTCTCTGTTATGGCCACAACATCATAGCACCAGGTACTGATCCATGCTCTAAGTTCATCACTTTTATTCCTGACACACCTTGCGTTAAAGCAAACACACTTTAACTGATCCCTTGGTTTCTTCCCAGGAAAATCCCTCCCACTTTTAGATGTATAATTTCAGTTACATCAAACTGTAAACTTTTGCTATAAATTCTGTCTTACAATCATGTCCTCCACAACCACCTGATGAGGGAGCAGTGCTCTAAATGCGAGTGCTTCCAATGAAACCTGTTGGACCTGAGAATCAAGTGCGGACCGTCCTCAATCCCAGGGAGCCTTGGAAAGGTGGTCTCAGAACCAGAAGATCATGTTGACAGCGTGCTGTCAGGATTATTGGAATGATTGGGATGAAGGCATCCCATTCACATTGTTTACCATTCGAGGTGCCCCAAACAAATTGACTGAGTTTACTCCTTCTGAATGAATATTCGGACATGAAGTTTTGGGGCCTTTGAAATTAGGAGAGTTATTGAGTTACAGACCTGGGGGGTATTCCAACCTAGTTCTGGCCGTCATTGTCTCTTTTAACCAATGGCCCGAGCACGAGGTTGGGGTCAGGGGGTGGGTGCAGGGTTGGAGGGGGGATCTATCTGTGTGTTTCTCTCTGTCTCTGCATGAGAATTTGAATCTCAATCCTGGTTTTGATCCTTTTACCTCCCTCCCTCCCTGAACAGCTCTCTGAAAGCAAGGCACTGGGGTAGGGTCTGTCCCTAACTGGAAAGAGTGGGTGTGAGAGACCATCGAGAGACCTGGGGCCATCTGGATAGATGACTCTCACCTCCTTAATCTCTCCATGTCATCCTGTGACTCGTCCTAGTATCTGTCGGATAATTCCTCTCCCCTCTCTTACCTCTGTCTCACTCACTTTCTACTTGTCTCGCTCTCTATCTCTCAAACTTTCTCTCTCTTACTGGCAACCTTGCATTTTGTCTTTTTTCTCTTTGATCTCTTCTCTCTACTTTTGCACATGTTCCTTCCTTCCATCCTCCCTCCCTCCCTGAGACTACAACCTCAGCCATCTCCAGAATATGTGTTGGACGCCTTTCCATGAGGAATAACGGTGGGTTACACAGAGACTGTGGACACAGAAAGTCCTAGCAAGGCTACAACAGCTGGTGGGAATGGGGAAAATGGAAGGGCCAACAACCAGGATTGAAACCTTTGTGCTCCCACCAGACCAGATCACTGCAGAGGGTGACATACTGGGGAGCAAGATTGACTGTCCCAGGCAAAGGTCACCACCAGATACAGGCTGAAATCAACCAGGGTCATCCAATGGTTTCCAAGATATACTGGGAAGAAGCTATATCTTGTGTCCAGGGTTGGATACCGACATAGCTGCATTGGTGGGGCAGTGCCCAGAGTGCCAACAAAGACAAAAATCGCCACCGGTGGATCCCACCACATTCACGGGAACGACCGGGTTAATCCTGAATTCGGTGACATGTTGTCTATGCCTGTACTTTCATGGGTGCAATGTCCCTGGTCAGGGTGGATGTCCTTTCAATGTTATTGGATCTGCACGTTTGAGAAGCGAAATAATCTATTTCTGTTCATAAACCTCATGTTCACATTGAAACCATTAGGAGCCTCTCGGATGTAATACAAAAAGGCATCATTGAAAAATTAGGGCCAGACAGTTCAGGTGCAATGTTTGGAAACATTTCAACATCCACAGTGTGGGAGGTGTTCACTTCCACATGTGGCAGTTGGTGGTAAATCAGTTGTTAATTTTAAATCTGAAATTGATTATTGCTGTTTAAAAACATAAAGGGACATGGTCAAAGGCAGATAGATGGATTGAGGCCACAGATCAGTCATGATCTCATCGAATGACAGAACAGGTTCCAGGGACCGAATGTCATACTCCTCTTCCCAAGAAACAGCTTGTTCATTGTAAGGTATAGGGTTAACATTGTGCAGAATAAGGGAACAGGTGTTGCTTCTGTAAAAGCTTACATTATAAAATTGGGCTGCGCATGCCGAGACGAAACAGTGAGAAGCAAAGACAGGTCGAATTATCTCTGACTAATAGGGCAGAGCAATCATGTAGCAGGATGTACCAGTAACAGCAGAATAGTGTGTCAGTCGCAGGAGGGATGTGGCCAACGGATGGAATTTAGTTTGACAGGATGATCGCACAAAGACAGCAAACTATGCCAGGATAGTCACATATAAGGAGTGAGATAAATAAGAGTAAGGGGCGACAGGCTTAGAGTAATGGGAGATTTAAACAGAGGTGGAGAGAAGCTGGACAAAGATGGAGTGAAGCTGGAGCTTGTGATAGGCTATGCGCTACAGCAAAAGTAACCAATGGGGTGAAAGGGGAGGACTGAGAAACGCAGCTGAACTGCATAAATCAGAATGTAACCCTCAGATCAGCGTGCTTACTCGTGAGGCACCTGTTCTTGCAAGTACATATCAATAAAATTCGCTGCTTTAGAATTTGACTCGGACTGAAATTAATTCATATGTGAGTTTTGTTTCTCACAATATGGGGGCTCATCTGGGATGTCCATCATCACCAGTGGGGTAGGTACCATCGATGGCTGGGAAGGCGCGTCCCGTTCCTTTTAGAACGGTCCTGTGTTCCTCACTGGTGGGCTTCCCCTTCTGGTTGACTGAGATCCGATGAGAGTCGATCTGAACCAGGTGAAAGATTGTAAGTAGGCACAGGGAGCCAGGCAACTCCGTGCTTGGACCAAGGTAGGAAAGGAGATTTTTAAGTACTGCTTTGGTTGCTGGGATTGAGTTCCAGTAGTTAATAAGTATCTAACGAAGGAACTCAATATGGACTGTGCCGAGGGTAGAGTAAAAGCTTCCGAGAAAAAAAAATGGAAATGGAGACAGGGTCCCTGACAACACACCTCCAGAAAGTCCGTTGGGCAGGATGTTGTGGAATTGGAAAAATAATACAAGGGTAAAAAGATAGCAAAAGATGATTAAATATTGTTGAGTTGTATGGACTAAGGAATCCATTCTTCGTCCCGCCGTCTTCTGGCCAAAGAACGGGTCAGGTTTGTAAATATTTGAATTTATATTTCAACAGAAAACAGCCTTTCAGTCAGGAGGGATCAGATTACGTTTCGTGTTGGAAGGGCTAGTAGCTTCGTAACTAAATCATGGCCAGACATCCAAAATAAAATTCAGCAAATAGGTGGGTCGAGTGAGAAATCACTTGAGGAATTATTAAGAGAAGCACAGAAAGTGTTTGTAAAGAGAGAGGATGAGAAGCAAAAGTAGAAGGTGAAAATGATGGTAACCACGGTTGTTGAAGTTGTCAAGAAAAGAATTGAGCCGGTGCCCAGCAACTGGAGTGGAGGGTGGCAGCACGTAGACCATAGAGGAAGGGGTAAAGGATGAGGAAGACCTTCGGTAAGGGTCAGGGACAAGGACAAAGGTGGAGACCCCAACAAGCAGGGTGTTACATCCAGAAAAAGATTCAAAAGTTAGAGGGGTGGAGCAAGAAGCCTCGAGAGTTGTTGTTACGGGAAGGTCAGAAAGTGTCTGTGAGATATGGTGTGTGTGTGTGTGTGTGTGAGAGAGAGAGAGAGAGAGAGAGAGAGACAGAGAAAGACAGACAGAGAGAGAGAGAGAGAGAGAGAAGGGCTGGACAGCTAATACAAAGTTTAACCCTTTGTGATTCAGTTTGAATGCACATTTGTTTGTTGGTGATTGAATGTTTGTGCTTTGTTCCCTGGAGTTTGAGATCCGGGACTGTTTTGAATCTGATTTCTATTATGGAAATTTAACATGATTTCTTTTAAGGTTAAGGATTTTACAGTGATTATAAAATGTTACCTCCTGTTGTTTTTACAGGTCAAGACTGCCTTACTGTCAGTTTCTAACTAATCTCTTTTATCCTGACATAAAAGCGATTTCAAATCAGCTTAATACGGAGGAAAACAACATGATCACCTTTTTTTGTGTTTTCAGACTCATTTGTTTTCACTTAATTTTAAGCCGTGGATTTATTCAGAAAGTTCCCTCCCTCAATGACAGTTGAAGTTTCAGTTCAACATTAGATTGTAATAAATCAATCCTGTGGTTAATATCTGTGACCCTGGATTGGGCCACTATTCATGCATTAGAAGTTTTTTTTTAACTTGAATAGACAAAGACTGTCTTCTTTTAAGACAGCTCTGGTTATTTCATGACCTATAGCATTGTAATTGAGCAATGACTGGTCAGGACTACTTAAGAAAACTAATTTTGGATTTAAATTAAGGGGCTAAAATCGGGTAATAATAGTGGATTTCAAAGTTGGGAACTGTATGCATTTTACATTTTAAATATTAAATACTGAATAAATGAATTTATAATATATAAACATATATTTACAAGTAAGATGGATAGTTAGGAACAGGTTTTAAAGTTAGACAAGCATAAATTGATAAATTGGTATTTGAAGATATAGGGAGCAAGAAATATTGCAATATTTCTTTAAAAAAAATCAAGGTCGAAACAAAACATTGGGTGATGAAGAATGGCCATGAGGTGGCCCTGAAGCTGTTCAATTGGTCACATCGGCTCAGCAATTAACCTGGCGACGTAACATGGGAGCAGGAACGAGAGAGTTAATTGGACTAGGGCAACAGTTTTGTGATGAGAGGCACGAAGAATCAGCTTTGCGCTCATGGCAAGATACTGCCACCAAATTGGGGGTTGAATTAACTGCAAATGGTGCGATGGAATCTGTTGAGGTTTTTAAAATTGAACGTGCTCGAGCAAAACAATTACAGAAACAGAATGAGAAGTCACAAGTGACTGGTAAACAAACAGAACTGCGCAATTACAGTTTCTAAAATGTTTTAGTCACTTGTTGCATTTCCACCCTGAATTACTTTATTTATATAATATATAATTAATAATTAATATTTATAATAATTCAATTGTATCAGCCTGACTCAATATTAATTGGCAGGATTGCTTCACACTCTCTCAGTGACCCGTCATATTGATTCACAGCTAATTTAAAACATGACTGCATTAAGTCATTGTTAATTAAAGAATGGAAAGCTACATTACTGGCCAGAGTGTGTGCAGGCAGTGGCAGCAACAGCCTTATTGGGAGAGGAGAGTCAGAAGCTTACTTTTGGGGGAGCCTTAATAGTCAGCACCCCACATCAGGTATGGACCATATTAAATCAGAAAGCAGGGCGGTGGCTTACGGACTCTAGAATTCTAAAATATGAAGCAATTCTAATAGAGAGGGATGACCTTACATTGATCATAGACACTTGTCTGAATCCAGCTACTTTTCTCTGGAAAGGGGAAGATGAAGCTCCCTCAGACCCAGAACATGACTGCCTTGACATTATAGAATATCAGACTAAAGTAAGAATGGACCTTAGAGATATCCATTTACATGCAGGGGCCAGGCTGTTCATTGATGGGTCCCTCAGAGTGATTGAAGGTAAAAGACACAACGGATATGCAGTAGTGGATGGAATAGAGGGGAGTGTTATTGAGGCTAGTTGACTATCCAGTTATTGGTTGGTACAGATTTGCGAACTTTCTGCACGAGGAAGGGCCCTTAAGGCCTTGGAAGGCAAAGAAGGAACTGCATCCCCAGATTCGAAGTCTGCCTTCGGGGTGGCACACACATTTGGGAAGATATGGCAGGAGAGGGGACTGATAAACAGTAGGGGTAAAGAACTGGCTCATGAGGAATTGGTAAAGCAAGTATTGGAATCCCTTTAGTTGCCAAAGGAAATAGCAATAGTCCACATAAATGGACATCAGCAGGGAAATGATCCCGAAGCAAAGGGAAATAGATTGGCGGATGAAGTCGCTAAGGAGGAGCTCTGAACCCCCAGCCCGCTACAATATAGATTTTGGTACCGATGGTGCAGGAACCTGGGGGCAGACCGATATTTAGCGCTAAGGAAGAGAGAGAGTTAGAAGAACTCGGAGGATTACAGACAGTAGAGGGGCGCTGGATGCTACCCGATGGCCGGGAGATGCTAAATAAGATGATGATGAGAGAAATTATGGCTGTTTTACACCAGGGGAGTCACTGGGGAGTGCAAGCTATGTGTGATTTGGTCTTAAGGAAGTATGGATGCAAAGGGATCTATACGATAGCTAAACAGATATGTGAGGGATGTATAGCATGCAAGAAAATCAGCAAGAAGGTATTGAGGAAACAAGTCCCAGGAGGGAGAGAACCTGGGCTCCGACCATTTCAGAGCATTCAGGTAGATTATCCCGAATTACCCCGAGTGGGAAAACTGAGGTATATGCTGGTAATGGTTGATCACCGATCTGGATGGGTGGAGGCGTACCCTTTAGCCACTGCCACCGCAAGTGGAGTGTCCAAGATAATACTTGAACACATAATCCCCAGATACGGGATAGTGGAATGCATAGATTCGGATCATTTTACTTCCAGGGTAGTCCAGGGAGTAATGAAGGGTTAGGTATCTCCTGGGAGTTCCACACCCCTTGGCACCCACCTTCATCAGGAAAGGTTGAGAGAATGAACCAGACACTCAAGAAGCAGTTATCTAAATTAGTAGTAGAAACCAGACTCCCTTGGACTAAGTGTTTCCCTATAGCCCTTTTGCGACTGCGAACGGCCCCAAGGAAAGATATGGAGCTGTCCCCTTATGGGATATTGTTTGGCCTGCTCTATCTGGGAATGAAAGGGGAACTGCCAACCCTGGAGACTAAAGATCTGTTCTTAAAGAAGTATATACTGGACTTGTCCTCCACTTTGTCTTTTCTTAGGAGACAAGGATTACTGGCACAGACTCTGCCTCTTGAATTCGCCGTTCATCCCATCCAGCCGGGAGATTGGGTTCTAATTAAGTCATGGACAGAAACTAAATTGCAACCGGATTGGGAGGGACCGTACCAGGCTCTTCTGACACTGAAACGGTGATACACACAGTGGAGAAGGGCTGGTCTCACTACACCAGGATTAAAGGACCGGTGTAATCCCCCATTAAGAAAGAAGTCTGGACGGCCGAATCGACGGGAGAACCACTGAAACTCAGACTCAAAAATCTTTCAACAACTGATTTTTATGCGGACGCGGGATAGTTTCTTTTTGATGTCTATATATTGTATTGCATGTTAAATCTCTCGGCCCTTCAATACTATTGTAGGATGCTGGGGACGCTTAGGGTTACCATATTAGCCTTCTTAGTATTGGGATTTTGTCAAACGATGCTGTCATCTTCATATTTGTTACTAACGGTCCCTGAGTCCCTCCATAAGTAATAGAGGTCGATGCTTGCAGCCGAGTAAAATGCGCAGATGTAAAGTATCAGAGGGATTTTATTTCCGCCGAAATCCTTCTTAAGACCCGACCGGACACAAGGTATGGTTCGCAAAAACTGCCCCTTGGCATCACTATCCATAGAGCCCCCTTTCGCCCAGCTCTAGACTGTCCTGACAGAAAGTGCCACCCGATATATCTCACCATTACAAATACCTCCTCTGAAGACTCCTTTCCCCGTAAAAACGGGTCTCGCCTCCTGAGGAACGATTTAAAGATAGTAATGGCTGCCACCGGGAAGTGTTTTTCGGGCTGCTGTTTCCGAATAGTCGTAGGAAATGGAAAATGAGCCAAACAACCTGATAGGAAGATTCATCAACCTTTTACCCCTCCCAACGACCCAAAGGTGGCAAAAATTATAGAAGTGAAGGACTTGAAGCAGACCAGTGAAATAGAAACTGGATACGGGGACACAAATGCCTGGGTAGAATGGGTAAAGTACACTGTTAAAACTACGAATAAAACCAATTACTATGCAGGTGCCTCCGGTAGGCCGGTTGGTCACATAGTCCCCTTTCCACTCGGGTGGAACCGAAACAGGAAGGGTATGGAATGTATGATAGCCCTGTATCAGGATAAGACTGCATGGAATGATAGGAATTGTACAACCCTATCTCTAACATTCTCTCCCTTGAAGAAGACAGATTTGAATGCTCCCCCCCCCATTTTTGACCAGGGTAGGGAATCACACATCGTGTATAAGCCGACAGGGTACAAATCGGTCTAGAGACTTGGGGGAGCTGAGGTTATTTATAGAAACTCAGAATGACACCAAAACAGACAAAGGAGGGAACTACTCAGCACTCCGGGGTCACCGGGTGGATCTCTGGTGGGACTGTGGAGGCAGAATATTGCGACCTACCCTACCTCCTGACTGGAGAGGGATATGTGCAATTGGCAATCCCATTCACCTTGGCATTTGAGAAGGAGAAGGTGGTAGCAATAAAGAATGAGAGGAGTAAAAGGTCGTTATTAGATACTTCCTTTGATGATAGGATTTACCTCGACTCTGTAGGAGTTCCTAGAGGGGTCCCCGATGAGTTCAAGGCCCGCAACCAGATTGCAGCAGGTTTGGAATCGGCTCTATTTTGGTGGGGAACAGTCAACAAGAATGTGGATTGGATAAACTATATTTTTTTTACAACCAGCAAAGATTCATCGATTACTCTAGAGATGCAGTCATTGGTATTTCCAAGCAACTTGATGCAACAGCAGAATGGCCTGGGAAAACAGACTGGCCTTAGATATGATCCTCGCTGAAAAAGGGGGTGTATGTGTGATGTTAGGAGGGAACTGTTGTACCTTTATTCCAAATAACACAGCACCTGATGGGTCAATCTCTCGGGCCTTGTGAGGATTGACCACCTTGGTGGAAGAATTGGCTGAGAATTCAGGAGTGGACACATCACTAACGAGATGGCTGGAATCATGGTTTGGGAAATGGAAAGGCGTGGTAGTGTCCATCCTCACCTCCCTGATAGTGGTAGCAGGGTTCTGGCAGCAATTGGCTGTTGTATCATACCTTGTGTACGGGGGTTAACCCAGCGGCTAATTGAGACGGCCTTGGCAAAACAAATGCCTCTTAAAGGTAATCAGGCAGAGGAACTCAACGTCTTGAACAATGAGGGGATGGGTGACCTTAAGGAATTAGCCACTATAAATGAAATCTCAGGGATGATGCTAGCGAACTGGAAGGCAATGTATGAGACAAATGCAGAAGACAACAATTAGGAGCCAAGAAGAAAAGGGGGGAATTGTAAGGTATAGGGTTAAAATTGTGCAGAATAAGGGAACAGGGGTTGCTTCTGCAAAAGCTAACATTATAAAGTTAGGCTGCGCATGCAAATACTAAACAGTGAGAAGCAAAAACAGGTCGAATTATCTCTGACTAATAGGGCAGAGCAACTGTGTAGCGGGATGTACCAGTAACAGGAGAAGAGTGTGTCAGTCGCAGGAGGGATGTGGCCAACGGATGGAATTTAATTTGGCAGGATGATCACACGAAGACAGCAAACTATACCAGGATAGTCACATATAGGATTGAGATAAATAAGAGTAAGGGGCGACAGGCTTAGAGTAATGGGAGAAGTAAACAGAGGTGGAGAGAAGCTGGACAAAGGCGAGTGAAGCTTGAGCTTATGATAGGCTACACGCTACACCAAAAGTAACCAATGGGGTGAAAGGGGAGGATCGAGAGATGCAGCTGAACAGCAGAAATCAGAATGTAACCCTCAGATCGGGTGTTTATTCGTGAGGCACCCGTTCTTGCAAGTACGTATCAATAAAATTCGCTGCTTCAGAATTTGACTCGGACTGAAATTTATTAATATGTGAGTTTTGTTTCTCACATTCATGTTGTTTAAATATCTCCTTCCCAGGATGGTTAAGGAACATGTTTCTTTTAATTCCTCGATGCCAGTTTCTCCTTGTCCCTTTCAACTCAGGAACCAGTTTATTCCTGAAAGAGTTACTGCTGATTCATTCAATCTATGAAAAGTTATTAAAGTTCTGAATTTCATGCAATCACAAGAGAGAGCCAAGTGGGGCTTTAGGGAATAGGAAACACAAAGTGAGAAACAGAAGGAAAAGCTGGAGAAAGTCAGGCTGAGGTGTGCTGAAAGGACCTGGTGAGCACTGCTGCTGTAGAAACACTGACAGAGCAAGTCAGCAATATCTGTCCCAGTTGCTTCTAACTTCAATTCCGAGAGATCGATGTCACTGAGCAAGTTTTAAAACATTCTGGTGTAAAAAAAAATGAAACACAAGGAAAGTGGAAATATTTGATTTTTCTAGAATAAAGTCACATCACCAGAGTAAAGATGGGTACTGAACAGAAAGAAAGTTGCTGGTAGCTGTTCAGTGAGAATAAAAGGTTTGAGAATGAGTTCCCATATTAACTTGAGGAGTAATGATGGCATTTTCTTCTGTGAACACAAGCGGGAGAGCCTTAGTACATATGGATCACTCAACAAATCTTCCAACTGGTATCTGTGCGTATACTGTACCCTCCTTTTTTGGAAAGGAAGGAACCATTTTCCATCTCTCTGCATTGAATGTTATTGACCAGACTTACAAGGCCACCTGTGCGGTTCCATTCCTTTCCCACAGTGAATTATAATGAGGGCAGCAGGACACACGACATGGTTTAGGACATAGCTACAGGACCATTGACGGGCTGGAGATGTGAAATTAAATACAATGTTGCCAGGTTCCCTTCTGGCTGAAGATATTATTATTTACTGATCTGTTCAAAAAAGGGAATAGGGATAACCCCGGGAATTACAGGCCAGTTAGTCTTACTTCGGTGGTAGGTAAAGTAATGGAAAGGGTACTGAGGGATAGGATTTATGAGTATCTGGAAAGGCACTGCTTGATTAGGGACAGCCAGCACGGATTTGTGAAGGGTAGGTCTTGCCTTACAAGTCTGATTGAATTCTTTGAGGAGGTGACCAAGCATGTGGATGAGGGTAGAGCAGTGGATGTAGTATGCATGGAATTTAATAAGGCATTTGATAAGGTTCCCCATGGTAGGCTTATGCGGAAAGTCAGGAGGCATGGGATAGTGGGAAATTTGGCCAATTGGATAGAAAACTGGCTAACCGGTCGAAGTCAGAGAGTAGTGGTAGATGGTAAATATTCAGCCTGGAACCCAGTTACAAGTGGAGTTCCGCAGGGATCAGTTCTGGGTCCTCTGCTGTTTGTAATTTTTATTAATGACTTGGATGAGGGAGTCGAAGAGTGGGTCAGTAAATTTGCAGATGATACGAAGATTGGTGGAGTTGTGGATAGTGAGGAGGGCTGTTGTCGGCTGCAAAGAGACTTAGATGTGATGCAGAGCTGGGCTGAGGAGAGGCAGATGGAGTTCAACCCTGCCAAGTGTGAGGTTGTCCATTTTGGAAAGACAAATAAGAATGCGGAATACAGGGTTAACGTTTGGAGTACTGCGTGCAGTTTTGGTCGCCTCACTTTAGGAAAGATGTGGAAGCTTTGGAGAGGGTGCAGAGAAGATTAACCAGGATGTTGCCTGGAATGGAGAATAGGTCGTACGAGGATAGGTTGAGAGTGCTAGCCCTTTTCTCATTGGAACGGCGAAGGATGAGGGGTGACTTGATAGAGGTTTATAAGATGATCAGAGGAATAGATAGAGTAGACAGTCAGAAACTTTTTCCCCGGGTACAACAGAGTGTTACAAGGGGACATAAATTTAAGGTGAAGGGTGGAAGGTATAGGGGAGATGTCAGGGGTAGGTTCTTTACCCAGAGAGTGGTGGGGGCATGGACTGCGCTGCCTGTGGGATTGGTAGAGTCAGAATCTTTGGTGACCTTTAAGCGGCAATTGGACAGGTACATGGATGGGTGCTTAAGCTAGGACAAATGTTCGGCACAACATCGTGGGCCGAAGGGCCTGTTCTGTGCTGTATTGTTCTATGTTCTATGTTCTAAGAATTGACATAAACGGACAAATAAACATTTTTTTCAACTGCTGTCTGAACTTGGTCTGGGTCACAGCATAAATAAAAGTGTTTGTGCAGCAGCTCAGGAGCTGCAACATGGAACCCAATATGTCAAGAAAACTGGGAAGATAAATCATCACATTTCCAAAATACAGCATTCTGTCCCATATGGAATACACCATAAATATTGACCATAAAAGGATGAAGTTTGCAGAGAGTGCAAACATTAAAATAATAGATTTCCTTCGACTGGCCAACTCTGGATCTTTGGGCCATTCCCCACTGCCCTGAACCCGGAGTCGTCTCCGTGCTCTGCTGCTCCTGAGAATGTGTCTGACAGTGAAAATATTTAGCAGCAGGATCAGAATGAATGGGACCCCAGGGGTCACAAGATGGTGAAGGAACTGAATCATTATCCAGAAATGTGATCTCTGATTGGTGTCCGATATTAGACAGAATAAAGTAATGATTGAGAAAGTATATCGATCTGTTAACATAAAATACCAGTGAATGTTCTTTATACAACTGAGGGCAGTCACTGTTCCCAGCACCACAGCTGCAGTTCTCTCAGTGCAATATCTACTTTTCAACTTCTGACAGCAAATTGCCACAAATCGATCAAAAGTAAAAGTCACAGTGAACCAGACAGAACAATCAGTGGCTGCATAACTCAGGACGGCATGAATATTACACACACGAATGGAGTACCGCAGCTGATAAAATTCTTCGTGAAAAGTCCGTGGAATATGCTGCAGTATCACGTCCAGGATAATCACCAGAAGGTCTGCCACTGCCATGGCCACCAAGTATCGAGAAACACATTTGGAGAGGCCACATCTTCCCCGGGTTAGGATCACAACAGCTATCATGTTAACTGTGCAAGGGAAACAAACAGAGACATTAGAATGTGAGCAAAGCCACCGTGTTATTGGGACCTGTACAGAGATTTGCAAATGTGCTATTGTATAAAACTGATTGTATCAGTTACAGTGTATCACATTGTTAATATAGGGACAAGGCTTGCCATTCTTTTGACACTGGACTTCAATAAAATAAATAAGAATTATGAAATGCAATGCATGAACTTGCACAGGTGTCAGTCTCCATTCAATAGTTGCTTTCCTGAGATCAGCAGAGTCATCCAAATGATGCAGTGCCAGGCAGCAAAGCAAGACAGATGGGCTCAGACAGAGCAGCAGGGATGCAGTAACAAAGCTGGCATTTATTGAAAGGGAAATCAGGAATGTGTGCTGAGCATCGAGAGAGGCAGCAGATCGAGACTGGAAAGGAGATCCATGGGGGCACCAGAATAAGGGCAAGAATTAGAGAAGAACAAGTGGGTTAGTTGTACATGAAAGATACTGAGCAGGTGCATATTCCACACCTTATTTCAGAGCAGAGGGAGAGAATCGTGTGATTCTGAACAGCTCCAAACCCAGCAGTGAAAGGGACAGACACAAACATATATTTTAGGAGCTTTATCCAATGGCTCTGAATGTCAAGTGAGAGATGGACAGGATTGTCAACAGAGAGAGTGAGAGTGAACACAGAGTGAGACATCAAGATGAACATCAGTGGAGAGACAGCACAGAGAATGAGTGACCAAGAGTAACATCAGCAGAAAGATTAAGTGCGATGTGAGTCAAGTGAAACATCAGTGTGGAAAGTGAATGCACAGTGAGACCAAATGAATGTCAGTAGAGAAAGGGAGTGCACAGTGAGAGGCCAACAAGAACGTCAGCAAAGGGATTACGTGTAGAACGAGAGACAACAAGTCACAGCAGCACATGGGATCGACAGTGAAATGGGGGCTTCACAGGAACATCAGCAGAGACGGAGAGACAGAAAGGGAAGGAAACAGAAACAGTGTGAGGAGTCAGTGGGAGATTTGGAGAATCATCATTCGGGATCAGATGTGCAAAATGAGAATCAGGAGATAAATCAGCAGAACAAGTTCTCAGAGCGAAAGATTAAGGGAAACATCAGCAGGAAGAGGGAGTGCAAAATGGGAGACTCGATAAATCGGGAATGAGAATGGGCGGATGATGAGGGACAAAAAACACTTCCACATTGAAAATGGGGCCAGTTTGAGAACAAGCAGAAAATCAGCAGCGTTAGTGTAGAGTGAGAAACCAAGAGGAATATCAACAGAGGGTTTGAGTGTCGGAGAAGAAATAACAGCGACCATACGTGTAAAGGGAGAGACCAAGAAGGAACATGAGCAGAGCCAGTCAATGTTGACTCAGAGACAGAGAAGAACATCAGCAGAGAGAGTAAGGAACAGTTAGTGACCAAAGATTACATTCACCGAGAGAGGGAGTCAGTAGTGAGGGACAAATGGGAAAATGATCACGGTGTGAATGATGGCTGAGTGATCGAGAGGAAAATCAGGAGGGGCATGGAATGTACAGTGAGAGAAACGGAAGAATCACAGTGAGAGTGAGTGGAGGATGATAGGTCAAGGGCATCATGAGCAAAGACAGTGACTGCAAAGGACCAGATGAAGAGGAACATTAGCAGAGAGACTGAGGGACTAGTGAGTGTCAAGCTACTAAACAGGACGACTTGCTTCACAAATAGCACAAGCAGCAAGTGATTAACTGAGTTTGGTGATGCCACAACGAATGGACCAGATCTAAGCTTTACTGAGCAGTCCTGCTGTGTCCTGTTGTGAAATGTGGAGGACAAGTTTTTAAAAACTTATTGGAGGAAGTGGCTGCAACTCGCCCATGCTGACCAGTTATCCGAAATTAATCCAGTAACTTCAATCCGACTGAAGACCTGTGTTCCAGAACATGCTCCTCCCCTAGTCAGTCTGTTCCAGTGGAGCTATCACACTGCAATCAAAATTTGCCAAGGTATACAAAAGGCAGGATAAATCCAACCCAGCCAAATAGTGCCCCATCAGTCTCCTCTGCATCATCAAAGTGATGGAAGCTTCTGTCAAGCAGCACCCGCTCAGCAATACGCTGCTCAGTGACGCCCACTTTGGGTTCCTCCAGGGCAATTAGGTCTGGAACTCATCAGATTCTTGGTTAAAACATGGACAAAGAATTCCAGAGGCAGGGAGAGAGGAACAGCTCATAACATCAAGGCCGCATCTGAACGAGCATGGCATCAAACGGACTTTGGCTAAACGGGAACCAATGGGTATCATGGGGCACATTCTCTGATGGTTGGAGTCAGGTCGAGAGTGTGATGCTGGAAAAGCACAGTCGGTCAGGCAGCATCCGAGGAGCAGGAGAATCAACGTTTCAGACGTAAGCCCGGAATCAGAGTTATGCCCGAAACATCGATTCTCCTGCTTCTCGGATACTGCCTGACCTACTGTGCTATTCCAGCACCACACTCTCGAATCTGATCTCCAGCATCTGCAGTCCTCTCTTTCTCCTGGTTGGAGTCATACCTCACCCTCCAGGAGAGGAAGGCAGGTGGTGCACCAGTGTCCTGTGACTATTCCCCTCTCGAACAGGTTGACTGTTTTGGATACTGTTGGGAGGGATAGCCTTTCGGGGGGGAAGATAACAGCAGCAGCCAGGCCTGGGGCACTACAACTGGCTCTGCTGTAAACCAGGGACGGGCAGAGTCCAAGCGAGTGATAGTTGGAGGGGACTTGCTAGTTCGGGGCACAGACAGGCATTTCTCTGGCTGTGTTGGAGACTCCAGGATGGTGTGTTCCCTCCCTGGTGACAGGGTCTCTGAGTGGCTGCATGACATCCTTAAAGGGGAGGTTCAGCAGCCAGAGTCATTGTGCACACAGGTATGAAGAGGGATGGGGTCCTGAGGAGGGAGTACAGGGAGTTAGGAAAGAATCTGAAAAGCAGGACCTTGAGGGTAGTAATCCTTGAGTTAGTCCCAGTGCTACATGCTAGTGAGGCAAGGAATACAAGATAGGACAGAGGAATGTGTGGCTAAGGAGCTGGTGCAGGGGGCAGGGTTTCACTTTCTTTGAACATTGGGACCTCTACTACGGCAGGGCTGACCTGTACAAGAAGGATAGGTTGTACCTAAACTGGAGGGGAACCATTCTCGTCGCAGGGAGGTTCGCTAGTGCTACTCAGGAGGGTTTCAACTTGAGTGGCAGGGGGCTAGGAACCAGAACAGCAGGTCAGGAAATGGAAGGATTGGGAGAAGGGAGATGCTAGGACCAGGAAATCAGAAAGGAAGGGCAGGCAGAGACAGGTAAATGAACACGATGGGACTAATGGGCTGAAGTGTGTTTATTTCAACACAAGGAGCATCATAGGGAAGGCAGATGAGCTTCGAGCCTGGATCAGTATATGGGACTATGATATAGGGGCCAATACTGGAGTTGGTTGAGGGAGAGGCAGGACTGTCTGCTCAGCATTCTAGGGTTTTGTTGTTCTGGACGAGATAGAGAGGGAGGTAGAAGACACGGAGGAATGACATTACTGATCAGGGAGAATGTTGTTACTCTGCACTCAGAGAGGACACAGTGGAGGCTCATCCACTGAGGCAGTATGGGTAAAGCTCAGATATCACTCTGATGGGGTTATACTGTAAATCCTTGAACTGCCACTGAGACATTGAGGAACAAATATGTCAGCTGATTATGGAAAGATGCAATAAAAACAGAGTTGTCAGAGTGAGTGATTTTCACTTCCCCAGTGACTGGCACATCCTAAGAATAAGAAGCTCAGATGGGGCAGAATTTGTTAAGTACATCCAAGTGGGTTTCTTGAAACAGTATGTGGATATTCCAACTAGAGGAGGGTCCGTACTGGACCTTGTATTGGCAAATGAGCCTGGTCAGGTGACTGACCTTTCAGTCAGAGAGCATTTTGGAAACAGTGATCATAACTCCTGCTGCTTGACATTCAATGATGTTCCAGCAGCTGAATCAACATTGTGGGCTCACTACATAAACAGAGTGGCAACAAGAGCAGGGCAGATGCTTGGAATACTGCAGTGAGTAATTCCCTTCCTGACTCCCCAAAGCCTGTCCAACATCTACAAGGAACTAATCTGGAGTGTGATGGAATACTCCCCACTTGCCTGGATGGGTGCAGCTCCAACAACCCTCAAGAAGCTTGTCATCATCCAGGGGAAAGGGGCCCACTCGATTGCTCCACATCCACAGGTATCCATTCCCTCCACTATCAACATTCAGTAGCAGCAGTGTGTTCCATTTACAAGATGCATTGCAGAAATTTGCCAAGATCCTGAGACAGCACCTTCTAAACCCATGACCACTTCCCATCTAAAAACACAAGGGCAGTAGATATTTGGGAATCCCACTCTTTGAGTGTTGCCTCTGAGTCACTCACCTTTCTGACTTGGAAATATTTCATCAAAATTCCCTGTCTCTGTGTCACATTCCGGGAATTCCCTCCCTAAATGCATTGTGGGTTAATCTACTGCCTGACCTGCAGTGGTTCGATAAGGCAGCTCAGCACCATCTTTTCAAGGGGAACTCAGGACGTCAATAAATGCTGTCCTGCCAGCAATGTCCATGTCCCGCAACAAAATGAGACTTGGCAGGACATTGTAACAATTCCTGAAGAAGGGCTTATGCCCGAAACGTTGATTCTCCTTCTCCTTGGATGCTGCCTGACCTGCTGCGCTTTTCTAGCAACACATTTTTAAGCTCTGATCTCCAGTATCTGCAGTCCTCACTTTCTCCTGGGACATTGTAACAAGGATTGCACTGAGAGGCAGGAGAGCAGACAAATAAGATCAATCTCAGAGCAGGCCCAGAAATAGATTGTGAGCTGAAGATTACAAAGAGCTGTGCAAACCCGTGTCAGACACTAATGTGAAAGTCGAGTCCTGGGGGAAATAGTCAGCAAGTCTGTCGAATCAGACCAGATGTCTGACCAACACTAACATCTCGATCAGAGTGTGACCAGGAAAGCAATAACTTTCTGTTGAGAAAAATAGGAATTGCTGGAGAAACTGGGCAGGTTTGGCAACATCTGTAGAGAGAAAGTGAAGGTAATGTTTCAAATACAGTGATCCGCCCTCAGAACTGGGATTAGCCAGGAAAAGACAGAGATGAGTTTGTGTTTGATATGGGTTGCCAACCTACCTAAAGCAACGGAAACAGATATGTTGAGTAAAGCAAGGGAGAAGTCTGAGATGGACCAGATAAGATTAGACAAGATGCCCTACAGTATATAAACAAGCCCTTATAGGCCCAACAAGTCCACACTGACCCTCCAAAGAGTAACCCACCCAGACCCATTCCACGACGTGTACCCCTGACTATTGCACCTAACACTATCGGCAATTGAGCATGGCCAATTCACCTGACCTACACATCTTTGGATTATTGGAGGAAACCAGAGCACCCGGAGGAAACCCCCGCAGACACGGGGAGAATGTACAAACTCCACACAGACAGTCCCCCAAGGCTGAAATCGAACCCAGGCCCGTGGCGCTATGAGGCAGCAGTATTAACCACTGAGCCACCGTGCTGCCCATGAAGGAGAGAGCGGGGGGGTATTGATATTTTTTCAGTCCCAAATGAGAGAGGTTAGCAGCATTGACAATGACATCAATGTCCCGGAGAAAGAGCAGTGGGGAGGATTGAGAGTAGTACAGAACAAGGAGTGTTCCACATATCCCACAAAGAGACAGGAATAACTAGGGCCCAGCAGGTACCCAAGGCCTCAGCTTGGAACTGACCAAAGTGAGAGGTGATAAAGGGGAAGTTGTTCAAGGCAGAGGAGGGTGGGGGTGGATGGAAATGGTTCAGGCCACCTTTATAGGGAAAAGCAGATATCCCTCAGACCATCCTGATCCAGGATGGGCATGTTGAGGGATTGCATGGCCATGGTGAAGAGAAGGAGAATGATGCCACAAACTGGGAGTTTTGTAACTGATGTAAGGCATCAGGGGAATCAAACATGTCAGTGGGATGTGAACTCGACAAGCAGGGAGAGAAAATGGATTCAAGTTTGGAAAATAAGTTTAATGGGGCAGGAACAGGCTGAACCAATGTTTGTGGATCTGGGGGAAGAAGGTAGAAGTGGGAGGGATGGGTTTTGGGGGACTGTGAGGTTGGAGGGTGTGCAGTGTGTGGGGGAGATCTCCAGATTCGATGAGATTAGTGAGTGTCATGGACACAATAGCCTGATGGTCGATGGTGGGGCCATGTTCTGGGAGAGATGTAAGAGGTATCGGAGAGCTGACACACTGCTCCCACAGTGTACAGGTGAGTCTGTCAGACAACAACAGCCCCACCCTTGGAGTAGGCTTGATTACAAAGTCAGGAATGGGCCTGAGAGCACAGAGTGCAGTCAGTTCAGAGGGAGAGGGGTTTCAATTGGAGGGTAAGGGGTAAATTTAGGTGGCTTGTTCAACTTAGCAAATCCTCAAAAGAAAAAGAAGCTTGCTTGAGTGACACCAACAGGGCAGATGGAGGAGACCAAGTGGAGTGAGAGTATTGGAGGCGAGTGAAGGGTTGGAAGAAGAACCTGATTTAAACATTTGGACACAGAGGCAAAGAATATGAAGGAAGAATAGTTTAACATCATGTCATGGTCAAAGGTCACTCCATGGAGAGGGAGAGGGGGAGAGTGGGAGAGAGGAATAAAACTAAAACATTTTCTCACTACAAAATGTTCTGCATCAGAGAGAGATATTTGAATGTTCAATGATATGTGTTTACGGGTGTCAGGGGTGAGCACTGAGAGAAACAGCTCATTCCCACTGTCAGAGGAATAAAGAGTGATCATACTGCAGTCACAACATTGACAGTCTGCTCCAGGGTAAAGGAAAGCAAAGAACAGATTCGAGATAGGCAGTGAGTGTGAGGGAAGGTACAAATATATTAAATTCAAGAGCAGTAATGGAGGAAGGTGGCAGGGTGGACACGGAAATAAACGTTAGGTGAACCAGGTAAAAATGAGGATAAAGGCAGCAAGCAGACAACAATGATTCATGTATAAAATATCTAATACTTGGATTTCTCTAAAGCAATGAAGCAATGACAAGAAAGTGGAGAAATTAACTGCATTTTCACAGAGAACACTCAGGTACAGAGAATTGCAAAGGACAGGCACATCAACAAGGATGGCACCATAAATGGTAAGATCTGTCAATTTGTTCAACATGGTTTACAGAACTCATCGTGTGGCACAGACTTACCAGGGACACCAACAATGCCAAGTATGGGATAGTAACCATAAGCAAAAATCTGAAGTGCGGCCTTGATTCGATAGACTAACGTAATCCAATCAGAATCGCTGTAAAGGAAGTAAAGCCAGCCAGAGATACCCCTTCCCATCACTGGATTATTCCAATCCTTTTCCCTCTGATTGTCACTAACTGCAGTGGTATTCCACTCTAATGTTCTCCGATACCAATACCATCGCTCCATATATACAGTTGTGCTGATCTCTGATTGCTGCAGAGATATTGCTCCTGCTGTCATTCTGTGATAAGCAATTGAAGGGAATCCCTTAATAAGCAACTGATGGAGCAGCTCACAGCTCCCCCAGGGACACAGTTAATTGCATTGAGTCAGACATGAATTCCAGTCAATGGACAAACATTTGGAGTTAACTCCTTTGAATCAAATCGGTTTTGTCCCACAATAGATAAGAACATTGATCTGGCCTGTGTCGGGTTTTATTGTCAAAAAACATGGAGGAAATAATTCAAAAGGGGCTCAGGGCCTTTTTTAATAAAGGTGTCATTGCATTGGATTGAAGGATTGCACATTGAAGAAAAAAGCAATTTTATTAGAGGAAACCTTCAAGAACATTAATAATAGCCTTAACGGTATAAATTCACTAAAGAAGAGGAAAAGAACAACAAACCCCCAATCCTAGATGTCTCAGGAGAGCGAACAGCCAATGGGGAACTTCAAACCAGTGTCTACAGGAAAACTACACATACGGACCAAACATTCAACTACAGAAGCAATCACCCAACATCCACAAACGAAGCTACATTCGAACATTATTCCAACGAGCCACCACACACTGCAGCACAGAGGAACTACGCAGACCAGAGGAAAAATCATCTGTACAGTGTATTCAAATGAACACAGTCCGCAGATTTCTCAGCAACAAACCCAAACAAGCAGACAAAACACGTCCAGAAACCCTCGCCACTCTCCCCTACATCAAAGACATCGCGGAAATGACTGCCAGACTACTCAGACCCCTTGGCATCATGGTAGCCCACAAACCCACCAACACACTAAAACAGCAGCTAATGAACATGAAAGACCCTATATAGACAACAAGCAAAACTAATATCATTTACAAAATACCATGCAAGGACTGTAACAAACACTACAGTGGACAAACAGGCAGTAAACTAGCCACCAGGATACATGAACATCAACTAGCCACAAAGCAACATGACCCTCTCTCACTAATATCCTTACATACAGATGAGGAAGGACACCACTTCAACTGGCACAACATATCCATCTTAGGACAAGCCAGAGACATGCATGAGAATTCCTAGAAGCATGGCATTCCAACCAGAACACTATCAAAAAAACACATTGACTTGGACCCCCGAAAAAAAGAATAGGAAATGACATCACCACAGGAAATGACATCACCAACCCAAAGAAAGCCAAACATATAAATAGAAAGCAGGAGTCATCTGCAATGCTTCGTCCGGAGATTCACTGAAGATGTTACCTAGCATGGTGACGAAACATCTGAAAATGAACATTCTCACTCAGTGAGCAAACCTACAACCAGAACCTCAACCTGAGCTACAAATCTTCTCAAAACGCGTAGGGAACTTTATAAATGCTTTACTGAAATCCATATACACCACATCAATCACTTTACCCTCATCAACCTGTTTGGTCACCATTTCAAAGAACTCAACAAGGTTTGTGAGGCACGACATACCCTTCACAAAATTGTGTTTGACTATCCCTAATCAACTTATTCCTCTCTAGATGATTATAAATCCGATCTCTTATAACCTTTTCCAACACATTTCCCACAACTGAAGTAAGGTTTTCAGGTTTATAATTGTCAAGATTGTCTCTACTCCCCTTCTTGAACAAGGGGACAACATTTACTATCCTCCATTCTTCTGGCACTAGTCCTGTCGAAAATGATAACATAAAGATCGAAGCCAAAGGATTTGCAATCTCCTCCCTGGCTTCCCAGAGAATCCTAGGATAAATCCCATCCTGCATCCAAGGAACAGGAGAATCGACGTTTCAGGCATAAGCCCTTCTTCAGGAAGAAGGGCTTATGCCCAAAACGTCGATTCTCCTGTTCCTTGGATGCTGCCTGACCTGCTGCACTTTTCCAGTAACACATTTTCAGCTCTGATCTCCAGCATCTGCAGTCCTCACTTTCTCCTTAAATCCCATCCAGCCCAGGGAAGATATCTACTTTGACGCTTTCCAGAATTGCTAACAACTCCTCCTTGTGAAGCTAAATCATGTCTAGTCCTGTAGCCTGTATCTCAGTATTCTCCTCGACAATATTGTCTTTTTCCAGTATAAATACTGACAAAAAAATATTCATTTAGAACCTCCCCATCTCCTTGGACTCCACACACAACTTCCCACTACCATCCCTGATTGACTCTAATCTTTCTCTGGACATTCTTTTATTCCTGATGTACCCATAGAAAGCTTTCGGGTTTCCTTGATCCTACCTGCCAACGACTCCTCATGCCCCCTCCTGGCTCTTCTTAACTCTTTCTTTAGATCTTGCCTGACTAACTTGTAACTCTCACGCACCCAAACTGAGCCTTCACATCTCATCTGAACATACATCTTCTTCTTTCTCTTGACAATAGATTCAACGTCTTTCGTAAACCACGGCTTCCTTGCTCAACCCCTTCCTACCTGCCTGACAGGTACATACTTATCAAGGACACACAGTAGCTTTTCCTTGAATAAGCTCCACATTTCAATTGTGCCCATCCCTTGCAGTTTCCTTCCCCATTCTATGCACTCTAAATCTTGCATAATTGCATCATAATTGCCTTTTCCCCAGCAATGACTCTTGCCCTGCGATTCTTACATATCCCTTTCCACTGCTAAAGTAAACATAACCGAATTGTGGTCACTATCACCGAAGTGCTCACCTACCTCCAAATCTATCACCTGGCCAGGTTCATTACCCAGTACCAAATCCAATATGGCTTCCCCTGGTTGTCGTGTCTGCATACTGTGTCAGGAAACCCTCCTGCACACATTGGACAAAAACAGACCCATCTAAAGTACTGGAACTACAGTATTTCCAGTCAATACAAACAGCGATTATTTCCAGTCAAAGCAGACAGTTATTCAAGCGCAGAGCTGTCAGCTCGACAGCTGCCCCGTGACCATCATGAAGAGCTCCTTCCCTTGGTTGACTCGATTCCTTGCTATCTCCCGAACAGGTCTCATAATCACCGCAGAACTGAACTACCAATAGTAGTGTTTCCCCAAATTCTCCAAAGTGTTCAGGGATGTGTAGGTTAGGTGCATTAGTCAGGGGAAGTATCATTAATAGTGTAGGGGAATGGGTCTGGGCAGGATACTCTTTGGAGGGTCGGTGTGGACTTGTTGGGCCAAATGGTCTGTTTCCACACGGGAGGGATTCTATGATTCCATAAAATTTCTCTAACTCCAGTCACTGAAGTCGAGACAGAGATTAATCTGCGTCTCGGTGAGCTGTTTGTAATTGATGCTCCTCTGCTGTCACACAGCTTCTGACTCCATTTACTGTGAGTTCCTGGCTGAACTGTTGTGAGAGGATATATGTGTGAGTGTGTGCCTGTGTGTTGTGTGTGTTTGTGCATGTGTGTGGGGTGGTGGGGGTTTGTGAGTATCTGTGAGAGAGAGTGTATGTGTGTATGTGGGTGTAAAGCGGTCTAAGTCTGTGAGAGGTGCATGTGTGAGTTTGGGGTGTGTGTGTCTGCAGGAGTGTGAGTGTCTGTGTACGTGCCTGTGTGTGTATTGCAGTGTGTGTGTGTAAAATGCATGTGTGTGTATAATGCAATTCTGGTCACCTGTCGTGGGTTCATGTCACACTGCAGGTGACCAGCAGTGCACAATACACACACACAGACACTCCTACACGCACACACGCACATACACTCCTATACAGACACAGACAAGCACAGAGACACTCACACACACTCCTGCAGACACACACACTCCCAAACTCACACATGCACCTCTCACAGACCTCGACCCCATTACACTCTCACACATACATACACTCTCTCTCACAGACACTCACAAACCTCCACCCCAGACACACATACACACATGCACATATACGTTTTTGGGTGTAAATGTGTACTTGCAGAGTTACATTGTACTTTGCTCAAAAACTGCATGTATCCATATAAGACTCTGTTAACTCATTTTTTTAGATTAGAATTAGTCTAAAAATTATGGCGCAGACAACAGAACACGGGAGTTAACACCTTCAACATTTTATCTGGCCTGACACCAATTGTTACAGTTAACCTGAGAATGTACCATTTAAAAAGAGTTTTGTGATTTACGTCTGAAATAAGTGAAACTATCATGGTCATTCTAACAGATGAGAGACTTAACAAACAATCGAGGTATTTTTCAATGTATAATTTCAGTTACATCACACTGTAAACTTTTGCTATAAATTCTGTGTCTTACAATTGTGTACTCCACACCCACCTGATGAAGGGGCAGCGCTTTGGAAGCTAGTGCTTCAATTAAACCAGTTGGATGATCACCTGGTGTTGTGTGATTTTTAACTTTGTACACCCCAGTCCAACACCGGCATCTCCAAATCACCTGTGGGTTTGGGATTGTCAGAGCGGGGTTCACTTAAATTTCTCAATGTCATCATTGCTTTAACTTTATTTAATTATGAAATGACAGTTTCCCTACTGATACAATATTACCGAGCCACCCTTTATCTCTCACATGATCATCAATGTCTTTGTCACCTGTACAGGTGTATTCAATGTGCTGACCTGTGACTTATTTATGTACATGCTCACTGACTCTGTACCCTCAAACTGATCTATAGGAGTTCTCCAAACTCTGTTCATCACTGTCTTTCTTTATATTTTTCTCAAGTAATTACCATCCAATAAACAGGCTTGCAGTCACGTTTGTGTGAAAACATTTTGTTTTAGTTCTGTTTGTGCCATACAACAAAATATTTGCAGAAATGATGAGTGTTTCGGAGCCATACATTTGTTTGAAATTCGGATATTTTCTACAAATGACATATCCCAAGCTATATTTTTCACAGATATACATAACCTGCATGGACAATACCATAAACAGATGGTATTGCATCTGTTGCATTTCGTTCCACCCAGTGTATATTACACAGGGGAAGGACATGAATGGAAAGTAATAACGAAATGAATTTAGTTTGATTGCCCAAATCCATGCAGCTCTTTGTGAAATGGCAATAATTTAACAATGAGATCACAAGGGTATGTAACTGCAGTCTTCAGCTGCTCTCTGAATTTATTCTGGGTCAGGACATAGGTCCATGTGTTGGTGCAGGTACTGAGAAGCTGAAGCATATTGGCGATGGATTCCAGGTAATAAAGGGGATCTGTGACAGAGTAAAAATATGCCTTTGTAACTCACTGATACATGGAAGATACAAGCTGGGTCACCCATAACGTTAGAAAGCTGCCAGATATACTGAAGAGTAATATGATGGATTTCCTTTGTATCTCCATTTCTGGATCCTTGTCATTCTCTCCATTAAGGTGACCCCAGAGTGACCTGCAGACTTTACTTGCTGCTAAAATACATCTGACAATCAGAAGATTGATTGTCAGATCATTTTTACAGAGCCGTGTGGAGAGAAGGAGGAGTGAAGTGAGGGCTGCCGGGAAGGTCATGGCTTAATTTATATTTGTGCAGCGGCTAAACCCGAGATACTACACGTGTTGTATCTCCCTCCCGCCCCCTCCTTTAACCGGAAGAAAAAGACTCTGTAAGGTAAGGCTTTTATTTTTTTCTTTCCTTTTTTTCTTTTTTTTTCCATATATTTAAGTGCATTGTTTGGTTTTAGTTAGCTGATACAAAGCTAAGCTTACAATGGCAGGGGACCTCAGACCCGTGGCATGTGCCTCTTGCTTGATGTGGGAGCTCAGGGACGTGGCTGACGTTCCTGACCCTTACACTTGCAAGAAGTGTGTCCCGATGCAGCTCTTGTTTGACCACATGACGACTCTGGAGCTGTGGATGGACTCACTGTGGAGCATCTGCGATGCTGAGGAGGTCGTGGATAGCAGAAGATTGAGGAGCAACAGCAGGAAGAATGGTGCCAAAGCAATTAAATCAGGTAAAATATGACAAATCCAGCCCATGCAGCCAAAGTAATGCAGTTCACTTTTGTAATGTAATACCAGGGAATAGTCGAAAGTGTGGTGCTGGAAGAGCACAGCAGGTCAGGCAGCATCCGAGGACCAGGATAATCAACATTTTGGACATAAACCCTTCATCAGGAATTTTCCCAAAATGTTGACTCTCCTGCTCTTCGGATGCTGCCTGACCTGCTGTGCTTTTCCAGCACCACTCTCTCGACTCTGATCTCCAACATCTGCAGTGCTCACTTTCTCTAATACCAGGGAAGATTATCAATAATGTACAAAGGATCATGCCTGAAGTACCAGGCGACAGACATTAAACAACCCAAGACAGTCACTGTCCCTCATACAACAGCTGCCATTTTCTTTGTACAATACTTCACTTTGAATTCATCGCAACATATGGCCAAAAATCAATCGAAGGTGAAAGCAACTGTGAGGGAAATGGGAACCTCTGTTGATGTGAAAACCAGTTTATAAATAAAAATACACACAGGTGTAATGAACAGGAATTAACCTTGGAAATACATCTGAGCAATCCTGTAGAATATTGGTTTAGCAATAATGACCTGCTGCAATTGCAACCAAGTAGCAAGAAATACATTTGGAGAGGCCACAATTTCCTTGGGACAGAATAATAATCCCAACATGATCACTTGAAGAGTGAAAAAAAAAAAGCAAATTTAAAACTTGTTTCAGGCAACACCTTAGCCAACAGTTTGAGAGGATCCAGAATGCCATTTCTATTCTTTCGGGTACAGTAAGCATTCAACACTGATTTTTCAACATTGAACACACTGTCAGGAAATGATATTTAAGATAATTCTCATCAGCAAAGTTGAAATCAAAGTGTTTTCTTTGTTTCTTTTCTCTGAACTTCCAAGAGCCAATTATTGGATGTTCGGGAGGGATCTCTCACATCTTCATATAGGAGCATCAACAGCTCCTTCCTACCCTTAGAAATCCCAGACCAAAACAATTGAAAATAAATCCCTCTCATTCCTCTGTTTGAACATTCTGTTTTCTTCCCAGACTTGCTGGCATCAATTCCCAGGGACTGATCTTATAAATGCCCAAACCCCTGCTCTCTGGTTCAGCCCACTGCCATTCCAAAATTCAAGAGTCAACAAGAATCAACCTGCAACTACCTTTCAGCCCTGGCTTCACAAAATAGATCATGTTTGTTCTTTTTTAATACAAGCTGTTACTCACAGTGCAAAGGTCACCTTCCATCTCTCAGCTCACAGTTCACAACTCCAAACCAAACATTAACAAAAATAAAATAATGAAAAACCTGGTGGATTCTAACAGCAAGGTTTATTACACTGTCTCTTTCAATATGATGTTGTTCCCCTGCCCTTTCATGTGTCATTTTTCAGACAAACCCTGTCCTTTAATTGAGGGAATTTAAATTCACATCAATTCCACTGACCAATCTCTCCTTCTGACACTGTAATGTCTTACTGCTGAATGACATCTCCTACCCTGCCTCCCCCAGACAGAAAAAACATCCTGGTGGTATCAACTCTCATGATATATTTAATTTGACACGGTTAATTAGAAGTCAATGCATTATTTCAAATCCCAGATCATATAATCTGCTCACTGATACCCGTGCAGTTTTCCACAAGGACGATTCAAGGTTCACAGAAGCCCCGATGGTGTATTGTGGAGGGCCAGATACACCAGCCACCCCACACTGATATCAACAAGTGAGAATGGATTGAGATTTTTTTTCTAAAGTAAGAATCAAAGAAACATGAAAACAAGAAGCTGAATGTCCCAGGCTCCCAGGAAGAACGGTGCCAAAGCAATTAAATCAGATAATATATGACAAATCCAGCCCATGCAGTCAAAGTAATGCAGTTCACTTTTGTAATGTAATACCAGGGAACAGTCAAAAGTGTGGTGCTGGAAAAGCACAGCAGGTCAGGCAGCATCCGAGGAACAGGAGACCAAACACCATTTTAAAAATACTTTCTGTATGTAATTTACAATTCTTTCTCCTGATTCTCACAGTCACACCCTGACAATTAAATCTGCAAGGTAGCCCCAGCCTCTCCTCGATTGCTGGTGATGGAACAGAATGATCTGACTTTGTATATTCCCAATGAACGAGGGTGTCCAGATAATGTGACTGATCATGGATATACATTGAAGTCCCAAAAGTGTGATATAGGAAGCATGCCAGTGGGACTGCGAATAGGCATCGCCAACAAATACCAAATCAGATTTGATCGCACGGGGATTTCTGGATCATGTCTTTGAGAGAATGACTTTAATCTGAGACAGAGGGAGGGTACCTTGTTCCTCACAGACTGCCAGCACATATATTCTGTCCTGGGTAAAAGCACAAAAGAACAAAGAGCAGGAACAGGCCTTTTGGCCCAGCAAGCCTGTGCTGTCACATGATACCTTTCTCAACCAGAAATACTTGACCTCGATATGGTCTGTATCCCTCTATTGGCTCCATCCCTCTATGGGTGACAGGTCCCTTAGCTGTGTCTGACCTAACTCTGACACTTCGGCTCTCAGTCCCTCTCTTCCCTCCCACAATAACAACAGCCCTCCCACCCTCCCATCCTCACCTACCATGGCCTTGAATATCAGATAGTCCTCCCTGAGTCACCATCCATCATATCCTTCTCCTTTGTGAATACGAATGCAACATGTTCATTAAGGACCTTACCCACTTCCTCTGGCTCCACACATAAACAACCCTTTGTCCTTGAGTGGACCTATTTTTTACATAGCTATTCTTTTACTCATTATAAATGTATACAATTCCTTAGGGCTTTCCTTAACATTGTTCGGCAAAGACATTTCATGGCTACTTTAAGGTCTCCTAATATCTTAAGTTTTTTGCTGGTCCGTTATATTCTTCAAGGGTTCTGTTGGTCTTCTGTCTTCTGAAACTTTCGCTTTTGAATAAAATCTCAATTTACTTTGTCATCCTTGTCGCCCTTATCCTTCATTTTCACAGGATCATACTGGTCATGAACTCTAATCAACTGGATTAAAGAGATTCCTGTGTGCCAGATGTGAAGTTACACTCAACCAGTGCCCCCAGTCTACGTTCTCCAGTTCCTGCCTAATATTGCAGTTGTTACCTTATTCACAATTTAGTACTTTCACCCAAGGAGCGCTCTTATCCTTATCCATCAGTGACTTAAAACATACTGAATTATAGTCACTGTTCGCGAGGTGTTCCCCGCTGAAACTTCAATAATCCGGTCAGGTACATTCCCCAATACCAGGCAAAGTTTCGTCTCTTCCCTCAATAAAGTATTTACGTATTGTTTCAGGTATTGTCCATTCTGAACATACCTTACAAATCTGCCACGCCTCAGCCCTTCACTCAGCCCCTGACAGGGAAGTTAAAATCACGCACCAGAACAACAGTCTTTTTTTCACATTTTACATCATCTGTCCACATATCCTTTCCTCAGTCACCTCCTGGCTGTTGACAGGGCTGGAGTAGAATGAAGTCAACATGATTGTATCCTTCCCTCCCTGAGCTCGAACCATATGGCTTTGTGGGTGGGCCTTCCAAGTGTCTTGCCTCGGTAAAGTTCTGATATTCTCCATTATCAGGAACACAGTTCCCCCATCTGTTAACATCCCGATCTCGCTTGAAACCATCAAAATCTTGGAATGGTAAGATGCCAGTGTTGCCCCTCTTACAATAAAGTCTCTGTCGTAGCTACAGCATCATAGAGGAACATATGAATCCAAACTCTAAACTAATTTGCTTTACCTGCCATCCCCTTCACATTCAAACAAATACAGCTCAGACCAGCAATCCTGATATATTCAGTTCTCTCCATGTCTGTTCTTCCACTGAACCTTATTGGCCTTAATCTCTGACTCATCCAGAGTCATTTCATTCACTGACCGACTGCTCTCATTCCTGACCCCCTGCCACATCAGTTTAAACTCTGCTGAGTGACACTGGAAACCCTCCCTGTCAGTATATTGGTGCCCCTCCAGTTTAGATGTAACCTTTCCTTCCCACAATCCCAGGGAGACTTCCAAACTTCCATGTACCTGAAGCCCTCCCTCTATTACCAGCTCCTTAGGCACTAATTTAACTGTACTATTCCTCAAGTCAATGACATATGGCACAGGAAGTAATCCCAAATTACAACACCAGAGATCCTGCTTTTCAACTTCCTACCTACCTTCCTGAACACCCTTTACAGAACCTGATCTCTCTTTCTGCTGATGGTGTCAGTACCAACATAGACTGCAACCTCTGGCTGCTCACCCTCCACTTTCAGAATATCCTGTTCCTGCTCAGAGACGTCCTTGACCTTGGCAACAGGAAGGCAGCACATCAGTCAGGAGCCCTGCTTACAGCTCAGAAATGCCTGTCTGGGCCTGATTATACAGTCTATTACCAATACAGCTCACCTCCACATCGATCTTCACTGCTGTACAACAGAGCCGGTCATGGTGTCATTACATTGGCTGCTGCTGCTGCTGCTGCTTTCCACTGAAAGGCCATTCCCAGCTCCCACCCCTCCCAAAACATATCCAAATCAGTGTACCTGTTTATGAGGGGGATGGACACAGGGTCTCCTGCACTGCCTGCTAACGCTTACTCATCTTCCTGGTGGTCACCGTATTCCTCTCTGTCTGTGTAGCCCTTCCTGGTGATGTGACCAGCTTGGTAAACGTGGTATCCATGACTTCCTCAGTCTCATGGATGCTCCATAATGTGTCCATCCGTAGCTTCAGGAGCTCCATGCTGCAGATCAGGAGTTGCAGCTGATCAGACTGCCTGCACACCTACTCACTATAGACACTGGAAGTGGCCCTGACTTCCCACATATTGTAAGGGGAGCATTCCATGGGGATGATGTCTCCTGCCATTGTGAATATTATCAACTAAATCTACCTTATCAACTCCAGACAATAAGGCAGGAACTGACTGTACGACCTTACCCACTCGTCATCAAACTCCAGGCCTCTCACTCAAAAGGCAAACAGTCTTTCATTTGACCTTTTATTCCGATAAAAGATATGTTCAAACTTTCAGTCCCCATTCAGTGTGGGCTGCAGGAACCTAAATAGGCTGGTAATCCACAAATTGTTCCCTTAACCTCAAAATGTAGAAAGTGATTTCCAAGAATAGAAAATTAATGTGGTTTAACAGACCCCGATCTGGTTCCTCAGTTAACGTAGGTTCTGATCATTTCCCATAGAAACATAAATAACCAAGAGCAGCAGTAGGCCATTCTGCCCTTCCAGCCTGTTCCACCATACAAAATAAATAACTCTGGTCTTCAACCTTAATGCCATTTAACCACATTCCCTCCAACAATCTTGATGCTTTTAATAATTTAAACACATATCAATCTCTTTCTTGAATGTACTCAGTGAACTGACATCCACAGCCTTCTGTGGTAATGAATTCCACAGCTTTAAACACCCTGTGTGTGTGAGGAAATGTTTCATCATCTCACTCCGAAATGTCCAACTCCGTATCCTGAGACTGTGACCCCTTGGTTCCAAGCTCCCCAACAAGGGGGAACATCCTCCCCACATCGGGTCTGTCCAGCCCCATGAGAATTTCATGTAATTCATTCAGATCGTTTTAATTTGCCTGAACAGGACCAGGTCCAGAAATTTTCAAGTGCCCAGATGAGGGAAGGTGAAGTAGTTTATATGGATTTTGGCAAAGCTTTTCACAAGGTTCCACGCTGGAACTGAATGGGAAGGTGAAAGCAAATGGAACTGAGGGGAGCTTGATGAGATGGATCAGAAACTTGTGAAGTAGTAGGACCCACAGGGTAGTGGGACAATGGTGTTTGAGTGACTGGAGGCTCATGTCCTGCAGTGCACCCGACTCGGATCAGTACTGGGACTCTTATTGTTTGTCATTTCCATAAATGATGTAGATTACAATGTTGGGGGAGTGTGAGGCAAGCTCCCTATGACACTAAGGTTGGTCGGGTGGTTCATAGTGAAGAAGACGGTTGTAGGAAGATATCGATGGGCTGGTCAGATGGGCAGAGCAGTGGCAGATGCTGTTTAACCCTGAGAAGTGCAAAGTGATGCACTTTAGAAGAAGAGACAAGAGGTAGGAGTATTTAATGAATGGCAGGACATTGGGGAGCTTAGAGGCACAGAGAGATGGTGCTGCAATTATTCACAGATCCCTGAAGTTGGTGGAACATGTGAATAGGATCGTTAAGGCAGCAGATGGGATCCATCAGCTTCCATCAGTCATGGCAGGAATATAAGAAAGAGCAAGGAGCGAATGTTGGAGTTTTATAGAGTGTTGGTCTGGTCCCAGCTGGAGTACTGTGTACAGTTCGGGTCATCTCATTGCAGCAAGGATGTGACAGGACCGGAGAGGATACAGAGTGGGCTCACCAGAATTTTGAGAGTGTGGTGCTGGAAAAGCACAGCAGGTCAGGCAGCATCCGAGGAGCAAGAGGATCAATGTTTTGGACATAAGCCGTTCATCGGGAATGAGGTTTGTGGGCCGGGGTCTGAGAGAAAAATGGGAGGGAGTTGGACTGGGGGATAAGGTAGCTAGGAATGCAATAGGTGTGAGTGTGGTAAGATGACAGGTTGGACGGGAGCGTGGAGCGGATCGATGGGAAAGATGATGGACAAGTCAAAAGGGCGGTGCTGAGTTGGAGATTGGGGCTGGGATAAGGTGGGGAAAGGGGAATGAGGAAACTGGTGAAATCCACCTTAATCCTGTGTGTTTGCAGGGCCCCAAGGCAGAAGATGAGATGTTCTTCCTCCAGGCGTCGGGTGATTAGGGTTTGGCGGTGGAGGTGGCCCAGGACCTGCATGTCCTTGGTAGAGTGGCAGGGAGAGTACCCCTCACTTTTACCAGCATGTTGCCTGGGATGGAAATATTGAACTATGAAAAAAGATTAGATCGGCCTGGATTGTTTTATTTCGAGAAGGGAAAAATGAGGAAGGACATGACTGAAGTTTTTAAAATTATGAGGGATATGGACAGAGTGAATGAAGAGTAACTGTTCTCCTTGGTTGAGGAGTCAATCACATGGGGACATATGTTTAAGGTAAGGGGCAGGAGATTCAGAGAGGCTTTGAGAAAAAAAGACTTGTTCAATCCGAGGGGCGTGGGAATCTGGAATATATTGCCTGGGAAGGCAGTGAGACCGGAAACCTAACAAGCTTTAAAAGATATTTGGATGAGTACTTGAAATATCATAATAGCATGCAGGTGCAGCAGACTGTGAGGAAGCTGGGCTTCATAGTGAGAGGATTTGAGCATCGGAGTAAGGATGTCTTCCTGCAGTTACACAGGGCCTTGGGGAGGCCACACCTTGAGGGCTGTGTGTGGTTTTGGTCTCCTGGCCTGAGGAAGGACATTGTTACCATTGAGGGAGTTCAGTGAAGGTTCACCAGACTGATTCCCGGGATGGCAGGACTGACAAATGAAGAAAAATTGGGTCAACTGGGATTGTACTCACTGGGATTTAGAAGAATGAGGGGGATCTCATGGAAACATATAAAACCCTGATGGGATTGGACAGGCTAGATGCAGGAAGAATCTTCCCGATGTTGGGGAAGACAGAACTAGGGATTGCAGTTAATGAATAAGGGGTAAGTCATTCAGGACTGAGATGAGGAAGGATTTTTTCACTCAGAGAGTGGTGAACATGTGGAATTCTCTCCCACAGGAAGCTAATGGGGCCAGTTCATCAGATAGATTCGAGAAGGAGCAGGGTGCAGCTCTAGCGTCTATAGGGATCAAGGAGTATGGAGAGTACGTGGGTGTGGGATACTGAGATTGCATGATCAGTCGTGATTATATTGAATGGTGGTGCAGGCTCAAAGGGCAGAGTGGACTATTCCTGGGCCTATTTTCTATGTATTTGTTGGTGTTGGTGAAACAACCTCTCCCTCCCTACTGTCAATCTTTCAGAATTAGAGAATTCTCTTGGAGTTGGTGATGAGTCAGTTCAGAGATGTTACTTCAAGAATGCACATTGTAATTGGAACCCTGTACTCTAATTCCCTCCCAGCTATTCCCTCACAAATACCATGCCCTCACACATTCACTGACTCACCCACAAGGTATTCAAAACCCTCCATGCTGACCTTCACTTGTCCCTTTCTGACTGGTTGGAAGATAACAGTCTGTATTGAGCAAGATGAAACAGGAACTGGGAAGGTGACACAAGTTCTCATGTGGTTTCCCAACGCTGTTTCTAACGTCCATGTTCAGGTGAGTCAGGTGATTGTTAATGTCAGAATAAAAGACAATATTGCTGAGCAGTCCACACAGAAGCAGTATGTGGGTGTGAGAGCCCTCAGGTCCTTCAGTCAGGTTACCCACAGTTCTAAGGAAGGCTCACTGCACCCGAAACGTTAACTTTGATTTTGAGTCACAGAGACAGAGAGTCCCACAGCACGGAGACAGGCCCTTTGGCCCAAACTGGTCTCCATGCCAACCAAAATGTCCATCCACACTAACCTCATTTCCCTGCACTTAGCCCAGATCCTTCTAAACCTTTCATATCCCTGTGTATGACCAAATGCCCTTTAAATGTTGTTCATGCACCCTCTTCAACCTCTTCTGCTGCCAGCTCATTCCATATGTGCACCAAGCTCGGGGTAAAAAGGTTTCCCCTCAGATATTGTTTCTCCTCTAACCTTAAACTGATGCCCTCTAGTCCTCGATTCCCCAACCCTGGGAAAAAGAGAGTACACTTACCCTATCCGTTCCTCTCCTGATCTTATACACTTCCACAAGATCTCCCCTCAGTCTCCTACATCCTAAAGAAAGTGTCCTTGCTTGTCCAACCTCTCCCTATAACTCAGACCACTGAGTCCTGGCGACATCCTTGTAAATTTCTTCAGCACTCGTTCCAGTTTAATAACATCCTTCCTGTAGTAAGGTGAACAAAACTGAACACAATAATCCATGTACGGCCTCATCAATGCCCTGTACAACTGCAACATAACTTCCCAACTTCTATACTCAAAGCCCTGACTGATGAAGGCCATTGTGCCAAAAGCCTTCCTCACTGTCTTGTCAACCTGTGACTCCACTTTCAGAGAACTGTGGCCCCATTGTAAACCAGGCTCCATTGTAAACTGGGCCCCATTGTAAACCAGGCCCCATTCTAAACCAGTCCCCATTGTAAACCAGTCCCCATTCTAAACCAGTCCCCATTATAAACCAGGCCCCTTTGTAAACCAGGCTCCATTGTAAACTGGGCCCCATTGTAAACCAGGCCCCATTCTAAACCAGTCCCCATTATAAACCAGGCCCCATTGTAAACCAGGCCCCATTCTAAACCAGTCCCCATTATAAACCAGGCCCCTTTGTAAACCAGACCCCATTGTAAACCAAGCCCCATTGTAAACCAGTCCCCATTGTAAACCAGACCCCATTGTAAACCAGTCCCCATTCTAAACCAGTCCCCATTATGAACCAGGCCCCTTTGTAAACCAGGCCCCATTGTAAAGTGGGCCCCATTGTAAACCAGTCCCCATTCTAAACCAGTCCCCATTCTAAACCAGGCCCTATTGTAAACCAGGCCCCATTGTAAATCAGGCCCCATTGTAAATCAGGCCCCATTGTAAACCGGGCCCCATTGTAAACCAGACCCCATTGTAAACCAGGCCCCATTGTAAAGTGGGCCCCATTGTAAACCAGGCCCCATTGTAAACCAGTCCACATTGTAAACCAGACCCCATTGTAAACCAGACCCCATTGTAAACTGGGCCTCATTGTAAACCAGTCTGCATTGAAAACCGGGCCCCATTGTAAACCAGGCCCCATTGTAAACCAGGGCCCCATTGTATACTGGGCCCCATTCCAAAGCGGACCCCATTATAAACCAGACCCCATTGTAAACCGGGCCCCATTATAAACCAGGCCCCATTGTAAACCAGGGCCCCACACCATTGTAACCCAGACCCCATTGTAAACTGGGCTCCATTATAAACCAGGCTGCTCTGTAAACTGAGCCATATCTTACACTGGACCATATCCTAAACTTGGATGTATCCAACACTAGGCTGGGAAGAATCCCACACTGGCCCTAACCCGACATCGGGCTTTACACTAAACTGGGTCACATCGTAACCTGGGTTATGTCCTTTATTGGGTCACATTGTAGACTCTGTCACATCCCAGACATTAATGAGGGCTCAGGTGGTTATAGAAGCAGTTTAAAACCAACTGTGCATCTCCCACAGTGTGGTCAGTATTCACAGTTACCATACAGAATGGGAATTCCTGTTGAATTGAATCAATCACCTCTTTTCACCCCTTTTCAAATCAGCTTAGCTTCTCATTTACTTGGGTGAATGAGTCATCGAGTCAGTCGATCAGAGAACCTGTCTGGGGAATAGGAGAAGGTGAAGGAAGCTCCCTTAAGGGCATATCAGCTTGTGCCAGAAGCCGACAGGCAACACTTCAGTCATCTAAGGAGGCACCTTGATCAAAAAAAGTAATTTTGATCGGTAGGTAAGAACATTCAAATAAAGCAAACCGATGACGCTCTGAGAGAGACGATTATTTTGGAAGAGTTCAAAAATAGGCATATGGCCGAGAATGGAATGTTTTCGGTTAGATGGGCTTCAGATTGGTTTCACATCAGCGCAACATCGAGGGCTGAAGGACATGTACTGGGCTATAATGTTCTATCTTCTATGTCTCTTTGTGTCTTTCTATTTTCTCTACAATCCTTTATATCTCTCTATGTCTCTCTGTTTCTCTCTGTACAGTACAGAAGAAACCCTTTGGCCTATCAAGGTTGCCCTACATACCTGCTCGTCCCACCATCCCGTATTTGACTCACAGACCTGAATGTTGTGACATTACACGCTCTTGACCAAAACATTTTAAACATTGTGAGGTTTTTGCTCAACTAACGTCAAAGGCAGTGCATTCCAGACCCCACCACCCTCTGGATGAAACTATAATCAAATCCCCCTCTAAACCTCCTGCCTTTCACTTTAAAATGATGCTCCTCTTGTTGTTGACCCGTTGACGAAGCAGAACAGCAGGTTCCGAGCCCCCCTGTTGTGACGATGCTGCCCCTTTTTACAAGGTTCTGTTGTCTTTGGCTTTTTTTCAAGAAGGGGTTTTAAAGGCAGAGGCACCGAAATGGCTAACAGACTCTGTCTAAGTCATCAATCAGAGCAGGCCTTTCAGTTTGTATTTAACACTGTTGTACAATGAAAGGGGCATGGCCAGTTCTCCCAGTTCAGGTTAATTCTAGTTTGGTTTAGTATTAACAGGGAGTCAGAAATTACTGGTAGCAGAGAGACAGCTACAGTGAAAAGAGGTTCCCTGCTTCAACAGAGGTCTTGCCTGAACGTTCTTTCTGAAATCTCTCTCCCGTCTGTAAGAACCTGGGTTTGAATTTACCTTTTGCCGATGGGTGTGTTTATGGGACGTTGCTGGAATTGGAACAGCTTCACTGAGTTGCAATAGAGTCGATTGAGTTTTCAAACAAGCTGTTATTCCATATTTTGTTTTCTTTGGTTGGTGTTTCAACCGTAGCGTGTAAATAAATTCTGTTTTGTTTAAAGCCAAGTGGTTTGACCAGCTGCATCATTACTGGAATATCCACTCTACATCTGCCTTTCAAATAAGGTTAGGGTCTGGGCTGCCGTCTTAAAACGTTTTGAGGGGGTCTGGCCTGGTCCTGGGCTCTTGCGGGATTTGTTCTATAGTTCCAATTTGGAATTCGGGTTTTTGGACTCGAAGGTGGTGAGTGGTGGTTGTTAGTACCTTTTGTTCTGGGTGATGGTTTTAGCAGGGCTTGGTGTAGTCATGGCTCCTTCAGTCACTAAGAGTTTTCTGGGGTTGGAAGAAATGACTTTGGAGTTTGAGGTACATTCATCCGTGAGAAAAGGAGAGAAATTACAGCAATCGCTCGACATTTACATTTGCTGGAAACACCATTGGAAATGGCTAAGATGTATTTGAAAGTGAAGTAGCTGGAGTTAAAGGTGAAAGAAAAAGAAATGAACCAAATTGAATGACAATTAAAAGCAGAGAATAAAAGAAAAAGACAGAACTGCTTTCGCAGAACATAAAGAAAAGGAGAGAGAACAAAGGGAGAAAGAGAGTGAGTTTGAACTTCAGAAACTGGCACTTCGAGAGGAAAGTCAGCTTAAAAGGATGGAGGGGAAGGCTGAAGGTAAGCTGAGGGAGGAGGAGAGTGAGGATGAGCAAACCCACGGGAGCCAAAGGCCTGGGGAGGGGGGATCAGTTTAAATATATTCAAGCTTCACCTGAATTGGAGGAGAAAGCTGTAGAAGCCTTTTTCATTTCATTTGAGAAGGTGGCTAAACAAATGCAGTGGCCAGTGACGATGTGGGTTATGTTAATCCAAACAAAGCTGGTAGGTAGAGCTGGTGAGGTACTTACAGCACGATCAGAGGAGGTCCTTGGGGAATACGAGAAGGTGAAGGAAGCTCCCTTCAGGGCATCTCAGCTTGTACCAGAAGCCGACAGGCAACACTTCAGTCATCTAAGGAGGGTCCTTGATCAAACAATGTAATTTTGATAGGTGGGTAAGGGCATGAAAAATAAAGCAAACCTATGATGCTCTTTGAGAGGCAATTACTTCGAGGAGTTCAAAAATAGGCATATGGATGGGAATGGAATAGTATAGGTTAGATGGGCTTCAAATTGGTTACACATCAGTGCAACATCGAGGGCTGAAGGGCCTGTGCATTTATGTTCCATGTTCTACTTCCACAACTCTCTATGTCTCTTTGTGTCTCTTTGTGTCTCTTTATGTTTTTCTGCAACTCTCTGTCTCTCTCTGTCTCTCTGTATCTCTCTTTATGACTCTCCATGTCTCTCTGTGTCCCTCCACCTGTCTATGTCACTCTATGTCTCCTTCTGATTCTTTGTGTTTTTCTCTGTCTCCCTGTGTCCTTATCAGACTATCTATGTCTCTCTATGACTCACTGTGTCTCTCACTGACTCTCTACATTTATCTATGTCTCTCTACACCTCTCTCTGTCTCTCTGTGTCTCTCTTGGTCTCCCTGTGCCTCTCCACGACTCTCTGTGCCTCATTGTGTCTCTCCATATCTCTCTATGTCTCTCACTCACTCTCTACATTTATCTCTGTGTCTATATGTCTCTCTATTTCTCTATATGGCTCTCTGTGTCCCTCTAGGTCTCCCTGTGCCTCTCCACGACTCTCAGTGTGGAGAGTGCCAGGAGAGTGCCGGAAAGGTAAGGACTGAGTATATATTTGTGCAGAGTCTGAACCTGAGATACTGCACATGTAGTATCTCCCTCCCGCACCCCTCTCCTCGAACCAGAAGAAAAAGACTCTGTAAGGTAAGGATTTTATTTTTTCTTTTTCTTTCTTTTCATATATTTAAGTGCATTGTTTGGTTTTAGTTAGCTGATATAAAGCTAAGCTTACAATGGCAGGGGACCTCAGACCCGTGGCATGTGCCTCTTGCTTGATGTGGGAGCTCAGGGACGTGGCTGTCGTTCCTGACTCTTACACTTGCAAGAAGTGTGTCCCGATGCAGCTCTTGTTTGACCACATGACGGCTCTGGAGCTGCGGATGGACTCACTGTGGAGCATCCGCGATGCTGAGGAGGTCATGGATAGCACGTTTAGTGAACTGGCCACACCGCAGGTTAGAATTGCTGAGGGAGACAGTGAATGGGTGACCAAAAGGCAGAAAAAAGAGTAGGAAGTCAGTGCAGGTGACCCATGCAGTCATCTCCCTCCAAAACAGCTATACCGTTTTGGATACTGTTGGGGGAGATGGCTCACCAGGGGATGGCAGCAGTTGCTAAGAGCATGGCACCGTGGCGGGCACTGCTGTTCAGAAGGGCAGGAAAACGACTCGTAGGACCATAGTCATAGGGGATTCTATTGTGAGGGGAGTAGATAGGTGGTTCGGTGGCTGAAAATGGGACTCCCAGATGGTATGTTGCCTCCCAGGGGTTCGGGTCAGGGATGTCACCGATCGGCTGCAGAGCATTCTAAAAGGGGAGGGTGAACAGTCAGTTCTCTTGGTGCATATAGGCACCAACGATAGAAGTAGAAAACGAGATGAGGTCCTGAAAGAAGAATTCAGGGAGCTCGGAGAGAAGTTAAAGAGGAGGACCTCAAAGGTAGTGATCTGGGGATTACTACCAGAGCCATGTGCTAGCCAACGTAGAAATGAAAAAGATAGGCAGGATGAACATGTGGCTTGAGAGATGGTGTAGGAGGGAGGGGTTCAGATTTGTTGGACATTGGGACTGGTTCTGGGGAAGGTGGGACTATTACAAAAGGGACGATCTACATCTGAACCAGACAGGAACCAAAGTCCTTGGGGGAGTTTTTGCTCCTGCTCTCGGGCGGTTTTAAACTAATGTGGCAGGGGCCTGGGGAGCAGAAGAGAAAACAAGTAGGCAGCGAGGTGGAGACTGGAGACTGTAAGAATCATGAAGATAGCATTAATAAAGGGAAGAGTAGGCAGGGAGCAGATGAGCACAAAAGAACTGGTGGCCTGAAATACATCTACTTTAATGCAAGGAGCATAGTGTGTAAGGCAGATGAAGTTAGGGCTTGGATTGGTGCCTGGGAGTATGACGTTATTGCAGTCAAAGGGACATTATGGGTGGAGCTGAGAAATAAGAAGGGTACAGTTACATTGTTGGGGCTGTATTACAGGCCTCCCAACAGTGAGGGTGTGGTAGAAGAACAAATAGGCCAACTAATTATGGAAAGATGTGGAGGCAATAGGGTAGTGGTGAGGGGAGATTTTAATTTTCCCAACATTGACTGGGATACACTTAGCGTCAGAGATCTGGATGGGGTAGAATTTGTAAGAAGCATCCAGGATTAGTTTTCTAGAGCAGTATGTCAATAATCCGATGAGGGAAGGGGCCATATTCGACCTGGTGTTGGGGAATGAGCCAGGCCAGGTGGGAGAAGTTGCAGTGGGGGATTTCTTTGGGAACAGTGATCACAATTCTGAAAGGTTTAGAAGACTCATAGATAAAGATGAGAGTGGTCCTAAAGGAAGACTACTATTTTTTTAATTTCAAAAATAAACTTTATTCATAAAATATTTTGATGGTCTGCAGAGTTGGTCATGCCAAACATACATAAACATTCCATTTCTTTGCATACAGAGATCAGAATTCATCATTTGTGAATACAGGTCTGTATGTTTATCAATCATTTATCCATATAGTTAGCTGAGGCGCCAGCAGAATCCCAATGACTGCGTGGGCCCCCTGTTCTTCTTTAGGCAGGCAGATGTTACACGGTGGGTCTTTCCCCACTGCGCCTTGGCGGCTGCTGCCCCAAGCTTCAGCGCATCCCTCAACACGTATTCCTGGACTTTGGAATGTGCCAGTCTGCAACACTCAGTCGGGGTCAACTCCTTCAGCTGGAAGATCAGCAGGTTTCGGACCGCCCAGAGAGCGTCCATCATCGAGTTGATGATCCTCTAGGGACAGTTGATGTTCATCTCGGTGTGCGTCCCGGGGAACAGGCCGTAGAGCACGGAGTCCCACGTCACGGTGCTGCTCGGGACGAACCTCGACAAACACCAGTGCATTCCTCTCCAGACTCCTTCTGCGTTGGCACATTACAGAAGGAGGTGTGTGACAGTCTCATCCCCCCCGCAGCCGCTTCAAGGGCAGTGTGCGGTGCGGCTGAGAGTCCGGGCGTGCTTAAAGGATCTCACAGGCAGAGTCCTTCTCACCACCAGCCACGCCATTTCTTGGTGCTTGTTGGAAAGTTCTGGCAATGAGGCATTCTGCCAAATGGCTTTGACAGTCTGCTCAGGGAACCGCTCGATAGGATCTGCCCTGTCCTTTTCCCGAAGGGTCTCAAGGACACTACGTGCTGACCACTTCCTGATGGACTTGTGGTCAAAGGTGTTTTTCTTCATAAATGTCTCCATGAAGGACAGGTGATACGGAACGGTCCAAATACTCGGAGCATTCCGTGGCAGCGAGGCCAGGCCCATCCTTCGCAACACCGGGGACAGGTAGAACCTCAGTACGTAGTGACACTTGGTGTTTGCGTACCGGGGATCCACGCACAGCTTGATGCAGCCACACACAAAGGTGGCCATCAGGGTGAGGGTGGCATTGGGTGTGTTTTTTCCCTCATTGCCCAGATCTTTATACATCGAGTCCCTTCGGACCCGGTCCATCTTTGATCTCCATATAAATTGGAAGATGGCCCGGGAGACTGGAATAGGCCAGACCTGTGCCACGTATAACAGCAATGACACTGCCTCACACCTGATGACCAGGTTTTCGCTGCGATGGAGAGAGACCGCAGCTTCCATCTGCCCAGTCTCTGCCTCATTTTGCTGATATGCTCCTCCCAAGACTTGGCGCACACCCCAGCCCCCCCGAACCAAATACCCGGCACCTTCAGGTGGTCGGTCCCGATGGTGAAAGGAATGGAGGATTAGTCGGCCCAGTTCCCGAAGAGCATGGCTTTGCTCTTTCCTCGGTTTACCATGGCCCCCGAGGCCCGTTCGAACTGGTCACATATGCACATGAGTCTGCGCACGGACAGCGGATCCAAGCAGAAAACGGCGACGTCATCCATGTACAGGGAGGCCTTAACCTGCAGGCCCCCGCTGCCAGGAATCGTCACCCCTCTCAGGCTCGCATCCTTCCTGATGGACTCGGCAAACGGCTCTATGCAGCACACAAACAAGGCAGGACAGAGAGGACAGCCTTGCCTGACTCCAAATCTGACTGGGAAGCTATCTGATTCCCACCCATTGATTGAGACTGCACTGACAATGTTGGTGTAGAGCAGTCTGATCCTCCCCAAAGCCCATTTTGGAGAGAACATCTCTCATATACCTGTGTGATATCGTGTCAAAGGCTTTCTCCTGGTCCAGGCTAATCAGGCAGGTGTCCAACCCTCTGTCCTGCATGTAGGAAATCATATCCCTGAGGATTGCGAGACTCTCAGCGATCTTCCTGCCCGGTACAGCACAGGTTTGGTCAGGGTGAATCACCGACCCCAGAGCAGACCTGACTGGGTCGGCAATAACCTTTGACAGAATTTTGTAATCCGCATTCAATAGTGAGATTGGTCTCCAATTTCTGAGTTCCTCCCTCTCCCCCTTCCACTTGTAGATGAGGGTCTGAGCCAAGGCCAATCATATCAAATTAGGCAGGAGCTCGGAAATGTGAATTGGACACAGCTATTTGAAGGGAAGTCCACATTTGATATGTGGGAGGTTTTCAAAGATAGGTTAAAGATAATGCAGGATAGGCATGTCCCGTTGAAGGCAAAGGATAGGAAGGGCAAGATTCGTGAACCGTGGATGACAGGAGAAATTGGACGACTAGCCAAGAGGAAAAGGGAAGCGTACATAAGGTCCAGGCAGCGAAGAACGGAGCAGGCCCTGGAGGAATATCGGAAGACTAGGACAAATCTTAAACGAGGAATCAAGCAGGCTAAAAGGGGTCATGAAATAACTTTAGTGAGCAGAATTAAGGAGAATCACAAAGCATTTATTGTTATCGAAGAAGCAAGTGGATAACTAGAGAAAGGATTGGTCCACTAAAGGATAATTAAGGAAGTCTGTGTGTCGAATCTGAGAGAATGGGTGAGATTATGAATGATTACTTTGCATCAGTGTTCACTGAGGAGAGGAACATGATGAATCTTGAGATTAGAGATAGAAGTTTGATTAGTCTGGATCACATTGACATAAGAAGGGAAGATGTGTTGGGTAGGTTAGAGGTTATTAAGGTGGACAAATCCCCAGGACCGGATGGGATCTATCCCAGGTTACTGAGGGAGGCGAGAAAGGAAATAACTGGGGCCCTGACAAAAATCTTTGTGGCATCCTTAAATACAGGTGAGGTGCCAGAAGACTGGAAGGTTGCTCATGTTGTTTCTCTGTGCAAGAAGGGTTATAGGGATATTCCGGGTAAGAACAGACCAGTGAACCCGACGTCGGTGGTGGGAAAGTTGCTGGAGGGGGTACTGAGGGATAGGATCTATTTATATGTAGAAAAGAATGGGCTTATCAGTGTTAGGCAACATGGTTTTGTGCGGGGGAGATCGTGCCTTACCAATTAATAGAGTTCTTCGAGGAAGTGACCAAGTTGATAGATGAAGGAATGGCTGTTGATGTCAAATACATGGACTTTAGTAAGGTGTTTGATAAGGTTCCCCATGGTAGACTAATGGAGAAGGTGAAGTCACGTGGTGTGCAGGGTGTTCTAGCGAGGTGGATAAAGAACTGGTTGAGCAGCAGGAGACAGAGATTAGTAGTTGAAGGGAGTTTCTCGAAATGGAGAAAGGTGACCAGTGGTGTTCCATAGGGGTCAGGGTTGGGGCCACTATTGTTTGTAATATACATAAGTGATCTGGAAGAGGGCACTTTTGGTATGATCAGCAAGTTTGCAGATGACCCAGAGATTGGTGCAGTAGCAGAAAGCAAAAGGGACTGTCAGAGAATACAGGAGGATATAGACAGACTGAAGAATTGGGCAGAAAAGTGGCAGATGGATTTCAATCCAGACAAATGTGAGGTGATGCATTTAGGCAAGACTAATTCTCGAGCAAATTATACAATGAACGGAAGAGCCTTGGGAAACGTTGATGGGCAGAGAGATCTGGGAGTGCAGGTCCATTGTACCCTGAAGGTTGCTGCACAGGTCAAGAAAGCATATAGTATGCTTGCCTTCATTGGATGGGGTATTGAGTATCAGAGCTGGCAAGTCATGTTAAAACTTTACAAGACATTGGTTCAGCCACATTCAGAATACTGTGTACAGTTCTGGTCGCCACATTATCAAAAGGATGTGGACGCTTTGGAGAGGGTGCAGAGAAGGTTTACTAGGATGTTGCCTGGTGTGGAAGGTGCTAGCTATGAAGAGAGGTTGGGAAAGTTAGGTTTGTTTTCATTAGAAAAAAGGAGATTGAAGGGGACCTGATTGAGGTTTACAAAATCATGAAGGGTATAGACAGGGTGGATAGAGACAAGCTTTTTCCCAGGGCGAAGGATTCAATAACGAGAGGTCACGCTTTCAAGGTGAGAGGTGGAAAGTTTAAGGGGGATACATGTGGCAAGTACTTCACACAGAGGGTGGTGGGTATCTGGAACGCGTTGCCAGCAGAGGGGGCAGAGGCAAGCATGGAAGATTCATTTAAGATGTGTCTGGACAGATGCATGAGTAGGTGGGGACCAGAGGGAGACAGATGCTTAGGAATTGACCGACAGGTTTAGACAGTACATTTGGATCGGCTCAGGCTTGGAGGGCCGAAGGGCCTCTTCCTGGGCTGTAAATTTTCTTTGTTCTTTGTTCTTTGAATAGACCCATGACCCACTGGCACTGGGTGACCAGGTCACTGCTGACCTCACGGGAAAGCTGAGTGGCTTTTGAGTCCAGCATCTTCAGAGGGTGCAACCAGACTCTCAGGGGCACTGTGTTCTCTCTCCGTTCACCCAGCAGCTTGGGCAGCATTGAGGAAACGCTGACAGCCTCCTGGTAGTTCTCAGAGTCTGATAAGGAAGAAATCTCCATGAAAGGTGCAGTGCCATCTCTCCATATGTTTCTTGTTCTCATCCGATACGTCACCTGAGCCCTTTCCCCCAGTTTGGAGTATGGGGATCTTTCTAACCATCACCTCCAGGTTTCGCTGGATATTCCGTATGTTGCCAGTAGAGGAATGATCCTGGTCAAACAGAAAGAAGGCCTGAGCACCGTCCAACCACCCCCCCCCCCCCGCCCCGTGGCAATGTGAGTGGCTGAGCCCTGCTCGAAGACAGAAAGGGAGGTGATCTGCTGCGGCCCCAGTGAGGTCATGGTAAGCTCCTCAAACCGGGTGGGAGCTCGGTACTGGATGGTGTAATGATACTATGGCTCGGAGAGCTGTATATTGTTCTGGGTTTTTATTTGAAGAAAATTGGAGTGGGATGTTTTGATCAGCTTGTGAGGCCTTGGGTTTTCTTTAATTTAGACCAACAGAAGCAGCCTGAATGGTTGGGGTCAGGCTCCGACAGAACCGAGATGTTTAGTTTTACTTTTCAGCTGCAGTCGCTGGGGTCTTGAAGCTGGGTTTGGAAGTTGCAGTACATCTCTCCGTGCTTCTCTCTCTCTGTGTTTTCTCTTGGTGTTTTATCTCCTGGGTTGGAGATTGTCATGTGAGACAATTGGTTTTCTGAATTTGCTTTTGCTCAGGATGTGTTAATGGCAACTTATGATGTTGGAAAAATTAATACTGTACTTAATGTAACTGCTGTTAAGCGCTTCGATAGAGTTACAATTAAGCCAATGTTTTTATTGTGATTTCGTCCATATTTTAGCTTTCATGTAAAGATGAAGTATGTTTTGCTGTAAACGGAGTAGTTTGACCAATCGGAATGTGACTGGAATGCGACACCTTGCATTGCCCTTTAAAATAGGAATGGGTGAGGTCCTAGACAGGCTTCTGAGTATATTGGAAGGAATTGGCTCTGGTGCAGAAACATAGAATCATAGGACCCCGACCGTGTGGAAACAGGCGATTTGACCCAACAAGGCCACACTGACACTCTGAAGAGAAACCCAGCCAGAAACATTCCCCAACCCTATTACTCAACATTTCCCTGACAATGCACCTAATAAACACACCCCTGAGCACGGTGGGCTATTTAGCGTGGCCAATTCACCGAACCTGCACATCTTTGGAGTTTGGGGGTGAACAGGAAGAGCTGGCAAAAAGCCACACAGACGTGTGGAGAATGTGCAAACTCCACACAGACAGTCACCCAATGGTGGAATTGAGGAGAAAGTGAGGTCTGCAGATGCTGGAGATCAAAGTTGAAACTTTATTGCTGGAACAGCACAGCAGGTCAGGCAGCATCCAGGGAACAGGAGATTCGACGTTTCGGGCACAGGCCCTTCTTCAGGAATGAGCAGAGAGTGTTCAGCAGGAGAAGATAAAAGGTAGGGAGGAGGGACTTGGAGGAGGGGAGTTGGAAATGTGATAGGTGGAAAGAGGTCAAGGTGAGGGTGATAGGTCGGAGTAGGGTGGAGGCGGAGAGGTCAAGAAGAAGACTGCAGGTCAGGAAGGCGGTGCCGGGCTGGAAGGATCCGGCTGAGACAAGGTGGGGGGAGGGGGGATGAAGAAACTGGTGAAGTCCAAGTTCATCCCCTGCGGTTGGAGGGTTCCCAGTCGGAAGATAAGACGCTCCTCCTCCGACCGTCGGGTTGTTGTGGTTTGGCGGTGGATGAGTCCAATGACCTGCATATCCTCGGTGGAGTGGGAGGGGGAGTTGAAATGCTGTGCCACAGGTTGGTTGGGTTGGTTCGTCCGGGTGGCCCAGAGGTGCTCCCTGAATCGCTCCGCAAGTAGGCGGCCTGTCTCCCCAATATAGAGGAGGCCACACCGGCTGCAGCGGATGCAGTAGATGATGTGGGTGGAGGTGCAGGTGAATCTGTGGCGGATATGGAAGTTTCCCTTGGGGCCTTGGAGAGAAGTGAGGGGGGAGGTGTGGGCGCTAGTGTTGCACCTCCTGCGGTTGCAAGGGAAGGTGCCGGGAGTGGTGGTTGGGTCGGTGGGGGGTGTGGATCTGACAAGGGAGTCGCGGAGGGAGTGGTCTCTACGGAAAGCTGATAGGGGAGGGGAGGGAAATATATCCTTGGTGCTGGGGTCGACCACCGACGTGGTCGACGGTGCCCTCCACCGCATCTCCCCCCGACGTGGTCGACGGTGCCCTCCACCGCATCTCCTCCACTTCCCGCTCCTCCGCCCTTGAGCCCCGCCCCTCCAACCGCCACCAGGACAGAACCCCACTGGTCCTCACCTACCACCCCACCAATCTCCATGTACAGCGCATCATCCGCCGTCACTTCCGCCACCTCCAAACAGACCCCAGCACCAAGGATATATTTCCCTCCCCTCCCCTATCAGCTTTCCGTAGAGACCACTCCCTCCGCGACTCCCTTGTCAGATCCACACCCCCCACCGACCCAACCACCACTCCCGGCACCTTCCCTTGCAACCGCAGGAGGTGCAACACTTGCGCCCACACCTCCCCCCTCACTTCTCTCCAAGGCCCCAAGGGAAACTTCCATATCCGCCACAGATTCACCTGCACCTCCACCCACATCATCTACTGCATCCGCTGCAGCCGGTGTGGCCTCCTCTATATTGGGGAGACAGGCCGCCTACTTGCGGAGCGATTCAGGGAGCACCTCTGGGCCACCCGGACGAACCAACCCAACCAACCTGTGGCACAGCATTTCAACTCCCCCTCCCACTCCACCGAGGATATGCAGGTCATTGGACTCATCCACCGCCAAACCACAACAACCCGACGGTCGGAGGAGGAGCGTCTTATCTTCCGACTGGGAACCCTCCAACCGCAGGGGATGAACTTGGACTTCACCAGTTTCTTCATCCCCCCTCCCCCCACCTTGTCTCAGCCGGATCCTTCCAGCCCGGCACCGCCTTCCTGACCTGCAGTCTTCTTCTTGACCTCTCCGCCTCCACCCTACTCCGACCTATCACCCTCACCTTGACCTCTTTCCACCTATCACATTTCCAACTCCCCTCCTCCAAGTCCCTCCTCCCTACTTTTTATCTTCTCCTGCTGAACACTCTCTGCTCATTCCTGAAGAAGGGCCTGTGCCCGAAACGTCGAATCTCCTGTTCCCTGGATGCTGCCTGACCTGCTGTGCTGTTCCAGCAATAAAGTTTCAACAATGGTGGAATTGAACCTGAGTCCCTTGTGTGGTGAAGCAGCAGTGCTAACCACTGAGCTACCGTGCTGCCCAAAATAAATAGAGGGCTTTTGTTGGATCATGATCTCTAAAGTCAGGTTGGGTTTAGGATTATTGGACTCAGCGGCAGGGTGTGGTGACAGTGATGCGTTTGTTTGCTTTGAGTAAGGTGTGTCTTGTGTAAAAATGGCTCTTTCAGTTCCTGAGAGTATCCTGGGGGTGGGCGAGGTCACTTTGGGAGATTTCCTGAAAGCGAGCAAGACAAAGCTTTTGGAATTGGCAAACAAGATGGAGCTGGGATTGCCCAGGGCCGGGAGGAAAGGAGAAATATTTGTGACAATCACACAGCATTTACAAATGCCAGGAATATCATCAGGGTCTTGGGAAATGGTGAAAGATCAAATGGAAATGAAGTGGCTTGAACATGAAAAGGAAATGAAACCGTTTGAAATATGATTGACAGCATAGGAGAAGCTGAAAGGGAGAATAGCTCCGACAGAGAGTAAAGAAAAGGGAAAGGATGGCCCGAGCAGAAGAAAAGTCGAAAGTGAGAGTATTTGCACTTCGGAGGGGAGATCTGAAAATGCAAAGTTGATTTAAAATGGTCGAGGGAGAGGTGAAAAGTCGGAGGGGTGATGAGGGTAGTGATAGAGAGCATCCCCATCGGAGCTGAAGGCCCGGTGGGGATCTGGTTAAATACGACCAAGAGTTGCAGAAGTTCAATGAGTAGGAAGTCGAAGCCTCAGTCTAAACATTATGGCACAGACAGCAGCACACAGGGGGGCACATACCTTCAATACATTATCTGGGCTGGCACCAATTGTTAACGTTTACTTGAGAATGTAACTTTTAAAAAACGCTGTGCAATTTACAAATGAAAGAAGTGAAACTAACATGATCATTCAAACGGATAAGAGACTTAACAAACAGTCAAGGTATTTTTCAATGTATCATTTCAGTTACATCACACTGTCAACTTTTGCTATAAATTCTGTCCTACATCCTCCCTCCCTCCCTGAGACTACAACCTCAGCCATCTCCAGAATATGTGTTGGACGCCTTTCCATGAGGAATAACGGTGGGTTACACAGAGACTGTGGACACAGAAAGACTCTGTCCTAGCAAGGCTACAACAGCTGGTGGGAATGGGGAAAATGGAAGGGCCAACAACCCGGGTTAAAACCTTTGTGCTCCCACCAGACCAGATCACTGCAGAGGGTGACATACTGGGGAGCAAGATTGACTGTCCCAGGCAAAGGTCACCACCAGATACAGGCTGAAATCAACCAGGGTTATCCAATGGTTTCCAAGATATCCTGGGAAGAAGCTATATCTTGTGTCCAGGGCTGGATACCGACATAGCTGCATTGGTGGGCAGTGCCCAGAGTGCCAACAAGAGAAAAATCGCCACCAGTGGCTCCCACCCCACATTCACGGGAACGACCGTGTTAATCCTGAATTCGGTGACATGTTGTCTATGCCTGTCCTTTCATGGGTGCAATGTCCCTGGTCAGGTTGGATGGCCATTCAATGTTGTTGGATCTGCAAGTTTGAGAAGCGAAATAATCTATTTCTGTTCATCAACCTCATGTTCACATTGAAACCATTAGGAGCCTCTCGGACATAATACAAAAAGGCATCATTGAAAAATTAGGGCCAGACAGTTCAGGTGCAATGTTTGGAAACATTTCAACACCCACAGTGTGGTAGGTGTTCACTTCCACATATGGCAGTTGGTGGTAAATCAGTTGTTAGTTTTAAATCTGAAATTGATTATTGCTGTACAAAAAAATTAAGGGACATGGTCAAAGGCAGATAGATGGATTGAGGCCACAGATCAGTCATGATCTCATCGAATGACAGAACAGGTTCCAGGGGCTGAATGTCATACTCCTCTTCCCAAGAAACAGCTTGTTCATGTTGTTTCAATTTCTCCTTCCCAGGATGGCTAATGAACATGTTACTTTTAATTCCTCTATGTCAGTTTCTCCTTGTCCCTCTCACCTCAGGAACCAGTTTATTCCTGAAAGAGTTACTGCTGATTCATTCAATCCATGAAAAGTTATTAAAGTTCTGAAGTTTATACAAACACAAGAGAGAGCCAAGTGGGGCTTTAGGGAATAGGAAACGCAAAGTGAGAAACAGAAGGAAAAGCTGGAGAAAGTCAGGCTGAGGTGTGCTGAAAGGACCTGGTGAGCACTGCTGCTGTAGAAACACTGACAGAGCAAGTCAGCAATATCTGTCCCAGTTGCTTCTGACTCGAAGTCCAAAAGAGCGATATCACTGATCAAGTTTGAAAAGATTCTGGAGTAAAACACTGAAAAGAGAAATGCAGTTTTTGAGAATAATGTCACATCACCAAGAGAAAGGTAGGTTCTGAACAGAAAGAAATTTGTAGGTTGCTGTTCAGCAAGAGTAAAAGACAGTTTGAGAACGAATTCCCATATTAATTTGTCAATAATGATGGCATTTCCTTCTGTGAACACAAGGGGGAGAGCCTTGGTACATATGGATCACCCAACAAATCTTCCAACTGACATCTATGCTTATACTGTAACCTCATTTTTTGGAATGTAAGGAACTATTTTCCATCTCACTGCATTGAATTTTATTCTGGATTAGAATGGTGCTGGAAAAGCACAGCAGTTCAGGCAACATCTGACGAGCAGGAAAATTGATGTTTTGCGCAAAAGCCCTTCATCAGGAATAGAGGCAGAGTGCCTGAAGGGGGGAGAGATAAATGAGAGGAGTGTGGGGGTGGGAAGATAATGGCATAGAGTACAATAGCTGAGTAGGGGAGGGAATGAAGGTGATAGGTCAGGGAGGAGGGTGGGGGAAAGATAGCAAAGAGTACAATGGGTGAATGGGGGTGGGATGAAGGTGGTAGGTCAGAGAGGAGGGTGGATTGGATAGGTGGAAAGGAAGGTACGACAGGTCATGGGGATGGTGCTGAGCTAGAAGGTGGAACTGGGTTGAGGTGGGGGAAGGGGAAATGAGTAAACCGGTGAAGACCACACATATGCCCTGGGGTTGAAGTGTTCCGAGGCGGACGGTGAGGCATTTTTCCTCCAGGCGTCCGGTGCTGAGGGAGCGGCAGTTAAGGAGGCCCAGGACCTCCATGTCCTCGGCTGAGTGGGAGGGGGAGTTGAAATAGAGATATAGAGAAGCTGCAGAGCTGGGCAGAAAGGTGGCAAATGGAATTCAATGTAGCTAAGTGTGAGGTGATTCACTTTGGGAAGAATAACAAAAAGATGGGGTACTGGGCTAATGGTCGGATACTTGGTAGTGTGGATGAGCAGAGGGATCTTGGTGTCCATGTACACAGATCTCTGAAAGTTGCCACCCAGGTAAATAGTGCGGTGAGGAAGGCATATGGCGTACTGGCTTTTATTGGTAGAGGAATTGAGTTCCGGAGTCCTGAGGTCATGATGCAGTTGTATAAGACTCTGGTGCGGCCGCATCTAGAATATTGTGTGCAGTTTTGGTCGCCATACTATAGGAAGGACGTGGAGGCACTGGAACGGGTGCAGAGGAGGTTTACCAGGATGTTGCCTGGTATGGAAGGAAGATCGTATGAGGAAAGACTGAGACACTTGGGGCTGTTTTCATTAGAGAAAAGAAGGTTTAGGGGTGACTTGATTGAGGTGTACAAGATGATTAGGGGGTTAGATAGGGTTGACAGTGTTAACCTTTTCCCGCGTATGGAGTCGGGTATTACAAGGGGGCATAGCTTTAAATTAAGGGGGGGTAGATATAGGACAGAAGTTAGGGGTAGGTTCTTCACTCAGCGAGTCGTAAGTTCATGGAATGCCCTGCCAGTAGCAGTGGTGGACTCTCCCTCTTTATGGGCATTTAAGCGGGCATTGGATAGGTATATGGAGGATAGTGGGTTAGTATAGGTTAGGTGTGCTTGGATCGGCGCAACATCGAGGGCCAAAGGGCCTGTACTGCGCTGTATTCTTCTATGTTCTATGTTCTATGAAATGTTGGGCCACGGGGCGGTGTGGTTGATTGGAGCAGGTGTCCCAGAGATGTTCCCTAAAGCTCTCTGCTCGGAGGCGTCCAGTCTCCCCAGTGTAGAAGAGACCGCATTGGGAGCAAAGGATACAATAAATTATATTGGTGGATGTGCAGGTAAAATTTCGACGGATGTGGAAGGCTCCTTTGGGGCCTTGGGTGGAGGTGAGGAAAGAGGTGTGGGCGCAGATTTTGCAATTCCTGCGGTGGCAGGGGAAGGATGGGAGGGTGGGTTGTTGGGATGGCATAGACCTGACCAGATAGGCACAGAGGGAATGGTATTTGCGAAAGGTGGAAAGGGGTTGGGAGGGAAATATATCCCTGATGGTGGGGTCCATTTGGACATGACGGAAATGTCGGCGGATGATGTAGTTTATGCGAAGGTTGGTAGAGTGGAAGAGTTCTATCCTTGTTATGGTTGGAGAGGTGGGGTCTGAGGGCGGAGGTGCGGGATGTCGATGAGATGCGTTGGAGGGCACCTTTAACCATGTGGGAAGGGAAATTGCGGTCTCTAAAGATGGAGGCCATCTGGCGTGTTCTGTGGTGGAACTGTTCCTCCTTGGAGCAGGTATGGTGGAGGCGGAGGAATTGGGAATATGGGATGGCATTTTTGCAGGAGATAGGGTGGGAAGTGGTTTAATCCAGGTAGCTGTGGAAGTCAAATCGGTCGTCATTATTGGAGATGGAAGGTCCAGGAAGGGGAGGGAGGTGTCAGAGATGGTCCAGGTAAATTTAAGGTCAGTGTGCAATGTGTTGGTGAAGTTGATGAGTTGCTCAACCTCTTCGCGGGAGCATGAAGTGGCGCCAATGCAGTCATCAAATTAGCGGAGGAAGAGGTGGGGAGTGGTGCCAGTGTAACTACAGAAGATGGACTGTTCTACGTAGCCAACAAAGAGACAGTCATAGCTGGGGTCCATACGTGTGGCCATGGCTAACCCTCTAGTCTGGAGGAAGTGGTAGGATTCGAAGACCATACTTACAAGGCCACCTGTGTGGTTCCACTCCTTTCCCACAGTGAATTAGAATGAGGGCAGCAGGACACACGACATGGTTTAGGACATAGCTACAGGACCATTGATGAGATGGAGATGTGAAATTAAATACAATGTTGCCAGATTCCCTTATGGTTGAAGATATTATTATTTACGGATCTGAAGAACTGAAATAAATGGACTAATAAACATGTTTTTCAACTGCTCTCTGAACTTGGTCTGGGTGACAGCATAAATAAAAGTGTTTGTGCAGCAGCTCAGGAGCTGCAACATGGAACCCAATATGTCAACAAAACTGGGAAGATAAATCATCACATTTCCAAAATACAGCATTCTCTGCCATATGGAATACACCATAAATATTGACCATAAAAGGATGAAGTTTGCAGAGAGTGCAAACATTAAAATAATAGATTTCCTTCGACTGGCCAACTCTGGATCTTTGGGCCATTCCCCACTGCCCTGAACCCGGAGTCGTCTCCGTGCTCTGCTGCTCCTGAGAATGTGTCTGACAGTGAAAATATTTAGCAGCAGGATCAGAATGAATGGGACCCCAGGGGTCACAAGATGGTGAAGGAACTGAATCATTATCCAGAAATGTGATATCTCATTGGTGCCCGATATAAGACAAAATAAAGTAACTCTCAAGAAAGTATATCGATCTGTTAACATAAAATACCAGTGAATGTTCTTTATACAACTGAGGGCAATCACTGTTCCCAGCACCACAGCTGCAGTTCTCTCAGTGCAATATCTACTTTTCAACTTCTGACAGCAAATTGCCACAAATCGATCAAAAGTAAAAGTCACAGTGAACCAGACAGAACAATCAGTGGCTGCATAACTCAGGACGGCATGAATATTACACACACGAATGGAGTACCGCAGCTGATAAAATTCTTCGTGAAAAGTCCGTGGAATATGCTGCAGTATCACGTCCAGGATAATAACCAGAAGGTCTGCCACTGCCATGGCCACCAAGTATCGAGAAACACATTTGGAGAGGCCACATCTTCCCCGGGTTAGGATCACAACAGCTATCATGTTAACTGTGCAAGGGAAACAAACAGAGACATTAGAATGTGAGCAAAGCCACCGTGTTATTGGGACCTGTACAGAGATTTGCAAATGTGCTATTGTCTTAAACTGATTGTATCAGTTACAGTGTATCACATTGCTAATATAGGGACAAGGCTTGCCATTCTTTTGACACTGGACTTCAATAAAATAAATAAGAATTATGAAATGCAATGCATGAACTTGCACAGGTGTCAGTCTCCATTCAATAATTGCTTTCCTGAGATCAGCAGAGTCATCCAAATGATGCAGTGCCAGGCAGCAAAGCAAGACAGATGGGCTCAGACAGAGCAGCAGGGATGCAGTAACAAAGCTGGCATTTATTGAAAGGGAAATCTGGAATGTGTGCTGAGCATCGAGAGAGGCAGCAGATCGAGACTGGAAAGGAGATCCATGGGGGCACCAGAATAAGGGCAAGAATTAGAGAAGAGCAAGTGGGTTAGTTGTACATGAAAGATACTGAGCAGGTGCATATTCCACACCTTATTTCAGAGCAGAGGGAGAGAATCGTGTGATTCTGAACAGCTCCAAACCCAGCAGTGAAAGGGACAGACACAAACATATATTTTAGGAGCTTTATCCAAAGGCAGTGAATGTCAAGTGAGAGATGAACAGGATTGTCAACAGAGAGTGTGAGAGTGAACACAGAGTGAGACATCAAGACGAACATCAGTGGGGAGACAGCACAGAGAATGAGTGACCAAGAGTAACATCAGCAGAAAGATTAAGTGCGATGTGAGTCAAGTGAAACGTCAGTGTGGAAAGTGAATGCACAGTGAGACCAAATGAATGTCAGGAGAGAAAGGGAGTGCACAGTGAGAGGCCAACAAGAACGTCAGCAAAGGGATTACGTGTAGAACGAGAGACAAGTCACATCAGCACATGGGATCGACAGTGAAATGGGGGCTTCACAGGAACATCAGCAGAGACGGAGAGACAGAAAGGGAAGGAAACAGAAACAGTGTGAGGAGTCAGTGGGAGATTTGGAGGATCATCATTCGGGATCAGATGTGCAAAATGAGAATCAGGAGATAAATCAGCAGAACAAGTTCGCAGAGCGAAAGATTAAGGGAAACATCAGCAGGAAGAGGGAGTGCAAAATGGGAGACTCGCTAAATCGGGAATGAGAATGGGCGGATGATGAGGGACATAAAACACTTCCACATAGAAAATGGGGCCAGATTGAGAACAAGCAGAAAATCAGCAGCGTTAGTGTAGAGTGAGAAACCAAGAGGAATATCAACAGAGGGTTTGAGTGTCGGAGAAGAAATAATAGCGACCATACGTGTAAAGGGAGAGACCAAGAAGGAACATGAGCAGAGCCAGTCAGTGTTGACTCAGAGACAGAGAAGAACATCAGCAGAGAGAGTAAGGAACAGTTAGTGACCAAAGATTACATTCACCGAGAGAGGGAGTCAGTAGTGAGGGACAAATGGGAAAATGATCACGGTGTGAATGATGGCTGAGTGATCGAGGGACATATGAGTGACATTCAGTAACATTATCGTCCAGAATGTGAGCAGTGGGAAAGCAAGAGGGACAAGAATAGCAAGACAGATAGTGGAGTGAAAGAACAGGAGGATCCTCAGTGGGAAGAGTGAGTGTGGAGTGAGACACCAAGAGGAAGAGGAGCAGAGAAATGGAACTTAGTTGGTGAGGCAGCGTGGAATTTCAGCAGAGAGATTGAGGGTAGACTGGAAGACAAGGATGAAACATCAGCCAAGTGACTGAGTACATTCTGAGGGACAAGAGCAACATGAGCAGAAAGTGTCAGTGCAGAGTTAGAGACCCAGGAAACTAAGTATAAAGAGTTAGTGAGGAATGAGAGAGAAAGAGGAAGATGAATAGGGAGGTGGAGTGAACAGAGGGAGGAAGAGTTCGCTTGCACAGTAAGTGTACGGTCTGACCAAGAGGAACATCAGCACAGAGACTGAAGTGTTGAATGAGGCCATTGACCCTGAGAAAGGTCAGTGCCAGTGGAGAGGGTGAGTCACTGGGATATGGAGAACTCAGCAGGAAAGATGATGTAACAAAGCGGTTCTGCTGAGCAGAGCTATGGAATCCCAATGACCGATTGAAAACCAATAAAAGACAAGTTGTGTATGAAGAATGGTACTAAATGTGACAGAATTTGAAAAGACCAACAACTCAAGACGAGACATCCATGAGGTACCAAAGCAGAACTGTACTGCAGTGCAATCTACAACCTCAGGATCCAGCAGATTCCCAGTTAACCATTCCCATTAAGCCAGGAACTTTCCCTGGTTCAATGAAGAGTGCAGGAGAGCATGCCAGGAACAGCACCAGGCCTGAGGTGTCACCCTGTCAAGCTACCAAACAGGACTACTTGCTTCACAAACAGCACAAGCAGCAAGTGATGGACAGAGTTCAGGGATGCCACAACGAAGGGACCAGATCTAAGCTTTACTTAGCAGTCCTGCTGTGTCCAGTTGTGAAATGTGGGGGTCAAGTTTTTAAAAACTCATTGGAGGAAGAGGCTGCACAAGTAACCTCATCCTCAATGATGGAAGAGCCCAACACATCAGTGAAAAAGATGAGACTGAAGCATTTGTAGCAACCTTCAGCCAGATTGGCAGTGGGTAATACATCTCAGCCTCCTCCAGTGGTCACTAACATCACAGGTGCCAGTCTTCAGCCAATTTGATACACTCCACGTCACATCAAGAAACTGTGGGGGGCACTGGATAGTGTAAAGGCTGTGGGCTCTGACAATGTTCAGAGTCAGACAGTCACACAGACATACAGCATGGAAATGGACACTCCGGTCCAACTCGCCCATGCTGACCAGTTATCCAAAATTACTCCAGTAACTTCAATCCGACTGAAGAGTTGTGTTCCATAACATGCTCCTCCCCAAGTCAGTCTGTTCCAGTGGAGCTATCACACTGCGATTGAAAATTGCCAAGGTATACAAAAGGCAGGATAAATCCAACCCAGCCAAATAGTGCCCCATCAGTCTCTTCTGCATCATCAAAGTGATGGAAGCTTCTATCAAACAGCACCAGCTCAGCAATATGCTGTTCAGTGACGCCCAGTTTGGGTTCCTCCAGGGCAATTAGGTCTGTAACTTATCAGAACCTTAGTTAAAACATGGACAAAGAATTCCAGAGGCAGGGAGAGAGGAACAGCTCATAACATCAAGGCCGCATCTGAACGAGCGTGGCATTAAAGGGACCTTGGCTAAACTGGAACCAATGGGTATCATGGGGCACATGCTCCGCTGGTTGGAGTCAGGTCAAGAGTGTGATGATGGAAAAGCACAGTCGGTCAGGCAGCATCCGAGGAGCAGGAGAATCAATGTTTCAGACGTAAGCCCGGAATCAGAGTTATGCCCGAAACATCGATTCTCCTGCTTCTCGGATACCTACTGTGCTTTTCCAGCACCACACTCTCCAATCTGATCTCCAGCATCTGCAGTCCTCCCTTTCTCCTGGTTGGAGTCATACCTCACCCTCCAGGAGAGGAAGGCAGGTGGTGCACCAGTCCCCTGTGACTATTCCCCTCTCTAACAGGTTTACTGTTTTGGATACTGTTGTGAGGGATAGCCTTTCGGGGGGAGGATAACAGCAGCAGCCAGGCCTGCGGCACTTCAACTGGCTCTGCTGTAAACCAGGGGCGGGCAGAGTCCAAGTGAGTGATAGTTGGAGGGGACTTGCTAGTTCAGGGCACAGACAGACATTTCTCTGGCTGTGTTGGAGACTCCAGGATGGTGTGTTCCCTCCCTGGTGACAGGGTCTCTGAGCGGCTGCATGACATCCTTAAAGGGGAGGGTCAGCAGCCAGAGTCATTGTGCACACAGGTATGAAGAGGGATGGGGTCCTGAGGAGGGAGTACAGGGAGTTAGGTAAGAGGCTGAGAAGCAGGACCTTGAGAGTAGTAATCCTTGAGATCATACCAGTGCTACATTCTAGTGAGGCAAGGAATACAAGATAGGATAGAGGTATGTGTTGCTAAGGAGCTGCTGCGGGGGCAGGTTCAGGTTATTTGATCATTGGGACCTCTTCTGTGGCAGGGCTGACCTGTCCAAGAAGGATAGGTTGTAGCTAAACTGGAGGGGAACCAATATCCTCGTAGGGAGGTTCGGTAGTGCTACTCAGGAGGGTTTCAACTCGAGTGGCAGGGGGCTAGGAACCAGAACAGCAGGTCAGGAAATGGAAGGATTGGGGAGAAGGGAGATGCTAGGACCAGGAAATCAGAAAGGAAGGTCAGGCAGCGACAGGTAAATGAACACGATGGGACTGATGGGCTGAAGTGTGTTTATTTCAACACAAGGAGCATCATAGGGAAGGCAGATGAGCTTCGAGCCTGGATCAGTATATGGGACTATGATATAGGGGTCAATACTGGAGTTGGATGAGGGAGGGGCAGGACTGTCTGCTCAGCATTCTAGGGTTTTGTTGTTTTAGACGAGATACAGAGGGAGGTAGAAGACACGGAGGAATGACATTACTGATCAGGGAGAATGTTGTTACTCTGCGCTCAGAGAGGACACAGTGGAGGCTCATCCACTGAGGCAGTATGGGTAAAGCTCAGATATCACTCTGATGGGGTAATACTGTAAATCCTTGAACTGCCACTGAGACATTGAGGAACAAATATGTCGGCAGATTATGGAAAGATGCGATAAAAACAGAGTTGTCAGAGTGAGTGACTAACTTCCCCAATATTGACTGGTCCATCCTTAGAGCAAGATGCTCAGTTGGGGAAGAATTTGTTTAGTGCATCCAAGAGGGTTTCTTGAAACAGTATGTGTATAGTCCAACAAGAGGAGGGTACTGGACCTTATTTTGGCAAATGAGCCTGGTCAGGTGACAGACCTTTCAGTCAGAGAGCATTTTGGAAACAATGATCAGAACTCCTGCTGCTTGACATTCAATGATATTCCAGTAGCTGAATCAACATTAGTGGGCGGCACGGTGGCACAGTGGTTAGCACTGCTGCCTCGCAGCGCCAGAGATCCGGGTTCAATTCCCGACGCAAGCGACTGACTGTGTGGAGTTTGCACGTTCTCCCCGTGTCTGCGTGGGTTTCCTCCGGGGGCTCCGGTTTCCTCCCACAGTCCAAAGATGTGCAAGTCAGGTGAATTGGCCGTGCTAAATTGCCCGTAGTGTTAGTTAAAGGGGTAAATGTAGGGTTATGGGTGGGTTACGCTTCGGCGGGTCGGTGTGGACTTGTTGGGCCGAAGGACCTGTTACCACACTGTAAGTAATCTAATCTAAACATTGTGGGCTCACCACATAAACACAGTGGCTCCAAGAGCAGGACAGATGCTTGGAATACTGCAGTGAGCCATTCCCTTCCTGACTCCCCAAAGCCTGTCCAACATCTACAAGGAACTAATCTGGAGTGTGATGGAATACTCCCCACTTGCCTGGATGGGTGCAGCTCCAACAACCCTCAAGAAGCTTGTCACCATCCAGGGGAAAGGGGCCCACTTGATTGCTCCACATCCACAGGGTTCCACTCCCTCCACTATCAACATTCAGTCGCAGCAGTGTGTTCCATGTACAAGATGCATTGCAGAAATTTGCCAAGATCCTGAGACAGCACCATCTAAACCCATGACCACTTCCCATCTAAAAACACAAGGGCAGCAGATATTTGGGAACCCCACTCTTTGAGTGTTGCCTCCAAGTCACTCACCTTCCTGACTTGGAAATATTTCATCAAAATTCCCTGTCTCTGGGTCACATTCCGGTAATTCCCTCCCTCAGTGCATTGTGGGTTAATCTACTGCCTGTGACCTGCAGTGGTTCGATAAGGCAGCTCAGCACCATCTTTTCAAGGGGAACTCAGGACGTCAATAAATGCCATCCTGTCAGCAATGTCCATGTCCCACGGATGGATAAAAAACTGTGACTTGGCAGGACATTGTAACAAGGATTGCACTGAGAGGCAGGAGGGCAGACAGATACGATCAATCTCAGAGCAGGCCCAGAAATTGATTGTGAGCTGACGATTACAAAGAGCTGTGCAAACCTGTGTCAGACACTAATATGAAAGTCGAGTTCTGGGGGAAATAGTCAGCAGGTCTGTCGAATCAGACCAGGAGATGTATGACCAACACTAACATCTCGACCAGAGTGTGACCAGGAAAGCAATAACTTTCTGTTGAAAAAAATAGGAATTGCTGGAGAAACTGGGCAGGTTTGGCAACATCTGTAGAGAGAAAGTGAAGGTAATGTTTCAAATACAGTGATCCGCCATCAGAACTGGTATTAGCCAGGAAAAGACAGAGATGAGTTTGTGGTTGATATGGGTTGCCAACCTACCTAAAGCAACGGAAACAGACATGTTGAGTAAAGCGGGGGAGAAGTCTGAGATGGACCAGATAAGATTAGACAAGATGCCCTACAGTATATAAACAAGCCCTTAGGCCCAACAAGTCCACACTGACCCTCCAAAGAGTAACCCACCCAGACCCATTCCACGACGTATACCCCTGACTAATGACACTCTCGGCAATTGAGCATGGCCAATTCACCTGACCTGCACATCTTTGGATTATTGGAGGAAACCAGAGCACCCGGAGGAAACCCCCGCAGACACGGGGAGAATGTACAAACTCCACACAGACAGTCCCCCAAGGCTGAAATCGAACCCAGGTCCCTGGCACTGTGAGGCAGCAGTGCTAACCACTGAGCCACCGTGCTGCCCATGAAGGAGAGAGAAGTGGGGTATTGATATTTTTTCAGTCCCAAATGAGAGAGGGTAGCAGCATTGACAATGACATCAATGTCCCGGAGAAAGAGCCGTAGGGAGGGCCTGGAGTTGTACAGAACAAGGAATGTTCCACATACCCCACAAAGAGACAGGAATAACTAGGGCACAGCAGGTACCCAGGGCCACAGCTTGGAACTGACCAAAGTGAGAAGTGATAAAGGGGAAGTTGTTCAAGGCAGAGGAGGGTTGGGCTGGATGGAAATGGTTCAGGCCTCCTTTATAGGGAAAAGCAGATATCCCTCAGACCATCCTGATCCAGGATGGGCATGTTGAGGGATTGCATGGCCATGGTGAAGAGGAGGAGAATGATGCCACAAACTGGGAGTTTTGTAACTGATGTAAGGCATCAGGGGAATCAGACATGTCAGTGGGATGTGAATTGGACAAGGAGAGAGAGAAACTAGATTCAAGTTTGGAAAATAAGTTTAATGGGGCAGGAACAGGCAGAACCAATGTTTGTGGATCTGGGGGAAGAAGGTAGAAGTGGGCAGGATGGGTTTTGGGGGACTGTGAGGTTGGAGGGTGTGCAGTGTGTGGGGGAGATCTCCAGATTCGATGAGATTAGTGAGTGTCATGGACACAATAGCCTGATGTTCGATGGTGGGGCCATGTTCTGGGAGAGATGTAAGAGGTATCGGAGAGCTGACACTTTGCTCCCACAGTGTACAGGTGAGTCTGTCAGACAACAACAGCCCCACTCTTGGAGTAGGCTTGATTACAAAGTCAGGAATGGGCCTGAGAGCACAGAGCACAGTCAGCTCAGAGGGAGAGGGGTTTCAATTGGAGGGTAAGGGGTAAATTTAGGTGGCTTGTTCAACATAGAAAATCCACAAAAGAAAAAGAAGCTTGCTTGAGTGACACCAACAGGGCAGATGGAGGAGACCAAGTGGAGTGAGAGTATTGGAGGCAAGTGAAGGGTTGGAAGAAGAACCTGATTTAAACATTTGGACACAGAGGCAAAGAATATGAAGGAAGAATAGTTTAACATCATGTCATGGTCAAAGGTCACACCATGGAGAGGGAGAGGGTGAGAATGGGAGAGAGGAATAAAACTAAGACATTTTCTCAGTCCAAAATGTTCTGCATCAGAGAGAGAGATGTTTGACTGTTCAATGATATGTGTTTATGGGAATTAGTAGTTAGCACTGAGAGAAACAGCTCATTCCCACTGTCAGAGGAATAAAGAGTGGTCATACTGCAGTCACAACTTTGACAGTCTGTCTCAGAGTAAACTAAAGCAAAGAACAGATTAGAGATAGGCAGTGAGTGTGAGGGAAGGTACAAATATATTAAATAAAAGAGCAGCAATGGCGGAAGGTGGCAGGGTGGACACGGAAATAAAAGTGAGGTGGACCAGGTAAAAGTGAGGATAAAGGCAGAAAGTAATTAATCATGTTTAAAATATCTAATACTTGGCTTTCTTTCAAACAAACTGAAGCAATGACAAGAAAGTGGAGAAATTAACTGCATTTTCACAGAGAACACTCAGGTACAGAGAATTGCAAAGGACAGGCACATCAACAAGGATGGCCCCATAAATGGTAAGATCTGTCAATTTGTTTAACATGGTTTACAGAACTCATCGTGAGGCACAGACTTACCAGGGACACCAAAAATGCCAAGTAAGGGAAAGTAAACATAGGCAAAAATCCGAAGTGCGGCCTCGATTCGATAGACTAACTTTATCCAATCCTCATCACTGCAAAGGAGGTAAAGCCAACCAGAGATACCTCTTCCCATCACTGGATTATTCCAATCCTTTTCCCTCTGATTGTCACTAACTGCAGTGATATTCCACTCTAATGTTCTCCAATACCAATACCATTGCTCCATATCTACAGTTGTGCTGATCTCTGATTGCTGCAGAGCTATTGCTCCTGCTGTCATTCTGTGATAAGCAATTGAAGGGAATCCCTTAATAAGCAACTGATGGAGCAGCTCACAGCTCCCCCAGGGACACAGTTAATTGCAGTGAGTCAGACATGAATTCCAGTCAATGAACAAACAGTTGGAATTAACCCCTTTGAATCAAATCGGTTTTGTCCCACAATAGATAAGAACATTGATCTGATCCATGTTGGGTTTTAACGTAAACAAGCATGGAGGAAATAATTCAAAAAGTGTGCAGGGTTTTTTAATATAAAGGTGTCATTGCATTGGATTAAAGGGTTGCAGATTTAAAAAAAAAGCAAGATTGAAATTGACAGACGATGCCACCTGACATCAGTGATGACAACACTTGCAAGAACATAATTCAGGGTAACAATTCTTACCTGTTTGTAAATAAGTATGTAAAGAATAAATAAATGAAAATAAATAAACAAATATCAAATACACAGGTAACCAGTGGATAAATAAATATTAAGCATAATGGATAAGTCAGTGGAAAGCCAATCATATTTGAAAGATCTGATTATCTGATGACAAATCTGACGAGGTGTGTTTTGGGTAACACATGTTGTCATTGACATACACCTGTGAAGGAAGTGAAATCAAATATTTCAAAGGAGTCTAACAGAAAGTAAATTCATGTCTATATTGTTGGACTCAAAGTACATGATAGAATCTTTTAGGTCTGACCAAAGTCTGACAAGAAAGCCCATGCGCTGGTAATAACACAAACTTATCAGCCTCATCCACTTAATATATAATAGAGACATATGCAAACAAATGAGTGAATCTGGAGAGTCTTCAATGCAGTTAAGAACAAAGCTGCTAACACATGGAAGTTTCTGAAGGGGACAGAACAATCACCATGGTGACTGGCTCTGATGTCACCACAAAGTGGTGGACAGTAACCTGGAACACCATTTCCAGCCGAATTCTAACCTCATGTTTGTGTGACAGTGAATCCTGCACTGACCGAAAGAAAGCATTTGTGGTAATGGGGCTGATATTAAACCTGATTGTGTAATAATCACAGCTCAGGAATATGAGGATTGGATCACAGCAAATATATTTGATCCCCCAGTTCTCACGTTGTTCCAGCTACTGTGAGATGTGTTGTATTTGGACTTACAGAAAGCTTTGCACAATCTTCCACACAAAAAGGTGAAGTCATAAGATAATGTTAGAAATGAGATAAAGTGTTGTTTTTGCAGATATAGAAAAAGCATACAGAAAAGGGGTACAGCAAGAGAACTATTAACCATGCAGATATTTAGGGACTTTCCAGTGTATAATTGTGGTTAATTGAATACTAACTTTGGTGTGTAATTACTATAACAAAAAGTTCTTTTTGTATAATTATGCTTTCAGCAAAAAGCTGAGATAACCGAAATGCTTGAGATATACAAAATGATACAAGTTAATGAAATGTCCGAGGATGGAATGTACCAGCAGAATGATACAAAATGTTACACCAGACCTTGACAAAATAAATGCATGGGTCAGCATTTACAGAAAGGAAGGTTGCCAAGCTGGGGAAAGGGGAAGTAATAAGGGTGGAGCGCAGCCGGGCAGTGGTCTGGTACAGTAAGAGAGATTGGGTAATTAGGAGTCTGGAGAGATGACCTCACTCAGCTCAAAGTGTATAACTGTACACTAACCTAAGTTCTAATTTGCTCATTTGCTTCTGCATTTGATGCCCTTTCTTGCAAGCTCATAGAATAAATTGTCTTGTTTCCAGTTTTGGTGGTCTCATCTAAATTTTATTAAACTTGTTTCTAACAATAAGAGCCCCACAGTGTTTGCAGTGGTATATTGGCATTAACAGACAACTTACTAATGATCAGGAAAGAACAAGGGGGGACAAGGAGTTTTTTTTTCTGTTCATGCCCCGAGCCCATTGTGATTCCACAGGGATTAATGCAGTGACCAGAACTGTTTATCAATGATTGTTTGATGATAAATTTGGGAGATGGATTTGGAAGAAGGAAGTGAATGTATTATAGTCAAACTTTCAAACAACACACAATAAAGGTCAAAGGGCAGGTTGTGAGCGGCAGAGATAAAATTTATTGGTTAAAGAAGAGAGCATAAAGTTGGCAATGGCATATACTGTGGGAAAATGAGACATTGTCAATTTCAGACAGAGGAATAAAAGAACAGAATAATTATTCAAATTGGGAAAACAAAACTGCAGGAAGCTGTAACCGAACAGGACTTGGTGTGACATGTACATGAAGCGCAGGAAGCTAACACTCAGGTACAACAGGTAATCAGGAAGCTCATGGAATGTTGGTCATTCTTTCAGTGCATCAAAGTACAAGAGTAGTGAGGTCTTACTGCAAATGTACAAGGTGCTGTTAAAACTACATATCGAATACTGTGAATAGTTCTTGTCTCCTTATTTCAGTAAAGATCTGATTTTATTGAAGGCAGTTCAGAGGAGGTTAATTAGAATGATCCCTGGCTTGGAGAGACTGAATCATAGAGTCTTAGAACATGGAGAGAGACACTACAGTCCAGCTTGTTCTTACTGACCAGATACTCTAAACTGATGCAGTCCCATTTGCCAGCATTTGCCTCTTATACCACTTAAACCCTTTCAATACATCTCCCCATCCAGGTCCCTTTCAAATGTGGTGGTTGTACCCGGCTTTACCAGTTTTGGCACACCATTGGTCAGAGGCCTCCAGTCTGAAAAACAATCCTCAACTCTTTCAGGAAGAAGGAGTACACAGAAAAAAAACAAAACCACTCCCTACCCCAGCACTCCCCCCCACACTGTCCCCAACAGACACCCTTGGGGCAGGGACAGCACTGTGTGAAACACAGAGCAAAGCCCACTCTGCTCTTTCAAAACAACCATTTCTTACTCTGTGGAAACAATAAACAAACAGAAAATGGCTCTCCCATGACTCCATCCCCAACAACCTCTTTTGGACAGGGACCACAAGGGGTCAAAACAAAAGCAAAATCAAAGAAACACATAATTTATAATGACACGGTGGTGAACCCTTCCGCTAATTAAACCAAACCCCCAGAAAAGTTCACCTCGCCTCGTAATCTGTGTGAGTATGAATGACAGAGAACACCAAACTTACACTATTTCAAAAAAAAAGTTAATTTATTCTCGAACTCTAAAAGTGAATATGAAACGACAATTGTTTACAACTCTTTCTCTTACAGGCTTCATTCTCTTACAGGCTTGTTATCTTCCTCCAACACGATAAAAAATACTGTTCTAATAAATGCCCCTGTCAAAATTACATCAACTTAATTTGCAAAGCCCTACAGCGGCTGTTGTCTCTGGTGCCTGCCTTCCTCTGGCTGTAGATCTCCCTGGGTCACCTTCGGTCTTTTACTGCAAAGATGTTCCATATGAAAAAGTGCCTTTGAAAGAGAGTGGTTTGCTGGAGGTTAGTTGGGTAATAACAGTTGGTTGCTCTCTCTGGCTAAATCTGAAAATGCACATTCTTTATACCCCAAAAATCAGATTGTCTCATTGGTTCAATGCTGTCAAAACATTAAACCCAAATTCAATTGGGTTTTAGTATTTTGAGGCATAATTTCAACTGTTTGATTAAATTTGAACTGTTGTGAAAGCGCAGCAACCAGCGCTCAGGTATTTGTTTCACAGCCAATGTTCAACATTCTCAATGATCCAGTACACTCTGAGACTGCTGGTCAGCCACATGACAGGGGTTTGTAAGCTCTCAGTGCAAACCAGCTTTCACTCTCTCTTCATGGTCCAGTACATATAAGAACATAAGGACATAAGAACTAGGAGCAGGAGTAGACTGCCCGGCCCTTCGAGCCTGCTCAACCATTCAACACAATCATGGCTAATCCTTTCATGAACTCAACTCCCCTTCCCCACATTTTCACCATGTTCCTTAATTCCTTTCTTTTTTCAAAAAAAATATACCTTAGCTTTAAAAGCGAATTACTGAAGTAGCGTCAACTACTTCCCTGGGCAAGTAATTCCATCGATTAACAACCCTCTGGGTGAAGAAGTCCCTTCTCAGTTCATTCTAAACCTGCTTCCTCTAATCTTGAGGCCATGCCCTCTTGTCCTCATCTCACCTACCAGTGGAAACATCCTCTCTATTTCTATTTAATTGATGCCCTTCATTATATTATATATTTCTATAAGACCTCCCACTCAGTCTTCTGAATTCCAATGAATATCATCCCAATCCACTCAGCTTCTCCACATAAGCCAAAGCCCTCAACTCTGGAATCGACCTGGTGAACCTCCTCTGTACCCCCTCCAGTGCCAGTACATCCTTTCTTAAGTAAGGAGACCAAATCTGCACACAATACTCCAGGTGTGGCCTCACCAGCACCTTGTACAGCTATAGCATTATCTCTCTGCTTTTAAACTCAATCCCTTCAGCAAAGAAGGTCAAAACTCCATTTGCCTTCCTAATTACTTGTTGGACCTGCAGACCAACCTTCTGCAATTCATGCACAAGGACACCCAAGTCCCTCTGCAAATCAGGATGCTGCAGCTTTTTACTATTCAAGTAATAATCCTTTTTCCAATCACCCCAACCAAAACACATGATTTCACATTTATTTGTATTGTATTCCATCTGCCAGACCTTTGCCCACCCACTCAATGTATCTATATCCCCCTGCAAAGTTTCACCATCCTCTGCACACTTTGCTCTGCCACTCATCTTAGTGTCATTGGTAAATTGTGACACCATACATGTGGTCCCCAAGTCCAAATCATCCGTAAAAATTGCAAATAATGTGGTCTCAACACCAATCCCTCAGGCACACCACCAGGCACTGATCGCCAGCCAGAATAGCACTCATTTATTCCCACTCTTTGCTTCCTGTCAGTCAGGCAATCCTCTATCAACACTAATACTCTATCCCTAACACCATGCACCCTTATCTTATGCAGCAGCCTCAAGTGCGGCACCTTGTCAAAAGCCTTTTGGAAATCTCGGTACACCACATCCAAATGGTCCCCATTATCCACCTTGCTTGAAATATCTTCATGGAATTCCAAAAGATTTGTGAAGCATGACCTGCCCTTCATGAACCCACGCTGCATCTGTTTGATGAGACAATTTCTTTTGAGATGCCCTGCTATTTTGTTCCTTGATAATAGACTGAAGCATCTTCCCCACTACAGAGGTTAAACCCACTGGTCTTCCCCATCTTTCGTCTAATTCCCTTTTTAAACATTGGCATCACATTTTGCTATTTTCCAATCTGCTGGGACTGCCCCAGAGACAAGCGAATTTTGGAAAATTTTCCACCAGTCCACCTGCTATTTCTCCCGCCATCTCTTTCCATCCCCTGGGATGCACTCCATCAGGGCCAGGAGACTTATCTATCCATCGCTCCATTAGCGTACCCAACACGAGCTCTGCCATAATAATAATTGTTTCCAGGTCCTCACCTATCTTCATCTCTTCATCACTTACTGGCCTGTTATTAGTGTCCTCCACTGTGAAGTCCGAGGCAAAGTACCTGTTCAGTGCCTCAGCCATTTCATCATATCCCATAACTAACTGCCCCTTCTCATCCTCTAAAGGACCAACATTTACTTTAGCCACTCTTCGTCATTTTTATATTTGTAGAAAGTTTTGCTGCCTTTATATTCTGTGCTAGTTGTTTCTCATACTCTATCTGACTTTCCTTTTTAGCTGTATTTGTGGTTTTAAGATTTCAACAATCTTCTAGGTTTCTGCTGTTTTTGGTCACTTTGTATGCCTTCTCTTTCACTTTGATAGCTTGCCTTATTTCCTTGGACACCCATGCCAGATTGCCCCTCCTCTTACCATCCTTCCTTCTCACTGGAATATATTTCTGTTGAGCACCTTGACAACTTTCTTTGAAGGTCCTCCACTGTTCGTCACCTTTCGCACCATGAAGTCTCTGTTCCCAGTCTACTGTAACCAGGTATTCTGGCATCGTCCCCCTTATTCAAGCACAGGGCCCTGGTATTGGAATTTATCTTCACACTATCCAGTTGTACTTTAAATTCAACCAAACTGTGATCACTCCTTCCAAGAGGATCACTGACTATCAGGTCATTAATTATTCCTGCTCCCTCGTTAGTTCCATTACATGCTGTTCAAGAAAACGACCATGGATACACTCAAGGCACTCCTCCTCAAGGCTACCCTGACCGAGCTGGTTCGACCAATCGACATGCAGATTAAAATCCCCATGATAATAGCCATATCATTTTTGCTCCTGCCCCAATGTGATGTTATTATGTGCTGGCCTATAGACTACGCCAATCAGTGACTTTACCTTCTTGTAATTCTTCATTTCCACCCAATCACATGCTCCACAGAACCTATATCATGGCTCAGCACTACCCTGATGTCATCCTGGAATATCAGACCTCCCTTGCATTCCTGTCTTTCCTTCCGAATTGTCTGGGACCCCTGGATATTTAATTCCCAGTCATGACCATTCTGCAGCCATGTCTCCGAGATGGCGACCAAATCATATTCGTTGACGATGGTTTGTGCCATTGACTCATCAACCTTGTTACGAATGCTACAGTCATTCGGGTAAAGTGCCTAATGCTCACTTTCTTACCCTCATGCTTCACAACATCGCTAATATCTCCTGCGTAATTCTTCATTCTTGCTTCTTTCCTATTCTGCCATGAACTTAAACCCTCCTGCGTACATGCTAACCTGCTGCTTACCTTTTCATTTATCACCACACTTCCTGGAGCTTTCCATTTCCCATCCCCCCCAACTCACAAGTTGAAAGTCCGAGTGAATGTGTTAGCAGGACATGGTCTTCTCACACAACAGGGGACAGGCTGATTTCTCAGGGTTTGGTTTATTTATTTATACACCTAAGTAAATTTATATAAATTTTAATAGATAAATGATATATATGTTAATAAATGTATTTATTTAGTTCAATGTCAAAGTAACATCAGGTACCTTTACCATCCAGCGAAAACACTTCACCTCTGATGCTTTGTTCTCCGAAGGATTGGAATCACCATTTAATTGGGTTGATGATTTAATGACTCTCCCTGGGATCAGGGATTGCTTAACAAAAGGATTAAGTCATCTGTTTCTGGTTTGTTCTCCTTCCATTTTTCTGTCGTCATACTTACTGGGAGCAAAGTGGTCAGGTGTCTCTGACTGAGCTGTCCTGCTGTTTTATCATCGTACCTGGGAGATACATCCACCAAAGCTGGTTTTGTGCAGAAAACAGAGTGAACTTGGGAACATACAACATGAGCTCGGGTCTCCATCCTCCTTCCTGCCCATTGCCCAGGCACAGCCATGTACACAGGGGATGGCATTTTACACATGGGACTTTCCAACCAGAGATCAGAAAACTTCTGAGATTTCTCAGAACTAAGCTTCTGCTAAATCCTTAATTAGAACAAAGAACAAAGAAAATTTACAGCCCAGGAACATGGCCTTCAGCACTCCAAGCCTGAGCTGATCCAAATATACTGTCTAAACCTGTTGGTTCATTCCTAACCATTTGTATCCCTCTGTTCCCCACCGACTCATGCATCTGTCCAGACGCATGTTTAATGAATCTACCGTGCCTGCCTCGACCACCTCTGCTGGCAACGGGTTCCAAACGCCCACATCCCTCTGTGTGATGTACTTGCCGTGTGTATCGCCCTTAAACTTTCCACCTCTCACCTTGAAAGCGTGACCTCTCGTTATTGAATCCTTCACTCTGGGAAAAAGCTTGTCTCTATCCAGCCTATCTATACCCTTCATTATTTTGTAAACCTCAATCAGGTCCCCCCTCAGTCTCCTTTTTTTCTAATGAAAACAACCCAAACCTACTCAACCTCTCTTCATAGCTCGCACCTTCCATACCAGGCAACATCCTCGTAAACCTTCTCTGTACCCTCTCGAAAGCATCCACATCCTTTTGGTATTGCGGTGATCAGGACTGTACACATTATTCGAAATACGGCCGAACCAATGTCTTGTACAATTTTAACATGACTTACCAGCTCTTATACTCAATACCCCGTCCAATGAAGGCAAGCATACTATATGCTTTCTTGACCACTCTATCCACCTGCGCAGCAACCTGCAGGGTACAATGGACCTGAACTCCCAGATCTCTCTGCCCATCAACTTTTCCCAAGGCTCTTCCATTCATTGCAAAATTCACTCTAGAATTAGTCGTGCCTTAATGCATCACCTCACATTTGTCTAGATTGAATCCATCTGCCACTTTTCCGCCCAAAACTCCAGTCTATCTATATCCTCCTGTACTCTCTGACAGTCCCTTATGCTTTCTGCTACTCCACCAATCTTTGTGTCATCTGCAAACTTGCTGATCATACCAACAGTGCCCTCTTCCAGCCCACTTGTCTATATTACAAACAACAGTGGCCCCAGCACTGACCCCTGTGGAACACCACTGGTCACCTTTCTCCATTTCGAGAAACTCCCTTCAACTACTACTCTCTGTCTCCTGTTGCTCAACCAGTTCTTTATCCACCTAGCTAGAATACCCTGCACACCACGTGACTTCACCTTCTCCATTAGTCTACGATGGAGAACCTTATCAAACAACTTACTAAAGTCCACGTATATGACATCAACAGCCCTTCCTTTATCTATCAACTTGGTCACTTCCTCGAAGAACTCTATTAATTTGGTGAGGCACGATCTCCCCCACGCAAAACCATGTTGCCTATCACTGATCAGCCCATTCTTTTCTACACAGAAATTGATCCTATCCCTCAGTACCCAGACTGAAGCTCCGACAATCGATGGCCCTGATTTTCCACAATTGCAGCCAGAGCGGATTTGAGCTCTTGGATTTGATGGTTCCCTCCCTCTCTTTCCTCACAGTCATTGCTTTAATGGGGAATGTTGCTTTGGCTGGAACTTCAATCCTCCCCTGACTATCTCTTATGCCCGACAAGAGTCATCTTCCACTCTGTCCACTGTTCAGCAGCATGACTGGGTACACCTCGGGCTAACGGAAGAATGGAGTTGATTTAAAAGTGGAGCAGCAGGGGAGCTCAGTAGTCAGTGCTGCTGCCCTCATAGCGCAGATCATCGGGTTCGATTCCAGCCTCGGGTGACCGACTGTGTGGAATTTGCATGTTCTCCCCGTGTCTGTGTGGGTTTCCTGTAGCTGCTCCGGTTTCCCTCCCACAGTCCAGTGAAGTGCAGGTTTGGTGGGTTATCCATGGGAAAATACAGGGATAGGTTAGGGTGTGTGTCTGGGTGGGGGCGCTTCAGAGGGATAGTCTGGAATCAATGGGCCGAATGGCCTGTATCCACACTGTAGGGATTCTATGATTTAAATTTTTCATCCCGCTCTCTGCCAAGATATCGTTGGCAACTTGGGACTGAGAAAGCTGAGAATTATACTAAAGTACTCTCAGGGCGTCAACAAACTATTGTTGAATTTAACTGATTCCTGCAACTGGATCCAACTCTGGATGCTGAGTGATGAAAGGGTGGATGTGAATTTTTTGACGTGTGTAAGACTTTGTGAACAAGGGTGGTGGTTTCAGCTGCCTTTTGTCCAGTAGGGCATGCTGCTCTCTGTAGGCCTGTCATATCCATCGTATCCAATTGTAGTGACCACTTCGGAAATCTCTTCACTTCCTGCTCATTCACAAGGATCATCTCCCAATTTAATAAATCCTAATTCTCCACATAAAACCTCTGTATATTTGGTGTAAGACATAGAACACAGCAGAGAATATGGAACATCACAGCGCAGTACAAGCCCTTTGGCCCTCCATATTGTGCCAACCTGTGGAACCAATCTGAAGCCTCTCTATCCTTCACTATTCCATTTTCATTGATGTGTTTATCTAATGTGCATTTAAATGCCCTTAAAGTTGGTGAGTCTACTCCTGTTGCAGGCAGGGTGTTCCACGCCCCCATAACTCTCTGAGTAAAGAAACTACCTCTGACATCTGTCCCATATCGATCACCCCTCAATTTAAAGGTATGTCCCCTCGTGCTAGCCATCACCATCTGAGGAAAAAGGCTGCCATTGTCCACATTATCTAACCCTCTGATTATCTTATTTTTCTCAATTAAGTCACCTCGCAACCTTCTCTCTAATGAAAACAGCCTCAAGTCCCTCAGCCTTTCCTCATAAAGCCTTCCCTCCAGATCAGGTAACATCCTAGTAAATCGCCTCTGAACCCTTTCCGAAGCTTCCACATCCTTCCTATAATGTGGTGATCAGAACTTTATGCAATGTGTGGCCGCACCAGAGATTTGTACAGCTGCAGCATGACTTCATGTCTCTGAAATCCAGCCCCTCTACCAATAAAAGCTAGCACACTGTATGCCTTCTTAACAACCCTATCAACCTGGGTGGCAACTTTCAGGAATCCATGTACATGGACACCAAGATCTCTCTGCTCATCCACACTACCAAGAATCTTACCATTAGACAAGTATTCTTTATTCCTATTGCTCCTTCCAAAGGGCATTACCTCACACTTTTCTGCATTAAACTCCATTTGCCACCTGTAAGCCCAACTCTGCAGCTTATCTATGTCTCGCTGTAACCTACAACATCCTTCATCACTGTCCAGAACTGTGCCAACCTTAGTGTCATCCACAAATTTACGAACTCCTCTTTCTATGCCCTCATCTCGTTCACTTCTGAAAATGACAAACAGCATTGTCCACAAAACAGATCCTTGCGGTACACCACTAGTAACTGAACTCCAGGATGAACATTTCCCATCAACCACCACCCTCTGTATTCTTTCAGCGTGCCAATTTCTGATCCACACCACTAAACCACACTCAATCCCATGCCTCCGCATTTTGTGCAATAGCCTGTCATGGGGAACGTTATCAAATGCTTTACTGTACCCATATATACACATCAACCACATTATCCTCATTCAACTGCTTGGTCACCATCTCAAAGAACTCCATAAGTTTATTCTATTCTATTCTATTCTCCTTCTTGAACAAGGAGACAACATTTGCTATCCTCCAGTCTTCTGGCACTAATCCTCTCGACACTGATAACATGAAGATCAAAGCCAAAGGCTCAGAAATCTCCTCCTTGGCTTCCCAGAGAACCCTAGGGTAAAACCCATCCAGCCCAGGGGACTTATCTATCTTCACACTTTCCAGAATTGTTAACACCTCCTCCTTGTGAAGCTAAATCACATCTAGTCCTGTAGCCTGTATCTCAGTATTCTCCTCAACAACATAGTCTTTTTCCAGTGTGAATACTGACAAAATATATTCACTTAGCGCGTCTCCATCTCCTTGCACTCCACACACAACTTCCCACTACTATCTTTGATTGGTCCTAATTTTTCTCTTGTCATTCCTTTATTTCTGATATAGCTGTAGAAAGCTTTCGGGTTTTCCTCGATACTAACTGCCAATGACTTCTCATGTCCCCACCTTGCTCTTCATAACTCTCCCTTTAGATCTTTCCTGGCTAACATGTAACTCTCACGCACACAAACTGAGCTTCACGTCTCATCCTAACATACGCCTTCTTCTTCCTCTTGACAAGAGATTCAACTGCTTTAGTAAACCACGGCTCCCTCACTCGACCACTTTCTCCCTGCCTGACAGGTACATACTTATCAAGGACTCGCAGTAGCTGTTCCTTAAATAAGCTCCACATTTCAATTGCGCCCATCCCATCAGTTTCCTTCCTCAATCTGTGCATCCTAAATCTTGCCAAATTGCATCATAATTGCCTTTCCCCCAGCAATAACTCTTGCCATCCGTTATATTCCTATCCCTTATCAACGCGAAAGTAAACATAACTGAATTGTGGTCGCTCCCACCAAAGTACTGCATTCCCCCAAATTGCCCCTAATGTTTAGGGACGTTTAGGTGCATTATTCAGGGGGATGTAGAGCAATAGGGTATGAGAATGGGTCTGGGCGGGATACTCTTTGGAGGGTCAGTGTGGACTTTTTGGGCCAAATGGCCTGTTTATACACGACAGGGATTCTATGGTGCTCCGGAATTTCTCTTACTCCAGTAACTAAAGTCGAGACAGAGATTAATCCGCGTCTCGGTGAACTGTTTGTAATTGATGCTCCTCTGCTGTTACACAGCTTCTGACTCCATTTTCCGTGAGGTCCTGGCTGAACTGTTGTACCACAACACAAACAGCTCTGTATACAGGTTGGATTTGTGCTGTGTTGCACTATGACAGCTGTCTGTTCTGTGGCTAACTCAATAAAACAGATCCATTTCTTTATTGCATTGATCACCTGATCTTTCTGATGCAATTGTTTTAGAAATATTTACACATTCTCCATGATCTTCACAGCCCCATCAGCTTTCTGAACCCGGTGCTCTGCTTCCTGAACCGACAGAAACATCTCTTTGGTGGAAACATCTCACGTGTGTGTTTGGTATCGTCTGAACAGTGTTCACATAAATTTCTCAATTGCATCATTGCTATAACTTTATTTCATCATGAAATGACAGTTTCCCTACTGATACAATATTACTGAGCTACCCTTTACCTATCACATGATCATCAATGTCTTTGTCACCTGTACAGTTGTATTCAATGTGCTGACCTGTGACTTATTTATGCACATGCTCACTGACTCTGTACCCTCAAACTGATCTATAGGAGTTCTCCAAACTTTGTTCATCACTGTCTTTCTTTATATTTTTCTCAAGTAATTACCATCCAATAAACAGGCCTGCAGTCACATTTATGCGAAAGAATTTTGTTTGAGTTCTGTTCGTGCCACAAGAAATGATGACATGAAATGCGGGCAGTTTCTACAAATTCAGGTTCACTGAAAATGACATATCCCAAGCTATATTTTTCACAGATATACATAACCTGTCTGGGCAATACCATAAACAGATGGCAGTTGGGTGTATGTTGCATTTCGTTCCACCCAGTGAATATTACACAGGGGAAGGACATGAATGGAAAGGAATATCAAAATGAATTTAGTTTGATTGCCCAAATCCATGTAGCTCTTTGTGAAATGGCAATAATTTAACAATGAGATCACAAGGGTATGTAACTGCAGTCTTCAGCTGCTCTCTGAATTTATTCTGGGTCAGGGCATATGTCCATGTGTTGGTGCAGGTACTGAAAAGCTGAAGCATATTGGTGATGGATTCCAGGTAATAAAGGGGATCTGTGACAGAGTAAAAATATGCCTTTGTAATTCTCTGATAAATATAAAATACAAGCTGGGTCCCCCATAACGTTATAAAGCTGCCAGATATACTGAAGAGTAATATGATAGATTTCCTTTGTATCTCCATTTCTGGATCCTTGCCATTCTCTCCATTGAGGTGACCCCAGAGTGACCTCCGGACTTTACTTGCTGCTAAAATACGTCTGAGAGTCAGAAGATTGAGAAGCAACAGCAGGAAGAAAGGTGCAAAAGCAATTAAAATCAGATAAAATATGACAAATCCAGCCCATTCAGTCAAAGTAATAAAGTTTGCTTTTGTAATGTAATACCAGGGAATATTCGAGAGTGCGTTGCTGGAAAAGCACAACAGATCAGGCAGCAGCCGAGGATCAGGAGAATCGACATTTTGGATCAACATTTTGAATAAACATTTCGGACAGAAACACTTCATCAGGAGGTTGATTTTCCAGCACCACACTTTCGACTCTGATTTCCAGCGTCTGCAGTCCTCACTTTCTCTAATACCAGGGAAGATTATCAATAATGTACAAAGGTTCATGCCTGAAGTACCAGGCGACAGACATTAAACATTCCAAAACAGTCACTATCCTTATTACAACAGCTGCCATTTTCTTTTTACAATACTTCACTTTCAATTCATCGCAACTTAGTCCACAAACCGAACAAAGGTGAAAGCAACTGTGAGTCAAACAGAAACCTCTGTTGATGTGAAAACGAAGATATAAATAAAAATACACACAGGAGTAATGAACAGGAATAAACCTTGGAAATACATCTGACCAATCCTGTAGAATATTGGTTCAACAATAATGACCTGATGCCATTGCAACCAAGTAGCAAGAAATACATTTGGAGAGGCCACAATTTCCTCGGGCCGGAATAATAATCACCAACATGATAGTTGGAGAGATAAAACAATAAAGCAAATTTAAAAATTGTTTCAGGTAACACCTCAGCCAATAGTTTCTGAGGAGAAAGTGAGGACTGGAGATCAGAGCTGAAAAATGTGTTGCTGGAAAAGCGCAGCAGGTCAGGCAGCATCCAAGGACCAGGAGAATCAACGTTTCAGGCATAAGCTCTTCTTCAGGAAAGAAGAAAGAATAGTTTCTGAGGAACTAGAATGCCATTTCTATTCTTTCGGGTACAGTAAGCATTCAAAACAGATTTTTCTACATGGAACACACTGTCAGGTAATGCTATGTGAGATAATTATCATCAGCAACATGGAAATCAAAGAGTTAATTGAGCAAAATGTTCATATGACTCACTGAAATATCTTACTCTCATGAGTATCTGGAAAGACACTGCTTGATTAGGGACAGCCAGCACGGATTTGTGAAGGGTAGGTCTTGCCTTACAAGTCTTATTGAATTCTTCGAGGAGGTGACCAAGCATGTGGATGAGGGTAGAGCAGTGGATGTAGTGTACATGGATTTTAGTGAGGCATTTGATAAGGTTCCCCATGGTAGGCTTATGCCGAAAGTCAGGAGGCATGGGATAGAGGGAAATTTGGCCAATTGGATAGAAAACTGGCTAACCGGTCGAAGGCAGAGAGTGGTGGTAGATGGTAAATATTCAGCCTGGAGCCCAGTTACAAGTGGAGTTCCGCAGGGATCAGTTCTGGGTCCTCTGTTGTTTGTAATTTTTATTAATGACTTAGATGAGGGAGTCGAAGGGTGGGTCAGTAAATTTGCAGATGATACGAAGATAGGTGGAGTTGTGGACAGTGAGGAGGGCTGTTGTCGGCTGCAGAGGGACTTAGATATGATGCAGAGCTGGGCTGAGGAGTGGCAGATGGAGTTCAACCCTGCCAAGTGTGAGGTTGTCCATTTTGGAAGAACAAATAAGAATGCGGAATACAGGGTTAATGGTAGGGTTCTTAGTCAGGTGGAGGAACAGAGGGATCTTGGGGTCTATGTACATAGATCTTTGAAGGTTGCCACTCAGGTGGATAGAGTTTGTAAGAAGGCCTATGGAGTATTATCGTTCATTAGCAGAGGGATTGAATTCAAGAGTCGTGAAGTGATGTTGCAGCTGTACAGGACTTTGGTTAGGCCACAGTTGGAGTACTGTGTGCTGTTCTATTCAATTTAGATTAGATTAGATTAGATTACTTACAGTGTGGAAACAGGCCCTTCGGCCCAACAAGTCCACACCGCTTCTGGTCGCCTCACTTTAGGAAAGATGTGGAAGCTTTGGAGAGGGTGCAGAGAAGATTTACCAGGATGTTGCCTGGAATGGAGAGGAAGTCGTACGAGGATAGGTTGAGAGTTCTCGGCCTTTTCTCGTTGGAACGGCAAAGGATGAGGGGTGACTTGATAGAGGTTTATAAGATGATCAGAGGAATAGATAGAGTAGACAGTCAGAAACTTTTTCCCCGGGTACAACAGAGTGTTACAAGGGGACATAAATTTAAGGTGAAGGGTGGAAGGTATAGGGGAGATGTCAGGGGTGGGTTCTTTACCCAGAGAGTGGTGGGGGCATGGAATGCGCTGCCCGTGGGAGTGGTAGAGTCGGAATCATTGGCGACCTTTAAGCGGCATTTGGATAGGTACATGGATGGGTACTTAATCTAGGTTAGAAGTTCGGCACAACATCGTGGGCCGAAGGGCCTGTTCTGTGCTGTATTGTTCTGTGTTCTGTGTTCTGAATTGCTGAGAACACTGGACCTTTTGTTCTATTTAATATTTCCATAAATCATTGCATTCGTGGAAAGAATTGAAAGATTCAGACAGCATTCCTCTCCAGGAAGGGTCAAACAACGATAGGAAGCTCTTCTTTTTCTCAATTCCATTTACAGCGTAAGAAGGTAGGACTGTACAATAAATGATCATAAGGGAATCCTGATGATATTTGATTTACCGATAAATGAAATAGTGCATAATTCCAAAAGACACACTTAAAAGTGAGGTAACTAAAGACTTTAAAGTGTTCAATTTCAAGGCCAGTGAACAAACGTTCTCCTCAGTGAGATGGAGCTGAAGGTTTTGTAAAGACAGTCGAAGTTCCTTTCACTGATGAATGTGTGAATTTATTCGAGTAACACATTGCTAGAGAAACCCAGCAGGTCTGGCAGAGTCTGTGGGGAAGAAAAACAGTTAATGTTTCGAGTCTGGTGTCTCTTCATCAGAATAGGAATGTCAACTGACTGGTTTTCTGAAGGCATCGATCAATGCCACCTTTTCCAGCTCTCTCGGATGAAAATATAATAATATTTGTTTCTTTTCTCTGAACTTCCAAGCGCCAATTATGGATGTTCGGGAGGGATCTCTCACATCCTCATACAGGAGCACAAACAACTCCTTCCTGCCCTTAGAAATCCCAGACCAAAACAATTGAAAATAAATCCCTCTCATTCCTCTGTTTGATCATTCTGTTTTCTTCCCAGACTTGCTGGCATCAATTCCCAGGGACTGACCTTATAAATGCCCAAACCCCTGCTCTCTGGGTCAGCACACTGCCATTCCAAAATTCAAGAGTCTACACAAATCAACCTGCAATTACTTTTCAGCCCTGGCTTCATAAAATAGATCCTGTCTGTTACTTTTTAATACAAGCTGTTACTCACAGTGCAAAGGTCACCTTCCATCTCCCAGCTCACAGTTCACAACTCCAAACCAAACATTAATAAAAATAAAATAATGGAAAAGCTGTAGGATTCTAACAGCAAAGTTTAGCACTCTGTCCCTTTCAATATGATGTTGTTCCCCTGCTCTTTCATGTGTCAACTTTCAGACAAACATTTAATTGAAGGAATTTAAATTCGCATCAATTCCACCAACCAATCTCTCATTCTGAGACTGTAATGACTTATTTCTGTCATGTCATCTCCTACCCTGCCTCCCCCAGACAGACAAAACATCCTGGTGGTATCAACTTACATATTATATTTAATTTGAAATGATTAATTATAGGTCAATGCATTATTTCAAAACACAGGTAATATTATGTACTCACTGATACCCGTGTGGTTTTCCACAAGGACGATTCAATCCTGAGCCCATTACAAACTTCAACTAGAACAGTACAGCACAGGAACAGGTCATTCAGCCCACAATGTGTGCGCCAATCATGATGCCATTTTGAACTGATCCCATCCGCCTGCACATCTTCTGTATCCTTGATTCCCTGTCTAAATATCGCCTAAATATTGCTGCCATCTCATCTGGCAATGCATTACAGAAACCTTCCACCCTCTTAGCTCCAACATGGACAGGAACCTACCACCCTCTTGGCTCCAACATTTGTGGGTGGCACGGTGGCACAGTGGTTAGCACTGCTGCCTCACAGCGCCAGAGACCCGGGCTCAATTCCCGACTCAGGCGACTGTCTGTGTGGAATTTGCCATTCTCCTCGTGTCTGCGTGGGTTTCCTCCAGGTTCTCCGGTTTCCTCCCACAGTCCAAAGATGTGCAGGTTAGGTGAATTGGCCATGCTAAATTGCCCGTAGTGTTAGGTAAAGGGGTAAATGTAGGGGTATGGGCAGGTTGCACTTCGTTGGGTCGGTGTGGACTTGTTGGGCCGAAAGGCCTGTTTCCACACTGTAAGTAATCTAATCTAAAAGAGGAAACCATTTTGCTTACTGAAGTCATGTTGTCCCTCGTTAAAAGAGGGCCTACCCACAATGCACCAGGAACTGACTGTGAGCAACCCATTCCACACTGTGTATAGAAAACATTATCTAAACAGCCCGCTGATGGGATTCTCTCACTCACAATGACACTGCACCTCTGAAAGTCCCGAAGTCTCTCTATGGGAGCAGCAACCGACACAATACCCCTAGACAAAATGTCACCAAATTACTCAATATGGATGACCTTAGCCCTATGAGCCATTATGGACAGGATTTTACTGATTATTTATTCAATAATCTTAGATTGACTAACCTCCTGTTACCATTGTTTACCTGCTCTGTACTGTCAGACCCAAAGTTCTGTGAGCCCACTTTGAACAGTGTTAACCGATCAACTGTAATTTGAACTGTATTGTCTTGCAATCAACGATCAATCTCTTGTAACCCTTTACAAACTGTATATGCCTGTACCTGGGTGAAGATGCTATGACTCATCTGTGCAGAGCAACTATTCTGTATATGAGCGGTCTTTAACCTCTCCCCACGGTATGGTGAAATAAACAAGTATGTCAATTTCACAAGGTCTGCCTATGAGCTTTATTTGAAATTGGACAAATCTCTGACAGACAAAATAACTATGTTCCAGAAATGAGGTGTGATTGACAGTCCTTGACATTAAGGCCACATTTGACCAGCTGTGACATGAAGTAGCCTGAGCAAAACTGGAATCACTAGGAATTGGGGAGAACTCTCGGCTCGATTGAGTCATATGTGACACAAATGGGCGGCACGGTGGCACAGTGGTTAGCACTGCTGCCTCACAGCGCCTGAGACCCAGGTTCAATTCCCGCCTCAGGCGACTGACTGTGTGGAGTTTGCACGTTCTCCCCGTGTCTGCGTGGGTTTCCTCCGGGTGCTCCGGTTTCCTCCCACAGTCCAAAAGATGTGCAGGGTCAGGTGAATTGGCCATGCTAAATTGCCCGTAGTGTTAGGTAAGGGGTAAATGTAGGGGTATGGGTGGGCTTCGCTTCGGCGGGTCGGTGTGGACTTGTTGGGCCGAATAGCCTGTTTCCACACTGTAATGTAATGTAATCTAATCTAATCTAAAATGTAGATGTCTGTGATTGTTGGAGGGATATCATCTCTGCCTGAGGATATCTCTGCAGGAATTCCTCAGGGGAATGTTCCACGACCAAACATCTTCAACTGTTTCTTCAATGTCCCACCTTCCATCCCAAGGTAAGAGGTTGGGATGTTTACAGATGGTTGCACAATATTCAGCCCCATTCCTGACTCCAGAAGCTTGACACCATGTAGGACAAAGCACCATGGTTGGAAAATCCACAAACATTCCAGCCTCGGGTGACTGTCTGTGTGGAGTTTGCACATTCTCCTCGTGTCTGCATTCATGTCTTCCCACAGTCCAAAGATGTGCAGGTTAGGTGGATTGGCCAAGCTAAATGCCCCATTGGGTCAGGGGATGTGCAGGTTCAGTGGATTAATAATTGTAAATGCAGGGATACAGGGATAGGGCATGAAGCTGTGTCTGGGTGGGATGCTCTGCAGAGGATCAGTGCAGATTCAATGAGCTGAATGGCCTCTTTCCTCACTGTAGGGAGTGAATGTAGCAGCTAAGAGTGTGGTGCTGGAAAAGCACAGCAGATCAGGCAGCATTCAAGGAGCAGGAGAATCAATGTTTCGGAATGGTCCCTGATAGAGCATAGAACACAGAACAATACAGCACAGAACAGGCCCTTCGGCCCACGATGTTGTGCCGAACATTTGTCCGAGCTTAAGCACCTATCCATGTACCTATCAATTGCCGCTTAAAGGTCACCAATTATTCTGACTCTGCCACTCCCACAGGCAGCACATTCCATGCCCCCACCACTCTCTGGGTAAAGAACCTACCCCTGACATCCCCCTCCCTATACCTTCTACCCTTCACCTTAAATTTATGTCCCCTTGTAACACTCTGTTGTACCCGGGGAAAAAGTCTCTGACTGTCTACTCTATCTATTCCCCAGATCATCTTATAAACCTCCATCAAGCCACCCCTCATCCTTCGCCGTTCCAATGAGAAAAGGGCTAGCACTCTCAACCTATCCTCGTACGACCTATTCTCCATTCCAGGCAACATCTTGGTAGATCTCCTCTGCACCCTCTGTTAATGAATGCTAATACGCCATTGGCCTTCTTACAAGCTCTATCCACCTGAGTGGCAACTTTCAAAGATCTATGAACATAGACCCCAAGATCCCTCTGCTCCTCCACCTTGTTAAGAACCCTACCGTTAACCCTGTATTCCGCATTCTTATTTGTCCTTCCCAAATGGACAACCTCACACTTGACAGGGTTGAACTCCATCTGCCTCTCCTCAGCCCAGCTCTGCATCACATCTAAGTCCCTTTGCAGCCGACAACAGCCCTCCTCACTATCCACAACTCCACCAATCTTCGTATCGTCTGCAAATTTACTGACCCACCCTTCGACTCCCTCTTCCAAGTCATTAATAAAAATTACAAACAGCAGAGGAGCCAGAACTGATCCCTGTGGAACTCCACTTGTAACTGGGCTCCAGGCTGAATATTTACCATCCACCACCACTTTCTGACTTCGCCCGGTTAGCCAGTTCTCTATCCAACTGGCCAAATTTCCCTCTATCCCATGCCTCCTGACTTTCCACATAAGCCTACCATGGGGACCTTATCAAATGCCTTACTAAAATCCATGTACACTACATCCACTGCTCTACCCTCATCCACATGCTTGGTCACCTCCTCAAAGAATTCAATAAGACTTGTAAGGCAAGACCTACCCTTCACAAATCTGTGCTGGCTGTCCCGAATCAAGCAGTGTCTTTCCAGATACTCATAAATCCTATCCCTCAGTACCCTTTCCATTACTTTACCTACCACCGAAGAAAGACTAACTGGCCTGTAATTCCCGGGGTTATCCCTATTCCCTTTTTTGAACAGGGGCACAACATTCGCCACTCTCCAGTCCCCTGGTACCACCCCCGTTGACAGTGAAGACGAAAAGATCATTGCCAATGGCTCTGCAATTTCCTCTCTTGCTTCCCACATAATCCTAGGATATATCCCGTCAGGCCCGGGGGACTTGTCTATCCTCAAGTTTTCCAAAATGCCCAACACATCTTCCTTCCTAACAAGTATCTCCTCTAGCTTACCAGTCCGTTTCATACTCTCCTGTTCAACAATACGGTCCCTCTCATTTGTAAATACTGAAGAAAAGTACTCATTCAAGACCTCTCCTATCTCTTCCGACTCAATACACAGTCTCCCACTACTGTCCATTATCGGACCTACCCTCGTTCTCATCATTCTCATGTTTCTCACATACGCATAAAAGGCCTTAGGGTTATCCTTGATCTTACCCGTCAAAGATTTTTCATGCCCTCTCTTAGCTCTCCTAATCCCTTTCTTCAGCTCCCTTCTGGCTATCCTGTATCCCTCTAATGCTCTGTCTGAACCTTGCTTCCTCAACCTTATGTAAGCCTCCTTCTTCCTCTTCACGAGACATTCAACCTCCCTCGTCAACCATCTCTTTCCTGCCTGACAGGTACTTACATATCAAGGACATGTCGTATCTGTTCCTTGAAAAAGTTCCACATTTCAATGGCATTCTTCCCTGACAGCCTATGCTCCCAACTTATGCTCCTCAGATCCTGTCTTGCAGCATCGTATTTATCCTTCCCCCAACTGTAAAACCTACCCTGTTGCATGTGCCTATCTCTATCTCCGTAACCAAGGTGAAAGTCACAGAATTGTGGTCACCATCACCAAAATGCTCACCCACTAACATCACTTGTCCTGGTTCGTTACCGAGTACCAAATCCAATATGGCCTCCCCTCTGGTCAGACAATCTACATACTGAGTTAGAAAAGCTTCCTGGACACACTGCACAAACACTGCCCCGTCCAATCTACTTGATCTAAAGAGCTTCCAATCAATATTTGGGAAGTTGAAATCGCCCATGACTACTAGCCTGTGGCTTCTGCACCTTTCCAAAATCTGTTTCCCAATCCGTTTCTCCACATCTCTGCTGCTATTGGGGGGCCTATAGTAAACACCCAACAAGGTGACTGCTCCTTTCCTCTTTCTGACTTCAGCCCATACTACCTCCAAAGGCAGATGCCCCTCGAACTGCCTTTCTGCAGCCATCATACCATTTCTAATTAGCAACGCCACCCCCCCTCCTTTTTTACCACCCTCCCTAATCTTACAGTAACATCTCTAACCAGGAACCTCCAACAACCATTCCTGTCCCTCTTCTATCCACGTTTCTGTGATGGCCACAACATCGTAGTCCCAAGTACCAATCCACGCCTTAAGTTCACCCACCTTATTTCTGATACTCCTTGCGTTGAAGTATACACACTTGAACCCATCTCTGTGTCCGCAAGTATTCCCTGTCAGTGCTACCTTCTCCACAGCCTCCCTACATTCTTGGACATCCTGACAAACAGCTAGCCTACTTGCTGGACTACAAGTCCGGATCCCATCCCCCTGCCAAATTAGTTTAAACCCCCCGAAGAGTGCTAGCAAACCTACCTCCCAGGATATTGGTGCCCTTCTGTTTCAGGTGCAACCCATCCTGCTTGCACAGGTCCCACCTTCCCCAGAATGCAGTCCAATTGACCAAATACCTGAAGCCCTCCCTCCTACACCACCCTTGCTGCCACGTGTTCAACTGCACTCTCTCCCTATTCCTTGCCGCACTGTCACGGGACTCCGGCAACAACCCAGAGATGACGACTCTGTCCGTCCTAGTTTTTCGCTTCCAGCCGAACTCCCTGAGCTCCTCTTCCTACCTATGTCATTGGTGCCAATGTGCACCACGACTTCTGGCTGCACATCCTCCCCCTTAAGGATTCTGAAGACATGGTCCGAGACGTCTCGGACCCTGGCACCCGGGAGGCAACAAACCATCCGAGAGTCTCGCCCATGTCCACAGAACCGCCTGTCTGTCCCTCTAACTATAGAGTCTCCGATAACTAGCGCTCTCCTCCTCGCCCCTTTTCCCTTCTGAGCCTCTGAGCCAGACCTCGTGCCAGAGACCTGGTCACTGCAGCTTACCCCTGCTAGGCCGTCCCCCGAACAGTATCCAAAGCGGTATAAATATTGTTGAGGGGAACGACAACAGTGGATCCCTGCACTGCCTGCTTCCTACCCCTCCTACCCAGCTACCTCTGTTCTCTGGCATAACTAAGTCCCTGTAGCTTCTATCCATCACCCTCTCAGCCTCTCGAATAATTCTCAGTTCATCCAACTCCAGCTCCACTTTCCTAACGCGATCTGTGAGGAGCTGGAGGTGGCTGCACTTCCTGCAGATGAAGTCAGCAGGAGCATCGTTGGTCATCCCTACCTCAAACATCCTGCAGGAGGAACATTCCACTGCCTGCACTGCCACAACTCTACACTTACTCTCCAAAACAAGAACACTAAGTATCTTACCTGGTCAGCCGACTGAGTCCTTTTTTTCGGTTAGAGGAGGAGGGAGGGTGGGAGACACGACACCTGATGAAGGGCATTTGCCGGAAACATCAATTCTCCTGCTCCTCGGATGCTGCCTGACCTGCTGTGCTTTTCCAGCACCATACTCTCAACTCTAATCTGCAGCATCTGCAGTCCTCACTTTCCCCTGACTGTTGCAGCTGCACTTGTCCAAAAACTTCTTGCGTTCGAAAGGAGCAAATATTTGATTTCAATAATGTGTATGTAGCTGCCCATCATCGTTGGTGGTGAGGGGTTGAATGTTTGTGGAAAATAGTTTGCTCGTTGCTTTGTCATGTATGGGATTAAGCTTCTTGAATGTTGTAGCTGCACTCATCCAGTTCAGTGGACAGTAGGCAATCCCGCTCTTGCCATGATGTAATGAGCCTTCTCAGGCAGCCTCCATCGAACACCATCTCGGTAGGTTCACAGAAGCCCTGATGGTGTATTGTGGAGGGCCAGATACACCAGCCACCCCACACTGATATCAACAAGTGAGAATGGATTGAGATTTCATTTTGTTATAAATCATCCGCCGACATTTCCGCCACCTCCAAACAGACCCCACCACCAGAAATATATTTCCCTCCCCAACCCTTTCCGCCTTCCGCAAAGACTGATCCCTCCGTGACTATCTGGTCAGGTCCACGCCCCCCTACAACCCACCCTCCCATCCTGGCACTTTCCCCTGCCACCGCAGGAACTGTAAAACCTGTACCCACACCTCCTCCCTCACCTCTATCCAAGGCCCTAAAGGAGCCTTCCACCTCTATCAAAGTTTTACTTGCACATCCACTAATATCATCTATTGTATCCGTTGCTCCGGATGCGGTCTCCTCTACACTGGGGAGACTGGACGCCTCCTAGCAGAGCGCTTTAGTAACATCTCCGGGACACCCGCACCAATCAACCACACCGCCCCATGGCCCAACGTTTCAACTCCCCCTCCCACACTGCCGAGGACATGGAGGTCCTGGGCCTCCTTCACCGCCGCTCCCTTACCACCAGACGCCTGGAGGAAGAATGCCTCATCTTCCGCCTCGGAACACTTCAACCCCAGGGCTTCAACAGTTTCCTCTATTCCCCTTCCCCCACCTCTCCCGAGTTCCAAACTTCCAGCTCAGCACTGTCCCCATGACTTGTCCGGACTTGTCCTACCTGCCTATCTCCTTTTCCACCTATCCACGCCACCCTCTCCTCCCTGACCTATCACCTTCATCCCCTCCCCCACTCACCTATTGTACTCTATGCTACTTTCTCCCAACCCCACCCTCCTCGAGCTCATCTCTCCATGCTTCAAGCTCACTGCCTTTATTCCTGATGAAGGGCTTTTGCCCGAAATGTCGATTTCGAAACTCCTTGGATGCTGCCTGAACTGCTGGGCTCTTCCAGCACCACTAACCCAGAATCCACTTCGGCTCTCAGTCCCTCTCTTCCCTCCCACAATAACAAAAGGCCTCCCACCCTCCCATCCTCACCTACCATGGCCTTGAATATCAGATAGTCCTCCCTGAGTCACCATCCATCACATCCTTCTCCTTTGTGAATACGAATGCAACATGTTCATTAAGGACCTTACCCACTTCCTCTGGCTCCACACATAAACAACCCTTTGTCCTTGAGTGAACATAGAACATAGAACATAGAACATAGAAGAACACAGCGCAGTACAGGCCCTTTGGCCCTCGATGTTGCGCCGATCCAAGCCCACCTAACCTATACTAACCCACTATCCTCCATATACCTATCCAATGTCCGCTTAAATGCCCATAAAGAGGGAGAGTCCACCACTGCTACTGGCAGGGCATTCCATGAACTTACGACTCGCTGAGTGAAGAACCTACCCCTAACTTCAGTCCTATATCTACCCCCCCTTAATTTAAAGCTATGCCCCCTTGTAATACCCGACTCCATACGCGGGAAAAGGTTCACACTGTCAACCCTATCTTACCCCCTAATCATCTTGTACCGACCTTTTCCCAAGTTACTCTTTCGCTCATTATACAGTTCCTGAGAATTTTCCTTAATATTGTCTGGCAAAAACATTTCGTGGCCTCTTTAAGCCCTCCTGTTTTCTTGTTTGAGTTTTTCCCTGGGCCCTTCTATTCTTTAAGGATTCTGTTGGTCTTCGGTCTCCTAATCTTTATCTTTTGGATAAACTCTCAATTTCTCTTGTCATCCTTGTCACCCTTATCCTTCACTTTCACAGGATCTTACTGGTCATGAACACAAATTAACTGGATTAAAGAGATTCCTGTGTGCCAGATGTAAAGTTATACTCAACCAGTGCCCCCAGTCTACGTTCTCCAGTTCCTGCTTAATGTCCCCTTCCTCGGTCACCTCCTGGCTGTTGACAGGCCTGGAGTAGAATCAAGTCAACATGATTGTATCCTTCCCTCCCTGAGCTCAAACCATATGGCTTTGTGGGTGAGCCTTCCAAGGGTCTTGCCTCAGTAAAGTTCTGATATTCTCCATTATCAGGAACACAGTTCCCCCATCTGTTAACATCCCGATCTCACTTGAAACCATCAAAATCTTGGAATGGTAAGATACCAGTGTTGCCCCTCTTACAATAAAGTCTCTGTCGTAGCTACAGCATCATAGTTTAACATATGAATCCAAACGCTAAACCCATTTGCTTTACCTGCCATCCCCTTCACATTCAAACAAATACAGCCCAGACCAGCAATCCTGATATATTCAGTTCTCTCCATGTCTGTTCTTCCACTGAACCTTATTGCCCTTAATCTCTGCCTCATCCAGAGTCATTTCATTCACTGACCGACTGCTCTCATTCCTGACCCCCTGCCACATCAGTTTAAACTCTGCTAAGTGACACTGGAAACCCTCCCTGTCAGTATATTGGTGCCCCTTTGGTTTAGATGTAACCTTTACTTCTTGTACAGGGCCCACCAGCCCAGGGAGACTTCCAAACTTCCATGTACCTGAAGCCCTCCCTCTATTACCAGTTCCTTAGGCACTAATTTAACTGTACTATTCCTCTTCTCAATGGCATATGGCACAGGAAGTCATCCCAAATTACAACACCAGAGATCCTGCTTTTCAACTTCCTACCTACCTTCCTGAACACCCTTTACAGAACCTGATCTCTCTTTCTGCCGATGGTGTCAGTACCAACATAGACTGCAACCTCTGGCTGCTTACCCTCCACCTTCAGAATATCCTGTTCCTGCTCAGAGATGTCCTTGACCTTGGCAACAGGAAGGCAGCACATCAGTCAGGAGCCCTGCTTACAGCTCAGAAATGCCTGTCTGGGCCTGATTATACAGTCTGTTACCAATACAGCTCACCTACACATCGACCCTCCCTGCTGTACAACAGAGCCGGTCATGGTGTCATTACATTGGCTGCTGCTGCTGCTGCTGCTTTCCACTGAGAGGCCATTCCCAGCTCCCACCCCTCCCAAAATATATCCAAATCAGTGTACCTGTTTATGAGGGGGATGGCCACAGGGTCTCCTGCACTGCCTGCTAACGCTTACTCATCTTCCTGGTGGTCACCGTATTCCTCTCTGTCTGTGTAGCCCTTCATGGTGATGTGACTAGCTTGGTAAACGTGGTATCCATGACTTCCTCAGTCTCATGGATGCTCCATAATGTGTCCATCAGCCTCACTCAAAAGGCAAACAGTCTTTCATTTGACCTTTTATTCTGATAAAAGATGTGTTCAAACTTTCAGTCCCCATTCAGTGTGGGTTGCAGTAACTTAAATAGGCTGGTAATCCACAAATTGTTCCCTTAACCTCAAAATGAAGAAACTGATTTCCAAGAATAGAAAATTAATGCGGTTTAACAGACCTCGATCTGGTTCCTCAGTTAACATAAGTTCTTATCAGTTCCCATAGAAACATAAAAAACATTTAACCACATTCCCTCCACACTCCGTGATGCTTTTAATAATTTAAACATATATCAATCTCTTTCTGGAATGTCCTCAGGGAGTGTCTTTAAGACAGAGACAGATCAGTTCTTGATTTGTAAGGGGATCAAAGGTTACAGGAGAAGGCAGGAGAATGTGGTTGAGAAACAGAGCAGCCATGTTTGAATGATGGAGCAGACTCTCCGGGCAAAATGGCCTCATTCTGCTCCTATATGGTCTTTATGGTCTTATGTTGGCCTGACCAAGTAAGGACGGCAGATTTCCTTCCCTGAAGGACATTGGTGAATCAGAGCGTTCAATCCATCAGGACAAATAATTTTCAGAAAATGTTGATCTCAAGGAGATTCAAGATGGCGGCAGTGTGAACAGTCTGCTGTGTTGGGTTCTGTACCATACACCAGGCAAGTAGCCCAGGCAAGGTGGGCTCCTAATCCCCGTCCCCCCGTTAGTCACCCCTGAGGAATGTTTGCAGCATAAAGTAGGTAGAGCAGTTAAAGCCCCTTTAAATAAAGGTTTGGAAGATTTGGAAGTGATATGAAGCTCTCTAAGGGAAAGGGAGCGAGGGGAGTGCAGCAGGCATACCACACGATGTCGGCTATACCAGCAGCCGTTACCTCATCTCCCTTGGCAGCGCCCTTGGATTCAGTGGAGCAACAGAATTTGCTAACGGAGACTGCAAAACTCCGTCAAAAATTGAGGGAGCGCTGGAACAAGTTGCTGCCATGCTGACAGACCATGAGCAGGAGATCCAGGCTTTGGATCAGCGCGTGGACGTGGTGCAGCAGAGGACCGTACCTCGGAGGCTGGTCTTATGTTGGCTAGACCAGGTAAGGACGGCAGATCTTACCTGGAAAGGTCCGAGGGGCAGATCCGAATGTTGGAAGGTCAGGTTCAGGCCTGCAGGAACAAGGAGACGACCGCTAAAATCGAGGTCAGCAAACAAAATCTGTGGATCCTGGATTTACCTGAGCATGAAGAAGGTGAAAACCTCGCTGATTTAGTCGAGAGGTGGCTTTCCGGAGTTGCTGGGCCTGGAGATCGAGTCAGGCTGGGTGAGTGTGGAGCGGGCCTACCGGATCACAATGTCCAGGTCCAGGTCGGTCCAACGCTCCCGCTCGGTCTGAGTGTAGCTCCAGCATTACAGGGAAAAGCATTTAATAATAGAAACAGCCAGAAGACTGGGAAGAGACCCACAGGCTTTGGCTTATAAAGGTTCAAAAATAAATGTTTTTTCATGACTTTTCTGGGACCATAGTTAAGGAAAGGAAGACCTTTGATAAGGTAAAGAAAAAATAAAAAATTTAAACATCCAATACTCTCTGAGGTACCCGGCAATGCTACGTTTCAAATGTGAGGGAAATGTCTATAACTTCAACTCGGCGGAAAAAGTAAAAGAACTTTTGAACTCGGTGAAATGATAGACTTTGGCCGAAGAGGGAGGAGGAAAAGAGACAGACGGACAATGGCATAATATAACTCTTTTGTATCTTCTCTATCTTTGTTCTTCTCCCTTTTGGGTCTCCGAGGTTACAGGTTTGATATTGTTGTGGAAGAATCACTCAATGTTCGAGAAAAAAAAATACCAGGAGACGCAGAAAATCCTTCATGAAATTAAACTTTATCTTTCGAAACTAATCATCGTCTGCCACACTGATTCCTTCCATCACACTTAACCTATCACATTACAACACCATCATCTTCAGCATAAACTAACCTATTACAATGCACTACCATTATCTGTTACTGGAGCCCTGTAGCATGATCCCGGGCATACATTGCAACGCTAAGTTAACTACGTTACTGCCATAATAACTTCCATAGTAGGAAAAGATATGATAGCAAGGTTTACGAGGCATTTAGACACAGACATAATCAGGCTGGGAGGTGAGGATACAGAATATACGTACAGACATGGGATTAATTCAAAGTAGCATCATGATTGGCAGACACTTTGGGGGCTGAATGGCCTCTCCTTGTTCTATAGTGTTCTATGCTTAAGTTTGTACAGGTGTCAGGATTGAATTGTCCTTGTGAAACCCCAAATAGGTATCAATGAGGCGATTATCTAGCCTGTGATTTGAAATGATACATTGCCTTATAAATGGTTCTTATCATATTAAATATCTAATTAGAATTAGTTCCACCAGGACGTTTTGAGTCCAGGGGATACAGGGTGACGGGTGACATTCAGAAGTAAGTCATAACAGTCTCAGAATAAGGGATTGGTTGGTAGAATTGACGTGAATCTAAATTCCTTTAATTAAAGAGTTGTGTTAATCTGAAATTTGATATATGTAAGGGCAAGCGAGCAACATAATATTGAAAAGGACAGAGTGATAAAGTTTGCTGTTAGAACCGCACAGATATCTCACCATTTTATTTTGTTTAAATTTTGATTCAGAGCTGTGTGCTGAGAGATGGAAGGTGACCTTTGGAGTGTGAGTAGCAGCTTGTGTTAAGAAAAAAACAAGCAAGATCTATTTTGTTTTTGAGGCCAGGCCTGAAAGGTAGTTGCAGGTTGTTTCTTGTAGATTCTTTTACTTTGAAGTGGGAGTGTGTTGACTCAGAGAGCAGGTGTTTGGACACTAATAAGGAAATGAGATCACCAAGCTGGGAAGAAAACAGATTGATCAGACAAAGGCAGGAGTGGTACTTTTTAAAAACTGTTTTGGTCTGGGGATTTCTGAGAGAAGGATTGGGCTGTTGTTTCTACAGAAAAAAGGCATGAGAGCTCCCTGCCAAACATCCAAATTCAGAGAAAAGTAACAAAGCTGTTCGCATTATTACCTTTTCATCTGAAAGAGCTGGAAAAGATGGCAATGAACAGAGAAGTACACCACAGGAACAGGCCTTTCATCCCTCAAGCCTGTGCCAACCATCGTGCTCTATCTAAATTAAAAAATAAATTTTCTGCTCTTATTCAGTCTGTATCCCTCTATTCCCTCCCTATTCATGCAACCATCTGGATACCTCAGATATGTCGCCAACAAACCTGCTTCTACCACCTCTTCCAGCAGTGTCTTCCAGGATCTACCAAACTCTGTGTGAAAAACTTCCCTCACACATCTTCCTGAAACCTTCCCCCCTCTAACCTTTAACCTGTGCCCTCCTGTTGTAGTTGAAACATCAAAGCTGGGAAAAGCCTCTGACTATCTACCCCATCTCTGCTTCTCATAATTTTGTGGACTTCTATCAAGTCTCCTTTCAGCTGCCATCTTTCCAGTGAAAACAATTCCATTCTTTTTAACCTTTCCTCCATACCCAACGCCCTTGAGACCAAGCAACATTCTGGTGAACCTTCTCTGCACTCTCTCCAAAGCTTCCACGTCCGTCTGGTAGTGCAGCAACCAAAACTGCACACAATACTCCAAATGCAGCCTCAGAAGGGTGTTATAGATCTGCAACATTGTTTGCCAACCTTTTCACTCCAATGTACTGCCAAGGAAGGCAAGCCCGCCATTTGCCTTCTTAATTACCTTGGCCATCTGTATTGCCACATTTAGGGAAATATGGACCTGCCCACTCAGATCCGTCTGTATGTTAATGTTCCGAAGGATTCTGCCATTTACTGTATAATTCACACTTCAATTTGATCCTCAAAAATCCATCACCACACATTTGTTTGGGTTAAACTCCATCTGCCATTTCTGTGCAGAAGTCACTCATCCTGTTGCATCCTTTCAGTATCAGCAGTATCAGCACCTCCACCAATTTTCATGTCATCTGTAAACTTACTAATCAGCGCACCCACATTTTCCTGCAGATACCACAAACAACAGAGTACCTAACACTGATCCCAGTTGAACACAATTAGTTACCTGTCTACATTCTGAAAAATCACCTATCCATTGTTACCCTCAGTCTTCTATGATCAAATCAGTTTTGTCTCTATCTGTCCAGCCCACTCCAAATCACAAACAATTTTAGATTTTGTACCAGTCTGCCACGTGGGACTATATCAAATGCTCTACCAAAGACCATATAAACTGTAACCACAATGCTTCCCTCATTAATTACATTGGTCACTTCTTCAAAAAATTCAGATTGGTGACACATGATCTTCCCATGCAGCCTGTCACTAACTGGCCCATTTTCTTCCAAATGTGGGTATATCTTTCCCCTCAGTATCTTTTCCAAGAGCTTCCTCACCACAGATGTCAGACTCACCGGCCTATAATTTTTTGGATTATCCCTACTTCCAAGGGAACAATATCGGCTAATCTCCAATTCTCTGGAAACTCACTTGTGGTCAAGGAGGATGTGAAAATATCTGCTAATGCCCAACTATTTCTTCCCATGCCTTTCATTGTAACTTTAGATAGATTCCATCAGGCCCTCAGGATTTACCTACCTTAATGCAATTTAGGATACCTAAAACATATTTAGGATACCTAATACATTGACATTTTCTCGAGTACTCTCGTAATCATCCCTGATCTCAACATCAGTCATGTCCTTCTGAGTGATTACCAACACAAAGTATTCATTGAGGATCTCTCCCACTTCCTGTGGCTCAACTTGTCTTCTTTAACCTTGAGTGGGCCTAGTCTTTTACTTCAAAACATTAATGTTTCATCCTCCCCATTGACGCTGACAGACCTGCTGAGTTTCTCGAGCAATATCTGTTCTTGTTTAAGAGATGACATTTTCCACATTAAAAAAAGGATTCTTTAATTGTGCTTGTCTGTATATCTTCTGTGTGAGAATGTGATCTGAGAACAAATGTTATTGGGTTTAAGTTTTCCATTTCAGCCGGATATCTGGTGTCGATTATCATCTATTCTCAAAGTTTGGGTCTGAACATTCAGTTAGTCTGACTAGGAAGCTTTGAGGTTAATTTTTAAGGTACATGGACATTCTCACTTTACTGTGTTATGAATCCAGATGGAGGGAGGCTGATTTGATTTGGTTCTGGATCTCAGTGTGGTGAATGTGTCCTCAGGGATGAGAGATAAACCGTGATCATATGGAATGACAGAGCAGGCTTAAAGTGCAAATAGGTTACTGGTGTCCCTCATGATTATGTGACATTCTGTCCTGTAAAAACAGCCAAATAATTTCTGCCACTCAGCCAAAAGTGAGCTTCAGCTACACTATTTAAAAATGTAGATTCGAACTGCAAAGTTCCATGAATAGAGTAAAACTTGTCTGTTTGTGGAGTCGTGGGATTTCTTTTTACCCAAAGTCATAAACGTCAGTGAAAATGTCAGCATGTGTGAGCAAGTTGAAAACAACTTTCAGAAAATGAATGCTACTCATCGTGCTATTTTCTGTTTAAGGCAATGTCTGCATTTTAAAGTATTTCTTAGTCGTCCAAAATATCTTTTAGAAAGAATTCAATAATACTGCCGTAATTTGTTGTTTTTTTCTCTCCATTTGATAGCAATAATCAGGAGAGGAACTGTCCCAGTGGAGACTTACACACCATATAAATGAGGGCTCATTCAGAGATCTCACAACAGAGTATTTTCAGAAGCTAACATTTCCAGATAAACAGAAATCACTTCTGAACACAGAAATGGGATATGCGCATTCAGTAATAATTCAGGTAGAACGTGTTTACTATCCAATTCTTGCGGTGTTTGGAGTCACTGGTGAGCCACTATCTCATATTACTGCTGTGAATCGGAGTTTATTGCGACTATACAATCGTACTTCTGTTATTCCATCTGAGTTTTGCATGGCCATGTCTTCTGATTTATCTTGTGGTATAATAAAGTGCCAAAACTCTGCTATTGTATTGCGTTAATGAAATTAATGAATTAAAAGTCTTTTGTATCCAACTTTTGTGAACTTCCTGGATTATTCCCTCCATTTGCTGTATTGAGATGAGATATTAGCTTAGAAAATGCATGAAATAATGATGTTCAGAAATGGCTTCATCTCGAGAAGCTAAGCTATTTCAAAGTTTGATTCACAAATTATAGCTTCAATGCCAAATATTGAGATAGCTCATCGTCTTTGTGTTGGATTGAGATAGCATGCCCAAAATAAACCGGTACATCAATGTATTTATAAGCTACGACTGTTCTGAAATGTTATATCCATTACCTAAAATTACTTCACAGATTGACCAATGAATGGAATTCTCTGCTATCCTCTCCAGATATTCCCCTCGATCTAACTGAGGATAACACTTGCCAACTGGCTGTGAAATTAAACACTTTTAAGTCTTTGGTTACCTCACTTTCAAGTGTGTCAATTGGAATGATGCACTGTTTTGTTTCTCAGTATGTCAGACATCATCGGATTGCACTGATGATCACTAATTGTAGAGTTCTGTCTTTTAACATTGTAAATGGATTTCAAAAGAGTTGCCTGCCATTGTGTAATACTTCCTGGAGAGGAATGCTGCCCAATTCTTTCAATTATTTCTATTAATGCAATGATTTATGGAAATATTAAATATAACAAAGTTCCAGTATTCTCTGAGTGAGATATTTTAGTGAATCATGTGAAAATTGTGCTAAGTTTACTCACTTTATTGTTTGATGTCCACATTGATGATAATTATCTTTAATATAATCACCTAAGAGTGTGCTTTTATTCAAACAATAAGTTTTGAATGCTTACTGTACCCAGAGGATTAGATGTGCCATTCTACATCCTCTAAAACTATTGGCTGAGGTATTGTCTGGAAACATTTTTATGTTTGTTTTCCTTTTTCTCTCTTCAAGCTAATATGTTGGTGATTATTATTCTGTCTCGAAGAAATTGTGGCCTCTCCAGATGTATTTCTTGCTACTTGATTGCAATGGCAGCAGCCGATCTCCTGGTCGTTATTGCTGAACCAATATTCTACAGGATTGCTCAGATGTATTTCTATGGTTCATTCCTGTTCATTACTCCGGTGTGTAGCTTTATTTATGCGCTCGTTTTCACATCAACAGAGATTTCCGTTTGGCTCACAGTTGCTTTCACCTTCGATCGGTTTATGGCCATATGTTGTGATAAATTGAAAGCAAAGTATTGTACAAAGAAAATGGCAGCTGTTGTAATAGGGACAGTGACTGTTTCGGGTTGTTTAGTATCTGTCGCCTGGTATTTCAGATATGAACCTCTGTACATGATTGATAATATTCCCTGGTATTGCATTACAAAAGCCAGCTTCATCACTTCGACTGCATGGTCTGGTTTTGTCATCTTTTATTTCATTTTCATTGTTTTTGTGCCATTCTTAATCATGTTACTCCTCAACCTTCTGACTGTCAGACGTATTTTAATAGCAAGTAAAGTCCGCAGGGCACTGCGTGGCCAGCTCAATGGAGAGAATGGCAAGGATCCAGAAATGGAGATGCGAAGGAAATCCATCATATTACTCTTCAGCATATCTGGCAGCTTTATAACGTTATGGGTGACCCAGCTTGTATTTTACATTTATCAGCGAATTGTAAAGGCATATTCTTACTCTGTCACAGATCCCCTTTATTACCTGGAATCCATCGCCAATATGGTTCAGCTTCTCAGTACCTGCAGCAACACATGTATATATGTCCTGACCCAGAATAAATTCCGAGAGCAGCTGAAGACTGCAGTTAAATACCCCTTTGACCTCATTATGAATTGGCAAAATTTCATGAAAGGCTAAGTTATTTAGGTGATCAAACTAAATTCATTTCATTACTACATTCCATTTGTGCCCTTCCCCTGTATAATATACTCTGGGTGGAAAGTAATGCAGCATAGACCCAACTGACATCTGTTTATGATATTCCCCATGCAGGTTATGCATATCTGTGAAAAACATAACTCAGTGTAAGACTTATTCAGCAGACCCGAATTGTAGGGAATACCCGCATTTCGCGCCAAATGTATGGCTCTGAAACATTCATCATGTCTTCAAATATGTTCCTGTATGGCACAAACAGAACTAAAGCAAAATTCTTTAGCAAAAACCTGACTGCAAGCCTGTTTATTGATATGGTACAGTTGAGACAAATATAAAGAAAGACAGTAATGGACAAAGTTTGGAGAACTGCTAAAGACCATTGTGCGTGTTAAGAGTACGTGATCATACACATAAATAAGTCACAGGTAAGCACATTTAATATAACCGTATGCTGTAATTGGCAAATACATTTATGATCATGTGAGAGATACAGGATGGCTAAGTCATAGATTATTAGGGAAACTGTCATTTCATTATTAAGTAAAGGTAAACCAATGATGAAATTTAGAGATATAAGTAAACACTGCTGACGATACCAAACCCACCGGTGAGATGTTTCTAACAAACAGATGTTTCTATCGGTTAAGAAAGCAGACCATCCTGTTCAGAAAGCTAATGAGGTTACGAAGATTGTGGAGAATGCGGAAATATTTCTAAAACAATTACACCAGAAATATCAGGTGATCAAAGTACTAAGGAAATGGGTCTGTATTATTGAGAAAGGCAAAGAACAGATAGCTGTCATGGTGCAACATTGTACAAATCTTATCTGTGTACAGAGCTGTTTTGGATTGTGGTACATCAGCTCAGTCAGGAACTCATGGAAAATAACACAACACAGGGAGCCCTCAAACAGGAACTGTGTGACGGTAGAGGAACGTTAAGAGAGTCAACTACAAAGAGCTGACAGAAAAGCAGGTTAATCTTTGCGTAGACTTCAGTTCCTGGAGTTAGATGAATTTGGGGAAATGCCGTATTAAAAGTTGGTCAGTTATAGAATGATTGTGAGATCTGTTCAGGAGAAAGCACGGATTTGAGATAACCAAGTGAAGGAGCTATTCGGGATGGTACCGGGGCAGCTGTCCAGCTGACAGCTCTGCCCTTGAATAGCTGCAGGTAAACATTTCAGTTGGTCTTGTTATTGAACACACAAATGACGATCTGCAGCATCACGTATTAAATAGGGAGTTGAGTTCTCACTGTCTTACACCAAGTATACAGAGGTTTTATGTGGAGAATTAGGATTTATTGAATTGGAAGATGATCCTTGTGATTGAGCAGGAAGTGAAGAGTATCCCGAAGTGGATACGATGGATATGACAGGCCTACACAGAGCAGCATGCCCTACTGGCAGCTGAACCCACCACCCTTGTTCACAAAGATCTTACACACGTCAAAACATTTGCATCCACACTTTCATCACTCAGCATCCAGAGTTGGATCCAATTGCAGGAATCAGTTAAATTCAACAATAGTTTGTTGACGCCCTGAGAGTACTTGCAAAATGGTTTTAGAATAATTCTCAGCTTACTCAGTCCCAAGGTGCCAATAATATCTTGGCAGAGAGCATGATGAGAAATTTAAATCATTGAATGAGTACTTTTCTTCAGTATTTATGAACGAGAGGGACCGTATTGTTGAAGAGGAGAGTGTGAAACGGACTGGTAAGCTAGAGGAGATACTTGTTAGGAAGGAAGATGTGTTGGACATTTTGAACAACTTGAGGATAGACAAGTCCCCTGGGCCTGATGGGATATATCCTCGGATTATGTGGGAAGCAAGAGAGGAAATTGCAGTACCGTTGGCAATGATCTTTTCGTCTTCACTGTCAACGGGGGTGGTACCAGGGGACTGGAGAGTGGCGAATGTTGTGCCCCTGTTCAAAAAAGGGAGTAGGGATAACCCCGGGAATTACAGGCCAGTTAGTCTTACTTCGGTGGTAGGCAAAGTAATGGAAAGGGTACTGAGGGATAGGATTTATGAGTATCTGGAAAGACACTGCTTGATTAGGGACAGCCAGCACAGATTTGTGAAGGGTAGGTCTTGCCTTACAAGTCTTATTGAATTCTTTGAGGAGGTGACCAAGCATGTGGATGAGGGTAGAGCAGTGGATGTAGTATACATGGATTTTTGTAAGGCATTTGATAAGGTTCCCCATGGTAGGCTTATGTGGAAAGTCAGGAGGCATGGGATAGAGGGAAATTTGGCCAATTGGATAGAAAACTGGCTAACCGGTCGAAGTCAGAGAGTGGTGGCAGATGGCAAATATTCAGCCTGGAGCCCAGTTACAAGTGGAGTTACGCAGGGATCTGTTCTGGGTCCTCTGCTATTTGTAATTTTTATTAATGACTTAGATGAGGGAGTCGAAGAGTGGGTCAGTAAATTTGCAGATGATACGAAGATTGGTGGAGTTGTGGATAGTGAGGAGGGCTGCAAAGAGACTTAGATATGATGCAGAGCTGGGCTGAGGAGTGGCAGATGGAGTTCAACCCTGCCAAGTGTAAGGTTGTCCATTTTGGAAAGACAAATAAGAATGCAGAATACAGGGTTAACGGTAGGGTTCTTAGTGAGGTGGAGGAACAGAGGGATCTTGGGGTCTATGTTCATAGATCTTTGAAAGTTGCCACTCAGGTGGATAGAGCTTGTAAGAAGGCCTATGGTGTATTAGCGTTCATTAGCAGAGGGATTGAATTCAAGAATCGTGAAGTGATGTTGCAACTGTACAGGACTTTGGTTAGGCCACATTTGGAGTACTGTGTGCAGTTCTGGTCGCCTCGCTTTAGGAAAGATGTGGAAGGTTTGGAGAGGGTGCAGAGAAGCTTTACCAGGATGTTGACTGGAATGGAGAATAGGTCGTACGAGGATAGGTTGAGAGTGCTAGGCCTTTTCTCGTTGGAACGGCGAAGGATGAGGGGTGACTTGATAGAGGTTTATAAGATGATCAGAGGAATAGATAGAGTAGACAGTCAGAAACTTTTTCCCCGGGTGCAACAGAGTGTTACAAGGGGACATAAATTTAAGGTGAAGGGTGGAAGGTATAGGGGAGATGTCAGGGGTGGGTTCTTTACCCAGAGAGTGGTGGGGGCATGGAATGCGCTGCCTGTGGGAGTGCTAGAGTCAGAATCTTTGGTGACCTTTAAGCGGCAATTGGATAGGTACATGGATGGGTGCTTAAGCTAGGACAAATGTTCGGCACAACATCGTGGGCCGAAGGGCCTGTTCTGTGCTGTATTGTTCTATGTTCTATGTTCTATAGAATCCCTACAGGCCACTTGGCCATCAAGTCGACACCAACCCACTGAACATCCCAGCCAGACCCACCACCCCGATCTATCTTAGTAACCTTGCATTTCTCATGGCTAATCCACCTAGCCTGCATTTTCCTGGACACTCTGGGCTATTTAACATGGCCAATCAATCAAACATCTTTGAACTGTGGAGGGAAACCAGAGCACCTTGAATAAACCCATGCAGACACGGGGAGAATGTGCTAACTCCATACAGGGAGTCTCCTGAGGTTGGAATTGAAACCAGTTTCCTGGCGCTGTGAGGCAGCAGAGCTAACCATTGATCTACCCCGCTACCCCACATTGAGGTTAACTCCATGCTTAAGTTAGCCCTAGGTGTACCTAGTCATGCTGCTGAACATGGACAGAGTGGAAGGTGACTCCAGTCAGGCAGAAGAGACAGTCAGGGGAGGATATAAGTTACAGCTAAACAAATAGCAATGTTGCATCAGATAGTATCCATCAGCTAATGTCTGATTCCCTCAGAGTATTTTCCACTGCACTAACTCGGTAACTCCCCGCTGGAATTCAGCTCTTGAATCCAGGTTTGACCCAAGGCTGTACTGAGATCAGGAGCTGGGTGATCCTGGCAAAACCCAAACTGGGGGTCACTGAGCAGGTGCTGTTTGATAGCACGGTTGATGACCCCTTCCATCACTTTACTGATGATAGAGATTAGATTGATTGGACAGAAATTGGCTGGGTTGAATGTGTCCTGCTCTTTGTTTACAGGACATACCTGGGCCATTTTCCACATTGTCGGATAGATGCCAGTGTTGGAACTGTACCAGAAGAGCTTGGTGAGGGGCGTGGCACACAAGTCTTCAATACTATTGCTGGAATGTTATCAGAGCCCACTACCTGTGCAGTATCCAGTGCCTCCAGCAGTTTCTTGATATCACGTGGAGTGAATCAAATTGGCTGGGGACTGGTATCAGTGATGCTGGGGAACACTGGAGTAGCCCAAGATGGATCAATCACTCAACACTTCTGACTGAAGATTGCTGCGAATGCTTTGTGCTGATGTGCTGGGCTCCTCCATCATGGACGGTGGGGATATTTGTGGTGCCTTCACCTCCTGTGAGTTGTTTAATTGTCCACCCCATTACGACTGGATGTGGAAGGACTGCAGAGCTTAGATCTGATCCCTTGGTTGTGGGATCACTTAGCTCTGTCTGTGCCATTTAGCATGCTAGTAATCCTGTTTGGTAGCTTCACAAGTTTGTCACCTCATTTTTAGTAATGCTAGATGCTGCTCCTGGCATGCCCTCCTGCACTCTCCATTAAACCAGGGTTGATCCCTTGGCTTGATGCTAATGGTTGAGTGGGGGATATGCCAGGCCATGAGGTTACAGATTGTGTTGGAGTACAGGCCTGCTGCTGTTGATGGCCCACAGTGCCTCATGGATGCCCGGGCTTGAGCTACTAGATCAGTTCAAAGTCTGTTGCATTTAGCGCGGTGATAGTGCCACATAACACGATGAAGGTCATTCTCAATGTGAAGGGGGGACTCCATCTCCACAAGGTCAGTGCAGTGGTCACTTTTACCTGGACAGTCATGGACAGATGCTTCTGCAGATTAATAAAGATGAGTCAAGTATGTTCTTTTTCCCCCCTTGTTGGTTCCTTCACCACCTGTCACAGACCAGTCCAACAGTGAAATCCTTTAGGACCCGACCAGCTCAATCAGTAATGTTGCTGCCGAGCCACTCTTTGGTGGTGGACATTGAAATCCCCCAGGCAGAGTACGTTTTACACCCTTGCCACCTTCAGGGCTTCATCCAAGTGTTGTTCAACATGGAGGAGTACTGATTCATCAGCCGAAGGAGGAGGGTACGTGGTAAACAGTAAGGGATTTCCTTGCCCATGTGCTGGGTCTGTCCTACCAGTCAAGAGGTGGTAATGGTGGTGTCTGGGGTGTTATGTGTAAGGTCTGATTCCATAAAAATGACCTTGTAAGGCTGTTACTTGACTGGTCTGTGAGACAGCTCTCCCAATTTCAGCACTGGCCCCCATGGTCGATAGGGCTGTTTGTGGTGTTGCTGTTGTCTTTTCTGTTTCCAAGGTCGATGCCAGGTGGTCTGTCCAGTTTCATTTCTTTGCTGTTTTCTTCTCGCGATTGATACAACTGAGTGCCTTGCTGGGGCATTTCAGAGGGCAGCTGAGAGTTAACCACATTGCTGTGGCTCTGGAGTCACATGTAGGCCAGACCAGGTAAGGATGGCAGATTTCCTTCCCTGAAGGGCATTACTGAACCAGATGGGTTTTTCCGACAATTGACAATGGTTTCATGGTCATCGATTGACCCTTAATTCCAGATTTTTTTTATTGAATTCAAATTCCACCATCTGTGGCAGGATTCATACCCAGGTCCCCAGAACATTATACTGGGTTTCTGGATTAATAGTCGAGTGATAATACCACGAGGCCATCACCTCCCCATAGCCTTGATTAGTCAGGGCATAGAGCTTCAGAGCAGGGAGGTTATGTCAGAATCATAGAAAGCCTTGGCGGGGCCACAGCTAGAGTATTGTGTGCGGTTCTGGAATCCATATTATAGGAATGATATGAAAGCACAGGAGAGGGTGCATGGAAGGTTTTACAGGATATGCTGAAGAACGGTCACTGGACTCAAAATGTTAACTCAGCTTTCTGTCCACAGATGCTGCCAGAGCTGCTGGGATTTTCCAGCAACTTCTATATTTGTTTTGCAGGATTATAGAATCTCTACAGTGTGGAAACAGGCTTTATGGCCCAACAATTCCACACCGACCCTCTGAAGAGTATCCCACCCAGACCCATTCCCCTACCCTACGACTTGACATTACCCCTGACTAATGCATCCAGCCTACACATGACTAGACACTATGGGCAATTTAGCATGGCCAATTCACCTAACCTGCACTATTGGACTGTGGGAAGAAACCCATGCGGACACAGGAAGAATGAGCAAACTCTACACAGACAGTCACCTCAGGCTTGAATTGAACCCAGGTCCCTGGCGCTGTGAGGCAGTAGTGCTAACCACTGAGCCACATTTCTGCCCCAAAGCCATTGGCACTCATAAGGATGTTACCGAGACTGGAGGGTTTGAGCTATAAGGAGGGACTGGATAGACAGACTCACACTAATTCTTCCTTGGAGTGTCAGAGGCTGATGGTGGACTTTATAGAGGTTTATAAAATCATAAGGGGCATGGACAGGTTGAAGAGGTGAAGTCATTGTTCCCGGGGGTAGGGGACTCCAAACCGAGAAAGCATAGTTTGAAGGTAAGAGGACAAGATTTGAAGATTTAAATTTGAAAGAGCGGCAACTGTTTCACATGGAGGGGTGGTGTATGTTTGAAATGAGCTGGCAGAGGAAGTAGTCCAAAGATGTGCAGGTTGGTTGAATTGGCCATGCTAAATTGCCCATAGTGCCTAGTGATGTGTAGGCTAGGTGCATTATTCAGAGGTAAAGACACATAATAGGGAGTGGAATGGGTCTGGGTGGAATACTCTTCAGGGGTAGGTGTGGACCTGTTGGGCCATATAACCTGTTTCCACACTGTAGGGATTCTATAATCCTGGTAAACCAATACAGAGGAAAAGGCTGGTGCTATTACAACATTTAAAACTCATTTGGATGGGTCCATGAATAGGAGGGGTTGAGAGGGATGTGAGCCAACTGCTGGCAACTGCTGGATGAGGTCGGAATGGGATGTCTAGTTAGCATGGACGGGTTGGACCGAAGGGTCTGTTTCTGTGCTTTATGACTGTTGACTCAATGATTTCTCCAATCCATCACTCACAGGGATTGTCCTATTATTGGGTCACTCAAGCTGCAAAGCTTCTCTTTGGTGTTTTCCTCTGAGGTCTCAGAACTGAAACATTCTAATTAGTGACTTAATATCTCTGTGGGAATATATGTTCCCAACCAAAACTGAAATAGCAATGATACAACTTGAAAATTCCCCTGGGAATCTGAAACAGTATAACACCATGTCCCTGAATACAGCAATACCGTGTTTAATTCAGAGGTTTTGGCTACAACACCCAGGAACAGATCCTTCATATGCAAAATGCTGGAGTTGTTCACCATTGTTGACAAAGTATATTACATCACAATTGCTGCTATCGGTGTCCCTGGTAAGGCATTTTTAAAATTTGTTAATGGAATGAGAGCCAGCATTTATTTCCCATCCCTATTTGCCCAGAGAGCAGTTTCAGAGTCAACCACATTGCTGTGGGTCTGGAGTCACCTGTCAGTCAGACCAGGTAAGGATGGGAGTTGCTTTGTTTCAAGGGCATCAGTGAAGCCGATGGGTTTTTCCAAAAATCAATTCATGGTCATCATTAAACGTTTAATTCTAGAGTTCTTTTCATTGAATTCAAATTCAACCGTAAGCACTGCAGGATTCAATGCCAGCTCCCCATTACCGGGCTCTCTGGATTACTCGTCCTGTGGTAATACCTGATGAGGGGCTTTCGCCTGAAACGTCGATTTTCCTGCTCCTCAGATGCTGCCTGACCTGCTGTGCTTTTCCAGCACTACTCTAATCTAGACTCTGGTTTCCAGCATCTGCAGTCCCTGTTTTTACCTGTGGTAATGCTGCTTGTCCATTGCTTCCCTTCAGTGTAACTTTGGGCGTTGCATGAATCTGTGCTGTGGAGTACCATGCTTCGGAGGTTATATCTCACTGGAAGTATTTGCCACTGTAGAACTGGGTTAACTGTGGGTCAGTCAGCACTGCCTTCATTGGGGATGATCAGGAGTTTTATTAGTTTTGATTTGATCTGTTGTGGGTGGATCACACTGAGTTGATCACATGCTCGGACGTCTTTTTCTTGTTTAACAAATGTAATCCCCTGCAAAGTGGATTTGAGTTTTGAACAAGTATGGTTTTCTTTCAATGAATAGTTTCAAGGAAGGAGCACCGACATTTCCTCATCCCAGTGAGTTACACATCACCAGGACTGAGTCTTCAACAGCACAGATTAGATTGAAGTTGAGTAATTCCATTTCTCAAGAACATCTTCATAATCAATGGTTTGTAAATGCTGTCTTTAAGATTTGTCTAATATACCAAATGAATACGGGACATCGTTATTGATCACCCCACCTCTGCAACTAAATAAAATCTGACTGGCCAATTCCTCTCTATTACTCACACTCCCCCCACACGAGAAACCTTCAAGGCATGCTGTCTTAGCTCACTGTGTCAGAAGAGACATACAGAATGGAATAATACACCATTGTAGTTTTATCTCATCTTAGCAGAGATCAGGCTTGTAATTATGAAATAAATATTGCAGATTTTTATCACATGATGTCCTTTAATGTGCACAATTCTAATTTAACAAGTACCTTTGCAATTGATTAACAGTGCAGGAGTAAATTACAACAATGAAACTAATTCCCATCAACCTTCCTTCTGTTGTTGTTTCCTTCCATATGAGAGTTTCCAAATCCTGCTCGAATGCGATCTGCATTTTTTTGTTTCAGTGCTTTGTTGCTTCAAATATCAAACCTTCCCACACATTTATCGAAGCAACTTGTTTTAATAACTCCAAGTGTAAGCAAGGACAATATTCCCGCAACTTCCTGATGAAAGTAATTCCTCACGATTGCCGTATCTAATCTACAATTGTCCATTTCATGATTATCTCCAAGATCACATCCCTTTGTAAGGAAACTTAACTAAGCTATATTTACACAATCATTCTTGGAATGGCTTTAAAGAGCTTTGGTTGTTATTTGTCAATGAGCAATTTACATGGGAATCAGGAATGGGAGCAGATAATTCAGCTCCCAATGAAGGTATTATGCCTGAATCGTCAGTTCTCCTGCTCCTCAGATGCTGCCTGACCTGCTGTGCTTTTCCAGCACCACACTCTCAACTCTGATCTCCAGCATCTACAGTCCTCACTTGCTCCCCGGTTAGATTATCATACACCTCGATCAGACTCCCCCTCATTCTTATGAATTCCAGCCAGTACAAGCCCAAATTATTCAGCTGCTTCCATTAAGGCAGCCCTTTCATCCTGGGAATCAACCTGGTGAACCTCCTCTGACCTTCCTCCAGTACCTCACATCCCTCCTCCTTTAGTAAGACAACATCCAACCTCTTCAGTCTGTCCAGATCGTTATAATCGATCAGTGAGTATTTATTCCTTTATAATGATTTGCAGCTTCTCAAGTGTCAGAGTGCATGATTCTGCATTATGGTTTCAGAACTGTCCACAGTGTGCTGAGTGACTGATAATTAAGTTGCAGTTTCAATTTTATGCCAAACGTCACTGTTTTTATGAGTTTACTGTCCAAATTGACGGCAGCTTATGGTTTGCATTTTGCTCCATGTGTTCAGAAGCAGATTATGGCAGATGCTGGAAATGTGAAACAAACATGGACAGAAACACACAAAACGCATACACAGTTCAGAAGAAGTCGCAATTTTACCAATGTTTCTCTCTCCACAGATATTGTCAGACCTGCTGAGGTTCTCCAGCATTATCTGTGTTTGCTTCATACATTGACATGTAAATTTACTTGCAACCAAAACTGTGTCTTTGAAATTCATTACATATTTGGTCATGTTGCCATTTACTTCCTCGTTTGTAATTTCAATGTCTGAGGTTTTTTTTCATGAATTTATCCTTAGTTGCTGTCAACGCAAAGTTCATCACATGGTCAGTATCTCTCCAGAAGCTCAGACTGGTAGATCCCACTTGTAATTTCTTACCTCAGTTCCCTGAAACCCCCATTCCTGTAGGAAAGTGTAACTACCTGACCAGCTGTGTACATTTTCACAGGAGCAGTGTCCTGCTTCATCCCTGCTACCAATGAAATGATTGTAACTAACATACTATTTAAATAATCTTGTCACTTTAAGCTGAGATGTGATTGTGTGCGCCAGTACAGGTTGAACCCATTGAGGAAGAGCTAAAACATGACATTTTTTCTCCTACTTTGTCAATGTTGTCAATTCGTTCTTTGGTCCTGAATGAAAGTAATCTCAAATTTGCCTTGAAATCCCCCCTCACGTTCCCACCTTGATTCATGCTCACCTATTCCCAGCTTTCCTATTTCAGTTTCCATGGTAAGCTACTGACCAATATCTCCCATGAGCTGACTGGTTCTGCTGAAGCTCTGACTCAGTTTCCTCACCTCCCTTACTTCCTGCAAGGAGTCTATTTCGTTTGTCCTTTTTTTACATCTGAACAACACCAGCGTCTATTGTACAAACACCTGAGATCCCTTTCTTTATCATGTGAAAGAATTCTTCTTTCTGTCTTTTATTTTTAAAGGTGCACATTGTTAAACTGCTGAACAATCTACTGCTTCTTTTGGTTATCTTCATGTTCATTAATCATCCCGTTTATTTTGTACCATATTTCAGTTTCTCAATGGATATCCCTTACCATCCATGTGATCACACACCACTGTCCCATTTTCCAATCCCCAGCTTGAGGTCCCCTCATTGGTAGGTGTTTGGATATAATTACTTTTTATCGGAGGCCATTGTTCCAAAATTGAGATTATTTTTACATTCTGTTATTCTTCTCGACCATCCTTGAATTGTATGCTAAAACCTAATCATTGCCATCTCAATTCATATTGAATACTGTTTAACCTGCAATTTCTAAACTAATTTCCATACTTCCTCTTACAGTTAATGCACTGGCGATTGTGATCCTGTCCCTGGGGAAATGTGGGCTTTCCAGGTGCACGACTCATTACCTCGTGGCCATGGCAACAGCAGATCTGATGGTCATCATCACTGATGTTATATTGTATCAGCTGAATAATTACTTTTACCAGGGATCCTTCCTGCAGCGCACATTTGCCTGCATTATGATCAATTTCCTGCTTTTCCTGAGCTCTGACTCCTCTGTCTGGTTCACCGTTGCTTTTTCTGCTGATCGGTTTGTGGCCATTTGTTGCCAGAACCTGAAGCTGAGATATTGCACTGTGAAAACAGCTGCTGTGATTCTATCAACAACCTCCACTCTGTTCTTTGTAAAAAATGTTCCTATTTTCATTACACGGGAGCCTAAGATTGTGATTGACAATGTTCAGTGGTCTTGTCAAATGAAGCCCAGCTATTTTACTGAACCCAGGTGGATGGTTTATGACTGGCTTGATAAGGTGTTAACACCATTACTCCCATTTGTTTTAGTGTTGCTCTTCAATGCTCTGACAGTCCGATACGTTTTAGTGGCTAATCGGATCCGTAAAGGATTGAGGGGTCAGAACAAGGAAGAGAAGCGCAGTGACCCTGAGATGGACAGCAGAAGAAAGTCAATGATTTTACTGTTCACCATATCTAGTAGCTTCATACTTCTGTGGTCACCCTATGTAATCAATTTCTTATATTATCGAATTGCAGCAATTGATCCCAGATCTTACAACGACAGTTGGCACGTATTTGAAAGAATTGGATTTATGCTGCTGAGTTTGAGTTGCTGCACAAATGCATTTATTTATGGAGTAACTCAATCGAAGTTCAGGGGACAGTTCATTTACGCAGTAAAATACCCACTGATTTTAATCAGCAGAGTCTTTACTTTGAAAATGAATTGATGACAATCTCGAAGACAGTACCATACCCACCTGCTTTCATGGGGCAGTATTGAGGAGAAAGCTTCCATCGAATGGTTTGTGTGAACAATGTTTGTTTGAGTGAAAATATGAATAACAATATCGGCTTATTTTCCATTGGGCATTGTTTTCTTTTGGATTGCCATAATATTGAGACAAGATTTTTAATCTTCAACTGATGTTGGTTTAATATTAATTTGTTCAAAAAGGTATAACATTGCAGCATCCACAGAAATAAAGCAAGATTCCTAAAACATCAATAGGTAGTCTTGAATGAGGGAGATTGGATTCCATTAGTCTGTGTTGTATTGTAAACGAGTCCACTCACATTTTGTCAGCCTCATTTCAGTTTTATTTCACATTAACCTTTCCTCTCATATCCTTATTTCATTCACCTCAGAAATGATCTAATATGAACGCAAATGATGTTTCTTTTGGACAATTCAGATTCAAAGCAGCAATCTGGATCATGTTTATTTTATCTTCTCATTTAAGATGGTAGCCTTTCATTGAAAGATAAGTGTCCAATTCTGCCTACTTGGTGTTAGCAATGAAACAGGAGAGTCTTACTCAAGGAAACAACAAGAATGAGGAAGTACCTCTGCTCTTCACATTTAACATAATTTGAAAGTTTTCAAAGCACATGGCAAAAATATACTCCCCACTGTCACAAAGTCATCACATTCCAGTATTCAGGTACCTTGGAGAGAGTTTCATTCTGTATCACACATGCAGCTAACTGTCGACCTCAGTGTCTCATTCACTTTGTAGTCTTGAGAGTTGTTCACCTTTCCCTTGACTATTCACACAATTAATCTTGAATATTCTGAGCATCAAATGACCCTATCTGATTCATAACCAAAGACGTCTCATCTGGAATTTTCATATTAAAATACCCACAGTAGGATAACTCTGTTTCAAATTGTTCTAAATTAACTCCTTTCTGGAGAAGAATCTGTTACTCTGCATATAGCCTTCCTGTCTGCCCAAGAATTGTTGCAAATACTTCACCATCTATGTTTACATTTCAGAGGAAAATCTTTCTTCTTCAAAACTAAAAGACACCAAATGCACGTCAAGGAATGCCTTCATTGATCATAAAATGCTCACAATACAAACTATCTTTCAATATCCCACCAGTGTCACCCCAGTGAGGTAATTTCTGAGACACAATGGTATGAAATGATGGCTGCAGTAAGACTAACATATCACTTGTCACCCTTCATGCAGATGGACTTAAACTCATATCTCACTCGTTCAAAAACAGAACCCACAAGGACATTATATTCTAGGGTGTACGTTTGCTCGCTGAGCTGTAGGTTTGATATCCAGATGTTTCATTACCTGGCGAGGTAACATCATCTTTGGCGACCTCCAAGTGAAGCAAAACTTTTGTCTCCTGCTTTCTATTTATATCTTTCTCCTGGATGGGGTTCCTGGGGTTTGTGGTGATGTCATTTCCTGTTCGTTTTCTAAGGGGTTGATAGATGACACCTAGATCTATGTGTTTGTTTATGCCGTTGTGGTTGGAGTGCCAGGCCTCGAGGAATTCTCTGGCATGTCTTTGCTTAGCCTGTCTCAGGATAGATGTGTTGTCCAGTCGAAATGGTTTTTTTTTTCATTCGTGTGTAGGGCTACGAGGGAGAGAAGGTCATGTCTTTTTGTGGCTAGCTGGTGTTCATGTTCCTGGTGTCTAACTTTCTTCCTGTTTGTCCTACGTAGTGTTTGTGGCAGTCCTTGCATGGAATTTTGTAGATGATGTTGGTTTTGTCCATGGGTTGTACTGGATCGTTTAAGTTTGTTAGTTTTTGTTTGAGAGTGTTGGTGGGTTTGTGTGCTACTAGGTTTCCAAGGGGTCTTAGTCATCTGGCTGTCATTTCTGAAAATTGTTTGATGGATGGTAAGGTGGTTAGAGTTTCTGGCTGTGTTTGGTCTGCTTGTCGTGGTTTGTTCTTGAGGAATCTGCGCACTGTATTTTTTTTTGAGTATCTGTTCTTCTTGAATACGTTGTATAGGTGGTTCTCCTCTGTTTTCCAAAGTTTGTCTGTGCTGCAGTGTGTGGTGGCTCGTTAGAATAGTGTTCTGACACAGCTTTGTTTGTGTGTGTTGGGACGGTTGCCGGTGTAGTTAAGTATTTGGTCAGTGTTTGTCGGTTTTCTGTATACGCAGGTTTGTAGTTCTCCATTGTCCTTTCTTTCGACTGTGATGAAGTGCCTGTGCCTGAAACGTCGAATCTCCTGTTCCCTGGATGCTGCCTGACCTGCTGTGCTGTTCCAGCAATAAAGTTTCAACTTTGATCTCCAGCATCTGCAGACCTCACTTTCTCCTCGGAGATTTCAACCTACTGCGAATCCTCTTACAAGGATGCCTTCCTTGAAGAAGCTCTCTGCCTCTCTCTACAAAGATTTCAGTGAGTCCCTCTCTCACTGCACACCCCAGGTCATCTCCTCTGCACAGAAGCTCTTCAGCCACATTCTGAAGCAGACTCGTTACCACAGCCATATCTCCTTTCTCAGCACCTGCCTACGGAACCGACTGATCCCCCATGGACTCCAGATCACCTTCCGACCAACACAATTTGGACCCAACCAGGACTACCAGTACCTGCAACAAATCCGCAGCCTCCAGCAACGGACCTCCCTCCGGATCCTCCACTCGATTCCTGAAGAAGGGCCTGTGCCCGAAACGTCGAATCTCCTGTTCCCTGGATGCTGCCTGACCTGCTGTGCTGTTCCAGCAATAAAGTTTCAACTTTGATCTCCAGCATCTGCAGACCTCACTTTCTCTTCGACTGTGATGACCAGGAATGCGAGTTTGTTGTCGGTTTCTTCCTCCTTGGTGAACCTTATGCCTTTGAGGGAGTTGTTGATGATGTTAAATGTCTCTTCTATCTTGTTTCGTTTTGTGATGACAAAGGTGTCATCTATCAGGATTCATAGCAGAAGCGGTAATGCAAAGACTAGAACAAACAGCCCTACCAACCATCAAACCAAAAATCTGGGTCCGCTGCTTAACTTCACCAGCAACCATCTCAACACACTCAAACAAAGCTGTATCAGAACACTATTCCAAAGAGCCACCACACACTGCAGCACAGACGAACTTCAGAAAACAGAGGAGAACCACCTATACAACGTACTCAAGAAGAACAGATACTCAAAAAATACAGTGTGCAGATTCCTCAAGAACAAACCATGACAAGCAGACCAAACACAGCCAGAAACTCTAACCACCTTACCATACATCAAAGAAGTCTCAGAAATGACAGCCAGACTACTAAGTCCCCTCGGAATCCTAGTAGCACACAAACGCACCAACACTCTCAAACAAAAACTAACAAACTTAAACGACTCAGTACAACCCATGGACAAAACCAACGTCATCTACAAAATTCCATGCAAGGACTGCCACAAACACTATGTAGGACAAACAGGAAGAAAGGTAGCCACCAGGATACATGAACACCACTAGCCACAAAAAGACATGACCCTCTCTCCCTCGTAGCCCTACACACGAATGAAAAAAAAAACACCATTTCGACTGGACAACACATCTGTCCTGAGACAGGCTAAGCAAAGACATGCCAGAGAATTCCTCGAGGCCTGGCACTCCAACCACCACAGCATAAACAAACACATAGATCTAGGTGTCATCTATCAACCCCTCAGAAAATGAACAGGAAATGACATCACCACAAACCCCAGGAACCCCATCCAGGAGAAAGATATAAATAGAAAGCAGGAGACAACAGCTTCGCTTCACTTGGAGGTCACAACTGATGATGTTACCTAGCCAGGTAATGAAAGTCTGGATATCAAACCTGGAGCTCAGCAAGCAAACCTACACCCTAAACCTCAAACTGAGCTACAAACCTTCACAAACCTTGCATATTATATTCTAGCAACATAAATGGCACCCCTCATGTCATGTGCATAAGTTTCTATTTTGCTGCGCTCATGATTTATTTTCGAAACTTCCACATTCTGTATATTTTGATAAATGATTTCCTGATTTTCTGTTGGGTTTAGTGGCTGGTATTTGCTGAGTAAATTGTTTTACACATGTCACGTTTTGAATGTCCATTAAGCTCTCTCCACGTCTGTCTGGCCAAAAATGCAGAATGAAAAGTGACATTATTTGGATGTGAGCATAATAGATACAGTTAGTAAGTTTGCAGATGACACCAAAATTGGAGGTGTAGTGGACAGCGAAGAGTGTTACCTCAGATTACAACAGGATCTGGACCAGATGGGCCATTGGGCTGAGAAGTGGCAGATGGAGCTTAATTCAGATAAATGCAAGGTGCTACATTTTGGGAAAGCAAATCTTAGCAGGACTTATACAGTTAATGGTAAGGTCCTAGGGAGTGTTGCTGAACAAAGAGACCTTGGAGTGCAGGTTCATAGCTCCTTGAAAGTGGAGTCGCAGGTAGATAGGATAGTGAAGAAGGCATATGTGAATACGATAGTGAAGAAGATAGTGAAGTATGCTTTCCTTTATTGGTCAGAGTATTAAGCACAGGAGTTGGGAGGTCATGTTGCGGCTGTACAGGACATTGGCTAGGCCACTGTTGGAATATTGCCTGCAATTCTGGTCTCCTTCCTATCGGAAAGATGTTGTGAAACCTGAAAGGGTTCAGAAAAGATTTACAAAGATGTTGCCAGGTTGTAGGATTTGAGCTCTCGGGAGAGGCTGAACTGGCTAGGGCTGTTTTCCCTGGAGTGTCGGAGGCTGAGTGGTGACCTTATAGTGGTTTACAAAATTATGAGGGGCATGGGTAGGATAAATAGACAAAGTCTTTTCCCTGGGGTTGGGGAGTCCAGACCTAGAGGAGATAGGTTTAGGGTGAGAGGGGGAAGGTATAGAAGAGATCTAAGGGGCATTTTATTCACGCAGAGGATTGTACATGTATGGAATGAGCTGCCAGAGGATGTGGTGGAGGCTGGTACAATTTCAACATTCAAAAGGCATTTGGATGGGTATATGAATAGGAAGGGTTTGGAGGGATATGGGCCGGGTGCTGCCAGGTGGGACTAGATTGGGTTGGGATATCTGGTCTGTTTCCGTGCTATATGTCCCTATGACCCCATGACTCTATGACATTATTAGATATTGTGTAATGACTGTCGATTTTAGTAAAATCGCATTTGGTTCACCATTGCAGCTTGAGGAAAAATAAATAAAAATTTATTCTGACTGACATGTGACTCCAGACCGAAAGGACTGGCCTATGATCAATTACTGATGGGCAATAAATGTTGGTCTAAGAGGCAGCACCCATTTCCAATCAACTATTTTATTTTAAGGAAAGCATCATTTTAAGGTATCTGACTGTCATCTTCTGCATTTGAAGAAAGATTTTGAATTTAAACTGATGACTGTGGTCTCTCATTTCAGATATTATTAAATAATGTTTGAAAACAATAAAATTGTCTTTAGTCAGTTTCTCTATTCTCACTCACAAAGTTAATGACTCAGCCTCTCTTGATTACAAGGCTCCAGGGCTGATCTTTTCTGTTTTTGCGACTCAATAGGAACAGTACCTTCCAGAACTGAACCATTGATCCCTCTCCATCCTGTCGCCAGTCATTGAAAGCTGAAATTCATATTGATAGTTTTGCTACTTTAAACTTGACTGTTCCTAGACATTCTGGACAGTATTGAGAATGCGAGGACTGCAAATGCTGGAGATCAGAGTCGAAAAGTGTGGTGCTGGAAAAGCACAGCCAGTCAGGCAGAATCCGAAGAGGAGGAGAGTCAACGTTTCGAGCATGACCTCTTCATCAGGAATGAGAGGTTAGCCCAAGGGGGTTGAGAGATAAATGGGAGGGGGTGGGGCTGGGGGAAGGTAACTGGGAATGCAATATGTAGGTAAAGGTGGGGTGTGATGGTGATAGGTTGGAGTGGAGGGTGGAGCGTATAGGTGGGAAGGCAGTTGGACAGGTAGGACAGTTCATGAGGGCAGTGCCGAGTTGGAGGGCTGGATCTGTGATAAAGTGAGGGGAGGGGAAATGAGGAAACTGGTGAGATCCACATTGATCCCGTGTGATTGGAAGGTCCCAATATGGAAGATAAGGTGTTTGTCCTTCACGCGTCGAGTGGCTGGAGGTTGGCGGTGGAAGAGACCCAGGACTTGCATGTCCTTGTCTGAGTGGGAGGGGGAGTTAAAGTGTTTGGCCAACGGGTGATGGGCTTATTTAGTGTGCGTGTCCCAGAGATGTTCCACAAGTTGGCGCCCTGTCTCCCCTGTGAGAGGAGACCACGTCGAGAGCAATGGACACAGTGGATGAGGAGAGTGGAAGTACAGGATGTGGAAGAATTATTTGGGGCCTTGGATAGAGGTGAGGGAGAGGTGTGACACAGATTTTGCACCTCTTGTGGTGGCAAGGGAAGGTGCAATGAATGGAAAGAGTGATGGTAGGGGGGGCGTGAAACTAACAAGGGAGTAGTGAGGGAATGGTCTCTGCAGAATGCAAATAGGTGTGGGGAGAGAAACATCTCCCTGGTGGTGGGGTCTGTTTGTAGGTGGCAGAAATGGCTGAGGATGATGCGTTGTATCTGATGGTTGGTGGGGTGGACTGAGGACCGGGGCATTCCATCCATGTTGTGACTGGAGGGGTGGGGTTCAAGGGCAAAGGTGTGGAAAGTGGAGGAGATGCACTGGAGGGCATTGCCGACCACTTGGAAGGGAAATTGCGGTCTTTGAAGAAGGAGACTAACTGGAATGTTCTATAGTGGAATTGGTCCTCCTGGGAACAGATGCATTGGAGGCGGAGGATTTGGGAATAAGGGATAATATTTTGAAAGGAGGCAGGATGGGAGGAGGTGTAGTCCAGGTAGCTGTGAGAGTGGGTTTGAAGTAGACGTCTGTGTTGAGTTAGTCGCCAGAATATTTTTTATATTCGTTTATGGAATGAGGACATCGCTGGCTAGGCCAGCATTTATTGCCCATCCCTAATTGCTCAGAGGGCAGTTCAAAGCCAGCCACATTGCTGTGGGTCTAGCGTCACCTGGAGGCCAGACCGGGTAAAGATGGCAGTTTCCTTCCTTGAAGGACATTAGAGAACCAAGTGGGGTTTTCCAACAATCGACAATGGATTCATGGTCATTATTAAACTCTTAATTCCAGATTTTTGTTGAATTCAAATTCCACCATCTGCCTTGGCAGGATTCACACCGGGCTCCCCTGAACATGGCCTGGGTCTGTGGATTAACATTCCTGCGATAATCCCAGGAGGCCATCACCTCCCTATACAAGGCTATCACCTCCCCATGGAAATGGAGATGGAGAAGTCCAGGAAGTAAAGGGAGGTGTCTGAGATGATCTAGGTGAATGTGAGGTCAAGGTGGAGGATGTTCGTGAAGTTAATGAACTGTTCCATCTCCTTGTGGGAACATGAGGTGTCGCCGATACAGGCATCAATGTAACATTAGGAAAAGGTAAGGAATGGTGCCAGTGTAACTGTGGAAGATGGACTGTTACACATAACCAACAAAGAGGTAGGCATAGCTGGGGCCCAATGTGGGTGCCCATGGCTACCTCTTTGGTCTGGAGGAAGTGGGAGGATTGGAAGGAGAAATTGTTGAAGGGCTCATGTGCAAAACGTCAACTCTCCTGCTCCTCAGTTGTTGCCTGACTGGCTGTGCTTCTCCAGCACCATACTTTTTGATTCTGGACAATATGTCATATTCCATCACCATCAAACACAATTAAGAAAGAACACAACTAAATTTAAACTGTATTGGGATCTTTGACTCGGTTAAGATGACTTCAGCTTTATCCCAGATGAGATGCTGAGAGACTGGTTGGCATGTGGGATTAATGATGTAAACATGCAAAAGCACCTTCCAGATGAAGGCCAATTGGATCTTCAAACAGGGCACTACAACTGACATTAATGATTGGGAAATGTGACAAGTGGAGGAAAGGAGTTGTAGGGTATTCTGGAAGTGGATACCCTCGCCAATTCGACTGAACTTGCAGAACACCACTTGTGTGAAGGCAATTGCATAGCCACACTCGGGGCATGTTCTGAACAGAGGGACTCAAGGTCAGCCCACAGCAAAACGCCAAAACAAAGTCAAGCCTTAGCCAAATGATTAATATTTTCTTCAGGACCTTGGCTGGCAAGTCATTGTAGTTGTTGTTGGTATGTGGACTTGAGAAAGTAAAGGAGCCCTACTACACCTAAATTGAGTAAGAGGTCTCATAGGCCTCGTAGACTAGTATCTAGTAGAGCGCACACCCTGCACAGTCCACCTATTTATGAATTGGAACAGTTAAATTGCTTAGCAATATCCACATCAAGTGGAGTTGCAGGTGAACAGGATAATGAGAAAGGTTAGTGGTATGTTTGCCTTTATTGGTCAGAACTTGAGTATCAGAGTTGGGAGGCCATGTTGGAGCTGTACAGTACATTGGTTAAACCACTTTTGGAATAATGCGTTCAATTATGGCCTCCCTGTGATACAAAAGAACGTAACATGGTTCAGTCAAAGATTTCCAGCCTTTTGGAAATCTTTTTGTTTCCAGGGTTGGAGGATTTAAGCTATAGGGAGAGGCTGAATAGGTTGGGGCTGTTTGAGAACATAGAACATAGAACAATATAGCACAGAACAGGCCCTTCGGCCCTCGATGTTGCGCCGACCTGTGAACTATTCTCAGCTCGTCCCCCGACACTATCCCAAAATCATCCATGTGCTGATCTAAGGATTGTTTAAATCTCCCTAATGTGGCTGAGTTAACTACATTGGCAGGCCTTTTCACTCTCTGAGTGAAGAATCTGCCTCTGACATCTGTCTTAAATCTATCACTGCTTAATTTGTAGCTATGCCCTCGTACAATCTGACGTCATCATCCAAGGAAAAAGACTTACACTGTCTACCCTGTCTAATCCTCTGATCATCTTGTATGTCTCTATCAAATCCCCTCTTAGCCTTCTACTCTCCAATGAGAACAGACCCAAGTCTCTCAACCTTTCCTCATAAGACCTTCCCTCCAAACCAGGCAACATCCTGGTAAATCCCCTCTGCACCTTTTCCAATGCTTCCACAACCTTCCTGTAATGGGGCGAACAGAACTGTACACAATATTAACGTTTTGTATGGTTGCATCAATCCCTCTACCAATGAAACGTAACACAACGTATGCCTTCTTAACACCACTATCAACCTGGGTGGCAACCTTCAGGGATCTATGTATATGGACTCCAAGATCCCTCTGCACATCCACACTGCCAAGAATGTGTCACTCCTACTCCCATGTGGTGGAATGCACTCCCATGTGCATTACTGTCAACCACTATTCACCTAAAGGGCAGGTCAGAGTCAGCCACACATTGCTGTGGGTCTGGAGTCACATGGAGCCAAGACCAAGTGTAAAAGGCAGTTTGCCTTCCCTGAGGAACATTCATGACCCAGATGGACATTCCAGTCAATTCAGAGTTGTCATCTGGTTAGTTTTTTTATTGCAGTGTTTTTATTTTCAATTTACATTTCACCATCTGCCGTGTTGACATTTGGATGATTATCTTGGAGTTCCAGTGAAGGTAGCACAATGTCTAGTCCACCACCTCCCTCAATCTTCGAAGAGAGGCAGTTTGTCTGAATAAGGAAAGGTTTTACTGGGAGAAAGAAGAACTGGACAAGAGAATCCAAACTTTTGGGCAAATCCTATTTTTGTTTGTGTCTGTTATTAGTTTGAAACGTACAGTTAAAGACGGGAGATTCCCACACTTAAGGAAGATTTGACAAGATCTACCCGGGGGGTAAAACTGGAATTGGTCTTATTTCCTTAAAGGAACAGCTCCTCTAAAACAGTGCCTGATGGATCCCTTCTGTTTGGAGAAGATGAATCTTGTCAACTGAGTGCAATTTATTGTAAACTTTAATCTTGAAATGAGCGTAATTTTTTTTTAATGGTGAAAACAAATGTAAATATAACTTCATTTGAGAAAAATAACCAATTAAATGGAGCATATCAAAGCCAGCAGCATGAGAAATGTGTCACAGCTGCAACCTGTGAGCTTGAGGCTGGAATACAGACACCATGTCCCATCGGGTCGGGGAATGTTCACTGGATAATTTGCATCAGGAGGCTGTCACACCTTCGAGGGTGAGATTGTCTGATTCGGTCAGTGTCCAGAGACTGGAGAGTGTGATATTGAGTGACGTCTGGATGGGGGACTCAGAGAGCAGGAATTCAGGAGCATCATCCTTGGCAAGAGTGATTTGACCTTGACGCCAGAAGGTCATTCAAGTGGAAGAAACCAGAAACAATGCAATGGTAGTAGGGGGTGATATAGTCACAGGAACCTTTCTACAACAAAGAACGTGACTCCAGGAGGCTGTGTTCCCTTCCCATGCTGGGTTTCAGGATGTATGGTCAGGACTGAAGACAAGTTTGCAATGAGATGGGCATCTTACTGATCTGTGGAGATACAGACAACATATGCCAGGCAGGAAGCAAGGTCCTGCCTCATCATTGTCAAGACCTCAGAGTCTAATTAAGAAGCTGACCCTCAGATATCTGGATTAATATCTATACCAAGTGTTCATTGGCATTGGGCCAATCAGATGAGGGAGTGACATTGAGACTCAAAGACTGGTGTGGGAGAAATGGGTCTGAGTTCTCTCATCACAGATGCTGCCAGACCTGCTGAGGTTATATTTCAGATTTACAGGAACAGAACTTTTCTCTCTTTATGCATTTTCTGTTTTGTTTTAACTCAATGCGTCATTTGTAATATCTAAGAGCCAAGATGTTTGCTAATTCCCCCTTCAGCACATCTTAAAAGACCAATGTACATGACCCTGTTCACACTTAAAACTCCCCACTTCGGTCGATGGTGCCCCTGTTTAATCTTTCCTGCCAAACTCCGTTACTGCAGCCTTCAGCCTGTTAAATTCCCTCCAACACTTTCTGCTATCTCCTGGTAATATTATTCTGACCCTATCTGTGCACCGAAGCAGTTGACCGATATCATCCTGATTATCTGCACCAAATCAACACTTGGCATCAAAGCATATTTTGATTTTATTTGTATATTTGAATATCATTTGTACACAGCAAAAAAAATGAGAATGAAATACCATAACCTTGCATTAAAAAACCCTTCTGCTACCTGCAAGTTGCAGTAATTTATAATCACTCAGCATTGTTCTGTCCTAACACATTACTTCCCCACGGCAAAGCTGAACCATTGATTAAAATTACTTTAGTTTTCATCCAGCTTCTTCTGCAACAATTTGTGAAACACATTGCACGGCTTTGCCTTCATTAATCAACAATTCTTTTTAATCCGAAACAGTTGTTTGATTTTTAATCCACACTGACTCCCCTTAAACAGATCTGTCCTCGCCAGTTGGATTTGTGTTGATCTGCTCCTGGTTATCCCCAGTGTACACAGCACTGGTGCCAAACTGAGCCACCTGTAGTGTTAGAAATGTACTCTCATGGTACTTGAGAGAAGCATATCACATTTTCAAGTTTCCCTGGAGGGGCAGAAGTATGGGGTTATGGTGTGGGTTGTCATGTTATGAAACAGAAAATTAAATGTGACACGGAGTTAGTGACAGAAAAGCTGCTGACCTCATCAGCTTGACCCTGTTCTCTTGTTCTTCCTTCTTCAATCCATGGATTTTCCAGGTTCGAATACAGATTTCCTGGATCTCTGTGACTGGCCTGGAACAGTGTGCTGAATGGACTCCTGCTAGTCACAAGAGGAGCTTTTCCCACTGTACTGCTACCATGGGTTGAATGCTGCATACTGAGGTCCCACAGGCCCACTCTCCTCCTCACTGACTGAAGTCACTCACTAGAAACAGGTTGTGTCTCATAGGTTAGTCTGGAAGCATTGAATCTGTATCAGTGAATGATGTGCTCAGCAACAGAAGTGAAATAAACTTTCTATCTGAGCAAAAGAATACTGGCATGCAGGTGCAACAGGTAATTAAGAAGGCAAATGGGATGTTGTTCTTTATTGCTAAAGGAATTGAGTTTAAAAGCAGGGAGATTATGTTGCAGCTGGATAGGGTGCTGGTGAGGGCACACCCGGAGTACTCTGGGCAGTTTTGATCACCGAGCTTGAGAAAAGATGACAGGAAATGACATCACCATATGAAATGACATCACCATGGGAAATGATATCACCAACCCAAAGAAACCAGAATACATGAATAGAAAGCAGGAAGATCAGCAATGCTTCGTCCAGAGGCTCACTGATGTTGTTACCAAGTATGGTGACGAAACGTCTGAACATGAACCTTACAGCGTAGCGAGAAAACCTGCATCCAGAACCTCAACCTGAGCTACAAATCTTCTCAAAACTCAGTGAAGGCTATACGGGCACTACAGGGGATGAAGGGAGGAGGTGAAAGTGTGGTAGGAGGAGGGCAGGTGCTGAGGAAAGAGACGTGGCTGTAGTAGCGGGTTTGATTCAGGATGTGGCTGAAGAGTGGAACAGAGGAGGTTCACCGGGTTGATTCTGGAGTTGAGGGGGATGGCTTATGAGGAGAGACTGAGTAGACTGGGATTATATTCATTGGAACTTAGAAGATTGTGGTGGGGGAGATCTTATAGCAACATATGAAATTATGAAGGGAATCGATCAGCAAGAAGTAGAAAGTCTGTTTCCACTGGCGGGTGAAACTAAGCCAGGAGGGCAAAGCCTCAAACTTATGGGAAGCAGATTTAGTACAGAATAGAGAAGGGATGTCTTCACCCAGAGGGTTGTGAATCTGTAGAATTCCCTGTCCAGTAAAGTAGTTGAGGCTTCCTTAGTAAATGTTTTTAAAGCAAAGCTAGCTAATTTTTTGAACAGTAAAGGAATGAAGGGTTATGGTGGGAGGGTGGGTAAGTGGAGTTGAAGACACGAAAAGATCAGCCCTGATCTTATTAAAGGGCCAGACAGCCTACTCCTGCTCCTAGTTCTTGTATGTTCTCATGTTCTTCTTATTATCGCTCTTAATGATCCACTTGTCTGAGGTGAAGTCATTTAATTGGGGAATGAGGGCAGAGGGGAACCAATGACATTTTGAGAATTCTGGAGGAGCTCACTGAAGGGCATCTCTGAAAGTTAGAATCGGAAAAATGCTGTTCTGCATTGTAAGAGTTTAAGGTGAATCATAGTTACATGGAGATGGCAAACGTAGATTCTTTCAAAATTGCCTTTGAGTGAGAAAGGAAGAAACAATCTCGATTTGTTCATCCAGTTGTAACTCCTGTGATATTGTGAAGACTTTTTCCTCTAGTATCCCTAACCCTTCAGGTTTAATGCACTGCGTACAGGTTCAGAAAAACCTCGTGGTTTGGACAAAGTAAGTCCATATTTTTAAAGTTTGTTACAATGTGCTGTTACAACAACTACCTGATGAAGGAGCAGCGCTTTGAAAGCTAGTGCTTTCAAATAAATCTGTTGGACTTTAACCTAGTGTTGTGTGATGTTAGACCTGTTACAACATGGCGGTGAACTCCTCTGTTAATTTAACCAAACACGCAGAAAGGTTTACCTCATAATCTGTTAACGTATGAGTGACAGAGAACTCCTCAAATTCCACTATTAGATTAGATTAGATTACTTACAGTGTGGAAACAGGCCCTTCGGCCCAACGGGTCTATACCGACCCTCCAAACAGCAACCCACCCAGACCCAATACCCTATATTTACCCCTTCACCTAACACTACGGGTAATACAGCGTGGCCAATTCACCTGACCAGCACATTTTTTGGACTGTGGGAGGAAACCAGAGCACTCAGAGGAAACCCACGCAGAAACGAGGAGAATGTGCAAACTCCACACACACAGTTGCCTGAGGCAGGAATTGAATCCAGGTCTCTGGCGCTGTGAGGCAGCAGTTCTAACCACCGTGCATATCAATTTAACCATTAAAGCATATCAATTTATTCTTTAACTCTAAAAGTGAGCATTAAACAACAACTACAAGGTGTATTTACAATGCTAAAGCTCCTTTCCCTTAAATACTTGGTATCTACCTCTCACACTATAACAACATACTGGTCCAATAAAAGCCCTTGTTAAAATTACAGCAACTTAATTTTCAAAACCAGACAGTGGTTGTTGTCTCTGGTGTCTGTCTTCCTCTGGCTGTCGATCTCCCTGGCTCGTCATCCGTCTTTTGTAACAAAGATGTTTCATATGAAAAAGATACCTTTGATAAGGAGTATTTTGAATGGCAGGTTGTCACTCCAGATGGCAGGTTGTCATTCTCTCTGCTAATTCTCAAAATCCCTCCTTATTTATACCCCGAACATCAGATGTTGGCAAAACAGTAAAATTCAAGTTAGGTTGGGTTTTCGTCTCCTGGGGCATAATTTAAACTGATGGTTTAAATTCAAGTGCTGGTCAAAACAACTGAGGAATCTAGTTTACAGCTAACTGTTGCATATTTTCAATTTTCCAGTACATTTTGAGACTGCTAGTCAGTCACATGACAGTTGCCTGCGTTCTCTCACTGCCAAAAAACCTTTCACTCTCTCTTAAAGGTACAGTACACACCTTCAACTTCACAACAGTGAAGCCAAACAAACAAGAAATGACATTCTCCACTTTTACATTTTCAAGCTGCCAACAATCCTTTATGTGCTAATTCTCCATATACCTCCTATCCATTGTCAAAAGTAAATTGGAGCATGTATTTATCTGGGTTGACATCTTTTACTGGGCACTGATATTATTTCTCAGTAAAGTTCCAACAGTGTCCTGGTTACATTGGACCCTCTGATATTCCATTGGTTTGTAGTTTCCTGACCCAGCTGAGAGTCAGTACAATTGAATTTTGAGCTGTTAGTAGGTAACTAACCAGAGGCCTGTCTACCAAACGTACACACAAGAAACAAGAGGAGGCCATTTGGCCCTTCGAACCTGCTCGCCATTCTGTAAGATCGTGGCTGAATAGAGTTTAGACGCAACTCTACATTCCTGCCAAAATGCATCGCCTCACACTTCCCCACATTTCTATAGCTACATTCATATTCACACTGAAGATGCCCCACCGAACAATGGATCGCCTCTGGAGCTTGAATTGAATGAAATACTGACCTACATTTGTATGAGGGCACTCTCAGTCAGTAACAGAGAGACCACAGGGAGCCTTCCCTTTGCCTGCCTCAGCCTGTTTTGGGATGGTCTGGAGTAGTTGGACCAGATGCAACAACTTGAAATAAAATAGCGACCAGTCAGTGAGAGAATTTCAAAGGAGAGCTAAAAATTTCAAGAAGGGGCTGCCAAAAGAAAAGGGAAAGTCCTGGGAACGATCACTCAGTGAGCTGGGTTGGAGTCTATCAGCGAGAACAGGTTTCACAGCTTCCTTTTTTTACAGGAGTACAGAGGCTGATGGGTGACCTGATAGAAGGACATAAAATTGTGAGAGGCATAGATAGCGTGGGTAATCGGAGTCCTTTCCCCTGGGAGGCAATGTCAAACACTAAGAGGTATCGTTTTCAGTGAGAGGTGGAAACTTTAAATAAGATGTGAGAGACAAGTTCTTTAAACAGAGGGTGTCCAGAACACGCTGCCTGGAGAGGTTGGAGAAGTGGATATTGTAGCAACGTTTAAGAAGAGTAACACCATGAGCAGAGAGATGGAGTTGGTTACCATGGCATCATGGTTGGCACAGATGCAGTGAGTTGAAGGCCTGTTCCTATGATGTACTGTTCTATTCTCTATGATTGGCAGGTTTCCAATGTAACACCTTCATTTAAAATAGGAAGGAGATTATGTTACAGATGGCACAAATATAGGTTAGGTGAATTGGCCATGCTAAATTGCCCGAAGTGTTAGGTGCGTTAGTCAGGGTAGGGGAATGGGTTTGGGTGGGTTTCTCTTCGGAGGGGCGGTGTGGACTTGTTGGGCTGAAGGGCCTGTTTCCACACTGTAGAGAATCTAATCTAAAATATAGATTGGATGGCAAGTGCACAGGGGAACAGATAAGTTAAACAAATGGGCAAAAGCATTCCAGATAAAATATAATAGACAATAGACAATAGGTGCAGGAGTAGGCCATTCTGCCCTTCAAGCCTGCACCACCATTCAATATGATCATGGTTGATCATCCTTAATCAGTATCCTGTTCCTGCCTTATCTCCATAACCCTTGATTCCACTATCCTTGAGAGCTCTATCCAATTCTTTCTTAAATGAATCCAGAGACTGGGCCTCCACTGCCTTTTGGGGCAGAACATTCCACACAGCCACCACTCTCTGGGTGAAGACGTTTCTCCTCATCTCTGTCTTAAATGGTCTACCCCGTATTTTTAAGCTGTGTCCTCTGGTTCGGCACTCACCCATCAGTGGAAACATATTTCCTGCCGCCAGAGTGTCTAATCTTATATGTCTCAATCAGATCCCCTCTCAGTCTTCTAAACTCAAGGGTATACAAGCCCAGTCACTCCAGTCTTTCAGTGTAAGGTAATCCCGCCATTCCAGGAATTGACCTCGTGAACCTACGCTGCACTCCCTCAATAGCCAGAATGTCTTTCCTCAAATTTGGAGACCAGAACTGCACACAGTACTCCAGGCGTGGTCTCACCAGGGCCCTGTACAGCTGCAGAAGAACCTCTTTGCTTCTATACTCAATCCCTCTTGTTATGAAGGCCAGCATGCTATTAGCCTTCTTCACTACCTGCTGTACCTGCATGCTTGCCTTCATTGACTGGTGTACAAGATCTCTCTGTACTGCCCCTTTACCTAAATTGATTCCATTTAGGTAGTAATCTGCCTTCCTGTTCTTGCCACCAAAGTGGATAACCATACATTTATCCACATTAAACTGCATCTGCCATGCATCTGACCACTCACCTAACTTGTCCAGGTCACCCTGTAATCTCCTAACATCCTCATCACATTTCACTCTGCCACCCAGCTTAGTATCCTCAGCAAATTTGCTAATGTTATTGCTCATACCATCTTCTATATCATTAACATATATTGTAAAAAAGCTGCAGTCCCAGTACTGATCCCTGCAGTACCCATTGGTCACTGCCTGCCATTCCGAAATGGAGCCGTTTATCACTACTCTTTGTTTCCTATCAGCCAACCAACTTTCAATACAAGTTAGCACTTTGCCCCCAATACCATGCGCCCTAATTTTGCTCACCAACCTCTTTTGTGGGACTTTATGAAAAGCTTTGTGGGCGGCACGGTGGCACAGTGGTTAGCACTGCTGCCGCACAGCGCCAGAGACCCGGGTTCAATTCCCGCCTCAGGTGACTGACTGTGTGGAGTTTGCACGTTCTCCCCGTGCCTGCGTGGGTTTCCTCCGGGTGCTCCGGTTTCCTCCCACAGTCCAAAGATATGCAGGTCAGGTGAATTGGCCATGCTAAATTGCCCGTAGTGTTAGCTAAGGGGTAAATGTAGGGGTATGGGTGGGCTGCGCTTCGGCGGGGCGGTGTGGACTTGTTGGGCCGAAGGGCCTGTTTCCACACTGTAAGTAATCTAATCTAATCTAATCTTTCTGAAAGTCCAGGTACACTACATCTACTGGATCTCCCTCATCCATCTTCAGAGTTACATCCTCAAAATATTCCAGAAGATTAGTCAAGCATGATTTCCCCTTCATAAATCCATGCTGACTCTGACCTATCCTGTTACTACTATAATATGGGAAGATGTGATGTCATGCACTTTGACAGGAAAAATGGACAAGCTGAATATTACTTAAATGAAGAAAACAAGGTAACATCCACGTTCAGCAAGCACTAACAAAAGCAAAGAAGCACTGGCCAATTTTTGAAAAGAAATGGAGTATAAAAATAGGTTGGTCTCACTATAATTATACAAGGTACTAATTAGACGACAATTGGAATATTATGAAATGCTGTGTTCCCCTTCTGTAAGGAAGTACATATTGGCATTGGAGATAGTCCAGGGAAGGAACACTGGGTTGAACCCAATTATGAAGAGACTATCTGATGAGGAAAGGTTGAGTAGGTGTGGACCTATACACATTGGAGTTGAGAAGAATGAGAGACTAACCTATAGAAACCTCTCAGAGTCTTAGGACACATTACAAGGCAGATGTGGAAATATCATTTCTCATTCCAGGCGGTTATAGGGTCAGGGGGTGTAATCTCTGCAAGGTGTTTCCTATTTAAAACAGAGATGAAGAGGGACTTCTCCCCTGTCTCTGAACCAGGAGGCCCCAGTTCAACTCCCACCTGCTTCAGAGGTGTGTTATCACATTGCTGAGCCGGTTGGGTAGAAAATAGGTTTAAACAAACTTCTCTCAGAGTGAATCTGTGAAATTCTTTAATGTAGAAGGCTGCAGAGTCCTCGGTGTCTTTTTTTTATGGTTCATTTAGAGATCAATAACTTTAGTTCCTAGACTTTATAACTAATGGCATTGTCCAATTATGCAAAGAAATGCTCTTTTAATCACAAATAATCAATATACATTCAGCACCATTCAGTTTGAACAGGGTCATGACGTATATGGAAATTTAAGGTAATCAGGTTTCTAATTAGTAAAAGGTTAATGTGGTCAGTACTACAAACTGTGAGGTTAACGATTATCACTGCAACCATGAGCTTATTGAAGGAGGGAAGAGATTCAATTGGCTAAATTGTCTCATTCTTCTCCTTCCCCCAATGGTCTTATGGTCTCAATAGAGATAAAAGAAACATAATATTGTGATGAAAAGAGTCCAGCCGTCCGACAATTAATAGCAGAACCACTGCCTTCCAAAGGCAAGATACAGCATGAAGATATAAATGTTGTCTTTCATGCTTCAGGTTTGTTTAAAGGTTCATTTGGCGATATATAACTTAAGTTCACATATTTTATAACAAATAGCATGGTCCAGTTATTCAAGGAATTTTCCTTTAATCAAAATTCAGCAGCCATTCAGATTGGACAGTTTTCTAGAAGATAAAGTATCACCTGTAAATGTGAGTTGAGGACATTTGTGTGGAAGGCAGAGCCACCACTTAGAATGACTTTCAGAAACAGAACAGGTGAAGTAGGGAGGTCATGTGCAGATAGAAACACTTGTGAGTCTTCACTTTGCTGAACAGCCAAGTCATCAATAAATATCAAAATACATACATGATTTATTTGCATCTGTGCAAAATTGAAAAAGAAAAGAGTTGAAGTTATAATATCATAATAGAACATCAGTGTCAGCTGTAAATGAGAGTTTATACCTTTGGTTCCCATACTGCAGAAAGCAAAGGTAAAGAACCACTAGAAAAGGCAGAATAAAACATTTCCAAGATGACAGCACATCAGAGAGTTCACAGCTGTCTGAAAAGATTGCAAATGTTTGTATTTTGTCCCTTGTTTTCGAAAGTGAGGCACCAGAATTACAAGATGGTGACTAATAGATATAAGAGAGCAACAGGAGAAAAATGTTCCATTCGCCAAGAGGTTACAAAGTGGAACTCACTGATAGAAACACATCACTTTCAATTCATTCGCAGAAAGTTGGAAATATATGGACAAGATCGAGAAAATGGTTGAATTGGAGTATTCTATAGACCATTGACAAAAGCATGGAATAATAGAACAAATTTTCCATAATCTGTTATAAAAGTGAAAGTGCTGACAAAACTCAGCAGGTCTGTGAATGCCTGTGGAGAGAGAAATAGAGTTGACATTTGGAGTCTAATATAACTGTCCTTCATAACAGAAGAACTGCACATTTGCCTTATACAGCCAAATTCTACATTGTATGTATCTGGTGATTTACACCTCTGAACTGTAACTCAGGTGTATCAGCCTAGCAAGAGAAGAATTAATTACAAAAGGAATGGGGAAATCCATTTCAGTACAAAATAGCTGAATCAGAGAGCAAAAGTCACGATGTCCTTCCACAAACAAAATGGTATAAACATTATTAAAGAACATCATGCTGTTTCCGAAACCACGCAATTGTTCTGCTATTGTTCAACATTTCAGAATACTAGTAATTCCTGGTATCACTCATTCTGTGGAATTGAGCTACACATTTCATTCAATGACTGGAAACAACAGGACAGTTTGTGCTCAGTTCCTTATTTTATTGATTAATTCAACAAATGACAACAATGGATATTTCAGTGCATTCATGAACTGCTCTCTGAACTTTGACTGAGTCACCCCATAAATAAATGTATTGGTGCAGCAACTCAAACTCAACAGCATAAATCCAGCCTGCTGAAATAAATATAGTGAACCCTCATAATGTTCTGGATTTGTTCCTGTAATATTATAGTATAAAAAATGTAGAACATACATTGACCACAGCAGTATGAAGCTGGCCGATATAGTGAAGAGTAGAATTGCTGATTTCCGTCTGCTCTCCACCTCTGGGTCTTTGTGATTTCCTCCTTTACACTGCCCTCTCAGTCGCTTCCGTACTCGACTGGCTACCAAGATGTGTCGGACTGTCAGTGCATTGAGCAATAAAATGAAAGCAAATGGAATCAATGGGGTTAAAACTGTGGCAAACCAATCAAAACCCACCCATCCTGGCTCAGTATAATAGCTTGCTTTTGAATCACAAAACCATGGCACATTGTCTATTACTTCTTTGGGTTCAATTATAAAATACAAAGGAATATTTTTTAAACTGAGCAGAATCCAGGTTGATGCTAGAACCACAGCTGCAGTTCTGTTTGTACAATATTTAGTTTTCAGCTTCTGGCAACAAATGGCAACAAATCGGTCAAAGGAGAAAGTGACGGTGCATCAGACTGAACAATCTATTGATGCATGAACTAGAAGAGTGAGAAAACTACACACAGGAGTGATTTCCAGAAAAGATCTTGGAAAATAATAATGGGTCACCTGTGACAGTATGACATCAGTTAAAATGACCAAAAGATCTGCAGATGCCATAGCCACGAGATAATATGTAGTGCATGTGGATAGTCCACATTTCCCTTGGGACAGGATCATAATCGCAATTAAGTTAACTGTAAGAAAGACAAGAGGAAAGATGCATTAAATTACTTATAAAACAACCACCACATTTGAGTCCAGAGACTAAGATTGGATACTTACTCTTAAAATTCATCGATTTGGGACGGTAAAGAGAATCTTTTTAAAATGTGAATCTCCATGCTGACATGATACAACCTTCTTTCTTTTCCTTTTAACAGTGTCAAGATTCAATGTTATTGAAAAGGATAATTGGCTGCATTATTTCAATGTGACTGGCACCATGCAAGATAACCTTTAGCTGTGATCTACCAGCACTCACTGACTTTGAAAACTGGGTCACTGAAGAGATGCAAAAACAATTTTTCTCACTATTTGAAACTTCAAGGATGGCCAGACAATGAAGTGCCAGACTAAAGTAAGGTTTTTTCATAGATATTCAGTACAATTTTGTTCGAGATTCAGCAAAAGAAAATGTAAGCATAAGATTAGATTAGATTAGATTACATTAGATTAGATTTTTTTTTAGATTACATTACAGTGTGGAAACAGGCCCTTCGGCCCAACAAGTCCACACCGACCCGCCGAAGCGAAACCCATCCATACCCCTACATTTACCCCTTACCTAGCACTACGGGCAATTTAGAATGGCCAATTCACCTGACCCTGCACATCTTTGGACTGTGGGAGGAAACCGGAGCACCCGGAGGAAACCCACGCAGACACGGGGAGAACGTGCAAACTCCACACAGTCAGTCGCCTGAGTCGGGAATTGAACCCGGGTCTCAGGCGCTGTGAGGCAGCAGTGCTAACCACTGTGCCACCGTGCCGCCCACGGTAAGTAGGTTTTACAGCAAAACTGGAAGGGGAGAGGCAGTTGCTGAAGGAATAAGGATCATGTGCTGAAGGAGCATAGAATGGTCAACAACTCAGTCACTGAATTTATGTCTAGACTTGGCAAATGCACAGGGGACCTCTTCAGGACTAGAGAAGTGAACATATTAAATTCACAGAAGTAGAATTACTTAGTTATTTCAACCAGAAGGATTTTGTGGCCTGAGCTCCTGAACAGGAAGGAGGTGAACATTTACCCAAAGGTAACAGAACTCTACTATAAATAAGAGTTTGTTCTTCAACAGAGAAGTTCTGATTCCACTAATATTAAAATATGTGAATACAAATCGTAAAGAGACAATTAACATTATTGTGTTCATGTTACATGCTTTCTTTCCTAATTGGTAAGATGCCACACATACAGGCCATGACTTTAACTGAGTTTGGGGATAATGCTAAAACATTCAACAAGCTACCTGTTAACATTTTATTTTGCAAATTGCTGAATGAGGATAAATGGAGTTTCATCAAAGTTGGTATTGGGACAATATTTGTTCACCATTAGTACAAACAGATCATTCAAGCAGTTGGACATATTAATATAGTTTATTCAATGAACCAAGCATTTCATTATTAAGAGTTTACCGTTATCATTTATGGCTCTGGGACTGACATCATTATTGTGAAAAGACAGCACATTTGTACTTCAGTTACACTTACCTGAACTCAGAGGGACACTTCATTGAGTTATACCTGAAAGAGTGAAAGCCTACATGAAAGTTGGTTGAATCCTATTTAAGAACTGGTTTATCCAATTTTACTTCCAGAAGTGGAATGAGCAAGAAATAAAACAAAAGCTTCACTCAATATATTAGTGAGAGAAAAAGACACACTTATGGCTGAGAGATTGGAGTGTCTCCATGTGCATAAAAAAAGATAACATTATTATTTAATTAGATTAGATTCCCTCCAGTATGAAAGAGGCCCTTTGGCCCAACAAGTCCACACCAGCCCTCCAAAGAGTAACCCACCCATAGCCTATATTAACCCCAGAGTAATGCACCTAATACTATGGGCAATTTAGCATGGCCAATTCACCTGACCTGCATATCTTCAGCTTGGGGGAGGAAGGGTAGTAATGAAGGGTATGTTGATGAGTTTGATCTTAGAGTAGGATAGAAGAGCATTGATGGCTGAAGGGTCTGTACTGTGCTATAGTGTTCTATATTCTTAGAATCACTGCTACTTTAATATTTTTGCTAATAAGCACATTAAGGGATTCAATGTTAACTATTCGCTGACAATTAAAACATCAGGGCAATACCCAGAGGAAGCCCACACAGACACGGGAAGAATGTGCAAACTCCACACAAACAGTTGCCAGAGGCTAGAATCAAACCAGGATCCCTGGCACTGTGAGGCAGCAGTGCTAACCATGCTGCCCCTATACTGGGAAAAACATGTCATTGCACGGGTAATTTGACTACTGTTAGAGTACTGAGTGTGGTGCTGGAAAGCACATCATTTCAGCAGCATCCAAGGAGCAGGGGAATCGATGTTTCTGGGTTTCTCCTGCTTCTCGCATGCTGCCTGACCTGCTGTGCTTTTCCAGCATCACATTTTTGATTCTGATTTCCAGCATCTGCAGTCCTCACTCTCTCCTACTATCCCTGAATGTTTTAATTGCCCTGTATTGCCCTGAATGTTTTAATTGCCAGCGAGGAGTTAAAATTGAATCCCTTAATGTGCTTATTAGCAAAAATATTAAAGTAACAGTGATTCTAAGAATATAGAACAGTATAGCACAGTACAGACCCTTCAGCCATCAATGCGACTCTATCCTACTCTAAGATTAAACTCATCGACATACCCTTCATTTCTATCATCCAAGTGCCTCTCCAAGAGTCGCTTAAATGTTCCTAATGTCTCTCACTCTGCGACCACTGCTAGCAGTGCATTCCACTCTCTGTGTAAAGAATCTACCTTTCACATCTCCCCTAAACCTTCCTCCAATCACTTAATAATTACACCCCTTATGATGCACATTTCCGCCTGGGGAAAATGTCTCTGGCCATTCAGTCTATCTGTGTCTCTCATTATCTTGTACACCTTTATCAAGTCTCCTCTCATCCTTCTCCGCTCATATGAGAAAAGCCCCAGCTCCCTCAGCCTTTTTTCATGAGATATATGCTCCAGTTCAGGCAGCATCCTGGTAAATCTTCTCTGCACTCTCTCTAGAGCTTACACTGCCTTCCTAGAATGAGGGGACTAGAACTGACACAAATTTCTAAGTATGGTCTAACCAGGGCTTAATAGAGTTGCAGCATGACTGCATGATTGTTAAACTCAATCCCCCTGCTAATGAAAGCCTATACCCCTTCTTAACAATGTTATCAACTTGGCTGGCAAGTTTTGGGGATCCAATATCCCTCTGTTCCTCCACACTGCCAAGAATCCTGCATTTAACCCTGTACACTGCATTCAAATTGGACCTTCCAAAGTGAATCACCTCACACTTCTCCAGGTTGAACTCTATCCGCCAATTCTCAGCCCATTCTGCACCCTGTCAATGTCTCCCTGCAACCTACAACAGCCCTCCACACTATCCACAATTTCACCAACCTTCGTGTCATTGGCAAAATTACTAATCCACACTTCCACTTCCTTATCCAAGTCATTTCTAAAAATCACAAAGAGCACAGGCCCCCGAACAGATACCTACGGAATACCCTGGTCACCGAGCTCCAAGCTGAATACTTTCCATCTGCTATTACACTCTGTCTTCTATGGGGCAGCCCACTCTATATCCAGCTGGCTAACTTGCCCAATATCCCATGCCTCCTTACTTTCTGAATGAGCCTACATTGGGGAACCTTATCAAACGCCTTGCTAAAATCCATATACACCACATCCACTGCTCTCCCTTCATCAATGTCTTTTGTCACATCCTCAAAGAATTCTATACGGCTTGTGAGGCATGACTTGCCGTTCACAAAGCCAAGCTGACTATCTCTAATTAAGCTTTGCTTGAACAAATAAACATAGATCTTGTCTCTCAGAATCCTCGCCAATAATTTATCCACCACGGATTGGTGGATAAGACTGACTGGTGTTTAATCCCAGGGTTATCCTTATTCCCTTTCTTGAACAAGGGAATAATATTTGCCACCTTCCAATCATCTGGTACTACTCCTGTGGACAGTGAGGATGCAAAGATTATCAGCAAAGATGCAGCAATTTCTTCCCTTGCTTCCGGTAGCAACTTTGGTTATATCCTGTCTGGCCCAGGGGCATTAAATATCCTTATTTTTACAAACATTTCCACCACATTCTCCATCTTACCATCAACCTGTTTGAGCATATCAGCCTGTTCCATACTGTCCTCACAAATGACAAGGTCCCTTTCACTAGTGGATACTGAAGAAAAGTACTCAGTAAGGACCTCCACACCTCCTCCGACTCCAGGCATAACTTTCCTTCATTATCCCTGATCTGGCCATCTACTGTAACCCTGGCCATCCTCTTGTTCCTCACATCAGTATAGAATGCCTTGGGGTTTTCCCTAATGCTACCCACCAAGGCTTTTCGTGTCCCCTTCTCGCACTTCTTCAGCTCTGTCTTCAGTTCCTTCCTGGCTACCTTGTAACTCTCTAGAACCCTGTCTCATCCCTTGTCACCTAAGGTCCCTTCACCCTACCAACCTTTCCTTGCCGGAGTGGGACAAACCTATCCAGCACTCACAGTAAGAGCTCCCTAAACAACTTCCAGATTTCCATCCTGCATTTCTCGGAGAACAACTGTTTCCAATTTATTCTCCACAGCTCCTGCTTAATAGCACTATAATTCCCCCTCCCCTAATTAAATACTTTCCCAAACCATCTACTCCTATCCCTCTCCATGACTACAGTAACGGTCAGGGAGTTGTGATCACTATCACTGAAATGTCCTCCCACCGAGAGAGCTGATGCCTGACTTGGTTCATTGCCAAGCATTAAATCCAATATGGCCTTCCCTCTAGTTGATTCCTTCCTGAACATACCTGACAAAATCTGCTCCATCCAAACTATTTGCACTAAAAAGGTTCCAACCAATATTCGCGAAGTTAAAAATCACACAACACCAGGTTTTAGTTAATTTGGAAGCACTAGTTTTTGAGGTGCTGCCTCTTCATCAGGTGGTCATCACTTTTTAACTTTGTCCACCCCAGCCCAACCCGGCTCCTCCAAATCATGAATATTAACAAAGTTGAAGTCACCCACAACAAATCTGTTACTTCTGCACCTTTCCAAAATCTGTCTCTCCATCTGCTTCTCCCTGTCTCTGTTGTGATTTGGGGGTCTGTGGAAAGCTCCCAACAAAGTGACTGCTCCTTTCCTGTTTCCTGACTTGCAGCCATACTGACAGAATAGACAAAGCCTCTTTGATGACCTCCCTTTCTGCTGCTGTGATACTATCTCTGATGAGCAATGCCACACCCCTCTCTCTTTTACCTCCCTCCCTATTCCTTTTGAAACATCTAAGTCCCGGACCATCCAACAACAATTCCTGCCCCTCTGATACCCAACTATTAAAGTAAAATCTTAAATTGCCCATTGTTACCTTTATTGAACAAGAATGAAAATCTGTGGATGAGAAATCAATCATCTGAAACATTGATTTTGATGAGTCAATATGGTTTCTTGCAACCTGGTACTGACGTAACCTCATTTCTATACTGAACCAAGCAGTATTGGAGAAATTGAATATATTTCACACCAGTGGGTAACCTGCACTCAGTACAGTTCGACAAAGGGAAATGTGGCTAATACACAAATACTATTGCAAGGTGTTCCCCTCCTGTTGGCCAACCACACTCAATATAATTTGACAGTAACCAAAATTCTCAGCCATTCCTACACCATAAGGGCTGACTGAGCAAAGATCTGAGTCAAGGATGCAAAATGTTTCAGCACACACACAAGGTTATTCAGTCCACACAGGAAGTTAACAAAAAACAGAGTTTTATATTCACTAGAACATAATTAAGAAAAAAACTCCATCAGCAATTCAGGACACTTGAGTTGAAGAAAAATATTTTGCTGAATACATATACAAAGCTGATCAGTGGAACACCATGTTCCAGCATAAATCTGAAAAGTAGGGATAGTCTTCACCCACTACATATACACACATACTCTCTCTCACACACACAGGCAGACACACACGGACAGATGGACCCACACAAACAAAAGCATGTTTAAAGACCATCAATTATTACCCACACTTACCAGGAACACCAATAACAGCAATAATGGTGTTGTATATTTTTTCAACCTGTTCAAGTGTATCAATCATTCTCTCCGGCCAATTCTCTGAAATCCGTTCTGAAGGTATATATGCCTGGAAGTGGTAATTTATGTACAGTGGGTTAGACATGGGCCATTGAGTTTACATAAAGGAGTAAAAATTAGATTGTTTCCGTCTAACTGAGCGGATGACGACAGCCTAACTAAATCCCTTCTGTGATTCATAATGATGAAGCAATTAAATTCAATGTTTAAAAAACAACAGGCTGGAGAATTCTGTCAGGTAATGATAATTGCAGCATATATTTTCCAGCAATGGCTCTGTCCTTTGTAGTATGACCAGTGTCAATTCTAGATTTCATTGTTTCAGGGTTGCCTTCACTGTATTGTGTATATTCATTAAGTGATTATCAGATCACAGAGCCCCCTCTTTGTCATATGATACTGAGTAATTCATGTCGATGGAAATTTATATTGATGTGAAACCACAACATATTACAATACCTTGAGCGAACAGATTTGACTGATACAGCATCTCAGGCTAACAGAATGTTTCAGATGCCAAAGAGGCAATGCAGAATTGGCAAAATAAAAACTAGCATTATGAAGCCTTTATTGCGAGGGTTTCCCTGTCACTAAAGAAAGAGTAGGTTGCTGATTGTTTCTCTAAGAAATAGAAGGCAGAAGGGTGGTCTTATAGAATTAATATGAACACAATATGAAAGTGTGTGATGGGGCAAGGGAGGACAATACGGTTTCTGTTACAGGCAGGACTAACATGCACAGCCATAAATATTAAACTGTCATTCCAAAAAGGAATGGAAGATTACTCAGGGAGTGGCTATTGTGGCAATTCTCTTTCATAAGTGTCAATTGATACAGGAGCATTGTGCCCTCATGAGGAAGCACATCAGGAACAAGCAGATGAAAAGATTATTTACCCCCTTTGACCATGTCCCGCAATGTAAGTTAGTCACAGCAATTCTGCAGCATTCCTTATGTTGGCTGCCTTTGCCTCATATTCCTTACTGCTTGTGCTGATTGGTGGCAGAATGTACTAAATGTCTTTATGGGTTAAAATGTTTCCAAATTTCTTCCCTGAAATATCTGTTCACAGATTTTTAGATTATTCTCCTGAGTTTTAGATTATGAGCAGATGGAAATTGTTGCTCACTTCTGAACTGATTATAATGCGGCCGGCCAGATGGACTCTGTGGAATCTGAGTTCCCTGATTGGGGCTGTTAACCTGGTCCAATCAAGGAGCCCTGGCTGACAGATATAAACAGGAATGCGAGGGGTTCTGCTCACTCTAGGCTCTGAGCGAGCTGGGTCAGTGTCACGTACTATTCATGGGGTCAATGTTAGAAATGGGGAAATGTGTTGTTTTTGTAGATATAGAAAAACCAGAGTGTGTGTACAGAAAAAGGGGTACAGCGAGAAAACTATTAACTCAGCAAGTATTTAGGGAAGTTTATCTTTATCTTTAGTGTATAATTGTGGTTAATTAGGTACTAATTTTGGTGCATAATTATTATCGCAAATAAGTTCTTTTAAAATTTTGGTCTCAGCAAAATAGCTGAGATAACTGTAATGCTTGAGCTAGGCAAAAAGAGATATGATTGCATGTTCAAGAATGGAATGTACCACGGAAGTTGTTACAAGATGTTAAACTCGTATCTTGATGTCCTTTTAACAAAATATTCCTTGTGTCAGCACTTACAGAGAGGAGGGTCGCCAACTTGGGGAAGGGGGAAGTAATAAGGGCAGAGCGCAGCTGGGTAGTGGTATGGCACAGTAATAGAGATTGGGTAATTAGGAGTCTGGAGAGATGATCTCACGCAGCTCAAAGGTATAACTGTATACTAACCTGAGTTCTAATTTGCTCATTTGCTTATGCAATTGAAGCCCTTACTTGCAAGTTTGTAATAAATTGTCTTGTTTCCAGATTTGTTGGTCTTGTCTAAAATTTTATTAAGTTTGTTTCTTACAGATTTGGGGGCTCGTCTGGAATCCCAAGCTCCGGTCTCTCGGCATTTTTGGGAAAAACGGAGAAGGCTCACCTCACCGATTTTGGAGGTCTCTTGTTTCCCTCATTGCTGCGGCGGCTTGGACAAGCGAGATCCAGGCAGGGAGACCCTGGAAACAAGGCGGACAGACACGGTGGGTTCGGTCAGGTAACTCTTGTGCACAAGACCCAGGTAAGAAAAGGTCTTAAAGACTATATCTTGGTGACTGGGGTAGGTAGTGGGTTTTTTTTGTTGTCAGTCTTTGCCACGGGACGAGGTGCACTGAGATGCGTTGGTTTGGTTGAGTAACTCTTATGGACTTAAGACTCAGGTAAAGGTAAATTTCGGGCAACCAGGATTGGCAACGGTATTTGCTGCCAGGTTTTGCCACGGGATGAGGTGCGCTGAGACGTAGTGGTTTCGGTCAGGTAACTCTTATGTACACAAGCGATCTAGATTGGCAGCGGTATTTGTTGCCAGTCTTTACCACGTGAGACGTGGGGTTTCGGTCGGGTAACTCTTGTGTACCTAAGACCGGGGTAAAGGTAATTTTCGGGCGACCTAGTTTGGCAACAGTTTTCACTGTTACGTATTGCCGTGGGACGGGGCGCGCTGATACGACCAGGTAACTCTTGTGCACAGACCAAGGTATGAAAATTGACCTTCAAGCATTGTCTTGGTGGTTGCATACATACGAGAAGTACGAGGAATTGGCAACATTTATAATAAGGTCATTAATTGGCTAGATTCTAGATTAATCTAATGAGGAAGGTGTCTACCTGATTCGATCACCCTGCCTTAGCTCGGTTGTTAAGAGGGGAAATCCCCCACATGAAGGTCAGGACCCTGAAGTGGGTGTGGAAGAAGGTGATACCGGACCTCAGTAAGGTTAATTCAATTACATAAAGAAACAGCCGAGTATTAAAATAGGAAATAAGAATAGTGGGTTTAAATGTCGAAGGAGACATGTGAGAAAAATGTTAAGAGATTGGAAGTACAATCCTCGGACAAGAGGAAGGGATAAAAATGATAAAATGTCAATGGAAAACAGTCTTAGAGTCAGGAGGAATCAGATTATGCTTCGTGTCAGAAGGGCTAGTAGCTGAAGGGCTACTGAGGGTACACTTCATAACTAACTTATAGCCAGACATCCAGAAAAACATTCAAAACCTAGAGGAGTTGTTGTGGGAAGCTCAAAGTGTATGTGTCTGTGTGTGTGAGAGAGAGAGATAGAGAGAAAAGAGCTGTACAGCTAGTAGAAAGTGTAACCCTTTGTGATTCAGTTTGAATGCACATTTGTTTGTTGGTGATTGAATGTTCCCTGGAGCTTGAGATCCGGGACTGTTTTGAATCTAATTTCTATTATGGAAATTTTAACATGATTTCTTTTAAGGTTAAGGATTTTGCAGATTATAAAATAAAATGTTAACTCCTGCTCTTTTTACAGGTCATGACTGCCTTACTATTAGTTTCTAACTAATCTCTTTTATCCTTACATAAAAGCGATTTGTGGAGGACAGTTGAAGTCTCGGTTCAACATTAATAAATCAAAAAAAAAATCCTATGATTAAAATCGGTGACCTTGGATTCGGCCATTATTCATGCATTAGAAGTTTTTTTTAAATGACCTGTAGCATTGTAATTGAGCAATGACTGGTCAGGACTACAGAAGAAAACTAATTTTGGATTTAAATCAAGGGGCTAAAACTGAGTAATTATAGTGGATTTCAAAGTTGGGAACTGTATGCATTTTACATTTTAAATATTAAACAGTGAATAAATGAATTTATAATATATAAATATATATATATATATACACAAGTAAGATTCCTAAATGTATATTTAAGAACAGACTTTAAAGTTAGACAACCATAAATTGATATTTGAGATTACAGGGAGCAAGAAATATTGCAATATTTCTTTTAAAAATCAAGGTTTAAACAAAACATTGGGTGATGAGGAATGGCCATGAGGTGGCCCTAAAGTGGTTCAGTTGGTTAAATCGGCTCAGCAATTGATCTGGCAACGTAACATGAGAAGCAGAAACAGAAGGCAAAATTAATGCTAGCCACAGTTGATGAAGTAATAAAGAAAAGGACAAAACTAAAAGGAGAAGGAAACCGGAATGGTGGCGGGCAGCATGTTGAAAATAAAGGGAGGAGAAGGGATTGGGGAGGAGATGTTAAGGGGTCTGGTGGACAGGAACAAGGATCAACGTGGAAATTCCCACAGGAGAGATGTTATTACTGTGGAAAGACAGGTCACTTTATGAGAGAGTGTCCTGATCCGAAAAAGGAAGTAAAGGCAGTGCCATTTATGAACCTTGATGAAAGATAGGGGTGTAGGAGTTCCTGCCCCCGGGGACCCACCAGGAACCCTTGATAAATTTAAAGGTGGGACCTTACAAAGAGGACGTAGTTTTCCTGGTCGATACGGGGGCAGCAAGGTCATCCTTAAATTTTAAGCCCAAGGGAGCGGGAACGAAAATGTTAATTGGATTATGGCAACAGTTGTGTGACGAGATGCACGAAGAATCAGTTTTGTGTTCATGGCAAGATACTGCCACCAAATTGGGGATTGAATTAACTGCAAATGGTGCGATGGAATCTGTTGAGGTTCTTAAAAATGAATGTGCTCGAGCAAAACAATTACAGAAACAGAATGAGAAGTCACAAGTGACTGGTAAACAAACAGAACTGCGCAATTACAGTTTCTAAAATGATTTAATCAATTATTGTGTTTCCACCCTGAATTATATAATATATATAATTAATAATTAATATTTATAATAAATCAATTGTGTTAGCCTGAATCAATATTAATTGGCAGGATTCCTTCACACATTCTCAGTGACCTGTCAGATTGATTCATGGTTAATTTAAAACATGACTGCATTAATTCATTGTTCATTTTAGAATGGAAAACTACATTACTGACCAGAGTGTGTGCAGGCAGTGGTAGCCTTATTGGTAGAGTCGGAAACTTACTTTAGCGGTGCCTTAATAGTCAGCACCCCACATCAGGTATGGTCAGGAGAAGAAAGGGACATGATTAGAAGAGCTGCTCTGAAGGAATGGGAAAAGAGACATCTGGTGGGTGGGGGAGTGATATCAGCCAAAAACAAATTCCCGAATGTGGACCCACGTTGGAAGGAAATGGATGAACACGATAGAGAAGAAATGAGGGACTTTTGAGAAATGGTCACGTTGGGTATTAAAGAGGCGGAACCTAGATCTCAGAATTTTGTGAAAGCCTTTGAAGTGAGACAGGATAAAGATGAAGCCCCATCGGCTTTCTTACAGAGACTGAAAGAGATCACTAGAAAATATTTGGGAATGGATCCCGATGACCCGGTAGCTCAGGGACTCTTAAAGGTCCAGTTTGTGACTCAATCATGGCCGGACATACAAAAGAAACTACAGAAATTAGATGGATGGAGTGAAAGACAGATGGAGGAATTGTTACATGAAGCACAGAAAGTGTATGTAAAAAGAGAGGACGAGAAACAAAAACAGAAAGTTAAAATAATGGTTGTAGCAGTTGAGGAGATTACGAAGAAAAGGATAGAATCAGAGAACAACAGGGGAGGACAAGATCGACAAAGAACAGATTGTCGGGAAGAAGGCAACCGGCAGGATGTTATTACTGCGGAAAAATAGGGCATTTTAAAAAAGGATTGTCCAAAGTTGGTACGACAAAAAGAGGCAGTTTCATTGATGACTATTGATGAAGAATAGGGGTGTCAGGGGTTCCTCCTTCCTGTGACCCACCGGGAACACCTGATAAATCTAAAGGTGGGACCTGAAGGAGAGGAAACGGTGCTTTTAGTGGATACGGGAGCAACACAATCATCCCTAAGCTTTAGACCGAGCGGTGTTAAATTAACTAACAAAGGTCTCAAGGTTTCTAGAGTAAAAGGTGAAGAATTCTTAAATCAGAAAGCAGGACAATGGCTCACAGACTCTAGGACCTTGAAATATGAGACAATCTTAATAGAACAGGATGACCTTGTGTTAGTCACAGACAGTTGCTTGAACCCAGCTGCATTTCTGTGGCAGAGAGAAGGGGGGTGTGGCCTTTGGCAATCCAGAACATGACTGCCTTGATATTACTGAATATCAGACTAAAGTGCGACTGAACTTAAGAGACGTACCGTTGCATGCGAGAGTTCGGTTGTTTATCGATGGGTCCTCCCGGATGATTGAGGGTAAAAAGCACAATGGATATACTGCAGTAGACGGGAGAGAGGGAAGCGTTATCGATGCTGAAAGACTGCCTAACGGCTGGTCAGATTTCAATGATAAGTTTTAAAGAACTATATTGTGGCGCTCGGCTCTTCTTTGTCTTCTCTTAGGAATAAAGGCCTGTTGGTACAGACACTGCCACTCGAGTTTGCCGTACATCGAATACAACCGTGTGATTGGGTCCTGATCAAGACCTCTAAAGATACCAAACTGCACCCGGGCTGGGAGGGACCATTCCTAACCCTCCTAACTAGTGAAACAGCTATTTGGACTGTTGATAAAGGCTGGAGTATTCACACTCACGTTAAATGTCCTGTGAACACCCCTGTGGCACGCTCATCCTACAGACAACCCCCTGAAAGTTAAGCTGAGAAAGAAAGAATGAACTGAGACAAAAGACTCTTTTAAAGTTTAATGATATATATTGTTATTGATTGTAAGGGCTGTCTGGACTCACCTCTCCCTGGCGCCTAAAGGTTTAAGACAGATAGGTAGAAAGGTAGACAGGGGTTAGAAATGGGTGGGTACTGGTATAGTATTATAACACTAGTAGTACTAACTATTCAAGGAGACAGGAAAAATCACTTTACTCCACTATGCCAAAACTATACTAAACAAGAGGGACTTACCAACTGTTGGGTCTGTGCAGAGGTCCCACACCATGGCGAATCTGGGATCCCCACCTCGGTAATACCGCTCACCAAAAGAGAAGTGTACGATGTATAACAATTTGAATCGGGCTCAAATGAAACAAAGTGGAAATCTGACAGGGGTAAATATAACCTCGCGGGATGGTTCCCCAGATGAGCCCTGAAAAACCCATGGAATTATCGGTGGCCTTATAATTTCCCCACCGAAAGGAGCAGTGAATACCACCTGTTTTTGTAATCAGAATGATGCCGCACCCTTCCAGTTCGGAAAATCATCTTGTGTCTACACCAGCCAAGCCACTGCCACGACCGTTCCCTGAATATTGAATGGAACATATTGGGTATGCAGCTGGAAAGCCTATCCATTTATTCCCGGGGAAAAATACGTTCGAGTGGCCGAATGTATAGGAATAAATGCATGTTTTGATGTTGATGAATCACTGCCTCAAAGCCAGAAAGGCTGGAGTGGCTGCTGTTACCTCGTTTATATAGTCCCTCACCTCCGATTAGAAAAACATGAACACAACGTGAGGAAGAAAGGGGGAATAAGACGTAAGACCCGAGAGGTCTCTGACCGTCTGTTGTGGACACTATTCCCAAACTACGGCACTGCAAGGGCAGGGGTAGAGATACATAAACTGGCGGCTGCCCATGAGAAATTAATTAATAATACCGACGTAATGGGAGAAACTCAGTCCCAAATATTGGCCATCGCCACCGAAATGATTGCCACAAGACTAACAGCCTTACAGAATCGAATGGCTTTGGACTATCTCTTGGCCGAAAAAGGGGGAACTTGTGCACTGATTGGTAAGGAATGCCGCACCTTCATCCCAGACACCACTTCCCTAGTGGAAGATAAGGCAGAAATAGTAAAGGAAAAGATAAAGAATATAAAAGAAATTGAGGATAAACTTCGAAAAGATGAGAAATAGGGACTGACCGGTTGGAGAAAATGATTAGCTAATTTAGGCATTTATGTATTACTGATAATAGTAGGTTTAATAATAGGATTTAACGTGTTAAAGTGGATAATGAGTAAGTTGATAATGTCCTTAGGAGACAACAATCAATGATGGTCATGACAAAAGTAAGTGCACAAGAAAGAGAGAGTAATAGATTACTCTTGGAGTTTGAAAAAAAAGACAGACTCAGGAGAGCAGAAATGGCAAGACTGTGAACCCCTACACCTCAGGGTGAAAAGAGGGCAGAAAATAAAAATTACAAAAACAACAAATGGTAAAAGAAAAGAAATGGGGGAGTTGTTAGAAATGGGGAAATGTGTTGTTTTTGCAGATATAGAAAAACCAGAGTGTGTGTACAGAAAAAGGGGTACAGCAAGAAAACTATTAACTCAGCAAGTATTTAGGGAAGTTTATCTTTATCTTTAGTGTATAATTGTGGTTAATTAGGTACTAACTTTGGTGTAAAATTATTATTGCAAAAAAGTTCTTTCAAAATTTTGGTCTCAGCAAAATAGCTGAGATAACTGTAATGCTTGAGCTAGGCAAAAAGAGATACAATTGCATGTTCAAGAATGGAATGTACCACGGAAGTTGTTACAAGATGTTAAACTCGTATCTTGATGTCCTTTTAACAAAATATTCCTTGTGTCAGCACTTACAGAGAGGAGGGTCGCCAACTTGGGGAAGGGGGAAGTAATAAGGGCAGAGTGCAGCTGGGTAGTGGTATGGCACAGTAATAGAGATTGGGTAATTAGGAGTCTGGAGAGATGACATCACGCAGCTCAAAGGTATAACTGTATACTAACCTGAGTTCTAATTTGCTCATTTGCTTATGCAATTGAAGCCCTTACTTGCAAGTTTGTAATAAATTGTCTTGTTTCCAGATTTGTTGGTCTTGTCTAAAATTTTATTAAGTTTGTTTCTTACAGTCAGTACAAGGTGACTTGGTGATGGGATACCAGCCTTCATGGAGATTTTTTTCCAGTTTTCATCTGTGCCTCCAATATCAGAGACATCTCATTGATGACACTGCCCTGTCTTCTCTCACTGAGACCTTTCATTATCTTATCCAGTGACCCTGTATGAAGGCCATAAGTCTGGCTTTGAACATCTGCTGCATGTAACTGTCAACCCCTTTGAGCCATCTTGTATTAACTAAAAAGCCCTGGCAGCTATTTTAAGTCAAGTTTAGTCATGGACAGCTGCAAGACATCCCCCACAAGTCCCTTGGCTCAGACACCAAGTGAGCGGATGTAACTTATGGGACATATCTGCTACCTCTGCTATCATAACCAGTAAGGGGGGAGGTGGGGGGGCGTGTTATCACTCTTTGATACTTCAATTGCTCTTACAGACCAGTGTTACCAACACAATCTAAATTACAAATCGTGTTACTATAGTTACAGGAGTTATGATCTTGATCCATGGGTGTAGAACATAGAACATAGGACATAGAACAGTACAGCACAGGCCAGGCCCCTCAGTCCATGATGTTGTGCCGACCATTGATCCTCATGTATGCACCCTCAAATTTCTGTGACCATATGCATGTCCAGCAGTCTCTTAAATGTCCCCGATGACCTTGCTTCCACAACTGCTGCTAGCAACGCATTCCATGCTCTCACAACTCTCTGTGTAACGAACCCCCCTCTGACATCCCCTCTATACTTTCCTCCAACTAGCTTAAAACTATGACCCCTCGTGTTAGACATTTCTGCCCTGTGAAGTAGTCTCTGGCTATCAATCTCTATCTATTCCTTTCATTATGTTGCATACCTCAGTTAGGTCCCCTCTCCTCCTCCTTTTCTCCAATGAAAACAGTCCAAGCTCAGTCAACCTCTCTTCATAAAAAATCCACACTTGGTAGTGTGGATGAGCAGAGGGTTCTTGGTGTCCATGTACACAAATCTCTGAAAGTTGCCACCCAGGTAAATAGTGCGGTGAAGAAGGCATATGGCGTACTGGCTTTTATTGGTAGAGGAATTGAGTTCCGGAGCCTTGAGGTCATGTTGCAGTTGTATAAGACTCTGGTGGGGCTGCATCTGGAGTATTGTGTGCAGTTTTGGTCGCCATACTATAGGAAGGATGTGGAGGCACTGGAACGGGTGCAGAGGAGGTTTACCAGGATGTTGCCTGGTATGGTAGGAAGATCGTATGAAGAAAGGCTGAGGCACTTGGTGCTGTTTTCATTGGAGAAAATAAGGTTTAGGGGTGACTTGATAGAGGTGTACAAGATGATTAGGGGTTTAGATGAGAACCTTTTTCCACGTATGGAGTCAGCTATTACGAGGGGGCATAGCTTTAAATTACGGTGTTGGGGTAAATTCTTTACTCAGCGAGTCGTGAGTTCATGGAATGCCCTGCCAGTAGCAGTGGTGGACTCTCCCTCTTTATGGGCATTTAAACGGGCATTGTATAGGCATTGGAGGACAGTGGACTAGTGTAGGTTAGGTGGGCTTGGATCGGCGCAACATCGAGGGCCAAAGGGCCTGTACTGCGCTGTATTTTTCTATGTTCTATGTAAGATCTCCAGTCCAGGCAGCATCCTGGTAAACCTCCTCTGAACCCTCTCAAAGCATCGAGATCTTTCCTATAATAGGGCAACCAGAACTGGATGCAGTATTCCAAGTGCGGTCCAACCAAAGTTTTATAGAGCTTTAACAAGATTTCACGACTCTTAAACTAAATCCTCCTGTTAATGAAAGCCAAAACAACCCTGTGTCTTAACAACCCTGTCCACTTGGGTGTAATTTAATTGATCGATGTACCTGCACACCAAGATCCCTCTATTCCTCTACGCTGCCAAGAATCCTATCCTTAATCCTGTACTCAGCTTTCAAATTCGACCTTCCAAAATGCATCACCTCGCATTTATCCAGGTTGAACTCCATCTGCCACCTCTCAGCCCATCTCTGCATCCTGTCAATGTCGCGCTGCAGCCTACAACAGCCCTCTATACTGTCAACGACACCTCCAACCTTTGTGTCGTCTGCAAACTTACTTACCCATCCTTCTATCCCCTCATCCAAGTCATTAATAAAAATTACAAATAGTAGAGGCCCAAGGGCAGAGCCCTGTGGAACACCACTCACCACTGACTTCCAGGCAGAATATTTTCCTTCTACTACCACTCGCTGTCTTCTGTTGGCCAGCCAATTCTGTATCCAGACAGCTATGTTCCCCTGTATCCCATTCCTCCTGACCTTCTGAATGAGAAGGTCATTCATGGGGAACCTTATCAAATGCCTTGCTGAAGTCCATGTACTCCACATCCACAGCTCAACTCTCATCAACTTTTCTAGTCACATCCTCAAAGAACTCGATAAGGTTTGTAAGGCATGACCTGCCCCTCACAAAGCCGTGTTGACTGCATTTAATCAAGCCATGCTCTTCCAGATGGTCATAAATCCTATCCCTCAGAATCCTTTCTAACACCTTGCAGACGACAGACGTGAGACTTACTGGTCTGTAATTGCCGGGATTTCCCTATTTCCTTTCTTGAAGAGAGGAATTACATTTGCCTCTCTCCAGTCCTCAGGTACGAATCGAGTGGAAAGCAAAGATCTTTGCAAGTGGCGAAGCAATTGCATTTCTCGTTTCCCAAAGCAGCCGAGGACAAATCTGGTCCGGGCCTTGCGACTTGTCAATCTTAATGTTTGACAAAATTTTCAGCATATCAGCTTCCTCTATCTCTATCCATTCCAGCATGCACACCTGCTCTTCAAAGGTTTCATTCACTACAAAGTTCGTTTCTTTCGTAAAGACAGAAACAAAAAAAACTCATTTAGGGCTTTCCCTACCTCCTCAGACTCCACACACAAATTCCCGATGCTATCCATCGGCCCTACTCTTTCTTTGACCATTCTCTTATTCCTCACATAAGTCTAAAGTGCATTTGTGTTCTCCCTAATCCGTTCTGCCAAGCCTTTCTCGTGCCCCCTCCTGGCTCTCCTCAGACCTTCCTCACCTGCCTGTAATCCTCTAGAGCTGAGCTTGAGCCTAGCTTCCTCCACCTTATGTAAGCTACCTTCTTCCTTTTGACGAGAAGCTCCACCGCTCTCATCATCCAAGGTTCTTTTATCTTACCACTTCTTGCCTGTCTCAGAGGGACATATTTATTCATCACTCGCAACAACTGTTCCTTAAACAGTCTCCACATGTCTATAGTGCCTTTACCATGGACCAATTGCTCCCAGTCCATGCTTCCTAACTCATGTCCAATCATATCATAATTTCCTCTTCCCCAATTAAATATCCTCCCACTTTGCCTAATCCTCTCCTTCTCCATAGCTATGTAGAATGTGAGGCAGTTGTGGTCACTATCACCAAAATGCTCTCCCACCACAAGATCTGATACCTGCCCTGGCTCGTTTCCGAGCACCAAGTCTAGAATGGCTTCTCCCCTTATCGGCCTGTCAACGTACTGAGTTAGGAAACCCTCCTGAACACACCTTACAAAAACAGCTCCATTTAAATCTTCTGCTCGAAGGAAGTTCCAATCAATATTGGGAAAGTTAAAGTCACCCATTACAACAACGATACTACGTCCACATTTTTATAAAATCTGCCGAGCTATGCTTTCTTCCATCTCCCTGTTGCTATTGGGGGGCCTGTAGTAAACCCCTAACAAGGTGACTGCTCCCTTGCTGTTCCTAATTTCCACCCATACTGACTCGGTGGGCAGATCTTCCTCGACAATGGAAGCTTCCGTAGCTGTGATACCCTCTCTGATTAGTAGTCCTCTACCCCCTCCTCTTTTTCACCCCTCCCTATTCTTTTTAAATGTTCTAAACCCTGGAACATCCAGCAACCATTCCTGCCCCTGAGAAACCCATGTCTCTGTTATGGCCACAACATCATAGCACCAGGTACTGATCCATGCTCTAAGTTCATCACTTTTATTCCTGACACACCTTGCGTTAAAGCAAACACACTTTAACAGATCCCTTGGTTTCTTCCCAGGAAAATCCCTCCCACTTTTAGATGTATCATTTCAGTTACATCAAACTGTAAACTTTTGATATAAATTCTGTCTTATAATCGTGTCCTCCACAACCACCTGATGAGGGAGCAGTGCTCTAAATGCGAGTGCTTCCAATGAAACCTGTTGGACTATAACCTGGCATTGTGTGGTTTTTACCGATGAACAGGCTGGGCAGGTAACACTGAGAATCAAGTGTGTACCATCCTCAAACCCAGGGAGCCTTGGAAAGGTGGTCTCAGAACCTGAAGATCATGTTAACAGCGTGCTGTCAGGATTATTGGAATGATTGGGATGAAGGCATCCCATTCACATTGTTTACCATTCGAGGTGCCCCAAACAAATTGACTGAGTTTACTCCTTTTGAATGAATATTCGGACATGAAGTTTTGGGGCCTTTGAAATGAGTAGAGTTATTGAGTTACAGACCTGGGGGGTATTCCAACCAAGTTCTGGCCATCATTGTCTCTTTCAACCAATGGACCGAGCACGAGTCTGGGGTCGGGGGTGGGTGCAGGGTCGGAGGGGGGAACTATCTGTCTGTTTCTGCTTGTCTCTGTGTGAGAATTTGAATCTCAATCCTGGTTTTGATCCTTTAACCTCAATCCCTCCCTGAACAGCTCTCCGAAAGCAAGGCGCTGGGGTAGGGTCTGTCCCTAATTGGAAAGAGTGGGTGTGAGAGACCATCGAGAGACATGGGGCCATCTGGACAGATGACTCTCACCTCCTTAATCTCTCCATGTCATCCTGTGACTCGTCCTAGTATCTGTCGGATAATTCCTCTTCCCTCTCTTACCTCTGTCTTACTCACTTTCTACTTGTCTCGCTCTCTATCTCTCAAACTTTCTCTCTCTTACTGGCAACCTTTCATTTTGCCTTTTTTTCTCTTTGATCTCTTCTCTCTACTTTTGCACATGTTCCTTCCTTCCATCCTCCCTCCCTCCCTGAGACTACAACCTCAGCCATCTCCAGAATATGTGTTGGACGTCTTTCCATGAGGAATAACGGTGGGTTACACAGAGACTGTGGACACAGAAAGACTCTGTCCTAGCAAGGCTACAACAGCTGGTGGGAATGGGGAAAATGGAAGGGCCAACAACCCGGGTTAAAACCTTTGTGCTCCCACCAGACCAGATCACTGCAGAGGGTGACATACTGGGGAGCAAGATTGACTGTCCCAGGCAAAGGTCACCACCAGATACAGGCGGAAATAAATCAGGGTCATCCAATGGTTTCCAAGATATCCTGGGAAGAAGCTATGGCTGGATACCGACATAGCTGCATTGGTGGGGCAGTGCCCAGAGTGCCAACAAGAGAAAAATCGCCACCAGTGGTTCCCACCCCACATTCACGGGAATGACCGTGTTAATCCTGAATTCGGTGACATGTTGTCTATGCCTGTCCTTTCATGGGTGCAATGTCCCTGGTCAGGTTGGATGGCCATTCAATGTTGTTGGATCTGCACGTTTGAGAAGCGAAATAATCTATTTCTGTTCATAAACCTCATGTTCACATTGAAACCATTAGGAGCCTCTCGGACGTAATACAAAAAGGCATCATTGACAAATTAGGGCCAGACAGTTCTGGTGCAATGGTTGGAAACATTTCAACACCCACAGTGTGGTAGGTGTTCACTTCCACATATGGCAGTTGGTGGTAAATCAGTTGTTAGTTTTAAATCTGAAATTGATTATTGCTGTACAAAAAAATTAAGGGACATGGTCAAAGGCAGATAAATGGATTGAGGCCACAGATCAGTCATGATCTCATCGAATGACAGAACAGGTTCCAGGGGCTGAATGTCACACTCCTCTTCCCAAGAAACAGCTTGTTCATGTTGTTTCAATATCTCCTTCCCAGGATGGTTAATGAACATGTTACTTTTAATTCCTCTATGTCAGTTTCTCCTTGTCCCTCTCACCTCAGGAACCAGTTTATTCCTGAAAGAGTTACTGCTGATTCATTCAATCCATGAAAAGTTATCAAAGTTCTAAAGTTCATGCAATCACAAGAGAGAGCCAAGTGGGGCTTTAGGGAATAGGAAACACAAAGTGAGAAACAGAAGGAAAAGCTGGAGAAAGTCAGGCTGAGGTGTGCTGAAAGGACCTGGTGAGCACTGCTGCTGTGGAAACACTGACAGAGCAAGTCAGCAATATCTGTCCCAGTTGCTTCTGACTCGAAGTCCAACAGAGCAATATCACTGATCAAGTTTGAAAAGATTCTGGAGTAAAACACTGAAAAGAGAAATGCAGTTTTTGAGAATAATGTCACATCACCAAGAGAAAGGTAGGTTCTGAACAGAAAGAAATTTGTAGGTTGCTGTTCAGCAAGAGTAAAAGACAGTTTGAGAATAAATTCCCATATTAATTTGTCAATAATAATGGCATTTCCTTCTGTGAACACAAGGGGGAGAGCCTTGGTACATATGGATCACCCAACAAATCTTCCAACTGACATCTGTGCTTATACTGTAACCTCATTTTTTGGAAAGTAAGGAACCATTTTCCATCTCACTGCATTGAATTTTATTCTGGATTAGAGTGGTGCTGGAAAAGCACAGCAGTTCAGGCAACATCCGAGGAGCAGGAAAATTGATGTTTTGCGCAAAAGCCCTTCATCAGAAATAGAGGCAGAGTGCCTGAAGGGGGGAGAGATAAATGAGAGGAGTGTGGGGGTGGGAAGATAATGGCATAGAGTACAATAGCTGAGTAGGGGAGGGAATGAAGGTGATAGGTCAGGGAGGAGGGTGGGGGAAAGATAGCAAAGAGTACAATGGGTGAATGGGGGTGGGATGAAGGTGGTAGGTCAGAGAGGAGGGTGGATTGGATAGGTGGAAAGGAAGGTACGACAGGTCATGGGGATGGTGCTGAGCTGGAAGGTGGAACTGGGTTGAGGTGGGGAAAGGGGAATTGAGTAAACCGGTGAAGACCACATATATGCCCTGGGGTTGAAGTGTTCCGAGGCGGACGGTGAGGCATTTTTCCTCCAGGCGTCTGGTGCTGAGGGAGCGGCAGTTAAGGAGGCCCAGGACCTCCATGTCCTCGGGGGAGTTGAAATGTTGGGCCACGGGGCGGTGTGGTTGATTGGAGCAGGTGTCCCAGAGATGTTCCCTAAAGCTCTCTGCTCGGAGGCGTCCAGTCTCCCCAATGTAGAGGAGACCGCATTGGGAGCAACGGATACAATAAATTATATTGGTGGATGTGCAGGTAAAATTTCGACGGATGTGGAAGGCTCCTTTGGGGCCTTGGGTGGAGGTGAGGAAAGAGGTGTGGGCGCAGATTTTGCAATTCCTGCGGTGGCAGGGGAAGGATGGGAGGGTGGGTTGTTGGGATGGCATAGACCTGACCAGATAGGCACAGAGGGAATGGTATTTGCGAAAGGTGGAAAGGGGTGGGGAGGGAAATATATCCCTGATGGTGGGGTCCATTTGGACATGACGGAAATGTCGGCGGATGATGTAGTTTATGCGAAGGTTGGTAGAGTGGAAGAGTTCTATCCTTGTTATGGTTGGAGGGGTGGGGTCTGAGGGCGGAGGTGCGGGATGTCGATGAGATGCGTTGGAGGGCACCTTTAACCATGTGGGAAGGGAAATTGCGGTCTCTAAAGAAGGAGGCCATCTGGCGTGTTCTGTGGTGGAACTGTTCCTCCTTGGAGCAGGTATGGTGGAGGCGGAGGAATTGGGAATATGGGATGGCATTTTTGCAGGAGATAGGGTGGGAAGTGGTTTAATCCAGGTAGCTGTGGAAGTCAAATCGGTCGTCATTATTGGAGATGGAAGGTCCAGGAAGGGGAGGGAGGTGTCAGAGATGGTCCAGGTAAATTTAAGGTCAATGTGCAATGTGTTGGTGAAGTTGATGAGTTGCTCAACCTCTTCGCGGGAGCATGAGGTGGCGCCAATGCAGTCATCAAATTAGCGGAGGAAGAGGTGGGGAGTGGTGTCAGTGTAACTACGGAAGATGGACTGTTCTACGTAGCCAACAAAGAGACAGTCATAGCTGGGGTCCATACGTGTGGCCATGGCTACCCCTTTGGTCTGGAGGAAGTGGTAGGATTCGAAGACCATACTTACAAGGCCACCTGTGCGGTTCCACTCCTTTCCCACAGTGAATTAGAATGAGGGCAGCAGGACACACGACATGGTTTAGGACATAGCTACAGGACCATTGATGAGATGGAGATGTGAAATTAAATACAATGTTGCCAGATTCCCTTATGGTTGAAGATATTATTATTTACGGATCTGAAGAACTGAAATAAACGGACTAATAAACATTTTTTTCAACTGCTCTCTGAACTTGGTCTGGGTGACAGCATAAATAAAAGTGTTTGTGCAGCAGCTCAGGAGCTGCAACATGGAACCCAATATGTCAACAAAACTGGGAAGATAAATCATCACATTTCCAAAATACAGCATTCTCCGCCATATGGAATACACCATAAATATTGACCATAAAAGGATGAAGTTTGCAGAGAGTGCAAACATTAAAATAATAGATTTCCTTCGACTGGCCAACTCTGGATCTTTGGGCCATTCCCCACTGCCCTGAACCCGGAGTCGTCTCCGTGCTCTGCTGCTCCTGAGAATGTGTCTGACAGTGAAAATATTTAGCAGCAGGATCAGAATGAATGGGACCCCAGGGGTCACAAGATGGTGAAGGAACTGAATCATTATCCAGAAATGTGATATCTCATTGGAGCCCGATATTAGACAGAATAAAGTAATGATTGAGAAAGTATATCGATCTGTTAACATAAAATACCAGTGAATGTTCTTTATACAACTGAGGGCAGTCACTGTTCCCAGCACCACAGCTGCAGTTTTCTCAGTGCAATATCTACTTTTCAACTTCTGACAGCAAATTGCCACAAATCGATCAAAAGTAAAAGTCACAGTGAACCAGACAGAACAATCAGTGGCTGCATAACTCAGGGCGGCATGAATATTACACACACGAATGGAGTACCGCAGCTGATAAAATTCTTCGTGAAAAGTCCGTGGAATATGCTGCAGTATCACGTCCAGGATAATCACCAGAAGGTCTGCCACTGCCATGGCCACCAGGTATCGAGAAACACATTTGGAGAGGCCACATCTTCCCTGGGTTAGGATCACAACAGCTATCATGTTAACTGTGCAAGGGAAACAAACAGAGACATTAGAATATGAGCAAAGCCACCGTGTTATTGGGACCTGTACAGAGATTTGCAAATGTGCTATTGTATAAAACTGATTGTATCAGTTACAGTGTATCACATTGTTAATATAGGGACAAGGCTTGCCATTCTTTTGACACTGGACTTCAATAAAATAAATAAGAATTATGAAATGCAATGCATGAACTTGCACAGGTGTCAGTCTCCATTCAATAGTTGCTTTCCTGAGATCAGCAGAGTCATCCAAATGATGCAGTGCCAGGCAGCAAAGCAAGACAGATGGGCTCAGACAGAGCAGCAGGGATGCAGTAACAAAGCTGGCATTTATTGAAAGGGAAATCTGGAATGTGTGCTGACCATCGAGAGAGGCAGCAGATCGAGACTGGAAAGGAGATCCATGGGGGCACCAGAATAAGGGCAAGACTTCGAGAAGAGCAAGTGGGTTAGTTGTACATGAAAGATACTGAGCAGGTGCATATTCCACACCTTATTTCAGAGCAGAGGGAGAGAATCGTGTGATTCTGAACAGCTCCAGACCCAACAGTGAAAGGGACAGACACAAACATATATTTTAGGAGCTTTATCCAAAGGCAGTGAATGTCAAGTGAGAGATGAACAGGATTGTCAACAGAGAGTGTGAGAGTGAACACAGAGTGAGACATCAAGACGAACATCAGTGGGGAGACAGCACAGAGAATGAGTGACCAAGAGTAACATCAGCAGAAAGATTAAGTGCGATGTGAGTCAAGTGAAACGTCAGTGTGGAAAGTGAATGCACAGTGAGACCAAATGAATGTCAGTAGAGAAAGGGAGTGCACAGTTAGAGGCCAACAAGAACGTCAGCAAAGGGATTACGTGTAGAACGAGAGACAACAAGTCACATCAGCACATGGGATCGACAGTGAAATGGGGGCTTCACAGGAACATCAGCAGAGACGGAGAGACAGAAAGGGAAGGAAACAGAAACAGTGTGAGGGGTCAGTGGGAGATTTGGAGGATCATCATTCGGGATCAGATGTGCAAAATGAGAATTAGGAGATAAATCAGCAGAACAAGTTCGCAGAGCGAAAGATTAAGGGAAACATCAGCAGGAAGAGGGAGTGCAAAATGGGAGACTCGCTAAATCGGGAATGAGAATGGGCGGATGATGAGGGACAAAAAACACTTCCACATAGAAAATGGGGCCAGATTGAGAACAAGCAGAAAATCAGCAGCGTTAGTGTAGAGTGAGAAACCAAGAGGAATATCAACAGAGGGTTTGAGTGTCGGAGAAGAAATAATAGCGACCATACGTGTAAAGGGAGAGACCAAGAAGGAACATGAGCAGAGCCAGTCAGTGTTGACTCAGAGACAGAGAAGAACATCAGCAGAGAGAGTAAGGAACAGTTAGTGACCAAAGATTACATTCACCGAGAGAGGGAGTCAGTAGTGAGGGACAAATGGGAAAATGATCACGGTGTGAATGATGGCTGAGTGATCGAGGGACATATGAGTGACATTCAGTAACATTATCGTCCAGAATGTGAGCAGTGGGAAAGCAAGAGGGACAAGAATAGCAAGACAGATAGTGGAGTGAAAGAACAGGAGGATCCTCAGTGGGAAGAGTGAGTGTGGAGTGAGACATCAAGAGGAAGAGGAGCAGAGAAATGGAACTTAGTTGGTGAGGCAGCGTGGAATTTCAGCAGAGAGATTGAGGGTAGACTGGAAGACAAGGATGAAACATCAGCCAAGTGACTGAGTACATTCTGAGGGACAAGAGCAACATGAGCAGAAAGTGTCAGTGCAGAGTTAGAGACCCAGGAAACCAAGTATAAAGAGTTAGTGAGGAATGAGAGAGAAAGAGGAAGATGAATAGGGAGGTGGAGTGAACAGAGGGAGGAAGAGTTCGCTTGCACAGTAAGTGTACGGTCTGACCAAGAGGAACATCAGCACAGAGACTGAAGTGTTGAATGAGGCCATTGACCCTGAGAAAGGTCAGTGCCAGTGGAGAGGGTGAGTCACTGGGATATGGAGAACTCAGCAGGAAAGATGATGTAACAAAGCGGTTCTGCTGAGCAGAGCTATGGAATCCCAATGACCGATTGAAAACCAATAAAAGACAAGTTGTGTATGAAGAATGGTGCTAAATGTGACAGAATTTGAAAAGACCAACAACTCAAGACGAGACATCCATGAGGTACCAAAGCAGAACTGTACTGCAGTGCAATCTACAACGTCAGGATCCAGCAGATTCCCAGTTAACCATTCCCATTAAGCCAGGAAATTTCCCTGGCTCAATGGAGAGTACAGGAGAGCATGCCAGGAACAGCACCAGGCCTGAGGTGTCACCCTGTCAAACTACCAAACAGGACTACTTGCTTCACAAACAGCACAAGCAGCAAGTGATGGACAGAGTTCAGGGATGCCTCAACGAAGGGACCAGATCTAAGCTTTACTTAGCAGTCCTGCTGTGTCCAGTTGTGAAATGTGGGGGTCAAGTTTTTAAAAACTCATTGGAGGAAGAGGCTGCACAAGTAACCTCATCCTCAATGATGGAAGAGCCCAACACATCAGGGAAAAAGATAAGACTGAAGCATTTGCAGCAACCTTCAGCCAGATTGGCAGTGGGTAATACATCTCAGCCTCCTCCAGTGGTCACTAACATCACAGGTACCAGTCTTCAGCAAATTTGATACACTCCACGTCACATCAAGAAACTGTGGGAGGCACTGGATAGTGTAAAGGCTGTGGGCTCTGACAATGTTCAGAGTCAGAGAGTCACACAGACATACAGCATGGAAATGGACACTCTGGTCCAACTCGCCCATGCTGACCAGTTATCCAAAATTACTCCAGTAACTTCAATCCGACTGAAGAGTTGTGTTCCATAACATGCTCCTCCCCAAGTCAGTCTGTTCCAGTGGAGCTATCATACTGTGATTGAAAATTGCCAAGGTATACAAAAGGCAGGATAAATCCAACCCAGCCAAATAGTGCCCCCTCAGTCTCTTCTGCATCATCACAGTGATGGAAGCTTCTATCAAACAGCACCCGCTCAGCAATAAGCTGTTCAGTGACGCCCAGTTTGGGTTCCTCCAGGGCAATTAGGTCTGGAACTTATCAGAACCTTGGTTAAAACATGGACAAAGAATTCCAGAGGCAGGGAGAGAGGAACAGCTCATAACATCAAGGCCGCATCTGAACGAGCGTGGCATTAAAGGGACCTTGGCTAAACGGGAACCAATGGGTATCATGGGGCACATTCTCCGCTGGTTGGAGTCAGGTCGAGAGTGTGATGATGGAAAAGCACAGTCGGTCAGGCAGCATCCGAGGAGCAGGAGAATCAATGTTTCAGACGTAAGCCCGGAATCAGAGTTATGCCCGAAACATCGATTCTCCTGCTTCTCGGATACTGCCTGACCTACTGTGCTTTTCCAGCACCACACTCTCCAATCTGATCTCCAGCATCTGCAGTCCTTCCTTTCTCCTGGTTGGAGTCATACCTCACCCTCCAGGAGAGGAAGGCAGGTGGTGCACCAGTCCCCTGTGACTATTCCCCTCTCTAACAGGTTGACTGTTTTGGATACTGTTGGGAGGGATAGCCTTTCGGGGGGAGGATAACAGCAGCAGCCAGGCCTGCGGCACTTCAACTGGCTCTGCTGTAAACCAGGGGCGGGCAGAGTCCAAGTGAGTGATAGTTGGAGGGGACTTGCTAGTTCGGGGCACAGACAGGCATTTCTCTGGCTGTGTTGGAGACTCCAGGATGGTGTGTTCCCTCCCTGGTGACAGGGTCTCTGAGCGGCTGCATGACATCCTTAAAGGGGAGGGTCAGCAGCCAGAGTCATTGTGCACACAGGTAGGAAGAGGGATGGGGTCCTGAGGAGGGAGTACAGGGAGTTAGGTAAGAGGCTGAGAAGCAGGACCTTGAGAGTAGTAATCCTTGAGATCATACCAGTGCTACATTCTAGTGAGGCAAGGAATACAAGATAGGATAGAGGTATGTGTTGCTAAGGAGCTGCTGCGGGGGCAGGGTTCAGGTTCTTTGATCATTGGGACCTCTTCTGTGGCAGGGCTGACCTGTCCAAGAAGGATAGGTTGTACCTAAACTGGAGGGGAACCAATATCCTCGTAGGGAGGTTCGGTAGTGCTACTCAGGAGGGTTTCAACTCGAGTGGCAGGGGGCTAGGAACCAGAACAGCAGGTCAGGAAATGGAAGGATTGGGGAGAAGGGAGATGCTAGGACCAGGAAATCAGAAAGGAAGGTCAGGCAGCGACAGGTAAATGAACACGATGGGACTGATGGGCTGAAGTGTGTTTATTTCAACACAAGGAGCATCATAGGGAAGGCAGATGAGCTTCGAGCCTGGATCAGTATATGGGACTATGATATAGGGGTCAATACTGGAGTTGGATGAGGGAGGGGCAGGACTGTCTGCTCAGCATTCTAGGGTTTTGTTGTTCTGGACGAGACAGAGAGGGAGGTAGAAGACACGGAGGAATGACATTACTGATCAGGGAGAATGTTGTTACTCTGCACTCAGAGAGGACACAGTGGAGGCTCATCCACTGAGGCAGTATGGGTAAAGCTCAGATATCACTCTGATGGGGTAATACTGTAAATCCTTGAACTGCCACTGAGACATTGAGGAACAAATATGTCGGCAGATTATGGAAAGATGCGATAAAAACAGAGTTGTCAGAGTGAGTGACTAACTTCCCCAATATTGACTGGTCCATCCTTAGAGCAAGATGCTCAGATGGGGAAGAATTTGTTTAGTGCATCCAAGAGGGTTTCTTGAAACAGTATGTGTATAGTCCAACGAGAGGAGGTTACTGGACCTTATTTTGGCAAATGAGCCTGGTCAGGTGACAGACCTTTCATTCAGAGAGCATTTTGGAAACAATGATCAGAACTCCTGCTGCTTGACATTCAATGATATTCCAGTAGCTGAATCAACATTAGTGGGCGGCACGGTGGCACAGTGGTTAGCACTGCTGCCTCGCAGCGCCAGAGATCCGGGTTCAATTCCCGACGCAAGCGACTGACTGTGTGGAGTTTGCACGTTCTCCCCGTGTCTGCGTGGGTTTCCTCCGGGGGCTCCGGCTTCCTCCCACAGTGCAAGTCAGGTGAATTGGCCGTGCTAAATTGCCCGTAGTGTTAGTTAAAGGGGTAAATGTAGGGTTATGGGTGGGTTACGCTTCGGCGGGTCGGTGTGGACTTGTTGGGCCGAAGGGCCTGTTTCCACACTGTAAGTAATCTAATCTAAACATTGTGGGCTCACCACATAAACACAGTGGCTCCAAGAGCAGGACAGATGCTTGGAATACTGCAGTGAGTCATTCCCTTCCTGACTCCCTGTCCAACATCTCCAAGGAACTAATCTGGAGTGTGATGGAATACTCCCCACTTGCCTGGATGGGTGCAGCTCCAACAACCCTCAAGAAGCTTGTCACCATCCAGGGGAAAGGGGCCCACTTGATTGCTCCACATCCACAGGGATCCACTCCTTCCACTATCAACATTCAGTCGCAGCTGTGTGTTCCATGTACAAGATGCATTGCAGAAATTTGCCAAGATCCTGAGATAGCACCTTCTAAACCCATGACCACTTCCCATCTAAAAACACAAGGGCAGCAGATACTTGGGAACCCCACTCTTTGAGTGTTGCCTCCAAGTCACTCACCTTCCTGACTTGGAAATATTTCATCAAAATTCCCTGTCTCTGGGTCACATTCCGGTAATTCCCTCCCTCAGTGCATTGTGGGTTAATCTACTGCCTGTGACCTGCAGTGGTTCGATAAGGCAGCTCAGCACCATCTTTTCAAGGGGAACTCAGGACGTCAATAAATGCCATCCTGTCAGCAATGTCCATGTCCCACGGATGGATAAAAAACTGTGACTTGGCAGGACATTGTAACAAGGATTGCACTGAGAGGCAGGAGGGCAGACAGATACGATCAATCTCAGAGCAGGCCCAGAAATTGATTGTGAGCTGAAGATTACAAAGAGCTGTGCAAACCTGTGTCAGACACTAATATGAAAGTCGAGTTCTGGGGGAAATAGTCAGCAGGTCTGTCGAATCAGACCAGGAGATGTATGACCAACACTAACATCTCGACCAGAGTGTGACCAGGAAAGCAATAACTTTCTGTTGAAAAAAATAGGAATTGCTGGAGAAACTGGGCAGGTTTGGCAACATCTGTAGAGAGAAAGTGAAGGTAATGTTTCAAATACAGTGATCCGCCCTCAGAACTGGTATTAGCCAGGAAAAGACAGAGATGAGTTTGTGGTTGATATGGGTTGCCAACCTACCTAAAGCAACGGAAACAGACATGTTGAGTAAAGCGGGGGAGAAGTCTGAGATGGACCAGATAAGATTAGACAAGATGCCCTACAGTATATAAACAAGCCCTTAGGCCCAACAAGTCCACACTGACCCTCCAAAGAGTAACCCACCCAGGCCCATTCCACGACGTATACCCCTGACTAATGACACTCTCGGCAATTGAGTTTGGCCAATTCACCTGACCTGCACATCTTTGGATTATTGGAGGAAACCAGAGCACCCGGAGGAAACCCCCGCAGACACGGGGAGAATGTACAAACTCCACACAGACATTCCCCCAAGGCTGAAATCGAACCCAGGTCCCTGGCGCTGTGAGGCAGCAGTGCTAACCACTGAGCCACCGTACTGCCCATGAAGGAGAGAGAAGTGGGGTATTGATATTTTTTCAGTCCCAAATGAGAGAGGGTAGCAGCATTGACAATGACATCAATGTCCCGGAGAAAGAGCTGTAGGGAGGGCCTGGAGTCGTACAGAACAAGGAATGTTCCACATACCCCACAAAGAGACAGGAATAACTAGGGCACAGCAGGTACCCAGGGCCACAGCTTGGAACTGACCAAAGTGAGAGGTGATAAAGGGGAAGTTGTTCAAGGCAGAGGAGGGTGGGGGTGGATGGAAATGGTTCAGGCCTCCTTTATAGGGAAAAGCAGATATCCCTCAGACCATCCTGATCCAGGATGGGCATGTTGAGGGATTGCATGGCCATGGTGAAGAGGAGGAGAATGATGCTACAAACTGGGAGTTTTGTAACTGATGTAAGGCATCAGGGGAATCAAACATGTCAGTGGGATGTGAATTGGACAAGGAGAGAGAGAAACTAGATTCAAGTTTGGAAAATAAGTTTAATGGGGCAGGAACAGGCAGAACCAATGTTTGTGGATCTGGGGGAAGAAGGTAGAAGTGGGCAGGATGGGTTTTGGGGGACTGTGAGGTTGGAGAGTGTGCAGTGTGTGGGGGAGATCTCCAGATTCGATGAGATTAGTGAATGTCATGGACACAATAGCCTGATGTTCGATGGTGGGGCCATGTTCTGGGAGAGATGTAAGAGGTATCGGAGAGCTGACACTTTGCTCCCACAGTGTACAGGTGAGTCTGTCAGACAACAACAGCCCCACCCTTGGAGTAGGCTTGTTTACAAAGTCAGGAATGGGCCTGAGAGCACAGAGCACAGTCAGCTCAGAGGGAGAGGGGTTTCAATTGGAGGGTAAGGGGTAAATTTAGGTGGCTTGTTCAACATAGAAAATCCTCAAAAGAAAAAGAAGCTTGCTTGAGTGACACCAACAGGGCAGATGGAGGAGACCAAGTGGAGTGAGAGTATTGGAGGCGAGTGAAGGGTTGGAAGAAGAACCTGATTTAAACATTTGGACACAGAGGCAAAGAATATGAAGGAAGAATAGTTTAACATCATGTCATGGTCAAAGGTCACACCATGGAGAGGGAGAGGGTGAGAATGGGAGAGAGGAATAAAACTAAGACATTTTCTCAGTCCAAAATGTTCTGCATCAGAGAGAGAGATGTTTGACTGTTCAATGATGCGTGTTTATGGGTGTTAGTGGTTCGCACTGAGAGAAACAGCTCATTCCCACTGTCAGAGGAATAAAGAGTGATCATACTGCAGTCACAACTTTGACAGTCTGTCCCGGGGTAAACAAAAGCAAAGAACAGATTGGAGATAGGCAGTGAGTGTGAGGGAAGGTACAAATATATTAAATAAAAGAGCAGCAATGGCGGAAGGTGGCAGGGTGGACATGGAAATAAAAGTGAGGTGAACCAGGTGAAAGTGAGGATAAAGGCAGCAAGCAGACAGCAATGAATCATGATTAAAATATCTAATACTTGGCTTTCTTTAAAACAAACTGAAGCAATGACAAGAAAGTGGAGAAATTAACTGCATTTTCACAGAGAACACTCAGGTACAGAGAATTGCAAAGAACAGGCACATCAACAAGGATGGCACCATAAATGGTAAGATCTGTCAATTTGTTTAACATGGTTTACAGAACTCATCGTGAGGCACAGACTTACCAGGGACACCAACAATGCCAAGTAAGGGAAAGTAAACATAGGCAAAAATCCGAAGTGCGGCCTCGATTCGATAGACTAACTTTATCCAATCCTCATCACTGCAAAGGAGGTAAAGCCAACCAGAGATACCCCTTCCCATCACTGGATTATTCCAATCCTTTTCCCTCTGATTGTCACTAACTGCAGTGATATTCCACTCTAATGTTCTCCAATACCAATACCATCCCTCCATATCTACAGTTGTGCTGATCTATGATTGCTGCAGAGCTATTGCTCCTGCTGTCAGTCTGTGATAAGCAATTGAAGGGAATCCCTTAATAAGCAACTGATGGAGCAGCTCCCAGCTCCCCCAGGGACACAGTTAATTGCAGTGAGTCAGACATGAATTCCAGTCAATGAACAAACAGTTGGAATTAACCCCTTTGAATCAAATCGGTTTTGTCCCACAATAGATAAGAACATTGATCTGATCCATGTTGGGTTTTAACGTAAACAAGAATGGAGGAAATAATTCAAAAAGTGTGCAGGGTTTTTTAATATAAATGTGTCATTGCATTGGATTAAAGGGTTGCAGATTTAAAAAAAAAGAAGCAAGATTGAAATTGACAGACGATGCCACCTGACATCAGTGATGACAACACTTGCAAGAACATAATTCAGGGTAACAATTCTTACCTGTTTGTAAATAAGTATGTAAAGAATAAATAAATGAAAATAAATAAACAAATATCAAATACACAGGTAACCAGTGGATAAATAAATATTAAGCATAATGGATAAGTCAGTGGAAAGCCAATCATATTTGAAAGATCTGATTATCTGATGACAAATCTGACGAGGTGTGTTTTGGGTAACACATGTTGTCATTGACATACACCTGTGAAGGAAGTGAAATCAAATATTTCAAAGGAGTCTAACAGAAAGTAAATTCATGTCTATATTGTTGGACTCAAAGTACATGACAGAATCTTTTAGGTCTGACCAAAGTAAACTCAAGAAAGCCCATGCGCTTGTAATAACACAAACTTATCAGCCTCATCCACTTAATATATAATAGAGACATATGCAAACAAATGAGTGAACCTGGAGAGTCTTCAATGCAGTTAAGAACAAAACTGCTAACACATGGAAGTTTCTGAAGGGGACAGAACAATCACCATGGTGACTGGCTCTGATGTCACCACAAAGCGGTGGACAGTAACCTGGAACACCATTTCCAGCTGAATTCTAACCTCATGTTTGTGTGACAGTGAATCCTGCACTGACCGAAAGAAAGCATTTGTGGTAATGGGGCTGATATTAAACCTGATTGTGTAATAATCACTGCTCAGGAATATGAGGATTGGATCACAGCAAATATATTTGATCCCCCAGTTCTCACGTTGTTCCAGCTACTGTGAGATGTGTTGTATTTGGACTTACAGAAAGCTTTGCACAATCTTCCACACAAAAAGGTGAAGTCATAAGATAATGTTAGAAATGAGATAAAGTGTTGTTTTTGCAGATATAGAAAAAGCATACAGAAAAGGGGTACAGCAAGAGAACTATTAACCATGCAGATATTTAGGGACTTTCCAGTGTATAATTGTGGTTAATTGAATACTAACTTTGGTGTGTAATTACTATAACAAAAAGTTCTTTTTGTATAATTATGCTTTCAGCAAAAAGCTGAGATAACCGAAATGCTTGAGATATACAAAATGATACAAGTTAATGAAATGTCCGAGGATGGAATGTACCAGCAGAATGATACAAGATGTTAAACCAGACCTTGACAAAATAAATGCATGTGTCAGCATTTACAGAAAGGAAGGTTGCCAAGCTGGGGAAAGGGGAAGTAATAAGGGTGGAGCGCAGCTGGGCAGTGGTCTGGTACAGTAAGGGAGATTGGGTAATTAGGAGTCTGGAGAGATGACCTCACTCAGCACAAAGTGTATAACTGTACACTAACCTAAGTTCTAATTTGTTCATTTGCTTCTGCATTTGATGCCCTTTCTTGAAAGCTCATAGAATAAATTGTCTTGTTTCCAGTTTTGGTGGTCTCATCTAAATTTTATTAAACTTGTTTCTAACAATAAGAGCCCCACAGTGTTTGCAGTGGTATATTGGCATTAACAGACAACTTACTAATGATCAGGAAAGAACAAGGGGGGACAAGGAGTTTTTTTTTCTGTTCATGCCCCGAGCCCATTGTGATTCCACAGGGATTAATGCAGTGACCAGAACTGTTTATCAATGATTGTTTGATGATAAATTTGGGAGATGGATTTGGAAGAAGGAAGTGAATGTATTATAGTCAAATTTTCAAACAACACACAATAAAGGTCAAAGGGCAGGTTGTGAGCGGCAGAGATAAAATTTATTGGTTAAAGAAGAGAGCATAAAGTTGGCAATGGCATATACTGTGGGAAAATGAGACATTGTCAATTTCAGACAGAGGAATAAAAGAACAGAATAATTATTCAAATTGGGAAAACAAAACTGCAGGAAGCTGTAACCGAACAGGACTTGGTGTGACATGTACATGAAGTGCAGGAAGCTAACACTCAGGTACAACAGGTAATCAGGAAGCTCATGGAATGTTGGTCATTCTTTCAGTGCATCAAAGTACAAGAGTAGTGAGGTCTTACTGCAAATGTACAAGGTGCTGTTAAAACTACATATCGAATACTGTGAATAGTTCTTGTCTCCTTATTTCAGTAAAGATCTGATTTTATTGAAGGCAGTTCAGAGGAGGTTAATTAGAATGATCCCTGGCTTGGAGAGACTGAGTCATAGAGTCTTAGAACATGGAGAGAGACACTACAGTCCAGCTTGTTCTTACTGACCAGATACTCTAAACTGATGCAGTCCCATTTGCCAGCATTTGCCTCTTATACCACTTAAACCCTTTCAATACATCTCCCCATCCAGGTCCCTTTCAAATGTGGTGGTTGTACCCGGCTTTACCAGTTTTGGCACACCATTGGTCAGAGGCCTCCAGTCTGAAAAACAATCCTCAACTCTTTCAGGAAGAAGGAGTACACAGAAAAAAAACAAAACCACTCCCCCCCCCAGCACTCCCCCCCATACTGTCCCCAACAGACACCCTTGGGGCAGGGACAGCACTGTGTGAAACACAGAGCAAAGCCCACTCTGTACTTTCAAAACAACAATTTCTTACTCTGTGGAAACAATAAACAAACAGAAAATGGCTCTCCCATGACTCCATCCCCAACAACCTCTTTTGGACAGGGACCACAAGGGGTCAAAACAAAAGCAAAATCAAAGAAACACATAATTTATAATGACACGGTGGTGAACCCTTCCGCTAATTAAACCAAACCCCCAGAAAAGTTCACCTCGCCTCGTAATCTGTGTGAGTATGAATGACAGAGAACACCAAACTTCCACTATTTCAAAAAAAAAGTTAATTTATTCTCGAACTCTAAAAGTGAATATGAAATGACAATTGTTTACAACTCTTTCTCTTACAGGCTTCATTCTCTTACAGGCTTGTTATCTTCCTCCAACACGATAAAAAATACTGTTCTAATAAATGCCCCTGTCAAAATTACATCAACTTAATTTGCAAAGCCCTACAGCGGCTGTTGTCTCTGGTGCCTGCCTTCCTCTGGCTGTAGATCTCCCTGGGTCACCTTCGGTCTTTTACTGCAAAGATGTTCCATATGAAAAAGTGCCTTTGAAAGAGAGTGGTTTGCTGGAGGTTAGTTGGGTAATAACAGTTGGTTGCTCTCTCTGGCTAAATCTGAAAATGCACATTCTTTATACCCCAAAAATCAGATTGTCTCATTGGTTCAATGCTGTCAAAACATTAAACCCAAATTCAATTGGGTTTTAGTATTTTGAGGCATAATTTAAACTGTTTGATTAAATTTGAACTGTTGTGAAAGCGCAGCAACCAGCGCTCAGGTATTTGTTTCACAGCCAATGTTCAACATTCTCAATGACCCAGTACACTCTGAGACTGCTGGTCAGCCACATGACAGGGGTTTGTAAGCTCTCAGTGCAAACCAGCTTTCACTCTCTCTTCATGGTCCAGTACATATAAGAACATAAGGACATAAGAACTAGGAGCAGGAGTAGGCTGCCCGGCCCTTTGAGCCTGCTCAGCCATTCAACACAATCATGGCTAATCCTTTCATGGACTCAGCTCCCCTTCCCCACATTTTCACCATGTTCCTTAATTCCTTTCTTTTTTCAAAAAAAATATACCTTAGCTTTAAAAGCGAATTACTGAAGTAGCGTCAACTACTTCCCTGGGCAAGTAATTCCATCGATTAACAACCCTCTGGGTGAAGAAGTCCCTTCTCAGTTCATTCTAAACCTGCTTCCTCTAATCTTGAGGCCATGCCCTCTTGTCCTCATCTCACCCACCAGTGGAAACATCCTCTCTATTTCTATTTAATTGATGCCCTTCATTATATTATATATTTCTATAAGACCTCCCACTCAGTCTTCTGAATTCCAATGAATATCATCCCAATCCACTCAGCTTCTCCACATAGGCCAAAGCCCTCAACTCTAGAATTGACCTGGTGAACCTCCTCTGTACCCCCTCCAGTGCCAGTACATCCTTTCTTAAGTAAGGAGACCAAATCTGCACACAATACTCCAGGTGTGGCCTCACCAGCACCTTGTACAGCTATAGCATTATCTCTCTGCTTTTAAACTCAATCCCTTCAGCAATGAAGGAGAAAACTCCATTTGCTTTCCTAATTACTTGTTGGACCTGCAGACCAACCTTCTGCAATTCATGCACAAGGACACCCAAGTCCCTCTGCAAATCAGGATGCTGCAGCTTTTTACTATTCAAGTAATAATCCTTTTTCCAATCACCCCAACCAAAACACATGATTTCACATTTATTTGTATTGTATTCCATCTGCCAGACCTTTGCCCACCCACTCAATGTATCTATATCCCCCTGCAAAGTTTCACAATCCTCTGCACACTTTGCTCTGCCACTCATCTTAGTGTCATTGGTAAATCTTGACACCATACATGTGGTCCCCAAGTCCAAATCATCGTAAAAATTGTAAATAATGTGGTCTCAACACCAATCCCTCAGGCACACCATTAGGCACTGATCGCCAGCCAGAATAACACTCATTTATCCCGACTCGTTGCTTCCTGTCAGTCAACCAATCCTCTATCAACACTAATACTCTATCCCTAACACCATGCACCCTTATCTTATGCAGCAGCCTCAAGTGCGGCACCTTGTCAAAAGCCTTTTGGAAATCTCGGTACACCACATCCAAATGGTCCCCATTATCCACCTTGTTTGAAATATCTTCATGGAATTCCAAAAGATTTGTGAAGCATGACCTGCCCTTCATGAACCCACGCTGCATCTGTTTGATGAGACAATTTCTTTTGAGATGCCCTGCTGTTTTGTTCCTTGATAATAGACTGAAGCATCTTCCCGACTACAGAGGTTACACCCACTGGTCTTCCCCATCTTTTGTCTAATTCCCTTTTTAAACATTGGCATCACATTTTGCTATTTTCCAATCTGCTGGGACTGTCCCAGAGACAAGCGAATTTTGGAAAATTTTCCACCAGTCCACCTGCTATTTCTCCCGCCATCTCTTTCCATCCCCTGGGATGCTCTCCATCAGGGCCAGGAGACTTATCTATCCATCGCTCCATTAGCGTACCCAACACGAGCTCTGCCGTAATAATAATTGTTTCCAGGTCCTCACCTATCTTCATCTCTTCATCACTTACTGGCCTGTTATTAGTGTCCTCCACTGTGAAGTCCCAGGCAAAGTACCTGTTCAGTGCCTCAGCCATTTCATCCTATCTCATAACTAACTGCCCCTTCTCATCCTCTAAAGGACCAACATTTACTTTAGCCACTCTTCGTCATTTTTATATTTGTAGAAAGTTTTGCTGCCTTTATATTCTGTGCTAGTTGTTTCTCGTACTCTATCTGACTTTCCTTTTTAGCTGTATTTGTGGTTTTAAAATTTCAACAATCTTCTAGGTTTCTGCTGTTTTTGGTCACTTTGTATGCCTTCTCTTTCACTTTGATAGCTTGCCTTATTTCCTTGGACACCCATGCCAGATTGCCCCTCCTCTTACCATCCTTCCTTCTCACTGGAATATATTTCTGTTGAGCACCTTGACAACTTTCTTTGAATGTCCTCCACTGTTCGTCACCTTTCGCACCATGAAGTCTCTGTTCCCAGTCTACTGTAACCAGGTATTCTGGCATCGTCCCCCTTATTCAAGCACAGGGCCCTGGTATTGGAATTTATCTTCACACTATCCAGTTGTACTTTAAATTCAACCAAACTGTGATCACTCCTTCCAAGAGGATCACTGACTATCAGGTCATTAATTATTCCTGCTCCCTCGTTAGTTCCATTACATGCTGTTCAAGAAAACGACCATGGATACACTCAACGCACTCCTCCTCAAGGCTACCCTGACCGAGCTGGTTCGACCAATCGACATGCAGATTAAAATCCCCATGATAATAGCCATATCATTTTTGCTCCTGCCCCAATGTGATGTTATTATGTGCTGGCCTATAGACTACGCCAATCAGTGACTTTACCTTCTTGTAATTCTTCATTTCCACCCAATCACATGCTCCACAGAACCTATATCATGGCTCAGCACTACCCTGATGTCATCCTGGAATATCAGACCTCCCTTGCATTCCTGTCTTTCCTTCCGAATTGTCTGGGACCCCTGGATATTTAATTCCCAGTCATGACCATTCTGCAGCCATGTCTCCGAGATGGCGACCAAATCATATTCGTTGACGATGGTTTGTGCCATTGACTCATCAACCTTGTTACGAATGCTACAGTCATTCGGGTAAAGTGCCTAATGCTCACTTTCTTACCCTCATGCTTCACAACATCGCTAATATCTCCTGAGTAATTCTTTATTCTTGCTTCTTTCCTATTCTGCCATGAACTTAAACCCTCCTGCGTACATGCTAACCTGCTGCTTACCTTTTCATTTATCACCACACTTCCTGGAGCTTTCCATTTCCCATCCCCCCCAACTCACAAGTTGAAAGTCCGAGTGAATGTGTTAGCAGGACATGGTCTTCTCACACAACAGGGGACAGACTGATTTCTCAGGGTTTGGTTTATTTATTTATACACCTAAGTAAATTTATATACATTTTAATAGATAAATGATATATATGTTAATAAATGTATTTATTTAGTTCAATGTCAAAGTAACATCAGGTACCTTTACCTGCCAGCGAAAACACTTCACCTCTGATACTTTGTTCTCCGAAGGATTGGAATCACCATTTAATTGGGTTGATGGTTTAATGACTCTCCCTGGGATCAGGGATTGCTTAACAAAAGGATTAAGTCATCTGTTTATGGTTTGTTCTCCTTCCATTTTTCTGTCGTCATACTTACTGGGAGCAAAGTGGTCAGGTGTCTCTGACTGAGCTGTCCTGCTGTTTTATCATCGTACCTGGGAGATACATCCACCAAAGCTGGTTTTGTGCAGAAAACAGAGTGAACTTGGGAACATACAACATGAGCTCGGGTCTCCATCCTCCTTCCTGCCCATTGCCCAGGCACAGCCATGTACACAGGGGATGGCATTTTACACATGAGACCTTCCAACCAGAGATCAGAAAACTTCCGATATTTCTCAGAAGTGAGCTTCGGCTAAATCCTTAATTAGAACAAAGAACAAAGAAAATTTACAGCCCAGGAACATGGCCTTCAGCCCTCCAAGCCTGAGCCGATCCAAATGTACTGTCTAAACCTGTCGGTTCATTCCTTACCATTTGTATCCCTCTGTTCCCCACCTACTCATGCATCTGTCCAGATGCATCTTTAATGAATCTACCGTGCCTGCCTCTACCACCTCTGCTGGCAACGGGTTCCAGACGCCCACAACCCTCTGTGTGATGTACTTGCCGTGTGTATCGCCCTTAAACTTTCCACCTCTCACCTTGAAAGCATGACCTCTCGTTATTGAATCCTTCACTCTGGGAAAAAGCTTGTCTCTATCCAGCCTGTCGATACCCTTCATGATTTTGTAAACCTCAATCAGGTCCCCCCTCAATCTCCTTTTTTTCTAATGAAAACAACCCAAACCTACTCAACCTCTCCCCTTCCATACCAGGCAACATCCTCGTAAACCTTCTCTGTACCCTCTCCAAAGCATCCACATCCTTTTGGTATTGCGGTGATCAGGACTGTACACATTATTCGAAATGCGGCTGAACCAATGTCTTGTACAATTTTAACATGACTTGCCAGCTCTGATACTCAATACCACTTCCAATGAAGGCAAGCATACTATATGCTTTCTTGACCACTCTATCTACCTGTGCAGCAACCTTCAGGGTAAAATGGACCTGCACTCCCAGATCTCTCTGCCCATCAACCTTTCCCAAGGCTCTTCCATTCATTGCATAATTCGCTCTAGAATTAGTCTTGCCGAAATGCATCATCTCACATTTGTCTAGATTGAAATCCATCTGCCACTTTTCCGCCCAATTCTCCAGTCTGTCGATATCCTCCTGTATTCTCCGACAGTCCCTTATGCTTTCTGCTACTCCACCAATCTTTGTGTCATCTGCAAACTTGCTGATCATACCAACAGTGCCCTCTTCCAGCCCATTTATCTATATTAAAAACAACAGTGGCCCCAGCCCTGACCACTGTGGGACACCACTGGTCACCTTTCTCCATTTCGAGAAACTCCCTTCAACTACTACTCTCTGTCTCCTGTTGCTCAACCAGTTCTTTATCCAACTCGCTAGAACACCCTGCACACCATGTGACTTCACCTTCTCCATTAGTCTACGATGGAGAACCTTATCAAACACCTTACTAAAGCCCATGTATATGACATCAACAGCCCTTCCTTTATCTATCAACTTGGTCACTTCCTCGAAGAACTCTATTAATTTGGTAAGGCACGATCTCCCCCACGCAAAACCATGTTGCCTATCACTGATGAGCCCATTCTTTTCTAAATATAAATCGATCCTATCCCTCAGTATCCCTCAGTACCCAGACTGAAGCTCCAACAACCTATGGCCCTGATTTTCCACAATTGCAGCAAGAGCGGATTTGAGCTCTTGGACTCGATGGTTCCCTCCCTCTCTTTCCTGACAGTCATTGCTTTAATGGGGAATGTTGCTTTGGCTGGAACTTCAAACCTCCCCTGACTATCTCTTATGCCTGACAGGAGACATCTTCCACTCTGTCCACTGTTCAGCAGCATGACTGGGTACACCTCGGGCTAACGGAAGGATGGAGTTGATTTAAGAGTGGAACAACAGGGGAGCTCAGTAGTCATTGCTGCTGCCCTCAGAGCACAGGGACTGACTGTGTGGAATTTGCATGTTCTCCCCGTGTCTGTGTGGGTTTCCTGTAGCTGCTCCGGTTTCCCTCCCACAGTCCAGTGATGTGCAGGTTTGGTGGGTTATCCATGGGAAAATACAGGGATAGGTTAGGGTGTGTGTCTGGGTGGGGGCTCTTCAGAGGGATAGTCTGGAATCAATGGGCCAAATGGCCTGTATCCACGCTGTAAGGATTCTATGATTTAAATTTCACATCACGCTCTCTGCCAAGATAGTGTTGGCACCTTGGGACTGAGTAAGCTGAGAATTATTCTAAAACCCTTTCGCAAGTACTCTCAGGGCCTCAACAAACTATTGTTGAATTTAACTGATTACTGCAATTGGATCCAACTCTGGATGCTGAGTGATGAAAGGGTGGATGTGAATGTTTTGACGTGTGTAAGACCTTTGTGAACAAGGGTGGTGGTTTCAGCTGCCTTTTGTCCAGTAGGGCATGCTGCTCTCTGTAGGCCTGTCATATCCATCGTATCCAATTGTAGTGACCACTTCAGAAATCTCTTCACTTCCTGCTCATTCACAAGGATCATCTCCCAATTTAATAAATCCTAATTCTCCACATAAAACCTCTGTATACTTGGTGTAAGACATAGAACATAGCAGAGAATATGGAACATCACAGCGCAGTACAAGCCCTTTGGCCCTCCATATTGTGCCAACCTGTGGAACCAATCTGAAGCCTGTGGGCGGCACGGTGGCACAGTGGTTAGCACTGCTGCCTCGCAGCGCCAGAGACCCGGGTTCAATTCCCGCCTCAGGCGACTGACTGTGTGGAGTTTGCACGTTCTCCCCGTGTCTGCGTGGGTTTCCTCCGGGTGCTCCGGTTTCCTCCCACAGTCCAAAAATGTGCAGGTCAGGTGAATTGGCCATGCTAAATTGTCCGTAGTGTTAGGTAAGGGGTAAATGTAGGGGTAGGGGTAGGGGTAGGGGTGGGTTACGCTTCGGCGGGTCGGTGTGGACTTGTTGGGCCGAAGGGCCTGTTTCCACAATGTAAAGTAATCTGTAAAGCCTCTCTATCCTACACTATTCCATTTTCATTGATGTGTTTATCCAATGTGCATTTAAATGCCCTTAAAGTTGGTGAGTCTACTCCTGTTGCAGGCAGGGTGTTCCACGCCCCTATAACTCTCTGAGTAAAGAAACTACCTCTGACATCTGTCCCATATCGATCACCCCTCAATTTAAAAGTATGTCCCCTCGTGCTAGCCATCACCATGTTAGGAAAAAGGCTGTCATTGTCCACATTATCTAACCCTCTGATTATCTTATATTTCTCAATTAAGTCACCTCGCAACCTTCTTCTCTCTAATGAAAACAGCCTCAAGTCCCTCAGCCTTTCCTCGTAAAGCCTTCCCTCCAGATCAGGTAACATCCTAGTAAATCGCCTCTGAACCCTTTCCAAAGCTTCCACATCCTTCCGATAATGTGGTGATCAGAACTGTATGCAATGTGTGGCCACACCAGAGTTTTGTACAGCTGCAGCATGACTTCATGCCTCTCAAATCCAGCCCCTCTACCAATAAAAGCTAGCACACTGTATGCCTTCTTAACAACCCTATCAACCTGGGTGGCAACTTTCAGGAATCCATGTACATGGACACCAAGATCTCTCTGCTCATCCACACTACCAAGAATCTTACCATTAGACCAATATTCTTTATTCCTATTGCACCTTCCAAAGTGAATCACCTCACAGTTTTCTGCATTAAACTCCATTTGCCACCTGTCAGCCCAACTCTGCAGCTTATTTATGTCTCTCTGTAACCTACAACATCCTTCATCACTGTCCAGAACTGTGCCAACCTTAGTGTCATCCACAAATTTACGAACCCATCCGTCTATGCCCGCATCTTGTTCATTTCTGATAGTGGGCAGCACGGTGGCACCGTGGTTAGCACTGCTGTCTCACAGCGCCTGAGACCCGGGTTCAATTCCCGCTTCAAGGCGACTGACTGTGTGGAGTTTGCACGTTCTCCCCGTGTCTGCATGAGTTTCCTCCGGGTGCTCCGGTTTCCTCCCACAGTCCAAAGGTGTGCAGGGTCAGGTGAATTGGCCATACTAAATTGCCCGTAGTGTTAGGTAAGGCTATGGGTGGGTTTTGCTTCGGCAGGTCGGGATGGACTTGTTGGCCCGAAGGGCCTGTTTCCACACTGTAATGTAAAATGTAATCTAAACCTACAACATCCTTCATCACTGTCCAGAACTGTGCCAACTTAGTGTCATCCACAAATTTACGAACCCATCTTTCTATGCCCTCATCTACTTCATTTATGAAAATGACAAACAGCAGTGTCCACAAAACAGATCCTTGCAGTACACCACTAGTAACTGAACTCCAGGATGAACATTTCCCATCAACCACCACCCTGTGTATTCTTTAAGCGAGCCAATTTCTGATCCACACCACTAAATCGCACTCAATCCCATGTCTCCGCATTTTATGCAACAGCCTGTCATGGGGAACGTTATCAAATGCTTTACTGTACCCATATATACACATCAACCACCTTACCCTCATCCAACTGTTTGGTCACCACCTCAAAGAACTCCATAAGTTTATTCTATTCTATTCTACTCTCCTTCTTGAACAAAGAGACAACATTTGCTATCCTCTAGTCTTCTGGCACTAATCCTCTCAATACTGATAACATGAAGATCAAAGCCAAAGGCTCAGAAATCTCCTCCCTGCCTTCCCAGAGAACCCTAGGGTAAATCCCATCCAGCCCAGGGGACTTATCTATTTTCACACTTTCCAGAATTGCTAACACCTCCTCCTTGTGAAGCTAAATCACATCTAGTCCTGTAGCCTGTATCTCAGTATTCTCCTCGACAACATTGTCTTTTTCCAGTGTGAATACTGACAAAATATATTCACTTAGCGCTTCCCCATCTCCCTGGACTCCACACACAACTTCCCACCACTATCTTTGATTGGTCCTAATTTTTCTCTTGTCATTCCTTTATTTCTGATATAGCTGTAGAAAGCTTTCGGGTTTCCTCGATACTAACTGCCAATGATTTCTCATGTCCCCACCTTGCTCTTCATAACTCTCCCTTTAGATCTTTCCTGGCTAACATGTAACTCTCATGCACACAAACTGAGCTTCACGTCTCATCCTAACATACGCCTTCTTCTTCCTCTTGGCAAGAGATTCAACTGCTTTAGTAAACCACGGCTCCCTCACTCAACCACTTTCTCCCTGCCTGACAGGTACATACTTATCAAGGACTCGCAGTAGCTGTTCCTTAAATAAGCTCCACATTTCAATTGCGCCCATCCCATCAGTTTCCTTCCTCAATCTGTGCATCCTTAATCTTGCCAAATTGCATCATAATTGCCTTTCCCCCAGCAATAACTCTTGCCCTGCGTTATATTCCTATCCCTTATCATCGGGAAAGTAAACATAACTGAATTGTGGTCGCTACCACCATAGTGCTCACCGACCTCCACATTTATCTCCTGCCCGAGTCCATTACCCATTGCCAAATCCAATGTGGCCTTGCCCTTTGTTGGCTGGTCTACATACTGTGTCAGGAAACCCTCCTGCACACATTGGACAAAAACGAATCCATCTAAAGTACTGGAACTATAGTATTTCCAGTTAATACAGACAGGGAGTATCCAACTCCCTATTTAATACATGGTCCTGCAGGCCATCATTTGTGTGTTCATTAACAAGACCAACTGAAATGTTTACCTGCAGCTATTCAAGGGCAGAGCTGTCAGCTGGACAGCTGCCCCGGTACCATCCCAAATAGCTCCTTCACTTGGTTGAATCAAATCCGTGCTGTCTCCCAAACAGATCTGATAATCATTCTATAACTGAACTGATATTAATACTGCATTTCCCCAAACTGCCTCTATTGTTTAGGGATGTGTAGGTTAGGTGCATTAGTCAGGGGGGTATAGAGCAATAGGGTATGAGAATGGGTCTGGGCGGGATACTCTTCGGAGGGTCAGTGTGGACTTGTTGGGCCAAATGGCCTGTTTCCACACTGGAGGGATTCTATGATTCACCCAAATTTCTCTAACTCCACGAACTGAAGTCGAGACAGAGATTAATCTGTGTCTCGGTGAGCTGTTTGTAATTGATGCTCCTCTGCTGTTACACAGTTTTTGACTCCATTTGCCGTGAGGTCCTGGCTGAACTGTTGTACCACAACACAAACAGCTCTGTATACAGGTTGGATTTGTGCTGTGTTGCACTATGACAGCTGTCTGTTCTGTGGCTAACTCAATAATATAGATCAATTTCTTTAATGCATTAATCACCTGATCTTTCTGGTGTAATTGTTTGAGAAATATTTCCACATTCTCCATGATCTTCACAACCCCATCAGCTTTCTGAACTCGGTGCTCTGCTTCCTGAACCGACAGAAACATCTCTTTGGTGGAAACATCTCACGTGTGTGTTTGGTATCGTCTGAACGGTGTTCACATAAATTTCTCAATTGCATCATTGCTTTAACTTTATTTGATCATGAAATGACAGTTTCCCTACTGATACAATATTACTGATCCAGCCTTTACCTATCACATGATCATCAATGTTTTAGTAAACTGTACAGTTGTATTCAATGTGCTTACCTGTGACTTATTTATGTACATGCTCACTGACTCTGTACCCTCAAACTGATCTATAGGAGTTGTCCAAACTCTGTTCATCACTGTCTTTCTTTATATTTTTCTCAAGTAATTACCATCCAGTAAACAGGCCTGCAGTCACATTTGTATGAAAACATTTTGTTTGAGTTCTGTTCATGCCACATGGCAAAATATTTGAAGAAATGATGACGTGAAATGCGGGCATTTTCTACAAATCCAGGTTCACTGAAAATGACATATCCCAAGCTATATTTTTCACAGATATACATAACCTGCATGGGCAATACCATAAACAGATGGCAGTTGGGTGTATGTTGCATTTCATTCCACCCAGTGTATATTACACAGGGGAAGGACATGAATGGAAAGTAATAACAAAATGAATTTAGTTTGATTGCCCAAATCCATGCAGCTCTTTGTGAAATGGCAATAATTTAACAATGAGATCACAAGGGTATGTAACTGCAGTGTCCAGCTGCTCTCTGAATTTATTCTGGGTCAGGGCATATGTCCATGTGTCGGTGCAGGTACTGAGATTCTGAAGCATATTGCCGAGGGGATCTGTGACAGAGTAAAAATATGCCTTTGTCATTCGCTAATAAATATAAAATACAAGCTGGGTCACCCATAACGTTATAAAGCTGCCAGATATACTGAAGAATAATATGATGGATTTCCTTAGTATCTCCATTTCTGGATCCTTGCCATTCTCTCCATTGAGGTGACCCTGGAGTGGCCTGCGGACTTGCTGCTAAAATACGCCTGACTGTCAGAAGATTGAGGAGCAACAGCAGGAAGAATGGTGCAAAAGCAATTAAAATCACATAAAATATGACAAATCCAGCCCATTTAGTCAAAGTAATAAAGTTTGCTTTTGTAATGTAATACCAGGGAATATTCGAGAGTGCGTTGCTGGAAAAGCACAGCTGTTCAGGCAGCAGCCGAGGATCAGGAGAATCGACATTTTGGATCAACATTTGGAATAAACATTTCGGACAGAAACACTTCATCAGGAGATTGATTTTCCATTCTCGACTCTGATCTCCAGCATCTGCAGTCCTCACTTTCTCTAATACCAGGGAAGATTATCAATAATGTACATAGGCTCATGCCTGAAGTACCAGGCGACAGACATTAAACAATCCAAAACAGTCACTATCCTTATTGCAACAGCTGCCATTTTCTTTGTACAATACTTCACTTTCAATTCATTGCAACTTATTCCACAAACTGAACGAAGGTGAAAGCAACTGTGAGTCAAACAGAAACCTCTGTTGATGTGAAAACGAAGATATAAATAAAAATATACACATGAGTAATGAACAGGAATAAAACTTGGAAATACATCTGACCAATCCTGTAGAATATTGGTTCAACAATAATGACCTGCTGTCATTCCAACTAAGTAGCAAGAAATACATTTGGAGAGGCCACAATTTCTTCGGGACAGAATAATAATCACCAACATGATAGGTGGAGAGATAAAACAATAAAGCAAATTTAAAAATTGTTTCAGGTAACACCTCAGCCAATAGTTTCTGAGGAGAAAGTGAGGACTGGAGATCAGAGCTGAAAAATGTGTTGCGGGAAAAGCGCAGCAGGTCAGGCAGCATCCAAGGACCAGGAGAATCGACGTTTCAGGCATAAGCTCTTCTTCAGGAAAGAAGAAAGAATAGTTTCTGAGGATCTAGAATGCCATTTCTATTCTTTCGGGTACAGTAAGCATTCAAAACAGATTTTTCTACATGGAATACACTGCCAGGTAATGTTATTTGAGATAATTATCATCAGCAACATGGAAATCAAAGAGTTAATTGAGCAAAATGTTCATGTGACTCACTGAAATATCTTACTCTCAGGAATTGCTGATAACACTGGACCTTTTGTTCTATTTAATATTTCCATAAATCATTGCATTCGTGGAAAGAATTGAAAGATTCAGACAGCATTCCTCTCCAGGAAGGGTCACACAACGATAGGATGCTCTTCTTTTTCTCAATTCCATTTACAGCGTAAGAAGGTAGGACTGTACAATAAATGATCATAAGGGAATCCTGATGATATTTGATTTACCGATAAATGAAATAGTGCATAATTCCAAAAGACACACTTAAAAGTGAGGTAACTGAAGACTTTAAAATGTTCAATTTCAAGGCCAGTTAACAAACGTTTTCCTCAGTGAGATGGAGCTGAAGGTTTTGGAAAGACAGTAGAAGTTCCTTTCACTGATCAATGTGTGAATTTACTCGAGTAACACATTGCTAGAGAAACCCAGCAGGTCTGGCAGAGGCTGTGGGGAAGAAAATCAGTTAATGTTTCGAGTCTGGTGTCTCTTCATCAGAATAGGATTGTCAACTGACTGGTTTTCTGAAGGCATCGATCAATGCCACCTTTTCCAGCTCTCTCCGATGAAAATATAATAATATTTGTTTCTTTCCTCTGAACTTCCAAGAGCCAATTATTGGATGTTCGAGAGGGATCTCTCACATCTTCATACAGGAGCATCAACAGCTCCTTCCTACCCTTAGAAATCCCAGACCAAAACAATTGAAAATAAATCCCTCTCATTCCTCTGTTTGATCATTCTGGTTACTTCCCAGACTTGCTGGCATCAATTCCCAGGGACTGACCTTATAGATGTCCAAACCCCTGCTCTCTGGGTCAGCACACTGCCATTCCAAAATTCAAGAGTCTACACAAATCAACCTGCAATTACTTTTCAGCCCTGGCTTCATAAAATAGATCCTGTCTGTTACTTTTTAATACAAGCTGTTACTCACATTGCAAAGGTCACCTTCCATCTCCCAGCTCACAGTTCACAACTCCAAACCAAACATTAATAAAAATAAAATAATGGAAAAGCTGTAGGATTCTAACAGCAAAGTTTAGCACTCTGTCCCTTTCAATATGATGTTGTTCCCCTGCCCTTTCATGTGTCAAATTTCAGACAAACATTTAATTGAAGGAATTTAAATTTGCATCAATTCCACCGACCAATCCCTCATTCTGAGACTGTAATGACTTATTTCTGTCATGTCATCTCCTACCCTGCCTCCCCCAGACAGACAAAACATCCTGGTGGTATCAACTTACATAATATATTTAATTTGAAATGATTAATTATAGGTCAATACATTATTTAAAATCACAGGTAATATTATGTACTCACTGATACCCGTGTGGTTTTCCACAAGGACGATTCAATCCTGACCCCATTACAAACTTCAACTAGAACAGTACAGCACAGGAACAGGTCATTCAGCCCACAATGTGTGCGCCAATCATGATGCCATTTTGAACTGATCCCATCCGCCTGCACATCTTCTGTATCCTTGATTCCCTGCCTAAATGTCGCCTAAATATTGCTACCGTCTCATCTGGCAATGCATTACAGACACCTACCACCCTCTTGGCTCCAACATTTGTGGGCGGCACTGTGGCACAGTGGTTAGCACTGCTGCCTCACAGCGCCAGAGACCCAGGTTCAATTCCCGACTCAGGCAACTGTCTGTGTGGAATTTGCACATTCTCCTCGTGTCTGCGTGGGTTTCCTCCGGGTTCTCCGGTTTCCTCCCACACTCCAAAGATGTGCAGGTTAGGTGAATTGGCAATGCTAAATTTCCCGTAGTGTTAGGTAAAGGGGTAAATGTAGGGGTATGGGTGGGTTGCGCTTCGGCGGGTCGGTGTGGACTTGTTGGGCCGAAAGGCCTGTTTCCACACTGTAAATAATCTAACCTAAAAGAGGAAACCATTTTGCTTACTGAAGCCATGTTGTCCCTCGTTAAAAGAGGGCCTACCCACAATGCCCAGGAACTGACTGTGAGCAACCCATTCCACACTGTGTATAGGAAACAGCCCGCTGATGGGATTCTCTCACTCACAATGACACTGCACCTCTGAAAGTCCCGAAGTCTCTCTATGGGAGCAGCAACCGACACAATACCCCCAGACAAAATGTCACCAAACTACTCAATATGGATGACCTTAGCCCTATGAGCCATTATGGACAGGATTTTACTGATTATTTATTCAATAATCTTAGATTGGATAACCTCCTGTTACCATTGTTTACCTGCTCTGTACTGTCAGACCCAAAGTACTGTGAGCCCACTTTGAACAGTATTAACCTATCAACTGTAATTAGAACTGTATTGTCTTGCAATCAATGATCAATCTCTTGTAACCCTTTATAAACTGTATATGCCTGTACCTGGGTGAAGATGCTATGACTCATCTGTGCAGAGCAACTATTCTGTATATGAGCGGTCTTTAACCTCTCCCCACGGTATGGTGAAATAAACAAGCATGTCAATTTCACAAGGTCTGCCTATGAGCTTTATTTGAAATTGGACAAATCTACGACAGACAAAAGCACTATTTTCCAGAAATGAGGTGTGATTGACAGTTCTTGACATTAAGGTCACATTTGACCAGCTGTGACATGAAGTAGCCCGAGCAAAACTGGAATCACTAGGAATTGGGGAGAACTCTCGGCTCGATTGAGTCATATGTGACACAAATGTAGATGTCTGTGATTGTTGGAGGGATATCATCTCTGCCTGAGGATATCTCTGCAGGAATTCCTCAGGGGAATGTTCCAGGACCAAACATCTTCAACTGTTTCTTCAATGTCCCACCCTCCATCCCAAGGTCAGAGGTTGGGATGTTTACAGATGGTTGCACAATATTCAGCCCCATTCCTGACTCCAACAGCACTCCAGAAGCTTGACACCATGTGGGACAAAGCACCATGGTTGGAAAATCCACAAACCTTCCAGCCTCGGGTGACTGTCTGTGTGGAGTTTGCACATTCTCCTCGTGTCTGCATTCATGTCTTCCCAAAGTCCAAAGATGTGCAGGTTAGGTGGATTGGCCAAGCTAAATACCCCATTGGGTCAGGGGATGTGCAGGTTCAGTGGATTAATAATTGTAAATGCAGGGTTACAGGGATAGGGCATGAAGCTGTGTCTGGGTGGGATGCTCTGCAGAGGATCAGTGCAGATTCAATGAGCTGAATGGCCTCTTTCCTCACTGTAGGGAGTGAATGTAGCAGCTAAGAGTGTGGTGCTGGAAAAGCACAGCAGATCAGGCAGCATTCAAGGAGCAGGAGAATCAATGTTTCGGAATGGTCCCTGATAGAACATAGAACATAGAACAATACAGCACAGAACAGGCCCTTCAGCCCATGATGTTGTGCCGAACATTTGTCCTAGCTTAAGCACCTATCCATGTACCTATCAATTGCCGCTTAAAGGTCACCAATTATTCTGACTCTGCCACTCCCACAGGCAGCACATTCCATGCCCCCACCACTCTCTGGGTAAAGAACCTACCCCTGACATCCCCCCTCCCTATACCTTCTAACCTTCACCTTAAATTTATGTCCCCTTGTAACACTCTGTTCTACCCGGGGAAAAAGTCTCTGACTGTCTACTCTATCTATTCCCCAGATCATCTTATAAACCTCTATCAAGTCACCCCTCATCCTTCGCCGTTCCAATGAGAAAAGGGCTAGCACTCTCAACCTATCCTCGTACGACCTATTCTCCATTCCAGGCAACATCCTGGTAAATCTCCTCTGCACCCTCTCCAAAGCTTCCACATCTTTCCTAAAGTGAGGCGGCCAGAACTGCACGCAGTACTCCAAATGTGGCCTTACCAAGGTCCTGTACAGCTGCAACATCATCTCGTGACTCTTGAATTCAATTCCTCTGTTAATGAATGCTAATACACCATTGGCCTTCTTACAAGCTCTATCCACCTGAGTGGCAACTTTCAAAGATCTATGAACATAGACCCCAAGATCCCTCTGCTCCTCCACCTTGTTAAGAACCCTACCGTTAACCCTGTATTCCGCATTCTTATTTGTCCTTCCCAAATGGACAACCTCACACTTGACAGGGTTGAACTCCATCTGCCTCTCCTCAGCCCAGCTCTGCATCACATCTAAGTCCCTTTGCAGCCGACAACAGCCCTCCTCACTATCCACAACTCCACCAATCTTCGTATCGTCTGCAAATTTACTGACCCACCTTTCGACTCCCTCTTCCAAGTCATTAATAAAAATTACAAACAGCAGAGGACCCAGAACTGATCCCTGCGGAACTCCACTTGTAACTGGGCTCCAGGTTGAATATTTACCATCCACCACCACTCTCTGACTTCGACCGGTTAGCCAGTTCTCTATCCAACTGGCCAAATTTCCCACTATCCCATGCCTCCTGACTTTCCGCATAAGCCTACCATGGGGAACCTTATCAAATTCCTTACTAAAATCCATGTACTCTACATCGACTGCTCTACCCTCATCCACATGCTTGGTCACCTCCTCAAAGAATTCAATCAGACTTGTAAGGCAAGACCTACCCTTCACAAATCCGTGCTGGCTGTCCCGAATCAAGCAGTGTCTTTCCAGATAATCATAAATCCTATCCCTCAGTACCCTTTCCATTACTTTACCTACCATCGAAGAAAGACTAACTGGCCTGTAATTCCCGGGGTTATCCCTATTCCCTTTTTTGAACAGGGGCACAACATTCGCCACTCTCCAGTCCCCTGGTACCACCCCCGTTGACAGTGAAGACGAAAAGATCATTGCCAACGGCTCTGCAATTTCCTCTCTTGCTTCCCACATAATCCTAGGATATATCCCGTCAGGCCCGGGGGACTTGTCTATCCTCAAGTTTTTCAAAATGCCCAACACATCTTCCTTCCTAACAAGTATCTCCTCTAGCTTACCAGTCCGTTTCATACTCTCCTGTTCAACAATATGGTCCCTCTCATTTGTAAATACTGAAGAAAAGTACTCATTCAAGACCTCTCCTATCTCTTCCGACTCAATACACAGTATCCCACTACTGTCCATTATCGTTCTCATCATTCTCATGTTTCTCACATACGCATAAAAGGCCTTAGGGTTATCCTTGATCCTACCCGTCAAAGATTTTTCATGCCCTCTCTTAGCTCTCCTAATCCCTTTCTTCAGCTCCCTTCTGGCTATCCTGTATTCCTCTAATGCTCTGTCTGAACCTTGCTTCCTCAACCTTATGTAAGCCTCCTTCTTCCTCTTCACGAGACATTCAACCTCCCTCGTCAACCAAGGTTCCCTCACACGACCATCTCTTTCCTGCCTGACAGGTACTTACATATCAAGGACATGTCGGATCTGTTCCTTGAAAAAGTTCCACATTTCAATGGCATCCTTCCCTGACAGCCTATGCTCCCAACTTGTGCTCGTCAGATCCTGTCTTGCAGCATCATATTTATCCTTCCCCCAATTGTAAAACCTACCCTGTTGCATGTGCCTATCTCTCTCTCCGTAACCAAGGTGGAAGTCACAGAATTGTGGTCACCATCACCAAAATGCTCACCCACTAACAAGCCCATCACTTGTCCTGGTTCGTTACCGAGTACCAAATCCAATATGGCCTCCGCTCTGGTCAGACAATCTACATACTGAGTTAGAAAAGCTTCCTGGACACACTGCACAAACACTGCCCCGTCCAATCTACTTAATCTAAAGAGCTTCCAATCAATATTTGGGAAGTTGAAATCGCCCGTAACTACTACCCTGTGGCTTCTGCACCTTTCCAAAATCTGTTTCCCAATCCGTTTCTCCACATCTCTGCTGCTATTGGGGGGCCTATAGTAAACACCCAACAAGGTGACTGCTCCTTTCCTCTTTCTGACTTCAGCCCATACTACCTCCAAAGGCAGATGCCCCTCGAACTGCCTTTCTGCAGCCATCATACCATTTCTAATTAGCAACGCCACCCCTCCTCCTTTTTTACCACCCTCCCTAATCTTACTGAAACATCTGTAACCAGGAACCTCCAACAACCATTCCTGTCCCTCTTCTATCCACGTTTCTGTGATGGCCACAACATCGTAGTCCCAAGTACCAATCCACGCCTTAAGTTCACCCACCTTATTTCTGATACTCCTTGCTTTGAAGTATACACACTTGAACCCATCTCTGTGTCCGCAAGTATTCCCTGTCAGTGCTACCTTCTCCACAGCCTCCCTACATTCTTGGACATCCTGACAAACAGCTAGCCTACTTGCTGGACTACAAGTCCGGATCACATCCCCTGCCAAATTAGTTTAAACCCCCCGAAGAGTGCTAGCAAACCTACCTCCCAGGATATTGGTGCCCTTCTGTTTCAGGTGCAACCCATCCTGCTTGTACAGGTCCCACCTTCCCCAGAATGCAGTCCAATTGACCAAATACCTGAAGCCCTCCCTCCTACACCACCCTTGCTGCCACGTGTTCAACTGCACTCTCTCCCTATTCCTTGCCGCACTGTCACGGGACTCCGGCAACAACCCAGAGATGACGACTCTGTCCGTCCTAGTTTTTCGCTTCCAGCCTAACTCCCTGAGCTCCTCTTCCTACCTATGTCATTGGTGCCAATGTGCACCACGACTTCTGGCTGCACATCCTCCCCCTTAAGGATTCTGAAGACATGGTCCGAGACGTCTCGGACCCTGGCACCCGGGAGGCAACAAACCATCCGAGAGTCTCGCCCATGTCCACAGAACCGCCTGTCTGTCCCTCTAGAGTCCCCTATAACTGGCGCTCTCCTCCTCGCCCCTTTTCCCTTCTGAGCCTCAGAGCCAGACCTCGTGCCAGAGACCTGGTCACTGCAGCTTACCCCTGCTAGGCCATCCCCCGAACAGTATCCAAAGCGGTATAAATATTGTTGAGAGGAACGACAACAGTGGATCCCTGCACTGCCTGCTTCCTACCCCTCCTACCCAGCTACCTCTGTTCTCTGGCATAACTAAGTCCCTGTAGCTTCTATCTATCACCCTCTCAGCCTCTCAAATAATTCTCAGTTCATCCAACTCCAGCTCCACTTTCCTAACGCGATCTGTGAGGAGCTGGAGCTGGCTGCACTTCCTGCAGATGAAGTCAGCAGGAGCATCGTTGGTCATCCCTACCTCAAACATCCTGCAGGAGGAACATTCCACTGCCTGCACTGCCACAACTCTACACTTACTCTCCAAAACAAGAACACTAAGTATCTTACCTGGTCAGCCGACTGAGTCCTTTTTTTTCGGTTAGAGGAGGAGGGAGGGTGGGAGACACGACACGTGATGAAGGGCATTTGCCTGAAACATCAATTCTCCTTTTCCTCGGATGCTGCCTGACCTGCTGTGCTTTTCCAGCACCATACTCTCGACTCTAATCTGCAGCATCTGCAGTCCTCACTTTCTCCTGACTGTAGCAGCTGCACTTGTCCAAAAACTTCTTGCGTTCGAAAGGAGCAAATATTTGTTTTCAATAATGTGTATGTAGCTACCCATCATCGTTGGTGGTGAGGGGGTGAATGTTTGTGGAAAATAGTTTGCTCGTTGCTTTGTCATGTATGGGATTAAGCTTCTTGAATGTTGTAGCTGCACTCATCCAGTTCAGTGGACAGTAGGCAATCCCGCTCTTGCCATGATGTAATGAGCCTTCTCAGGCAGCCTCCATCGAACACCATCTCGGTAGGTTCACAGAAGCCCTGATGGTGTATTGTGGAGGGCCAGATACACCAGCCACCCCACACTGATATCAACAAGTGAGAATGGATTGAGATTTCATTTTGTTATAAATCATCCGCCGACATTTCCGCCACCTCCAAACAGACCCCACCACCAGAAATATATTTCCCTCCCCACCCCTTTCCGCCTTCCGCAAAGACCGATCCCTCCGTGACTACCTGGTCAGGTCCATGCCCCCCTACAACCCACCCTCCCATCCTGGCACTTTCCCCTGCCACCGCAGGAACTGTAAAACCTGTACCCACACCTCCTCCCTCACCTCTATCCAAGGCCCTAAAGGAGCCTTCCACATCTATCAAAGTTTTACTTGCACATCCACTAATATCATCTATTGTATCCGTTGCTCCGGATGCGGTCTCCTCTACACTGGGGAGACTGGACGCCTCCTAGCAGAGCGCTTTAGTAACATCTCCGGGACACCCGCACCAATCAACCACACCGCCCCATGGCCCAACGTTTCAACTCCCCCTCCCACACTGCCGAGGACATGGAAGTCCTGGGCCTCCTTCACCGCCGCTCCCTTACCACCAGATGCCTGGAGGAAGAATGCCTCATCTTCCGCCTCGGAACACTTCAACCCCAGGGCTTCAACAGTTTCCTCATTTCCCCTTCCCCCACCTCTCCCGAGTTCCAAACTTCCAGCTCAGCACTGTCCCCATGACTTGTCCGGACTTGTCCTACCTGCCTATCTCCTTTTCCACCTATCCACTCCACCCTCTCCTCCCTGACCTATCACCTTCATCCCCTCCCCCACTCACCTATTGTACTCTATGCTACTTTCTCCCAACCCCACCCTCCTCGAGCTCATCTCTCCATGCTTCAGGCTCACTGCCTTTATTCCTGATGAAGGGCTTTTGCCCGAAATGTCGATTTCGAAACTCCTTGGATGCTGCCTGAACTGCTGGGCTCTTCCAGCACCACTAACCCAGAATCCACTTCGGCTCTCAGTCCCTCTCTTCCCTCCCACAATAACAAAAGGCCTCCCACCCTCCCATCCTCACCTACCATGGCCTTGAATATCAGATAGTCCTCCCTGAGTCACCATCCATCACATCCTTCTCCTTTGTGAATACGAATGCAACATGTTCATTAAGGACCTTACCCACTTCCTCTGGCTCCACACATAAACAACCCTTTGTCCTTGAGTGAACATAGAACATAGAACATAGAACATAGAAGAACACAGCGCAGTACAGGCCCTTTGGCCCTCGATGTTGCGCCGATCCAAGCCCACCTAACCTATACTAACCCACTATCCTCCATATACCTATCCAATGCCCGCTTAAATGCCCATAAAGAGGGAGAGTCCACCACTGCTACTGGCAGGGCATTCCATGAACTTACGACTCGCTGAGTGAAGAACCTACCCCTAACTTCAGTCCTATATCTACCCCCCCTTAATTTAAAGCTATGCCCCCTTGTAATACCCGACTCCATATGCGGGAAAAGGTTCACACTGTCAACCCTATCTTACCCCCTAATCATCTTGTACCGACCTTTTCCCAAGTTACTCTTTCGCTCATTATAAATGTATACAGTTCCTTAGAATTTTCCTTAATATTGTCTGGCAAAAACATTTCGTGGCCTCTTTAAGCCCTCCTGTTTTCTTGTTTGAGTTTTTCCCTGGGCCCTTCTATTCTTTAAGGATTCTGTTGGTCTTCGGTCTCCTAATCTTTATCTTTTGGATAAACTCTCAATTTCTCTTGTCATCCTTGTCACCCTTATCCTTCACTTTCACAGGATCTTACTGGTCATGAACACAAATTAACTGGATTAAAGAGATTCCTGTGTGCCAGATGTAAAGTTATACTCAACCAGTGCCCCCAGTCTACGTTCTCCAGTTCCTGCTTAATGTCCCCTTCCTCGGTCACCTCCTGGCTGTTGACAGGCCTGGAGTAGAATCAAGTCAACATGATTGTATCCTTCCCTCCCTGAGCTCGAACCATATGGCTTTGTGGGTGAGCCTTCCAAGGGTCTTGCCTCAGTAAAGTTCTGATATTCTCCATTATCAGGAACACAGTTCCCCCATCTGTTAACATCCCGATCTCACTTGAAACCATCAAAATCTTGGAATGGTAAGATACCAGTGTTGCCCCTCTTACAATAAAGTCTCTGTCGTAGCTACAGCATCATAGTTTAACATATGAATCCAAACGCTAAACCCATTTGCTTTACCTGCCATCCCCTTCACATTCAAACAAATACAGCCCAGACCAGCAATCCTGATATATTCAGTTCTCTCCATGTCTGTTCTTCCACTGAACCTTATTGGCCTTAATCTCTGCCTCATCCAGAGTCATTTCATTCACTGACCGACTGCTCTCATTCCTGACCCCCTGCCACATCAGTTTAAACTCTGCTGAGTGACACTGGAAACCCTCCCTGTCAGTATATTGGTGCCCCTCCAGTTTAGATGTAACCTTTCCTTCTTGTACAGGGCCCACCAGCCCAGGGAGACTTCCAAACTTCCATGTACCTGAAGCCCTCCCTCTATTACCATCTCCTTAGGCACTAATTTAACTGTACTATTCCTCTTCTCAATGGCATATGGCACAGGAAGTCATCCCAAATTACAACACCAGAGATCCTGCTTTTCAACTTCCTACCTACCTTCCTGAACACCCTTTACAGAACCTGATCTCTCTTTCTGCCGATGGTGTCAGTACCAACATAGACTGCAACCTCTGGCTGCTCACCCTCCACCTTCAGAATATCCTGTTCCTGCTCAGAGATGTCCTTGACCTTGGCAACAGGAAGGCAGCACATCAGTCAGGAGCCCTGCTTACAGCTCAGAAATGCCTGTCTGGGCCTGATTATACAGTCTGTTACCAATACAGCTCACCTACACATCGACCCTCCCTGCTGTACAACAGAGCCGGTCATGGTGTCATTACATTGGCTGCTGCTGCTGCTGCTGCTTTCCACTGAGAGGCCATTCCCAGCTCCCACCCCTCCCAAAATATATCCAAATCAGTGTACCTGTTTATGAGGGGGATGGCCACAGGGTCTCCTGCACTGCCTGCTAACGCTTACTCATCTTCCTGGTGGTCACCGTATTCCTCTCTGTCTGTGTAGCCCTTCAAGGTGATGTGACTAGCTTGGTAAACGTGGTATCCATGACTTCCTCAGTCTCATGGATGCTCCATAATGTGTCCATCCGTAGCTTCAGGAGCTCCATGCTGCAGATCAGGAGTTGCAGCTGATCAGACTGCCTGCACACCTACTCACTATAGACACTGGAAGTGGCCCTGATTTCCCACATATTGTAAGGGGAGCATTCCATGGGAATGAATTCTCCTGCCATTGTGAATATTATCAACTAAATCTACCTTATCAACGAGAGACAATAAGGCAGGAACTGACTGTACGACCTTACCCACTCGTCATCAAACTCAAGGCCTCTCACTCAAAAGGCAAACAGTCTTTCATTTGACCTTTTATTCTGATAAAAGATGTGTTCAAACTTTCAGTCCCCATTCAGTGTGGGTTGCAGTAACTTAAATAGGCTGGTAATCCACAAATTGTTCCCTTAACCTCAAAATGAAGAAACTGATTTCCAAGAATAGAAAATTAATGCGGTTTAACAGACCTCGATCTGGTTCCTCAGTTAACATAAGTTCTTATCAGTTCCCATAGAAACATAAAAAACATTTAACCACATTCCCTCCACACTCCGTGATGCTTTTAATAATTTAAACATATATCAATCTCTTTCTGGAATGTCCTCAGGGAGTGTCTTTAAGACAGAGACAGATCAGTTCTTGATTCGTAAGGGGATCAAAGGTTACAGGAGAAGGCAGGAGAATGTGGTTGAGAAACAGAGCAGCCATGTTTGAATGATGGAGCAGACTCTCCGGGCAAAATGGCCTCATTCTGCTCCTATATGGTCTTTATGGTCTTATGTTGGCCTGACCAAGTAAGGACGGCAGATTTCCTTCCCTGAAGGACATTGGTGAATCAGAGCGTTCAATCCATCAGGACAAATAATTTTCAGAAAATGTTGATCTCAAGGAGATTCAAGATGGCGGCAGTGTGAACAGTCTGCTGTGTTGGGTTCTGTACCATACACCAGGCAAGTAGCCCAGGCAAGGTGGGCTCCTAATCCCCGCCTCCCCCCCCCCCCCCGTTAGTCACCCCTGAGGAACGTTTGCAGCATAAAGTAGGTAGAGCAGTTAAAGCCCCTTTAAATAAAGGGTTGGAAGATTTGGAGGTGATATGAAGCTCTCTAAGGGAAAGGGAGCGAGGGGAGTGCAGCAGGCATACCACACGATGTCGGCTATACCAGCAGCCGTTACCTCATCTCCCTTGGCAGTGCCCTTGGATTCAGTGGAGCAACAGAATTTGCTAACGGAGACTGCAAAACTCCGTCAAAAATTGAGGGAGCGCTGGAACAAGTTGCTGCCATGCTGACAGACCATGAGCAGGAGATCCAGGCTTTGGAGCAGCAGAGGACCGTACCTCGGAGGCTGGTCTTATGTTGGCTAGACCAGATAAGGACGGCAGATCTTACCTGGAAAGGTCCGAGGGGCAGGTCCGAACGTTGGAAGGTCAGGTTCAGGCCTGCAGGAACAAGGAGACGACCGCTAAAATCGAGGTCAGCGAACAAAATCTGTGGATCCTGGATTTACCTGAGCATGAAGAAGGTGAAAACCTCGCTGATTTAGTCGAGAGGTGGTTTTCCGGAGTTGCTGGGCCTGGAGATCGAGTCAGGCCGGGTGAGTGTGGAGCGGGCCTACCGGATCACAATGTCCAGGTCCAGGTCAGTCCAAGGCTCCCGCTCGGTCTGAGTGTAGCTCCAGCATTACAGGGAAAAGCATTTAATAATAGAAACAGCCAGAAGACTGGGAAGAGACCCACAGGCTTTGGCTTATAAAGGTTCAAAAATAAATGTTTTTTCATGACTTTTCTGGGACCATAGTTAAGGAAAGGAAGACCTTTGATAAGGTAAAGAAAAAATAAAAAAATTAAACATCCAATACTCTCTGAGGTACCCGGCAATGCTACGTTTCAAATGTGAGGGAAATGTCTATAACTTCAACTCGGCGGAAAAAGTAAAAGAACTTTTGAACTCGGTGAAATGATAGACTTTGGCCGAAGAGGGAGGAGGAAAAGAGACAGACGGACAATGGCATAATATAACTCTTTTGTATCTTCTCTATCTTTGTTCTTCTCCCTTTTGGGTCTCCGAGGTTACAGGTTTGATATTGTTGTGGAAGAATTACTCATTGTTCGAGAAAAAAAAATACCAGGAGATGCAGAAAATCCTTCATGAAATTAAACTTTATCTTTCGAAACTAATCATCGTCTGCCACACTGATTCCTTCCATCACACTTAACCTATCACATTACAACACCATCATCTTCAGCATAAACTAACCTATTACAATGCACTACCATTATCTGTTACTGGAGCCCTGTAGCATGATCCCGGGCATACATTGCAACGCTAAGTTAACTACGTTACTGCCATAATAACTTCCATAGTAGGAAAAGATATGATAGCAAGGTTTACGAGGCATTTAGACACAGACATAATCAGGCTGGGAGGTGAGGATACAGAATATACGTACAGACATGGGATTAATTCAAAGTAGCATCATGATTGGCAGACACTTTGGGGGCTGAATGGCCTCTCCTTGTTCTATAGTGTTCTATGCTTAAGTTTGTACAGGTGTCAGGATTGAATTGTCCTTGTGAAACCCCAAATAGGTATCAATGAGGCGATTATCTAGCCTGTGATTTGAAATGATACATTGCCTTATAAATGGTTCTTATCATATTAAATATCTAATTAGAATTAGTTCCACCAGGACGTTTTGAGTCCAGGGGATACAGGGTGACGGGTGACATTCAGAAGTAAGTCATAACAGTCTCAGAATAAGGGATTGGTTGGTAGAATTGACGTGAATCTAAATTCCTTTAATTAAAGAGTTGTGTTAATCTGAAATTTGATATATGTAAGGGCAAGCGAGCAACATAATATTGAAAAGGACAGAGTGATAAAGTTTGCTGTTAGAACCGCACAGATATCTCACCATTTTATTTTGTTTAAATTTTGATTCAGAGCTGTGTGCTGAGAGATGGAAGGTGACCTTTGGAGTGTGAGTAGCAGCTTGTGTTAAGAAAAAAACAAGCAAGATCTATTTTGTTTTTGAGGCCAGGCCTGAAAGGTAGTTGCAGGTTGTTTCTTGTAGATTCTTTTACTTTGAAGTGGGAGTGTGTTGACTCAGAGAGCAGGTGTTTGGACACTAATAAGGAAATGAGATCACCAAGCTGGGAAGAAAACAGATTGATCAGACAAAGGCAGGAGTGGTACTTTTTAAAAACTGTTTTGGTCTGGGGATTTCTGAGAGAAGGATTGGGCTGTTGTTTCTACAGAAAAAAGGCATGAGAGCTCCCTGCCAAACATCCAACTGAAAATTCAGAGAAAAGAAACAAAGCTGTTCGCATTATTACCTTTTCATCTGAAAGAGCTGGAAAAGATGGCAATGAACAGAGAAGTACACCACAGGAACAGGCCTTTCATCCCTCAAGCCTGTGCCAACCATCACGCTCTATCTAAATTAAAAAATAAATTTTCTGCTCTTATTCAGTCTGTATCCCTCTATTCCCTCCCTATTCATGCAACCATCTGGATACCTCAGATATGTCGCCAACAAACCTGCTTCTACCACCTCTTCCAGCAGTGTCTTCCAGGATCTACCAAACTCTGTGTGAAAAACTTCCCTCACACATCTTCCTGAAACCTTCCCCCCTCTAACCTTTAACCTGTGCTCTCCTGTTGTAGTTGAAACATCAAAGCTGGGAAAAGCCTCTGACTATCTACCCCATCTCTGCTTCTCATAATCTTGTGGACTTCTATCAAGTCTCCTTTCAGCTGCCATCTTTCCAGTGAAAACAATTCCATTCTTTTTAACCTTTCCTCCATACCCAATGCCCTTGAGACCAAGCAACATTCTGGTGAACCTTCTCTGCACTCTCTCCAAAGCTTCCACGTCCGTCTGGTAGTGCAGCAACCAAAACTGCACACAATACTCCAAATGCAGCCTCAGAAGGGTGTTATAGATCTGCAACATTGTTTGCCAACCTTTTCACTCCAATGTACTGCCAAGGAAGGCAAGCCCGCCATTTGCCTTCTTAATTACCTTGGCCATCTGTATTGCCACGTTTAGGGAAATATGGACCTGCCCACTCAGATCCGTCTGTATGTTAATGTTCCGAAGGATTCTGCCATTTACTGTATAATTCACACTTCAATTTGATCCTCAAAAATCCATCACCACACATTTGTTTGGGTTAAACTCCATCTGCCATTTCTGTGCAGAAGTCACTCATCCTGTTGCATCCTTTCAGTATCAGCAGTATCAGCACCTCCACCAATTTTCATGTCATCTGTAAACTTACTAATCAGAGCACCCACATTTTCCTGCAGATCATGTATAGTGGGCGGCACGGTGGCATAGTGGTTAGCACTGCTGCCTCACAGCGCCAGAGACCCGGGTTCAATTCCCGCCTCAGGCGACTGACTGTGTGGAGTTTGCACGTTCTCCCCGTGTCTGCGTGGGTTTTCTCCGGGTGCTCCGGTTTCCTCCCACAGTCCAAAGACGTGCAGGTCAGGTGAATTGGCCATGCTAAATTGCCCGTAGTGTTAGGTAAGGGGTAAATGTAGGGGTATGGGTGGGTTGCGCTTCGGCGGGTCGGTGTGGACTTGTTGGGCCGAAGGGCCTGTTTCCACACTGTAATGTAATCTAATCTAAAAGATACCACAAACAACAGCGTACCTAACACTGATCCCAGTTGAACACAATTAGTTACCTGTCTACATTCTGAAAAATCACCTATCCATTGTTACCCTCAGTCTTCTATGATCAAATCAGTTTTGTCTCTATCTGCCCACCCCAAATCACAAACAATTTTAGATTTTGTACCAGTCTGCCACGTGGGACTATATCAAATGCTCTACCAAAGACCATATAAACTGTAACCACAATGCTTCCCTCATTAATTACATTGGTCACTTCTTCAAAAAATTCAGATTGGTGACACATGATCTTCCCATGCGGCCTGTCACTAACTGGCCCATTTTCTTCCAAATGTGGGTATATCTTTCACCTCAGTATCTTTTCCAAGAGCTTCCTCACCACAGATGTCAGGCTCACCGGCCTATAATTTTTTGGATTATCCCTACTTCCAAGGGAACAATATCGGCTCATCTCCAATTCTCTGGAAACTCACTTGTGGTCAAGGAGGATGTGAAAATATCCGCTAATGCCCAACTATTTCTTCCCATGCCTTTCATTGTAACTTTAGATAGATTCCATCAGGCCCTCAGGATTTACCTACCTTAATGCAATTTAGGATACCTAAAACCTCCTCCTTCAATACATTGACATTTTCTCGAGTACTCTCGTCATCATCCCTGATCTCAACATCAGTCATGTCCTTCTCAGTGATTACCAACACAAAGTATTCATTGAGGATCTCTCCCACTTCCTGTGGCTCAACTTGTCTTCTTTAAGCTTGAGTGGGCCTAGTCTTTTACTTCAAAACATTAATGTTTCATCCTCCCCATTGACGCTGACAGACCTGCTGAGTTTCTCGAGCAATATCTGTTCTTGTTTAAGAGATGACATTTTCCACATTAAAAAAAGGATTCTTTAATTGTGCTTGTCTGTATATCTTCTGTGTGAGAATGTGATCTGAGAACAAATGTTATTGGGTTTAAGTTTTCCATTTCAGCCGGTTATCTGGTATCGATTATCATCTATTCTCAAAGTTTGGGACTGAACATTCAGTTAGTCTGACTAGGAAGCCTTGAGGTTAATTTTTAAGGTACATGGACATTCTCACTTTACTGTGTTATGAATCCAGGTGGAGGGAGGCTGATTTGATTTGGTTCTGAGTCTAAGTGTGGTGAATGTGTCCTCAGGGATGAGAGCTGAGATAAACCGTGATCATATGGAATGACAGAGCAGGCTTAAAGTGCAAATAGGTTACTGATGTCCCTCATGATTATGTGACATTCTGTCCTGTAAAAACAGCCAAATAATTTCTGCCACTCAGCCAAAAGCGAGCTTCAGCTACACTATTTAAAAATGTAGATTCGAACTGCAAAGTTCCATGAATAGAATAAAACTTGTCTGTTTGTGGAGTCGTGGGATTTCTTTTTACCCAAAGTCAGTGAAAATGTCAGCATGTGTGAGCAAGTTGAAAACAACTTTCAGAAAATGAATGCTACTCATCATGCTATTTTCTGTTTAAGGCAATGTCTGCATTTTAAAGTATTTCTTAGTCGTCCAAAATATCTTTTAGAAAGAATTCAATAATACTGCCGTAATTTGTTGTTTTTTTCTCTCCATTTGATAGCAATAATCAGGAGAGGAACTGTCCCAGTGGAGACTTACACACCATATAAATGAGGGCTCATTCAGAGATCTCACAACAGAGTATTTTCAGAAGCTAACATTTCCAGACAAACAGAAATCACTTCTGAACACAGAAATGGGATATGCCCATTCTGTAATAATTCAGGTAGAACGTGTTTACTATCCAATTCTTGCGGTGTTTGGAGTCACTGGTGAGCCACTATCTCATATTACTGCTGTGAATCGGAGTTTATTGCGACTATACAATCGTACTTCTGTTATTCCATCTGAGTTTTGCATGGCCATGTCTTCTGATTTATCTTGTGGTATAATAAAGTGCCAAAACTCTGCTATTGTATTGCGGTAATGAAATTAATGAATTAAAAGTCTTTTGTATCCAACTTTTGTGAACTTCCTGGATTATTCCCTCCATTTGCTGTATTGAGATGAGATATTAGCTTAGAAAATGCATAAAATAATGATGTTCCGAAATGGCTTCATCTCGAGAAGCTAAGCTATTTCAAAGTTTGATTCACAAATTATAGCTTCAATGCCAAATATTGAGATAGTTCATCGTCTTTGTGTTGGATTGAGATAGCATGCCCAAAATAAACCAGTACATCAATGTATTTATAAGCTACGACTGTTCTGAAATGTTATATCCATTACCTAAAATTACTTCACAGATTGACCAATGAATGGAATTCTCTGCTATCCTCTCCAGATATTCCCCTCGATCTAACTGAGGATAACACTTGCCAACTGGCTGTGAAATTAAACACTTTTAAGTCTTTGGTTACCTCACTTTCAAGTGTGTCAATTGGAATGATGCACTGTTTTGTTTCTCAGTATGTCAGACATCATCGGATTGCACTGATGATCACTAATTGTAGAGTTCTGCCTTTTAACATTGTAAATGGATTTCAAAAGAGTTGCCTGCCATTGTGTAATACTTCCTGGAGAGGAATGCTGCCCAATTCTTTCAATTATTTCTATTAATGCAATGATTTATGGAAATATTAAATATAACAAAGTTCCAGTATTCTCTGAGTACGATATTTTAGTGAATCATGTGAAAATTGTACTAAGTTTACTCACTTTATTGTTTGATATCCACATTGATGATAATTATCTTTCATATAATCACCTAAGAGTGTGCGTTTATTCAAACAATTAGTTTTGATTCCTTACTGTACCCAGAGGATTAGATGTGCCATTCTACATCCTCTAAAACTATTGGCTGAGATATTGTCTGGAAACATTTTTATGTTTGTTTTCCTTTTTCTCTCTTCCAGCTAATATGTTGGTGATTATTATTCTGTCTCGAAGAAATTGTGGCCTCTCCAAATGTATTTCTTGTTACTTGATTGCAATGGCAGCAGCCGATCTCCTGGTTGTGATTGCTGAACCAATATTCTACAGGATTGCTCAGATGTATTTCTATGGTTCATTCCTGTTCATTACTCCGGTGTGTAGCTTTATTTATGCGCTCGTTTTCACATCAACAGAGATTTCCGTTTGGCTCACAGTTGCTTTCACCTTCGATTGGTTTATGGCCATATGTTGTGATAAATTGAAAGCAAAGTATTGTTCAAAGAAAATGGCAGCTGTTGTAATAGTGACAGTGACTGTTTTGGGTTGTTTAGTATCTGTCGCCTGGTATTTCAGATATGAACCTCTGTACACGATTGATAATATTCCCTGGTATTGCATTACAAAAGCCAGCTTCATCACTTCGACTGCATGGTCTGGTTTTGTCATCTTTTATTTCATTTTCATTGTTTTTGTGCCATTCTTAATCATGTTACTCCTCAACCTTCTGACTGTCAGACGTATTTTAATAGCAAGTAAAGTCGGCAGGGCACTGCGTGGCCAGCTCAATGGAGAGAATGGCAAGGATCCAGAAATGGAGAGGCGAAGGAAATCCATCATATTACTCTTCAGCATATCTGGCAGCTTTATAACGTTATGGGTGACCCAGCTTGTATTTTATATTTATCAGCAAATTGTAAAGGCATATTCTTACTCTGTCACAGATCCCCTTTATTACCTGGAATCCATCGCCAATATGGTTCAGCTTCTCAGTACCTGCAGCAACACATGTATATATGTCCTGACCCAGAATAAATTCCGAGAGCAGCTGAAGACTGCAGTTAAATACCTCTTTGACCTCATTATGAATTGGCAAAATTTCATGAAAGGCTAAGTTATTTAGGTGATCAAACTAAATTCATTTCATTACTACATTCCATTTGTGCCCTTCCCCTGTATAATATACACTGGGTGGAAAGTAATGCAGCATAGACCCAACTGACATCTGTTTATGATATTCCCCATGCAGGTTATGCATATCTGTGAAAAACATAACTCAGTGTAAGACTTATTCAGCAGACCCGAATTTGTAGGGAATACCCGCATTTCGCGCCAAATGTATGGCTCTGAAACATTCATCATGTCTTCAAATATGTTCCTGTATGGCACAAACAGAACTAAAGCAAAATTCTTTAGCAAAAACCTGACTGCAAGCCTGTTTATTGATATGGTACACTTGAGACAAATATAAAGAAAGACAGTAATGGACAAAGTTTGGAGAACTGCTAAAGACCATTGTGCGTGTTAAGAGTACGTGGTCATACACATAAATAAGTCACAGGTAAGCACATTTAATATAACCGTATGCTGTAATTGGTAAATACATTTATGATCATGTGAGAGATACAGGATGGCTGAGTCATAGATTATTAGGGAAACTGTCATTTCAGTATTAAGTAAAGGTAAACCAATGATGAAATTTAGAGATATAAGTAAACACTGCTGACGATACCAAACCCACCGGTGAGATGTTTCTAACAAAGAAATGTTTCTATCGGTTAAGAAAGCAGACCATCCTGTTCAGAAAGCTAATGAGGTTACGAAGATTGTGGAGAATGCAGAAATATATCTAAAACAATTACACCAGAAATATCAGGTGATCAAAGCATTAAGGAAATGGGTCTGTATTATTGAGAAAAGCAAAGAACAGATAGCTGTCATGGTGCAACATTGTACAAATCCTATCTGTGTACAGAGCTGTTTTGGATTGTGGTATAACAGCTCAGTCAGGAACTCATGGAAAATAACACAACACAGAGAGCCCTCAGACAGGAACTGTGTGACGGTAGAGGAACGTTAAGAGAGTCAACTACAAAGAGCTTACAGAAAAGCAGGTTAATCTCTGCGTAGACTTCAGTTCCTGGAGTTAGATGAATTTGGGGAAATGCCGTATTTAAAGTTGGTCAGTTATAGAATGATTGTGAGATCTGTTCAGGAGAAAGCACGGATTTGAGATAACCAAGTGAAGGAGCTATTCGGGATGGTGCCAGGGCAGCTGTCCAGCTGACAGCTCTGCCCTTGAATAGCTGCAGGTAAACATTTCAGTTGGTCTTGTTATTGAACACACAAATGACGATCTGCAGCATCACGTATTAAATAGGGAGTTGAATTCTCACTGTCTTACCCCAAGAGACAGAGAGATTTTATGTGGAGAATTAGGATTTATTGAATTGGGAGATGATCCTTGTGATTGAGCAGGAAGTGAAGAGATTTCCGAAGTGGTCACTACAATTGGATGCGATGGATATGACAGGCCTACAGAGAGCAGCATGCCCTACTGGACAAAAGGCAGCTGAAACCACCACCCTTGTTCACAAAGATCTTACACACGTCAAAACATTCACATCCACCCTTTCATCACTCAGCATCCAGAGTTGGATCCAGTTGCAGGAATCAGTTAAATTCAACAATAGTTTGTTGACACCCTGAGAGTACTTGCGAAATGGTTTTAGAATAATTCGCAGCTTACTCAGTCCCAAAGTGCCAATAATATCTTGGCAGAGAGCATGATGAGAAATTTAAATCATAGAATCCCTTCAGGCCACTTGGCCATCAAGTCGACACCAACCTACTGAACATCCCAGCCAGACCCACCACCCCGATCTATCTTAGTAACCTTGCATTTCTCATGGCTAATCCACCTAGCCTGCATTTCCCGAGACACTCTGGGCAATTTAACATGGCCAATCAATCAAACATCTTTGAACTGTGGAGGGAAACCAGAGCACCTTGAGTAAACCCATGCAGACACGGGGAGAATGTGCTAACTCCATACAGGGAGTCTCCTGAGGTTGAAATTGAAACCAGTTTCCTGGCGCTGTGAGGCAGCAGAGCTAACCATTGATCTACCCCGCTACCCCACATTTAGGTTAACTCCATGCTTAAGTTAGCCCTAGGTGTACCTAGTCATGCTGCTGAACATGGACAGAGTGGAAGGTGACTCCAGTCAGGCAGAAGAGACAGTCAGGGGAGGATATAAGTTACAGCTAAACAAATAGCAATGTTGCATCAGATAGTATCCATCAGCTAATATCTGATTCCCTCAGAGTATTTTCCACTGCACTAACTCGGTTACTCCCCGCTGGAATTCAGCTCTTGAATCCAGGTTTGACCCAAGGCTGTACTGAGATCAGGAGCTGGGTGATCCTGGCAAAACCCAAACTGGGGGTCACTGAGCAGGTGCTGTTTGATAGCACGGTTGATGACCCCTTCCATCACTTTACTGATGATAGAGATTAGACTGATTGGACAGAAATTGGCTGGGTTGAATGTGTCCTGCTTTTTGTTTACAGGACATACCTGGGCCATTTTCCACGTTGTCGGATAGATGCCAGTGTTGGAACTGTACCAGAAGAGCTTGGTGAGGGGCGTGGCAAGTTCTGTCACACAAGTCTTCAATACTATTGCTGGAATGTTATCAGAGCCCATTGCCTTTGCAGTATCCAGTGCCTCCAGCCATTTCTTGATATCACGTGGAGTGAATCGAATTGGCTGGGGACTGGTTGTCTCTGGTTTGTTACCCGTGCCACGTGATAGAGAGTCGAGGAATAGGGAGAGGCCAGTTAAATGCGTGGCTACAGTGATGGTGCAGGAGGGAGGGATTCCAGTATTTGGATAACTGGGGTTCTTTCTGGGGAAAGTGGGACCTCTATAAACAGGATGGTCTACACCTGAACCTGAAGGGCACCAGTATCCTTGGGGGAAGGTTTGCTAGTGCTCTTGTGGGGGATTTAAACTAACTCTGCAGGGACATGGGAACCTAGACTGTAGCTTTAGGGTGTAGGACCTGGAGTGTAGGGAGGTTAGGAACATGGCATCAATCTCAGAGGAGGGTGCCTGTAAACAGGAAAGTGGCTTGAAGTGTGTATA